>NC_092126.1:46623172-47258172 GCF_043159975.1 Macaca nemestrina
TTGAATATTTCATTAAAGAAGAAAGAGGTAATTAGGTTGCCTCCTTTCCCAGTTTTCTAGAACTGAAGTTTTTGCTATTTGTAGATGTTAAACTGACGCTATTTCTTCCTCCCGCCTCCTTTTTACTCACTTTCAGAGCCTGACCTCAGGATCTAATCTATAATCAATCTCTAAACTGTAGCTGGACTTTATCAGACCAAAGATAGTAACTGGTTTTTTTTTTATTTTTTATTTTTTATTTGTTTATTTTTTTGAGCTTAAGACTCTGCTAGGAAACAAATGAGAATTATTTTATGTATTTTTTAGTTTCATACATAGACTTTCAGTGTCTTTGTGGTTAAAAAAAATCCACTGTTATAGTCAAACAAAATATTCTATAAGATTCAACACATTTAATACTTTTTAACTATATACATTTTTAAAATAGAAATTTTATATGGTAATGAATTTGGAGTGCCACTTTCCAGACAATTCATAAAAGTCTTAAGAAATTCTCAACATCATCTGTAATTCAATAGGTTTATAATATGTTTATACTTGTTCAAGTAGGTTGTTTATTTCATTTTTTAGGATAATACAGTCTTTTTCAATATAAAAGAGATATTACTTTACAAGTGAAAGCAGTGCTGCTCAGTTATACCTGTTTGGATTTAAGCATGTACTCACTGTTTTCTGCCATATGAATCATTTTTTCTATTCCACTGTCCTTTGTAATTTAGGCTTACTTGAGGAGAGAGTTTATTTTGATTTACTTCCAATTATTTAAAAGTGGAGGAATGGACAGCAGATCATTTTAATTTCTGAAAAACACTTCCTGGGGATCAGTTTTTGTTCCATTTGCTATAAGTGAGGTGGCCAGCCTTGGCTATTATTTCTGAGGGAGTGACCCCCTTAGGGTTTAGAAACTTCAATAATTATGTTTTGAATATTTGAATATTTAATCTAATATTGAGGTGATTTCACAGAACCTTTCTTGGCATGCCTGAGGAGGGAGATCTGGAAGCTTGTAGGGACTCACTGCAAGGGTGGTTATAAGTCTAGAAACAAAGCACAAAGGCTACTGAGGTAGCTGGGCAGTGATTTATCAACGCCAGGTGTTTCACAGGAGTCCACGCTCCCTAGCATAGCCTGGTGAAGGGACCTGAGCCTCCTCCAAGATGCGAGGGTTAGGACTTTTGCCCCTGGGGGCTTTTTAGATACTTTTGCAAGTTTGTCTCTAAATTCTCTCTCTCTCTCTCTTTTTCTTTGTGTATCTATTTCTGTCTCTGTTTCTCTGTCTCACTCTATACTTAGTGAGACTTGCAGCCTCTCCTGGTCACCTGAGTGGGAGTCAATTACGAGTTGGCTTTCTTTTGTATGCCTTTTCCCATAGATACCAGGCTCCATTTGGCTATAATGGAATTTTTCTATTAGGAAAAAAAAAATTCTCTTAGCTGATTCAGGTTGTGATAGTTCTAAAAGCCATCAAGAGAATACGTTGGCTCATCCCTGGTACACCAAATTAATGCAGAATGGGGTCCATTTGATTGAAAGTAACTGTGCAGGTAAAGAACACTCTATCTTCTGATTGTTGGACATGGGAACATCCGTAAAAGGTGGATCTTGAGTAAGGATAAAAATAGGCTGCTTACAAAAAAATCATTTATGAAACTTCACAGAAATTATGTCGAGTGGTGGAGAGAGATATAAGAGAACAAGCAAGTCAGAAGAACAAGCAAACACATAGGATGGCCTTAGTATGATTCTACCTAAAATGATGAAACCATGTGAACTGAAAACTCTTCAGGGGAGATTTTCTGGAAAGTAAGACATTATGCGTTTTTCCACCTGTAGATGGTCTATGTCTTGTAGCTCACCTCTTGTTTTTCAGGACCTGCTCTGTTTCAGGTTATGCCAAGGCTACACCAATGTGTGGTGGGCAAAGATGAAGCATGGCATTTGTCACTTTGGGGGAGGAAGTGATGGGACTGACCACCACCAGCCAGAGTCCGGTGACTATGACAAAATTGTTTATAACACACTACCTTGAAATCAGTGGAAATGTTCATTTCTCAAATTTAGGAGACCGTAGTGAAAAAGTCAAATACACATTTGAAAGGAGAGTTAAATAAACATTTGTAAAACAAGGGAATCACAGCAAACATTTGAAATATAAGGACGTCAAATATTCCTTTAGAAGAACAAAGGAGAGTATGACATTGAAGGAGTCATTTCATGGAGTTTATTCAAGGCAGTAAACACCTGAAGGTTATTTTTACTGTTGGAGTGTTTAGCTGTTAGAATACAGGACATAATCAAGTTCTGTGGGTTAAGGAGAGTTTCTTTCATTATCAGCAAATTTAGTGACCTCTCTGAGACTCGATTTTTTCACGTGCAATATGTAGCTCTGAGTTTCTAATAGAATCGAGAGAGACTGCATTAGCTGCTATGTGTATGAAGCTTAGCACAGTGCCTGACACACAATAAAGATCAATAAATGACTATTTAGAGCTTCCCTCTGATGTGGACACAAACGGTGTTCTGCACCCTGGTGAACCAGCCTACACTCTAGTGCGGTCAGAGGACAGGGTCATCTGGGAAGTGGGGAGGACTCAGAGTCCAGTGGAGCAGTAGGCTTAGAGTGTTTGGCTTGTTGACTTTTTACTACCTAAATTCATTCAAGGGTGGCGGAGTCTGTAGAATAATTTTAGTCCAGGTCAACCATCATTGAACAATAGTTTTTCACCAATGAAAGTTATTTTCTAAACATCTCCTATGTTGATTAGCAAATATTCTGGTGCAGATGTCAAGAATGGCATTTGAAGTGCTTATTAGCTACCTCTGAAGTGTAGATTTCTGATTGAGTTTTTCAACCACTAACAAGCCACCACTGAAATAAAAATTTAAATGAATTTACATTTACATGTAATACTAGTTATATTTAAAGTAAATTACCACACAAATAATTTGATCTCTTGGTACATATTGAGTGAAGTTCAGGCTCAAAATCAATTATGATCCTGGGATTACTTGTTAGTTTCTTCTGTCACAGCAGACTCTACTGGAATGTTTATAATGTAGGGCCTGTATAATATTTTTATCATTTTTTCTCTTTACCAAGATTGATTGGAAAAGCTGCATTGATTTAACTTAGGCATCAGGGTGGTATTCATGAAGTAAAATATTATTACAGAAGATAGTTTGTGTAATAGGAAATCAATCATGTGAGCCCTACAAAGAATTTTAAATCTCATTATATCAAAGTTACAATTTTTCATATTTGTGCAGAGAACTCTCTTAAAGGGGACTGCTAAGGACAGATTGAAGAAAATAGTGGCTTGATGCATATTATTTTTCTTGAGAAAGGAGAATTTGAGACTTAAGAATGCAGTTTTGCGCTCAATAAATTCGGTATTGATGGAACGTACCTCAAAATAATAAGAGCTATTTATGACAAACCCACAGCCAATATCATACTGAATGGGCAAAAACTGGAAAAATTCCCTTTGAAAACTGGCACAAGACAGGGATGCCCTCTCTCACCACTCCTATTCAACATAGTGTTGGAAGTTCTGGCTAGGGCAATTAGGCAAGAGAAAGAAATCAAGGGTATTCAGTTAGGAAAAGAAGAAGTCAAACTGTCCCTGTTTGCAGATGACATGATTGTATATTTAGAAAACCCCATTGTCTCAGCCCAAAATCTCCTTAAGCTGATAAGGAACTTCAGCAAAGTCTCAGGATACAAAATTAATGTGCAAAAATCACAAGCATTCTTATACACCAGTAACAGACAAACAGAGAGCCAAATCAGGAATGAACTTCCATTCACAATTGCTTCAAAGAGAATAAAATACCTAGGAATCCAACTTACAAGGGATGTAAAGGACCTCTTCAAGGAGAACTACAAACCACTGCTCAGTGAAATCAAAGAGGACACAAACAAATGGAAGAACATACCATGCTCATGGATAGGAAGAATCAATATCGTGAAAATGGCCATACTGCCCAAGGTATTTTATAGATTCAATGCCATCCCCATCAAGCTACCAATGAGTTTCTTCACAGAATTGGAAAAAACTGCTTTAAAGTTCATATGGAACCAAAAAAGAGCCCGCATCTCCAAGACAATCCTAAGTCAAAAGAACAAAGCTGGAGGCATCGCACTACCTGACTTCAAACTATACTACAAGGCTACAGTAACCAAAACAGCATGGTACTGGTACCAAAACAGAGATATAGACCAATGGAACAGAACAGAGGCCTCAGAAATAATACCACACATCTACAGCCATCTGATCTTTGACAAACCTGAGAGAAACAAGAAATGGGGAAAGGATTCCCTATTTAATAAATGGTGCTGGGAAAATTGGCTAGCCATAAGTAGAAAGCTGAAACTGGATCCTTTCCTTACTCCTTATACGAAAATTAATTCAAGATGGATTAGAGACTTAAATGTTAGACCTAATACCATAAAAATCCTAGAGGAAAACCTAGGTAGTACCATACAGGACATAGGCATAGGCAAAGACTTCATGTCTAAAACACCAAAAGCAACGGCAGCAAAAGCCAAAATTGACAAATGGGATCTCATTAAATTAAAGAGCTTCTGCACAGCAAAAGAAACTACCATCAGAGTGAACAGGTAACCTACAGAATGGGAGAAAATTTTTGCAATCTACTCATCTGACAAAGGGCTAATATCCAGAATCTACAAAGAACTCAAACAAATTTACAAGAAAAAAACAAACAACCCCATCAAAAAGTGGGCAAAGGATATGAACAGACATTTCTCAAAAGAAGACATTCATACAGCCAACAGACACATGAAAAAATGCTCATCATCACTGGCCATCAGAGAAATGCAAATCAAAACCACAATGAGATACCATCTCACACCAGTTAGAATGGCGATCATTAAAAAGTCAGGAAACAACAGGTGCTAGAGAGGATGTGGAGAAATAGGAACACTTTTACACTGTTGGTGGGATTGTAAACTAGTTCAACCATTATGGAAAACAGTATGGCGATTCCTCAAGGATCTAGAACTAGATGTACCATATGACCCAGCCATCCCATTACTGGGTATATACCCAAAGGATTATAAATTATGCTGCTATAAAGACACATGCACACGTATGTTTATTGCAGCACTATTCACAATAGCAAAGACTTGGAATCAACCCAAATGTCCATCAGTGACAGATTGGATTAAGAAAATGTGGCACATATACACCATGGAATACTATGCAGCCATCAAAAAGGATGAGTTTGCGTCCTTTGTAGGGACATGGATGCAGCTGGAAACCACCATTCTTAGCAAACTATCACAAGAACAGAAAACCAAACACCGCATGTTCTCACTCATAGGTGGGAACTGAACAATGAGATCACTTGGACTCAGGAAGGGGAACATCACACACAGGGGCCTATCATGGGGAGGGGGGAGGGGGAGGGATTGCATTGGGAGTTATACCTGATGTAAATGATGAGTTGATGGGTGCAGCACACCAACATGGCACAAGTATACATATGTAACAAACCTGCACGTTATGCACATGTACCCTACAACTTAAAGTATAATAAATAAATTTAAAAAAAAATAAAATTAAAAAAAAAAAAGAATGCAGTTTTGAAAATACAGAAGCATAAATTCACAGAATCTGCCTTCCTCTCACTTAAAACACTTTATGAAGGTGAAATATAAATTAATGAAAACTTTTAAAGAAATTGAAGTGAAAATATAATGATGCAAAAGTAGAGAATCTTAAACCTAAGAAAATTTTGTTTAATGTTATTTTAAAACAATTTTAGATTAACAGAAAAATTACAAAGTTAGAAGAGTTCTAATATACCCACACTCAGTTTAGCCCATTATTATCTTACACTATCATGATGTATTTTTATGATAATAAACCAATTTTAATACATTATTTTAATACTTGATTCAGAATTTGTTTTAGCCGAGTGTCCTTTTTCTGTTCCAGGATACACATTACATTTAGTTGTCATGTTTCTCTAGGCTTCTCTTGGATATGACTGTCTCATGACTTTCCTTGCTATGGATGACCTTGATAATTTTGAGGAGTACAGGTCAGGTTTTTTGTAGAGTGCTCCATAATTGGAATTTGTTTGATGTTTTTCTCATGACTAGATTTCGGGTTATGGGTTTTTGAAAGGAAGAGTACAGAGATAAATTGCCTTTTTCATTACATCACATCGAGGACACATGCTATTAACATGTTATCACTGTTGATGTTGACCTTGATCACCTGGGTGAGATAATAGCGTTTTTCAGGTTTCTCTACTTTTCTCCCCCAGTTTTCCATACTGTACTCTTTGGAATAAAGTCATTATACACAGCCTACACATTGAAGAAATGGGGAGGAAGCCGGGCGTGGTGGCTCACGCCTGTAATCCCAGCACTTTGGGAGGCCGAGGTGGGCGGATCATGAGGTCAGGAGATCGAGACCATCTTGGCTAACACGGTGAAACCCCGTCTCTACTAAAAATGCAAAAAATTAGTCGGGCATGGTGGCGGGTGCCTGTAGCCCCAGCTACTTGGGAGGCTGAGGCAGGAGAATGCCATGAACCCGGGAGGCGGAGCTTGCAGTGAGCCAAGATCGTGCTGCCGTACTCCAGCCTGGGTGATAGACCGAGACTCTGTCTCAAAAAAAAAAAAAAAAAAAAAAAAAAAAAAAAAAAAAAAGAAATGAGGAGGAAATCTTAAACTTTAAAAACTGTAAAAGTAATGCCAAAAACCAGGAAAATGTGCACACAGAAAAAAAAAAAAAAAACCTGTATATGCCATTTAGTAACTTACTTTTTTCACCTATGAATATATTGTAAAAATATTTTCATGCTAATAAACATGTTTCTACGACACAATGGCGACAGCTGCGGATATTCCACGCTGCTAATGTACTACCACACATTCAGCTGTCCATTGTTGACCATATTAACACAGAATCTCAGAACACTAAAGCCCAAGGACACAGGTGTGCAGTCTTCACAACCAAAGGCTTAGTGCAGAAGAACTTGGGAGAATGTTGTTTGTTATCATTGCTTTTTATGAGTCTCTATTGTGCTATGATGCAGGGAAGGTCATTATTTCCTAATCATATTCTCTACTTTTATGGGAAAAAATACAAGACAGCAAGGTAATATTTAATTTAGTATCTTTCAAGATGTGTCAGAGATGCAGGACAGACATAGGCTAATTTCCAATATTGTCAGAAAAATTATTTGAAACTGGGAAATAGATCAAAGAGATTGCAGGGTGTTCTTTCAGTGCCGTGCTGGGCTTCTACCAACTGGGACATATACAACTCAATAGGACAAAGGTAAACTTGCAGATTTTTGTCAAGTAGACACTCAAATAATTTCTGTCCAGTGGAACAGATAACCACAGTTTATGGCTCTGTTGGGCCTTAGCCAGTTTAAATCTAACCCAGTAATCTTATTCTAACATTTCTTTGTTAAATTGCCTACCTTTTCAAATGCTCTTTGGGCCAGTTTTGGCATCTTACCACTTTTCTCATTAAATCATGAGTTAATAAAATCTTTAACATGCATTCATTCTATATGTGCTTGAGAGCCATCATTTGGCTTTTGGAAAATTATATTTTAACAATATTATATGATGAAAGTTGTTTATACTTGTATTTCAGCACAACTTTAAGATCCTGAAATGTACTTTGCTTATGATGTTTTAGCAGAATATTATTTGCTCTTAATAGAATTTTCTGTATAATCTAATAGCACAGTAATATATGACAAATCCTAGTTTAATGAATGCTTATTAATTGAAAAAACTGTTAACCTGATTATATAAGAATTTTTTCATTCCCTACATATTTATGAAAATATTAGTTTAGTGTAATTATAAAATGGAATAGGAATAAACCTCAAGTATTGAAGTTTTAAAGTAAATCTTGACAACATTGTTGGACCTGATTTCTATACTGAGGTTTGGCTTTACTCAGGGGTTGAGAAACTGTGGCCCATGAATCAAATCTGGCCTGTCATCTGTTTTAGTTAATAAAGTTTTATTGGCTCACAGCCATGTTCATTTTTTAAATGTATTATCTGTGGTTGCTTTTCTGCTACAAATGCAGAGTTGAATAGTTATGGCCATTGAGTAGTTACGGCCAGTTGAGTAGAAGCCATATGTCCCACAAGGCCTAAAATATTTACTATCTGCCTTCTGACAGAAAAAAGTGTGTTGACTTTGGCTTTACCTATAAAAGGGTATGGCTTTTTATATATTGGGGTAATATTCTACTTTACTAGCAAATAGAAGACATTGGCCGAGCATGCCTGTAATCCCAGCACTTTGGGAGGCCAAGGCAGGTGGACCACTTGAGGCCAGGAGTTCAAAACCAGCCTGGTCAACATGGCAAAACCCCGTCTCTACTAAAAATGCAAAAATTAGCTGGGAGTGGTGGTGCGTGCCTGTAGTCCCAGCTATTCAGGAGGCTGAGGCAGGAGAATTGCTTGAACCCAGAAGGCGGAGGTTGCAGTGAGCCAAGATCATGCCACTGTATTCCATCCTGGTGAAGAGCAAGACTCTGCCTAAAAAAATAAATAAATAAAAGAAGACATTAAGCAGAAAAATACCTTATAATAATAATATTTTTGTGTTTTGTAACAGAAATAGTTTTAAAAACTTAATCTACCTTTAATATTTTACTGATCAACATAAATATTTATTAAATAAGTATACTTTGAACTTTTCATTCATCAGCTAGTCTTATGTAAATAAGCTTTCTAAAATATTTGTATTATAATGTTGACAACTGGTTCTGAGTCATAAGATATTTTAATAGTTCAGTCTGGCAACGAATTGCTTGCCTTGGGCATTATAATGGCTCTTGCTGAGTGAGGAGTAAAGAATGCTTCTGTCATTTTATTCTCAGCCCACTTTCTGGTGAAGTGATGTAAGGCAATAAATATTTGGTAATATTTTTAAAGCTGCATATTGGTAAGTGTTTTTTGGAACAGAAAAGACCAGATTTCATGTTAGTGCAAAAATAGAAGAGAAATGTAAGTTTTCAAATATTGCATAAAAACATTATTTTCATGAGTTGGCCATTTTCAGAAAGGAAAACCTTGGGCATTATGTTATTTAAGGAAGGAAATTTTTGAAAATGCCATGTCTTTAAAATCCGGCTAATACCGACGGGAGCTTGATTAGTTTCCAAACTCACTAAGCCAACCTCTGTCTACAATTCTTTCTTCTAATTTTTTAAACATTCATAAGTGATTCTGTTGGCTCTTGTCCTTTAATCTATTGAAATGCTCCCATTCTGCGTTCTGGGCTGTGTGCCTTCTCAACAGATGCTCACCGAGAGTTTCTTTGGGGCCAAAGGGTTGAGTGGCATTTATAGATAAAGTAAACAAAAGGATAATAAGGAAATGAGCTTGCCATAGTCATCTTTCTTTCTGTCTGACCATAACCCTGAACGTGACAAAAACCTAACACACACTTATTGAGGATGATGGAGGGCACCTGCAAGCAACCCACGCTCAGGAGAAGTGGCTCTGTGACTTCAGGGTTATGTTTCCTAGCTGCTGGGCAATCTCTGAGTGCAAGCTTCCAGGGCTCTCCACCCAGAGCTGTCTCCAGCTTCCAAGGTCACCAATAGAATACAAACTTGCATTAGCTTCTCCATTCTTCCTTTCTTCACACCTCAGAGGCTGCTGGTGGGAGGCCGTGATGCCATCTTGGGATTCCAGCTCTAAATCTGTGATTTAGGGAGTTAGGAGTTAGTTGGGTATATATAACTTGCAGCGCATGCTTGCTGGGTGATGCTCCATAACTAATCATTTCCAGCCTGATCCTTTCAAGCCAGAGCCTTGGAGTTGTCTGGGGATCATCTTGATAATTCAAAGTTTCGTAGGTGACCAGGGTTTTGTGAGACTGAATATACCAACTTTTAAGACTGGTCAGTTTTGGGTCGGTGCGGTGGCTCATGCCTGTAATTCCAGCACTTTAGGAGGCCAAGGCAGGCAGATCACTTGAGATCAGGAGTTCGAGACCAGCCTGGCCAACATGGTGAAACCCTGTCTCTAATACAAACACAAAAATTAGTCGAGCATGGTGGCAGGTGCCTGTAATTCCAGCTACTAAGGAGGCTGAGGCATGAGAATCTCTTTTTTATGTTTGTTTATTTTTGACTACAATTTCATTTAATAATTAAATTTTTCATTCAGTAGCATAATCACAAAAACAAATCAATTTATCAGGATAGTGTGAAAAATATTAGTCAAACATTGATGGCTTACAAAGACATTTTTTCTCCCACTTTTGTTTTAAACAACTGAATAGAAGTAAGTAAACTATATTGTTAATTATGTTGTCTTGGAAACATTTGTAACTTACATAGATTCTATCTACAATCAATTTTATTACCTGATTAGAGGATTTTAAATTTGAAAGAAATATTAAAATTATCTAACTTAATAGCACAGCAAGTAAGAAAGATGTAACTAATATTGGGTCTCTTGAATCCTACACTTTCTACCATGTAATTTATAAAGCTATTTATTATATGCTTTAAATTAATACTACTATAATATTTTACTTGATATATTAATTGAGCGTCTGCATTTTTTTTTTTATACTTTAAGTTCTAGGGTACATGTGCACAACGTGCAGGTTTGTTGCATATGTATACATGTGCCATGTTGGTGTGCTGCACCCATTAACTTGTCATTTACATTAGGTATATCTCCTAATACCATCCCTCCTCCTTTCCCCCACCCCACAAAAGGCCCCGGTGTGTGGTGTTCCCCTTCCTGTGTCCAAGTGTTCCAAGTGTTCTCATTGTTCAATTCCCACCTGTGAGTGAGAACATGCGGTGTTTGGTTTTTTGTCCTTGCAACAGTTTGCTGAGAATGAGGGTTTCCAGCTTCATCCATGTCCCTACAAAGGACATGAACTCATCCTTTTTTATGGCTGCATAGTATTCCATGTTGTATACGTGCCACATTTTCTTAATCCAGTCTATCACAGATGGACATGTGGGTTGGTTCCAAGTCTTTGCTATTGTGAATAGTGCCTCAATAAACATACTTGTGCATGTGTCTTTATAGCAGCATTTATAATCTTTTGGGTATATCCCCAATAATGGGATGGCTGGGTCAAATGGTATTTCTAGTTCCAGAGTCTCTTGAACTCAGGAGGCAGAGGTTGCAGTGAGCCGAGATCACGCCAATGCACTGCAGCCTGGGCAACAGAGTGAAACTCTGTCAGAAAAAAAAAAAAAAGACCGGTCAGCTTTAGACTCACAACTCAGTTAGAGGAGCACCTTCACTTTGCTCTATCTTGCCCATTATATGGTGTTTAATATGGAAGTTTCAAATTTAAAAATTTAAGCCTGAGATTTTTAATCTCTATTTTTTCTTGGACTGATGGAAAAGGAAATGATGAGTTCTAAGATACGAAATGCTAGGAAACACTTCATGTGCCTTTTGACATTCAGGAGTGGCGGCATTGGGTCTGTGGTTGTCAATACATTGCTCTGCTAACCCTGGGATGTGGCTGAGTTCATCCAGTCAGTGTTGCAAAATCAGAGTCTATTTTTGTTTGCCTAACTGAAAAAATAAGGCAATGCTTTTCTAAGTAACCTAAGGTAAAAAAATCATTAAGATAATTAAGGTAATCTTTGTTTAAAGAAGAAAAGTTTGGAGCTATAATCAGAATCCTGCTAGTGGGTTTAGAAGAAAATTCTAGACAAATATTCTCCTTTTCTCTGATTCCCATTCTGGTAACTATCTTATTTTTCGTTGCCTAATGACATGAATCACTTTTTTTTTTTTTTTTTGACCGAATCTATTCTTTCTGTTTCTACTGAAGTCCAACCTCTGAAAGAGATGAGGTACCCTCATTCAGTTTATCAAGCATGAAACTTTCAGCTGTGCTTCCCACATATTTCCCTGGAACAAATGCATCCATATTTGGGGGCTGGCAGTTCATCCATGGTGGTACCGCAACAGTTGATCAGGCAATCTTTGAAAATATCAACTTCAGAATCTCTTCTCATTCTCATCCATGGACATGTATGTTCATGGAGGTTAAAATAATGACCATAAAGAGAATCTTAATGTTATGTTGTAAATGATACTTGAACTTGACAATAACAAAACCTAAATGACACAAGAAGCAAAAATGGAATGACAGGTAATTTTCTAAAGTCAATGATATAGGCCAGCCCTAAATTGAAGGTTATTCTGATAAGGGGAGCTTGGCAGGCTTGCAGACACTGTGTTTGAGTTTTGTTTCTGTCAGAGAAATCTCTGAAAGGTGCCAGGTTTAATGAGATTTAGATAAAGACATTCTCATTTCAGCTGAAAGTTGAACATTCCTTTGTGTCTGATTCATCCCTGTAATATTGTCAAGTCTGATAGAATTTCAGAAGCACTTCAACATTTTTAACAGTCCCAGTTTCTGAGTAAGCTGTCACAGCATCTCAACCTGGGGGTTAGGAGAAAATGAGGAGAATCATAGTCACTGAAGGGAGGTAAACTTGAGAGGTGCCAAATAATGGAAATTTCTAGTATAATAACATTCAAGAGCAAAAGTGAATCAGCAGACACAAGTGAATTAGGGAGCTTTAATGTGTAAGGATTTAAAGAGCCCAGAGAAAGCCCCCACCTTTGTTTCAGAACTGCTCTCTCACTGCCCTTAAATCAATTAGAGATTCATAAAATAAAGCATGGCCCAAAAAGCAGCTATTAATGCTTCATGTGAGTCAGTGGACTACCTTTCTTTTGCAGTGTTGCAGCCTACATGGCATCCTATATGAGTAGGTTCCTATATACATCGAAAAGATAAACAGATAATGAGGTACTAAGGTAGACTCTACATGTAAGGGAGGTTTGAGCAGGTTACTACAGTGGGTAGGACAGGAGTAGTAATTGGGTGGGTGCTTTGGAGAAAAGGAAAACTGAAAAAGTTTCAACGGGAAGAGTTTAAAATGCACATGGTCTGGATCCTAAATATTTAAAGAGTGGTCTTTCGGGGCCGGCAATATCAATAGTACCTGGGAGCATGTTAGAAATGTGAGACTCAGACCAGCTGAATCAGAATGGGCATTTCACAATATCCCTATGTAATTCATACGCACTCTAAAGTTGAGAAGCACTGGTCTTGTGTGCTTCTGTTGCCAAGGGCCTGTTCAAACAAAATCAGGTTCTCTGATCTCTCAAGGTCACTGACAGATGCTCAGGATGCCCTCTTGAACACACAGATTCATCGTCCAAATGGAAAATCTGATTCACTTTTCAGCAACATTTCTCTTAACAGCTATTTTAGCAGAGAGAATGGAAAATTAAATCTCATCTATTGCTATGGATAAGGGTGTCTTTGAACTGCTAAAAAGAGGAATACCTGTTAGAAATCAAATCATGTCCTATGTGAGAGTTAAATAATGATTATGGAGAGGCAGGAATTTGCAATACTAGGAAATTTAGAGGTAGATGTCACTTCTGAAGTCTTTATCATTATAAAGCCTTACGAAGGTTATTGACTACACTAGGACAATTTTGATAGTTTTTAGGTTTTATATGAGATTAAGAGAACTTTGTATCAAGAATAATTTTTTAAATATGAAAGGGAAACTAGTTTTTAAAAGATCATTTTCAATACCAAGACACAAAATTAGAGCCAGCTTAAGTGCAATATGAAAAGTAAACTTTGTAAACAGTTTTGGGATGACAGACTCTGAAGAGAGAAGTCAGACTACTCTTGATAGGGCTGGCAGGAGAGCCAGATAAGAAGACAAAGCAGATGTTTATTGCGAATAGATAAAGAAGAGAGAGGAGCCAATAAGCATGAAGAAAATGCCTGCATCAATCAGATTCATGTAGAGTTCTGGAGCTGATATTTTCTTTTTCTTTTTTTCTTTTCTTTCTTTTTTTTTTTTTTGAGACAGAGTCTCTGTTACCCAGACTGGAGTACAGTAGCATAATCTTGGCTCACCACAGCTGCTGCCTCCCAGGTTCATGCAATTCTCCTGCCTCAGCCTCCCAAGTAGCTGGGACTATAGGCACGCGACACCATGCCCGGCTAATTTTTGTATATATGGAGTTTCATCATGTTGGCCAGCCTGGTCTTGAGCTCCTGACCTTGTGACCCACCTGTCTCGGCCTCCCAAAGTGCTGGGATTACAGGCGTGAGTCACTGTACCCGGCTAGGAGCTGATATTTTCTATCAGGTTCCCTGCTAGTTGTTAGTGATAATAATATGACCTTGTCCTGCTCTCCAGTTATTCAAGTGAAGACAATGAACCATAGTACAAGCCAGCTTGTGGTAAGTACCATAATGAAGAAGGATGATTTTTTATTTTTAACATCCTGAACCTCCCAAGAAAATTTTGTTCTTCATCAAAGGAAACAAAGGAGTGAAAATGGACAGGGAGAATAGAGGTAGTTGAGGGATGGAGGTGGGGGCTGTTTTGGCCTCGTGGTACTTGAGATACGTAATTTGGAAACTGGCAATGCACTTGTCAGTAGTTGGCCCTCTTTTGAGGGTACAAGAACTCTCTCGTTTGCTACCCAATGCCTATAAACAATTTGGCTTGCAAAAAACACCAGCTGTACTATTAAAATTCCTCTTTAGCTTTGATTCCTTGTTGTGTCTTGGTTGCCAACACTTGGTGGTGGTTTAGTAATATTATTCTTAAATGTTTAAATGTGGCACATACTGTTCAATTTTAACATGATTTCCCCCTGTATAGTACTTAGTTGATTAATTGATTGAGCCCTATTAAACTAAATTACCAATAGAAGTAGGTATTTGAGAGCTGGGGTGGCCTCTGGCAACTTTAAGAAATAGGGACTTTGTGGCCTCATCCCTATTCCTTGGGATGCTTAAGAAGCCTCTGAGTCTTCAAAGTCTCCTGAGTTCAGGTATTCATGAAAAATCCCTGATTATTGCTTCCTTTACAGCTAGACTTTCTCATGCTATAATCCACTGTAGTTTTCTCAATCTGACTCTTTCCTTCATCTCCTCCTAATAACCTAGTGTTTGTGTTTCATTTGTTAGTTTCAGATTAATTATTTTCTGATTTTATAAACTAAGAGACGATGGTAACTGCTATTATTGTGTTTTCTTCCCCATAGCATACTTATGTTTAAACAGCATTGTTTAAGGAGCATCTATGGTGGGAATTTCAGGCACACTGAGTGGCCTTCAGCAAGTTGCTTTACGTGTAGGGATTTCTTATTTCAGAATTGGCAAAATGGTGGTTGGATAGGGGCCACAAACATTTTTTTGTTTGTTTTAACTCTGTGTATTTAAACTATTAGGTGCTAATATGTAAATCTGAAAATTACCCCTTAAAATCCAAATTTTGGGTTTCTCTTGATGAGTTAGAAGCTCTGGTTTCACTTGGTCCACATTCTCTCTCAGAATGAGTTGACTGCTGCTGTGTGGCAGCTACCTTTTTTTTGGATGGGTCATATCCTCGTACTGTGTAGTGCAGTGGTATTTTTCTCATATTCTTAACTTTCCTGACATTGGTGGGTATTTGCATTTGGAAATTCTGGTCTAGTCACTCTGTGTTTGGGCTTTTCCCGGATTTGGGGAGCAAGAAAAACCAAAGAGCAAATTAAATTTTTTTTTTGCCTCTTTGATATCAAATGACAATTTAAAATATCTATCCGCTCTTCAATAATAAAAAAATAGTCTCTTGGATTTCATAAGTTGGCAAAGTTTTTGAAAGTCACACATAAGTCCTTGCATTACTATGGCTAAAATTAACCATGATACAGAAACTAAGTGGGTTGTCTGCTGAGAATTATCATTACTTTGTAGATGTATTTTAGAGGCCTATTGGAAACTAAATCCATAGTACTAAAAGAAGATGCTGAGTAAAAGTAAGTTATCTTTAAAAAGCTTCTGCTAACCATCCACTCTAATAAAAACTTCTGGAAATCTAAGAGTTGGAAGTGGCACTTAGCAATATTAAAATCTGTCAAAATGAAATGCATATATTCACTTTATCTTAAAAATTGAGGCAGAAAGTCACGTATAACTAAAAAATGATAGGCTTTGAAAAAATTAATGGAATCGGTAGGATTAATAAGCAAGGTATTGTAACATGTTACAAACTTAGCTGTGCTAATTTATGCTTTCCCTCAGAGGTGTAAATATACTTGTGTGTCATTTCATAAAGGTGAGTTTCTTTCTTAGCCTTGATGATTAAGGTGATTACAAAACAAACAAACTTATTATAACTGTGAATTGCCTCAAGTTCTTGTTTTGTTGTGGAATTGCTTTTGAAGCAAGTAAAGCAGATTAAAAAAAAAAGTATTGTGATAACTAGTGCTAGAGAAAGTTTGAGGGTATATGACCAGATGTAGAAGAGAAAACTGCATTTGAATATGCTCAGAATGTGTGGTGTTTGTTAATCTTCACTGATAATTATAATTCTTAATTCCAGAAACCAAAGATTGATTTCTTATTTTAACACATCTTTGTATGCTTGCAATAACTTTTGGTACCAGGTTTTCAATGTTTCTTCAATCCAGGCAGGCATATTTTTGAGGAATGTGTGTGTGTGTGTGTGTGTGTGTGTGTGTGTGTACTGGGGGTAGTGGTGGGGCAGTGTTGGGGGATGGTGGTAGTTCACTGAAGATTTGTGTTTTCTATAACTGTTTTATTATTCTGTACTTTTTTTTGGCAAGTAGACATTGTATTTTATGACAAACTTCCCAATCATGGTTCTGAAGCATAACAACGCTGTTGGAGCGGTTTTGTAGTTTTTGTTTGTTTGTTTAAGGCAGAGTGGCTTGTCCTAGGCTAGAAACTCAATGACCAATTCGAAATCTACTCTATTGCTCTTTTTGTTTTTTAGCTGGAAGCTATTAGCTAGATCTCTAAGCCTTCTCTTTGAAGTGTTATTTTTGATAGACAATGGATTTGAACACTGGGTTTTGAATCCAGGAGCCTAGGTCAATTTTTGTTCTTTTCTTTCTGAGGTTATTAGTTTTATTTAGACCACTTTAGAAAGAAAGAAACACAGAAATTTAACTTTTGAGAGTGAGTTTTGGTGGTGTTGTTGTTGTTGTTGTTGTTTTGTTTTGTTTTCATACAGCTAGCAGTTTTAGCAGCAGAATCAGCTAAATAAATGAAGATGCAGATGTCTTGACTTTAGAAGAAGAGAGGCTGTCCAATCACCTTTAACCCTGTAATTCTTGCTAAGGGATTCAGAGACAATGGAGAGAGGTAGGCTTTCCTGAGCCTCGAATTCGGTACTTGTAAGAAGCCTTGGAGATCATTTATTTTCCAGTATTCCTCCCAAATTGTCACATGGGTTATTCATTCTCCCCTATCTCTTCCTCATAACTTAAGTTTATTTTATGTAAAAACTTTTGGATTAATATTTTCCATATTTTTATTAAAAATATATTGGGCTCGTTAAACACATCATTTGGAACTTATATTTGAATTGTGAAAATTGATTTTAGTGTCAGTAAAAACTCTAGGGAACTCAGAGGTGCATGGGTAGCCTATTATTAAAATATATATCAAGAGGTTGAGGTGAGAGGATTGCTTGAGCACAGGCATTTCAGGCTACAGTGAGCTGTGATCGCACAGATGCTCTCCAGCCTGGGTGACAGAGCAAGATCCTGCCTCTAAAAGAAAAGAAAATAAGTATTTAATGTATAGTTTCTCCTCTATTAGGGCAATAATACACGGTCATAGTAGAATATTGAGAAAAGTTTTAAAAACCTTAAGTAAATAGAAATTATTCATAAGCTCACACAGGAATAAATTTGATGTAGTTTCCTCAAATATATTGTGTGCTCTATATTTGTATTTTTTTCAAAATTTGAAATCACTGTTTTTATATCCTGCTTTTTAAAAATTAAACATTTTTTTCATGAAACGTTTCCTGTCTACTTATACATTCTCAAAACACATTTTGAATGGCTGAATAGCATTTTACTTAAGAAGAAACACAAATTAACCGCCCAGTTTTGAGTCATTTAGATTGTTTCCATTGTTTTCCTATTACAAATAATTCTGTGCCATCTTTTTTCCTTAATGTTTTCTGTGCCTTTCTCATTATTTTCTTGGAATAAATTTCTAGAAGTTGAGTGACTGAAACTGTTTTTACTCACATACCAATGACCTCTAGCTTGGAAAATTCCAAGGACATTTTCATTCTTATATTCTCCGACTTCTTAGACACGTTTGACTAAAACAATATTTTTAAATCCACAATTCGGCAATTTCAACAGCAACATCCTTTTTTCCCCTCTATTCTCTGTTACCAGCCTATCTTATATATGACCATGGCTTAAAATATAAACTGGATTGACATTCACTAATTTCTGTTTCCCACACAGATATCTTTTCTGATCTGTTTTCTGACATCTTCAGTTTGGATGTCTCACAGGCATATCACACCCAATGTCTTCAGGTCTGATCTTCTTCCTTGTTCCCTTCCAGCCTGTTCCTCCTCTGAGGTTTGCCCCCATCAATGGATGATACCACCATCTATCCAGTTGCCCAGGTGGTGGTCAGCTGCTCATGCTAGGAAGCTGTTCTTGATAGCAAATACCTCACATCAAGTTCTAGTACCTCTATATCCAAAATAGATTTCAAGTTTATCTCCTACTTCCAGTTCATTATCTTATACCGTTACTATTTTAATTGTGTCAAAGGCAGAAATTGAACAAAGGAGGAGACTGATTTTAATCAGACAGTTAAAACAAAATAAATCACTCTAATCTCAGCTAGTAATTTATGAGAAAAAGAATGGGAAGTTGGAGGGGCTAAAGAGGAACGGTGTGTGGTGGACCTTGTCACAAATATGGGAGGGAGTCTTCTGCTACTAAAAGTAGCAGGGATTTATGTCTAACTCAGATGGGGAAGGGTAGTTCTTTGTAGTAAACCATTTCCTGGAACACAAAAATTTGAAGAGATTTTCTCACCATTTTCCTGGAGCACAAGGCCAAGGCCAAATTCAATATTATCAGTAGCCTTCTAGTTGATCTTCCTGAAACTTCCTTTGCCCCAGATAATTAATTTTCCATGCAGTGTCAAAGGGATCATTTTAAACAAGACCAAGTTATTCTCTTGTTTAAAACTCAATTACTTCTTTATTCCGAGACACAGATTTCTTAACATGCCCTGCCATAATCTTATTATGTTTTTGCCACAGTCCTTTATTGTATACCTTGAATTGCCAAACTTTACACTTCTCATTCTTCCAGATATCCTCATCCATTTTTCTTTTTCTCTGGAGTCTCTTTCTTGCCCCTTCTCCCCCACTTTATCTGGCTACTTGTCCTCATCCAACCGTTTAGCTGTCATTTCTCTGAATCCATCTTCACTACCCCATTATTAGATTAGAGCTTCTCATTATTTTCTCTCATAGCAACCTACACATTTTCACTATAGTGCTTAACACCACAAGTGATTGTGTAGCTATTTGTAAAACAATTTAATGCTTATTTTTCACAGCAGATTGTAAGCTTTTTGATGTATGGGATATTGTATATCTTGCTCTCTCCCCAGTCTGTAGCAGAGTATCTGATGTTTATTGACACTCACCAAATTTATCTTAAATAAGTGAAATAATTGATACTGCCAAATGACCCTTCTGCAATGGTGTAATAACTTAAACTCCCATTTGCCATTTAAAGTTATGCCAGTCTTCCTGCAACCTTCACCAAGTTTGTAGGAGAAAAATGGTTTTGTTTTATTTTGATTTACCATTTAAATTATGTTGAAAATTTACCTTTTAAAGATATGCTGATTGACTATTTTATTCTTTTGTGAACTATCTTATATCAAATTTTTGATCGGAATGAGTTATTCATATGTTAAGAGTATTAATCTTTTGATAATATGTAATGAAGGCTCTCTCGTTTGACTGACTTGAGTCAGGCTCTTTTGAATCCTCTTTCTGACTTTGCCCCAACCTTAGGGTCTGTCCACAATCTAGCTGCTTTGTCCACTTAGTCCAGTTTAAGCAAAAATTCTGCTGAGTCAGTTTAGCAAATATCCTCCATCCTTGATACCTTATGAAATTTCTTATTCCTCCACCCTCAATATCTTATCTCTTGGTCTGCCTTTAGCAATAACTGTTCTGTTGGTTTAGCCAGACTCCTTCCTACCCTCGATGTTTCCTCTTAGTAATTTCCATCCACTGACCTCTACCGTTCTCCTTGCCTAAAAATCTCCACTTGTCCTTGTTATATTTGGAGTTGACTTTGATATCTCTCTCCTGCCACAAAGCCCCATTGTAGTAGGGAGGGCTATGCTTAGAGAGTGCCTTACTGTTCTTTAACAAGTATCAAGAATAATTTTTTCTCTAACAGGTTATAGTTATAGATATTTCCCCATTTTGTCATCCACCTTTACATTTTGCTTATAATAGCATTCTGATATACATAAAGTTTCAATATTTATTACATTCCATCAATAATTTATTTTATAGTTTTACCTTTGTTTTTATGCATGCAAAGTTTTCATCTTCCTATAAGTTTACTCATCTATTTCTTTCTACCTGGCTTAAGTTTAAAATATGTATATATTTAAGTGTAGGTATACATATATATTCTTCACTCTTTTTATCATGTAGATTTTATTTTGGTCAATGGTATGAGATAGGTTTATAATTTTTCTCATATATATTTGACAATAAAGGAATATTTTATCTCTTGAATTAATATTAACTATGAACACAAAATACTTAAATTTTTTTCTTTAATGAGTTTAAGAATATCTTTAATTTGTTGTTAAGTATTACTCTTCCTTTTATCATCCAAGTTGTTACGCATAGCTGTCTTTGACCACGGTTGGAGTGTCTGTGTGTGTGTGTGTGTGTGTGTGTGTGTGTGTGTGTGTGGTGGGGGCCAGCATTCTATTGTGGCTTACTCTTTCTGTCCTAGGGTCCATATTATGTACTATCAGCCATTGCTTATGTGATAGGAATCCTCATTGCCACCTTTTTCACATGCTGTACATTCATAATTGACTGGAGTTGGAAGAAAACATCACCTTTATTCTGAGTAACGCTTCACCATACTCAAAACACTTTTATGCCGCTTTTCAATTTAAACCTCAAATAATTTATTGAGGTTGGTAGAGCAGGTATTATTAAACCCATCTTGTAGATAAAGAAACAGACAAGAGAGTTCATTTTGCTTGCTCCGATTAGCATAGCTTGTAGAGGGTGAGTCTGACATTAGAATCTGGCCTTTTAAAATTCTCTGTCCAATATTGTTTTAGTAAATGGGAGTAATTAAGATAGACTTTGTAATAATGACCTGCTTTACTTTTGTTGTTGTTGCTCTGTATTGTGAAATGAGAATGCTTATATTTCAAGTTCTGTTGGTTTTGTGTATTGAAGCATTTACCTTTTTTTTTTTTTTTTTGAGATGGAGTCTGGCTCTGTCACCCAGGCTGGAGTGCAGTGGCGCAATCTCTGCTCACTACAACCTCCGTCTCCCGGGTTCATGCCGTTCTCCTGCCTCAGCCTCCCGAGTAGCTGGGACTACAGCCGCCCGCCACCACGCCCGGCTAATTTTCTGTATTTTTAGTAGAGACGGGGTTTCACCGTGTTAGCCAGGATGGTCTCGATCTCCTGACCTCGTGATCCGCCTGCCTCGGCCTCCCATAGTGCTGGGATTACAGACGTGAGCCACCGCGCCCGGCCGAAGCATTTACTTTTTTAAAAATATATACTAACTTTAGACTGGGAACACTAGTCAAATTCATAGCAATGCATACAAGATTACTCTGATTACTCCAAAATAGACTCCATATTTTCCAAATTTATTTTGTTTCTCAGCAAAATAAATTATCTAAAAATCAAATGTCTTTCAACATTTACTGAGAGCTACCTGGACTTGCCAATCTTGGCTCAAAGTTTATTATAGTTAGAGGTTAAAGCTGGAGGCTTTGGCTCTGAGCTCTCTGCTTAAAATTAGAATATAGTCTTCTAAAGATGAAATTAGTCTTCTCAAAGGAAGGAAAATGATTCCATATTTCTAATCATGCTATTATTTCTTACACTGTAATGCCTTTTTACGTCAAACTTCTTGAATAGTAATCTCCATTTTTTTAATAGCTGGTGGGTATTTTAATCTGGAGTTCTATTTGGACGATTGTTCTGAGTGTTGGCAAGAGTTATAAATAATTGTATTTTATTCTTGACTGGCTTCTGGTTGAGAAATCGAATGGCACAAATGTTGAAAGACTAGCTTGCTGTAGGCATAATGAAGCAAGCAAAATGAAATCTCCAAAGGATAAAACTGTAATGTTCTTTATGTTTTATCTTTTAGGTACAGGCTAATGCCCCATGTGACTTTTTTGCCACCGGCAAAAAGGAAAAAGGGCGAGGGGATGGGGTTTTATAAAAAAAGACCAAAAGTAAAATTTTAAAAACCCCACAACTCCAGAATAAGTGGGAGTAGGTGGGAGGGAACTGAAATCTCAGGCACAGATATCATACTGTCCTTAAATTTTCTCTTTTGAGAATTTACATTTTATTTAAATATCCTTTCGGTGTTAATGAGTGTTGGGTGTGCATGTATTCTTATTTTTAAATGGATAGTTTCTTATAGTTTAGTACAGTTCGTAGGGGTGAGATCTCAAACCTGGTTTTAATAAGAGGACTTATAAAAACATTTACATTGAATTGCAGAGGGATAATTTGAATAATCTAGGAAATTAACACTGTATATGAATATTTCTAGATTTTTTAAAAAAATTACAGCAATTTTTATTTTTATTTTCATTCCCATAGCAACACACTAAGTCTATAGAAAGTCTTTGAAACTAGAAAATAACCTTTTTTAAAAAATTTACTTCAAAGAGTTTAGCTCTTTCTATAGGTAACTTTAAAAAATAAAATTCTCACTCATTATTAAAATGTTTATTACAGAAATTCTGGAAAATTTTGAAAAATATAATGGAGTAAACAGAAAATAACCTGCAATTCTATTACTAAAAATTCAGCATCCATTTGTCTGTTATTGTCTCTTTAGTTTTTTTCTCTTTTTATATATAAATGTAGCTTAAAATATTTGAGACAGCCTTAAAATTCTGATTTTCCTTTTCTTCCTCTCAATATTATGCAAAGTTTCTTTTTATATTAATAGTCAATATTCCTCTACAATATAAAAAGTGTACTGAACCAAGGCCAAGCCATTAATAGGTTATACAAAACCATAGAACATTGGAAAACAACTGTAGCCAAGAAGTATTCAGTTTCAGTTGGTCTGGATCATTATATGTACAGGTGCTCAAAAATATTTGCTCAACGAATGTTGAATTTCAGTGTAAAATAATAAAATATGCTAATGAGAAAAAAGCATAATTTTTTCCTCTTTTTCCCCATTTATTATTTTGGGTCCTCTGAGAAGCAGATATCAACATGGGAGAAGATTGAAAGAAATCCATTGGAGGGAACACTTGTAAGGGAAAAATGGGAGGAAGCTGCGAGAGGCTGGAAGAGCTTGAGATTAGGATCCGACCTCTCTGAAGGAGAGAGGTAAGGAAAGAGGATTGGCTAGACTGAGCCTCAAACTACAGTATGGCTCTGAGAAAGTTTCAGCAAGAAGTCCTTGAGCCAAAGTCTCCTACCAGAGAAGTACAAAACCTTGCAGGAAGAACTTGCCAACTTGCCTTAGTGCTCCATCCCATTAGTCATTGGCTGAGAGCAGCCTAAGGGAAGCATAGCCTCGGTATTAAGACAACTGTGGGTTCACAGTATTTGGAGGCTTCAGTCAATTATGCTGTCTGCAGCAGGAGATCTCAGTGGCACAGTTTTATGAAAACTATACCACAAATTTGCTTTTTACTGGTTTTTACTACGAAGGTTAAAACTGGCATCTATCCATTCCGTCAACATAGACAATTTGCCATCATAAGTGACTTTTCAAGTCTTTCTGACTTTTTTTCTAACTAGAGTTCAAATACTTTCCTTCTTGTCTCCCATCTACAGTGGGTCAGGTCCTCAGCAGTTCTTATGCAGGCTGTTACAGTCACCCTCTAACTGGTCTCTCTGCCTCTAGTCACTACCTCAACAATTTACTATACAGTGCTAGAGAACTCTTTCTAAAACATGATTCATTCTCTTGCTTAACAACTTTTCATGGTTCTCAGTTACCGTCAGGAAAACCCACACCAGGTGTGGTGGTGCATGCCTGTAATCCCAGTTACTGGGGAGGTTGAGGTAGGAGGATTGCCTAAGGCTGGGAGTCGGAGGCTGAGCCAGGAGTTATAATCATGCCATTACATTCCAGCTTGGGCAACAGAGTGAGATCCTCTCTCTAATAAATAAATGAATAAATAATAAAAACAAAATAAATAAAACCCAGATATCATTTCTCCTTTTAGGTCTTCACTGATGCTCTGGTTCAGCTACCTTGCTTGTCTTCTCATGGCACTCCCTGCATTCCACTGTAACCCCCGTTGTATTAGGCAGTCACCAATTGTTGGTGCATAATTCTTTTATGAACTTTGAGAGCCTTAAGGGTAGAACTTGGCCATTTATTCACTCTTCACTTCTACCTTGATCTCATTTCTCCAATGTGATTGAGAATAGACTGACATCAAGCCATATGAAGTTCATCTTTTATTTTATCTGTGTGGGTGTAGACCTGTCATTTTCATTTTTGGCAGGAAACTTCCTGGTCACAGTGCTTGATGAGCTATGTAGAAAGGCATACTGTACAAAATTAAGATCTTCTATGTCTTTCTGAGTCTTGTCAGAACTACTCTCCTAATGTGTTCTCATTTGCATTGGGGAAATTGAGGCAGTTCACCAGAATTACTTCTCTTATTCTCTTCTCACATTCTCTTATTCTATAATTTACATTATTATTACCTCTAGAAAACAATGGTATCTTCTTAGATGTGTAAATATTGATAAGTTATTTTGTTTGTTGTTCTACCTTTCAAGGTCCTGTCTTTCCAACTTCAGAAAGTCAAAACTTGTCACTTCTGGTTCTTGTTACAGGCTCTTTAACAAGTAAATTATACAATGAAATTATATGCCTAAGCACACCCAGTTAAGATAGACACACAAATATGTGGGGTGGGCCGGGTGCGGTGGCTCATGCCTGTAATCCCAGCACTTTGGGAGGCTGAGACAAGTGGATCACTTGAGGTCAGGAGTTTGAGACCAACCTGGCCAACATGGTGAAACCCTGTCTCTACTAAAAATACAAAAATTAACCGGGTGTGGTGGCAAGCGCCTGTAATCCCAGCTCTTCAGGAGGCTGAGGCAGGAGAATCACTTGCACTTGGGAGGTGGAGGTTTCAGTGAGCCGAGATCACGCCACTGAACTGCAGTCTGGGTGACACAGGGAGACTCTGTCTCAAAAACAAACAAAAGAACCTCACAAAACAAAAACAAACAAGCAAACAAACAAAATAAGTATGTTGTGTGTGTGTGTGTGTGTGTGTGTGTATAGAACTTGTTATTTTAGTATTAGTACAAGTGTTCTTCTTTGGAAGATAAATTAGTTTGGGGGTCAAAAAACAGCAAAAACCTTTTATAAAACACTTGGAAGTATATACTAGTCCTGAGGGCAAAGGCTAGAGGAGGACCTCCCTCTTTCTTTTTTCCTTACTTCCTTTTTTCCTTCCTCTCTACCTCCTTTTCTTCAAAAATATTTCTTAACCTCTTGCTCTAAGTCAGGCACTCTTAAAAAGTTAACAGAGATAATAATTAAATGTAAACTGCTCAGCCTAAGAAACAAAGAGTAGAAGGGGAGAGAAAGGAAAGAGAGGGGACAGGGCAACAGGACAGACAGCTGGAGCCTGCGGAGATGGGTGACAAGTGAGAAATCCTGGTGCAGTGCCAAGAAGATCTGTATTTTATTTTTATTTTTATAACAACCCCAGTTGAATGAGCAAATGATTGGATGAGCTTTAGTTATCAGCAGCATTTACATATAGCCTCAATCAAATTATTACATTACTTACCTGAAAACATTTTTAAGGGATGGGCACGGTGGCTCAGTCCTGTAATCCCAGCACATTGGGAGGCCGAAGTAGGCAGATCACCCTGAGGTTAGGGGTTCGAGACCAGCCTGGGCAATATGGCAAAACCCCATCTCTACTAAAAATACAAAATTAGCCAGGCATAGTGGCACACGCCTATAATCCCAGCTACTAAGGAGGCTGAGGCACAAGAATCTCTTGAACCCATGAGGCAGAGGTTGCAGTGAGCCAAGATTGTGCCACTGCACCCCAGCTTGGGCAACAGAGGGAGACTCTTTCTCAAAAAAAAAAAAAAAAAGTGTTCAAGAATGTAAGTGTGATTTTTTAATTATGGTGATCCTCTCCACATCTTAATTGATGGCATACATTTCAGTGTTGGGTGTGTGCTAATCTGAATGCATAAAGTAGATGGAGCGCTTCCAGTATTTTAAAGTAGTGACTCTTAACACTGGCTGCACATTTTAATTACCTGGAAAATTTTTAGAAAATCCTGATGGCTGTGCCCCATCCCTGAGAATTTTGATATACTTGGTCTGGAGTGGGCAGACTGATTCAACTTTCATGAATGCCCACACAGTGATCATATGCCGTGGGTGGACACTGGGATTTTTAAAGCTTCCCCCAGATTATTGGAATGTGCAACCAGGTTGAGAATCATTTTTAAAGTTAATTTTCTACTGTAGTAAAATATACATAACATATTTAATATTTTAACCAGTGTAAAAAGTATAGTTCATTGGCATTAAGTACACTCAACTCACATCGTTGTGTAATCATTACTGCTATCCATCTCCAGAACACTTTCACTTTCCCAAACTGAAACTCTGCACCTATTAAACAATACCATCCCATTCCCCCTTCCACCAAGCCGCTTTGTAACCATCACTCTATTTCTGTCTCTATAAATTTAACTGTTTTAGGTACCTTGCATAAGTGGAATGGTACAATATTTGTCCTTTTGTTTCCAGCTTGTTTCACTTAGGATAATTTCTTCAAGGTTCATCTATATGGTAGCATGTGTCAGCATTTCCTTTTTTTTTTAAGGCTGAATAGTATTGCATTGTATATATCTTCATATTTTGTTTATCTATTCACCGATTGACAAATATTTGCATTGTTTTTACCTTTTGGCTATTGGGAATAATGCTGCTATGGACACTGGTTACTTTTTAAAGTCCTTGATTTCAGTTACTTTGGGTATATACCCAGAGGTGAAATTGATGCATCACATCACTATTTTATGTTCAATTTTTGAGAAACCACTATACCCTTCTACAGAGGCTGCCCCATTTTACATTCCCAACAACATTGCACAAGGGTTACGATTTTTTTAACATCCTTGCCAATACTACTTAGTATTATCTATTTTTTATAGTAATCGTTTCAATGGATGTCAGGCAGTATTTCATTATGGTTTTGATTTGTATTTCCTTAGTGATCTGTGATGTTAAATGTTTCTTGTGCTTACTGGCCAATAAAAAATTTCTCCAGAATTTTGGAAATATTTCTATTGAAGTCATTTGTCCATTTTTAAATTTTTGTTGTTGTTGTTGTTGTTGAATAAAAATTACCTTTAACAGTTCTTTAAATAAATAATTCTCATTTTCTTCTGACACCAAGCGTGGAGTGCTTTTCTGATAAAGTACAACATTTTCATGCTCCTTCATTATGGTACTTACCACAAGCTGGCTGGTACTATGATTAATTGTCTTCATTTGAACAACTGGAGGGCAGGCAAAAGTCATCTTATGGGTTCATACCTGATAAATCCGAGGTCCTTGGGAAGACAGGCAGGGTGTCAGAGTCCAAGGGAAGAAATTAGAGGTGTATGGGTATTTCAGAAAAGCTCTCAGGTATTTTAGGTATCTTTTTCTGTGTAATGAACTACCCAAACAATGGTTTAAAACAATGACCATTTATTTTCTCATGATTCTTTGGGTTGGCACAGGGGTTCTTTTGCTGGTCTTCTCTGGCTAACTCAGGAAAGTTGCAGTCATCTAGCAGCTGGGCTGAGGAGGAAGGTTCAAGATAGCCCCAACTATGGCCACATGTTGGGTCTTTGATGGCTATGTCTAGAAGGCTGGGAGCATTCTCGGTCCCAGAATGATGGTCATTCATCATTCAGTAGTCTAGTCCCAGATTCTCTACATGATCTCTGGCTTCCAAGGGGACACAAATGGAAGCTTTAAAACTCTTAAGATCTAGGTCCAAAACTCAAATAGCGCCAAAGTTAAAGTAAGGCACAGAGCCAACCCAGCTTCTAATAGAGTGGAAGTATGTCAACCTCTAGATGAAAGGAGGGTGCCGTCACATTTCTGAAAGGACATGGGGATGCCAGGGCTTGTTGCTGCGATTTTGGGACATAATCTACCATCCCAGATGGTTCTGATGTCTCCCTAGATATTGGGGGAACCAGCCCCCAATATTTCATTGTAGGTTCTTTCTATTTTCCCTAAGTGTTGGCTGGTCTGAGAAATAAAGAGAAAGAGTACAAAGAGAGGAATTTTACAGCTGGGCCTCTGGGGGTGACATCACATATCAGTAAATCTGTGATATCCATCTGAGCTGCAGAACCAGCAGGTTTTTATTAAGGACTTTAAAAGAGGAAGGGGGTGTATGAACAGGGAGTAGGTAAAAAAGATCACATGTTTTAAAGGGCAATAAATATTACAAGGCAAAGGGAAAAATCACCGATGAGGGTCTATGTTTGGCTGTGCAGGTATTGTCTTGATAAACATCTTCAACAGCAGAAAACAGGGTTCAAGAGGAGAGAACCGGTCTGACCTCAAATTTACGAGGGTGGGATCTTTTCCCCACCCTAGTAAGCCTGAGGGTACTGCAGGAGACCAGGGAGGGCGTATTTCAGTCCTTATCTCAACTGTGTAAGATAGACACTCCCAGAGTGGCCATTTATAGATCTCCCCCAGAAATGCATTCCTTCCCCAGGGTATTAATTATTAATATTCCTTTCTGGGAAAATAATTCAGTGATATCCCTCCTACTTGCACGTCCGTTTACAGGCTCTCTGCAAGAAGAAAAATATGACTCTATTCTGCCTGACCCCACAGATAGTCAGACCTTTGGTTGTCTTCCCTTGTTCCCTAAAATCGCTGTTATTCTGTTCTTTTTCAAGGTGCACTGATTTCATATTTTTCAAACACACATTTTACAATCAATATGTACAATAGTGGTCCTAAGGTGATGTACATTCTCAGTTAATGAAGATAACAGGATTAAGAGATTAAAGACAGGCATAAGAGGTTATAAGAGTATTATTTGTTAACTGATAAATATCCATGAAATCTTCACAATTTATGTTCAGAGATTGCAGTAAAGACAGGCATAAGAAATTATAAAAGTTGTAATTTTGGGAACTGATAAATGTCTATGAAATCTTCACAATTTATGTTCCTCTGCCACGGCTCCAGTCGGACCCTCCATTCGGGGTCCCTGACTTCCTGCAACACCCTAGGACCATGACCACTCTGGTGCTTTGAGAGTCACCAGCATGAAAGCTCAACTCTAAAGACTGTTCTATTGCATTTATCTCCCTCTTCTGCAACAACTATCCTGCTTCTGTGTCTGCTGTTTACAGTCTATTACAGTCTATAAGGAAAAGACCCATGCAAATTGGAACTTATTGTGTGAATGCATGGAACCATGGCAACAGATTTGTAAAGTTCATATATCATGGCTCTGGGGATAGAGCTAGCGCCAAAGAATGCCAGTTTTTAAGTTGGCTGTCTGTAATACAATTTATAAGAATATTTTTCATGGAAGAAGATAAGTAGATAGCTCCTGGACCAGAATTGGTAGAACATTCATTTTGAGTTGTTTTTACTGATTCACCCACAATCTTTCACTGATAGGCTTGTGGCACACAAAACACATTTATGAGACAGCTTCCTGGCTCAGGTGCAGATTGACTGAAAAACTGCACAAAGCAAACTTACTCACTCAAGGATTGCATTGCTTATCTTGACTTTATGACAAGCAGATCAGTGTGGATAAGGAGAAAGAACTCAAAATCATGTCCTGTGTTTACTGCCAAGTTGTGGTGTGACATTGGGCAGGTCAGCTAAGGTACCCTGGGCTTCAGTATCCTCACTTCAAAATGTGCAATACATCTCTCTGGATTGTGAAAACCAAATAAAACAACTTATGTGACAGCTGGTAGTTGCGTTACATGCTAGCAGAAATATAGCAATTAGCATTCTGATCAAGGAAACTGGACATAAAAGTCCTGTTAATATATTATTGTACACTGAGCTCTGATACTGGCCTATAATACCCAAAAGCAATTTCCAGGTGGATTTTATATTTGCACTTGGCCTCTACTCACGCTTATTAAGTCATGGCTGAAATTTGCTGCTGTGGTTGCTCAAACAAGTCCAATTTGTTTGCACCGGTAAATGCAGAATTACAATAAAAAGGAAACGAAAGAATGTAATTTGACTTACAAAGTTTTATCTTAGAATTTGTCACAAGCACATTGTACTGCTATATGTCTTGTGTTTGTGCCCAGTTTCTCTCTTAGATTGGTTAGCTTTTAAGGGGAGAAACTGCTTCCTCATGATCATTGGTTCTCCTGTGTTTGCACCAGCCTCTTCTTAAAATTTGGTGATGATTAAGATCAATAGCTTACTTCATAAAATGTGGCGTCATTCTCCGAATGCCATGAAAATGTATGCTTGAGCTGGGTAAGGACATGTTGAATGAGATCAGTGTATGTGAAACCTCATGAGGCTAATTTCATTATCACATTTTGAGTCTAATTACCAGTCTATTTATGTTTAAAGTCCGGTATATTTTTCTGCATAATTCTTAAGTGTCACTTTACTCACTAGTTTTTAAGGAAAGAAAATTGTGAGAAATTCAAAGTTTGTAAAATTCCAGAGACAATTACACAAATTCTTCATGCCCGAGCTTGCATAACCATCTGGATTTAGTAAGAAAAGACATAGTCTTGTAGCTTTTCTAACACATAAATAAGTAAATAAATAAATGGACATGTGTGTGCACATTCATGTGTATGCATTGTATGCCATGGGGATGATGGAGAAATTCACTTGATTATGATTCTAAAATCTGTCCCAATTTTCTTTGAGGAAAGTGAGGAGAAAGGAGTTAGCAGGCATTAATATCAGAATGGAAAGAGCCATTTCTTAGTGAAAAGTCACTAGACCGTAGGTGCAGGTTAGAATTATTCTTACTAGAACATACACCTTCTGTCCTCACTTCAATTTTGTTTTTATCTAGGAAAAACCATTGCCTTAGCTAAGACAAAGAATGACATTAATCTTTCCTTCATGTTGTAGCTTCTTTGGATGAACTAGTTTAGAAATGGCAGTCTTTGGAGCCTATGACTAAGCATGAAGTGTGGCAATTAGATTTTATAGAAAGATGTTGTAAGGAATGAGCTCAAAGACATGAAAACATAAAATTGTAAGGAGAATGCTATTACTATAGTAGGTTTATTTATAAATCTGGGTACCTCACTTTTCCTGGTTTTCGACTTCATGAATGTACATGATTAGTTAAGGAACTGTGGCTTTGTGAGATTTGTTTTTAGAGAAAACGTTGTATTCAATTTTAAATATTAAAAAATGCTCACGATATAAAGTCAAGTTAATAGTAGGAGTTACCCTATTTTTTGTTTTTTTTTTTTGAGACGGAGTCTTGTTTTGTCACCCAGGCTGGAGTGCAGTGGCACGATCTCGGTTCATTGAAAGCTCCGCCTCCTGGGTTCACGCCATTCTCCTGCCTCAGCCTCCCGAGTAGCTGGGACTACAGGCGCCCGCCACCATGCCCGGCTAATTTTTTGTACTTTTTAGTAGAGACGGAGTTTTGCCATGTTAGCCAGGATGGTCTCCATCTCCTGACCTCGTGATCCGCCCACCTCAGCCTCCCAAAGTGTTGGGATTACAGGCGTGAGCCCCCATGCCCGGCCAGGAGTTACTCTTGTATAAGATAGCAAGAGTACCTGGAAGAATTTATATCTTATTCCACCATTGTTGAGGTGAAAACCACACTGGAACATCAGCAGTTTGTTCATGTATTAACATGGTATAGTCAGCTTTGGTGTAAATGGAACTCTGCCATTTGCCAGCTGTCTGGTTTTGTAAGTCATTTAAATTTTCTAGGCCTCAATTTCCTCAGCTTTTTTTAAAAAGATAATAACTATCTCCTATGGTTTGAATGTTTTCCCTCTCCAAACCTCACGTGGAAACATAATCCCCATGTAACAGTATTGAGAGGTAGGGTCTTTAAGAGGTGGTTGGGTCATGAGGACTCTGGATTGGAATGGATTAATACATTCATGGGTTAATGGATTAATGCAATATCATTGGAATGGGACTGGTGGCTTTATAAGAAAAGGAAGAGAGACTTGAGCTAGCACACTCAGCCCCCTTGCCATGTGATGCCCTGTGCCACCTCAGGACTCTGCAGAGTCTTCACAGCAAGAAGGTCCTCACCACATGTGGCCCCTTGACCTTGGACTTCCCAGCTTCTAGAACTGTAAGAAATACATATTTTTCTTTATAAATTATCCAGTTATAAACAACAGAAAACAGACTAAGACACTATTCTATCTAAATTCAAGTGACATACTGACAGCATTTGTTCAAATCTTGGATTTGGGGACTCCTTGCTCTAGGTCCCATGTCTGTGAGGGGAAGCACTTTATTAGAATGAGAAAAAACAAACAAATAAAACAAAAAAAAAGCAAAAGAACTGCTTCTGTGAATGATGCAACATTTAAACCAGGAGAAACTTTTCCTAATCCACTTTATTACCCAGGAGGTTGTCCAGACAGCAGCACTTCTCACATAGAACATTTGATTGTGGAATTTCCTTAAGGAAACCATTTCAAGGAGGGGAAAAATTAAGAGTTCTATTTCAGTCCTGCTGAATGCACATTAAAATTTACCCTTTTTGATTTTGTCTGTATTCTGTACGTGACTTTACGTTCCTCAAAGCAAGAAATACAGGGAGATCAGAAGCTTGCTTCATGAAACTTCAGAGTATTTAAGCTTTCTCTTTTATATTGTGACTGCTTCAATAGCTGATAAGAATGCCTATTTCCAGAAAGACAAATAGATCTAACTCAAGAGATAAAAGGCAGATCTCTGACGGAAAATTGCTGTTTGATGGCTGAATTTTTCATTTATATAGCATAACTTATTTCAATCATTCACATTAGTGTAGTCTTTGAAATATCAAAATTTAATAATATCCCACGAGACAATTTTTAGATACAATGTATGCCTGGCAGAATGATTTATATGTGATATATATAATTATATAAAGAAATGCTAATTTTTCTAAAATGAAATTGTCAACTATTCTAAGAAAATCTCTCAACCCCTGACCCTCACCCTCTTTCTTTGTCTTTTCCTCCAATGGCATTTCTACAAACTTAATCAAGTTGCATCCATTTCCTGAACAGAAAGTAACAGACTAGTGCAAGTAACTGTATGACTGTAGTCCTTATTGCATCACATATTGGCCTTAATTTACTTGCCTTTATCCCTCCTTAGGTTCTACCAAAAGGGTAGGCTTCGTAGGGGCACAGAGTTTGGAATTTATAAGCTTGGGTTGACGTGGGAGGAACTAAAGGATGGCATACCTTACAAAGATTACTATGCCTGGATCCAGTAGAACATCAAACCAAGCTGAATCCTTACTCACCTCTGGACATCATTTGATTATTTACTTAGGTACATGAAGTAGAAAGAATAGTTTATAATTTTTTTCCTCAGTATATTGGACTGGCTCAGTAATTATTTTTTTCAAGATGTTTATATAAGGCTTAGAATATATAAAATATGAATGTTTGAAGAAAAAAATCACAAGCATTCTTTTATTTAGATTGGGATAGTTTGAGGGATATTCATAATGATTTATCCAAACCTTCTCTAACAGATGATAAGAAAGGTGCTGACAGAGCTGCAGTAACTTGCACAAGGGCATGAAGTTGGCCAGTGACAGCGCTGATTCAAATCAGGAGGTCTGACTTCAGTGCTCTTTCCTATGAATGATTCCATCTTAGAGCTGGGATTTGAGTATTGCGGCATGAAAGTAGATTCTTTTAATGGGAAAATTCATGTTATTTGGGTCTGGAATATAAATTATCTTGTGTCCCTGGAAAAGGATATTATTCTGGAGTTAAAGAAATACAACAAAAGCTTGACTCTGATTTTTTCTAAAACAGTCAGTTCTATTATTCATTCATGATCTGTCTAATAAGCCTCATTTACATTTCTAGCAGTTCCAAGTTTGTGCTAGGTCTTCAAGAGTCAAATAAGACATTGTTGAGTACTTCAAGGAGCTTATAATTTAGCACTAACTACCCTTCTCCCCACACTGAGGTGGGGGAAAAGATATGAAAACTTCTGATATTGTTTGTTTCCTAATAAATGAAAAGAACATTAGCTTTATGAGAAATTTAGCATACAGATTAAAGTAGTTTATGTAAATGATTTATAAATCAATATACTTACATTAGAGATGCATATGCAAAAATTTTTACTAATAGGGATGTGTAATCAAAAACATTCGATGACTATATGGTGAGAGAAACAGATTAGGCTACTGATTTTGAACACCTGTATGGAGAAACTATTTTTCTTCAACTGATTTTAATGTTACAAAGGATTGATTCTCAAAATGAGAGGGAAAAACACTCATCTTAGGCTATGTTTGTTTTTTTAATTTAAGAAAAGAAAGTATAGTTTGAAAAAAGTAGTATTTTGTCCTATTGCTTTAATTCATTTTTGAAATGTGATACTTATTTTTGAATATTGCTATGGGATGCATTTTGTAATCAACCATTAGAAGGTTCATACCTTTGCTCTATTTTTTGGTTCCTGGTAATGCTGGTCAAGTTCTTTAAGTTCATTTAATCTCAGCTTTTTTAAATCTATAAAGTAGTGGTGTTGCCTAGAAAGGGCAAATTATTAGTGTTCTTCTCTTGAAATAAGACATCTTAAGAGTTAAAATCATATCTTAATGTTAAACAATGGCTTCTAAGGATTAAAATACCATGGGAATCTTTCAGTTCTCTATGACTGACTTTCACATTGCCTCAAGATATTAACTGTCACTGTTGCTGTCATGAAAAGATCTTCATATATTTGTTCCATAAAGAAGTATCCAAAGTGACTGGCACCATTGTGGTAAGATGTAACATTCTATTACAGATCTAAGAATGCGTTGAAAGATTGGTAAAGCAAGGAAGAGAAGGTAAGTCACAGCATGAAACTAAATTGATTGTACAACATCTTCACCTTCTTCATTTGGGACTTGAAATGTTCATACTTTCAAAGAACTCTCTGACAAGCAGGGCTGAATGGCATGTCAGTTAACGTATTCAATGATAAGTTATTTAGTCAGGACAAAGATGAGAAAGGCTCTTTAAAGACCCCTGGAACATAATAAATTGACTAGATAATTGTGAAACAAACATAGCCAATTGAGAAAGATAATAGCAAGTGAAATTTGATGTAGGCAGGTGTGAAGTAGGGCACAAGGAAGAACATAATGTAAATTTCTTAAACACATTGTATGTGTCTAATTGATTGTAAAACTCTTAAGTAAATGAACTAACAGATATGGTGGATCAATTAAAATAGCAGCTTGCCTGGTACATAAAACCTTTGACAGAGTGAAAGAGCATTTTCTTATTTAAAGCATTATCTGAAATCTTAAAAATATTATATCTATATTCCGTGTGGAATACAGTAAAGAAAAATGGAAAAATCCTTGAAAAATGGCAAGTGGAACTGGGGTAGGGGAATGGGAAAGCACATAAATAAAATTTTTTGAATATCTAACCTGTGTCAGCCACTGATTACCATAGTGAATTGCATTACTGTTCCTAATTTTTGCCATTTTCTGTATCCAAGCCCTTTGTTCTATGACTTTTTGGTTTCTCCTACTATAGGTGGGTATATTTCCATGCTTTATTAATGTTGAGAGTGCCATGTAGCTTGCTTTAGCTAACTAGATGTTAGCAGACATGATGTCAGCAGGTGCTTGAAATGGGCTTGTGCAGATGGGCATGTTCTCTTGTGTTTCTGCAGTTTGTGTGAGATCGTGCCTCAGCTAGCCAGTGGTCTAAGGAGGATGAATGCTCCTTGCAAAGCACTGAGGTTTTGTAGTTGTGATGGTTAATTTTATGTGTCAGCTTGACTCGGCCACAGGGTGCCCCAATAGTTGGTCAAACATTCTGGGTTTGTCTGTGAGGGTGCTTTTGAATGAGATTAACATTTGATTCAGGAGACTGAGTAAAGCAGATTTTCCTCCCTAATGTGGGTGACCCCCACCCAATCAGTTGAAGGCCTGAACAGAACAAAAAAGCTGACCCTCCTATGAGTAAAATAGGAACCCCCAAACTCACCCACCAACCAGGTCTTGAACAAGAACTTAAACCATTGGGTATCTCCTGGGTTTTCAGCTTGTTGACTGCAAATTCTGGGACTTTTCAGTCTTTATAATTGTGTAAGCCAATCCTTTATAATTAAATCTCTGTCTCTCTCTCTCTCTCTCTCTCTACACACACACACACACACACACACACACACGCACACACACCTGTTGGTTCTGTTTCTCTGGAGAAACTAATACAGTACTTTTTTATTACATAGCAATTTGCTACATTAACATTGAGTTGATATAGTTACAATATTTGTATGTTGTTACATCACTTAATTTTCACAATTATCCCCTGTGTTATTTTTCCCCTGTGATACTTTTTCCCCTCTTTAACAGAGGCAAAAACTCAGATTCTAAGTAATTAAATGACTAGTCTAAGGTTGCGGGGAGATAACACAGGGTGGCACTAGGGTTTAAATCCTGCCCTATCTAGTTCCAAAACCTGTGTTCTGTCCAATATGCTACGTGCCTTCCCGAATGCATGAGAAATTACAGAGAGATTAGAAAGTCAACTATGGTGGAATGGTTCTATTTGAAGAATTGTTCTAAATAGTTTTAGTATCAAGCTAGATATCACTTGTTGCTGCTGCAGATGTGGGGCCAGCAGTCTAAGCTGATACAGTGATTGTTATAATTGGGTTAAAAAATGTATAGATGCCTGAGCTACTTCCCACACAAATGTTATAAAAGATAGACCTCTCCTTCGTCGCCATCACTATGTATTCTCTGCATCATAACACAACATGGGTTACTTATGGTTTTATTATATTCAGGTAGCTCTGAGAGGGTTCTCATTAGGAATTAATGTCTCAGATCACCTGGTATAACTCAAACAGCTTCTTTTCAAGCAGCTGGGAAAGAAAAATACTAACCAATTACAATGGAATCCTGGGATCTCGTATTTGGTGGATTATTCACTATATTTTGCTGCAGCCTAATTATAGTTAATGCCATCATAAATAAGAGTCTCATTGACACAACCAATTTACTTACTTTTTCTTTATATTTTGGTTACATTTGACTTAAAAAATTAGTTTGCTTAATTCTCGATTTAATAAAAAGTGTACCTTATCCCCTGTTAGACTGCTCTTATGTTTGATATAGCTTTTTTTCTAGGGGTTAAGGGATAAGATACTGCCAACATGTGTTAAAAGATTATATTAAAATCTAAGTCTCAGTTCTAACGCTTAGTGATAGAGTTAGTTAAATAGAGTAATCCTGTATTGTTGAAGCTCGTGTTTTCTGTCTTGACACTTACCTTTTCTCCTCAAAGATTTTCTTCATTTCCAAATGTATTTCCCTATCTTCTTTAAGTATACAGAAACATTTTATGGGAGAAGACAGGTAGAATGTGCTTGATTCAACCAGGAATGTGAGAATAAATGTCTAAATGTTTTGCTCTGGAACGATGTAGACTTGAAATAGTTAATTCTTGCGTTGTACCTCATGAAGTTTTGTGAGTTGTGATTTTTTTTTAGTATTAGAACTTCTGAAACAGACCTGGTTTTTAGAGATATTTATATTTTAAAAGTCTTATTAAGGTTTAATAGCAACTTTTTATTACCAATTTATTTTTGTATTTCCTTTTAACTGTTTTTATTTCTACTTATAAAAGTTACCTAGACTCCATTTCCTGCATGTGGCTAGCCAGTTCTCCCATTAATTATTAAATAGGGAGTCCTTTCTCCATTGCTTTTTTCTGTCAGGTTTGTTGAAGATCAGATGGTTGTAGTGTGCAGTCTTATTTCTGAGTTCTCTATTCTGTTTCATTGATCTATATGTCTGTTCTTGTGCTAGTACCATGCTGTTTTGGTTACTGTAGCCTTGTAGTATAGTTTGAAGTTGAATAGCATGATGTCTCTAGCTTTATTCTTTTTGCTTAGGATTGTGTTAGATATTTGGGCTTTTTTTTTGTTTCATATGAATTTTAAAATAGTTTTTTTTTTCTAATTCTTTGAAGAATGTTAATGGTAGTTTAGTGGGAATAGCATTGAATCTGTAAATTGCTTTGGGCAGTATGGCTATTTTCACAATATTGATTCTTTCTATCCATGAGCATGGAATATTTTTCCATTTGTTTGTGTCTTCTCTAATTTCTTTGAGAAGTGGTTTGTAGTTCTCCTTGAAGAGATCCTCCATGTTCATTGTCAGATGTATTCCTAAGTATTTTATTCTTTTTTGTAGCAATTGTGAATGGGAGTTCATTCACGATTTGGCTCTCTTCTTACCTGTTGTTAGTCTAAAGGAATACTAGCGGTTTCTGCACATGAATTTTGTATTCTAGACTTTGCTGAAGTTGCTTATCAGCTTCAGAAGCTTTTGGGCTGAGACAATGCCCCTTCCTTACAACATATACAAAAATTAACATAAGATGGATTAAAGACTTAAATGTAAAACCTAAAACCGTATAAAAAACCTAAAAGAAAATCTAGGCAATATGATTCAAGACATAAGCATGGACAAAGATTTCATGACGATGACACCAAAAGCAATTGCAACAAATGCAAAAATTGACAAATGGGATCAAATTAAACTAAAGAGCTTCTGCACAGCAAAGGAAACTATCACAGAATGAAAAGACAACCTACAGAATTGGAGAAAATTTTTGAAATCTATCCATCTGACAAAGGTCTAATATCCAATCTACAAGAAAACTTAAACAAATTTACAAAAAAACAAAACTAAACAACCCCATCAAAAAGTAGGCAAAGGACATGAACAGACACTTCTCAAAAGAAGACATACATGTGGCCAACAAACGTATTTTTAAAAGATCAATATCACTGGTTATTAGAAAAATGCGAATCAAAACCACAATGAGGTACCATCTCATGCCAATCAGAGTGTCTGTTACTAAAATGTCAAAAAAGCCCAACAGATGCTGCTGAGGTTGCAGAGAAAAAGGAACACTTTTACATTGTTATTGGGGGTGTAAATTAGTTCAACCATTGTGGAAGACAGTATGGCAATTCCTCAAAGACCTAAAAGCAGAAATACTGTTTGACCCAGAAATCTCATTACTAGGTATATACCCAAATGAATATAAATCATTGTATCATAAAGATACATGCATGCCTATGTTCATTCCAGCACTATTCACAATAGTGAAGACATGGAATCAATCCAAATGCCCATCAATGATAAACTGGATAAAGAAAATGTAGTACATATACACCATACAATACTATGCAGCCATGTAAAGGAATGAGATCATGTCTTTGCAGGGGACATGGATGGAGTTGGAAGCCATTATCCTCAGCAAACTAATGTAGGAACAGAAAACCAAACACCAGACGTTCTTACTTATAACTGGGACCTGAATGATGAGAACACATGGACACAGGGAGGGGAACTACGCACACTAGGGCCTGTTGAAGGTGGGTGTGAGGAGAGGGAGAGCATCAAGAGAAATAACTAATGGACACTGGGCTTGATACCTAGGTGATGGGATGATCTGTGCAGCAAACCATTGTGGCATAAGTTTACCTACATAACATATGTGCACATCATGCACGTGTACCTCTGAACTTAAAAGGTGAAATAAAATTAATATGCTAAAAAATAAAGAACTAAATTTATATGTTATATTCTCTGTTTAAAAAGTTATATATGCGCATAGAAAAATGAAGGAGTATAAACACTATAAAGATTCATTTGTTCATATATAGTCACAATGTAGACTGAATAAATGAAATTGATTATTTTGTTCCTACTTTTATTCTATGGACATATAGATGCATACTCTCTGACATATATCTATGTATATAATGTACACACACACACACACACACACACACACACCTTATTGTGTTTCTGCATGAAAACATTTCCAGAATATTTTCCTATGTCTTTATAAATTTTTTGAAAACATTTATTAATCTTTAATTTTCCCTTCATAAAGGATGATGCTCAAACTTAGCTTTAAGTTATCAACTTGCTGGACATTTTGACCTTGACAATCTTCTTTCACTCACTTTAATAGGTTCCAAACTGTTCTCACCTCCTTTTGGAATATTTTTCTTTTACTATTCCAATCTCCCTGTTAATGGTACTGAAATTCTTTGAGTAATGTAGTTTAACAATTTTAAAATTATCTTGCATTTTTCTCACACCCTTACCCCCTGTTTCCAATTGCTCATTATGCTCCAGTGGAATGATCTTGCCAATGTCAATAATTTCATCTTTCTTCACAATTGCCTTTGGACAAACTCATAAGGTAGAGCCTGTATCAGAGAAGTACTTACTTTTACTGTGGACACCACTTCCACCTTCCGTTGTCACCTCCCTAGGTTAGGCAACCATAATCCTCCTTGGGATTATGATGAGATTCTTTTAAGCAGACTCCAACTTAAACCAAGGCAGCCTGAAAAGTCCATGAGGAACTATAGAATATCATCAGTGAAGAAAGCTTTCATCTGAGAAGGAAAATGAGGCTTAGGGAGACTGAGTAATTTTCCCCAAATCAAGGAAGTATAAGTAGCACTAGAACCCAGGTGTCCTAACTCCTAGAGTTCTTTCAGTTCCATTGTATATGCTCCAGAGCTTTCTTGGTGTGTGCCGAGTAAACACCCAAAGCTTTAGCTAGCACTTCAAATCCTTCCACAACCTGACTCTCAGTTAACACTTCCAGCTGACCTCTCATTGTCCTTTGAACAAGGACTTAATTATACCTGTATGGCTCCTGCCACTCCACCTGCCTGGAATGGCATCTCAGCCTCACCATCCCCTGCCCATGGCCACCTCTGTTGATTGAAAGGCTTCTCATGAGACAAAACCAAGGTGTACCCTAGCTATTTCAATCAAGCTTTTCTTGAAGCTTCCTGTCTAGATGACATATGTTCTATCCTCTAAACTCCAAAGCACTGGTGCGTACTGTAGTTATCATGTCATAATAATATATCTTTTACATAAAAGTATAGATTTCAACATCCCTACTAAGTTCTAGGCTCCTTAAGGGCAGTGATAACTAGTTCTTAATCCTTTTTTCATTAAAAGCAAGCAAAACACAGCCTTATGTGTAGTTCAGGATTGTGAAATATCTTTTAGATAAATGAAATTATCTTATCTAAGTCATTTTATCTGTTTAGATGAAGATATTTATAAATATTATCACAAATAAAAAAGTCTAATTGTATGAAAATTATGACAAAATTACTAAGTTAACTAATTTTTGATATTCCATGTTAGGGTGTGCACACCACAGAGAATGCATAACATTGGAGGTGAGAAGTAAATATTAGAATATTTATATTTATTTTTCTCTTTATATTTTAAAAGTTGATATTTCTTATGCAAAACATATAGTGCATATAAGTTATTACTAAACAACTACATGTAGGTAGATAACTACAAATAAATATGCATATATATTAGAATATGAAGTCAAAAATTATATTGTTGGGTTGAGATGCAATCAGGATGTACAGAGAGAAGTTTCATTTCAGGCAATGGTTAAACTGTTCTGGACAACTCTCTTGTTGTCCCCCGATTGTAACCTAAACTGTTACCGTTTTCCCAAAATAGCTTGCTGTAACTAAAAATCGAGAAGTTTTCTTGTTGTCTAGTGTTCAAAATAAATATTATGTGTACTTGCCTAAATTGTGATATTGATTTCCATCTTTAAGAAAGAAAACAAACTCCATAATGATATGAAGCTTTGAGCTGGTCTGTATCATGGGTCTAATCATATTTTGCTGGTTTGTGGCAGATGAACCAGGAAATTGGGAAATGTATTGGCTCCTTTCCACCTGAAGGCGCTTCTTGTCAATGGACGACATGGCTGCCTCAGTCAAATATAGGATACTGAAGTTTTATTTCTATACATAATCAATTTCCAGATATACACTGTTGTGAGCCAATATCATCACCCCATATGCATCATAATTAGGGATAGTCAGTAATTAATTAGAAAAAGCTGTCATAAATCTACTTGTACACACTTAAAAATTGTTTAAGGTGTTTTTTTCCTGGATAGAAATGTATATTGTGGATTTTTTCAACTGATGATTAATGTTACATTTTATGAGATAGATGTTGAAGCAACCTCTTTATTTTTGTGTCATCTATTATAACAATGTAAATTTGCCTTTAGCTTTGAATGAGCAGTGCAATCATATAGTTAAATACTTAAAATGTAGAAGAATTTACAGTGGAAAAAAATATTTCTTCCAACTCTGACCCCAGTTTTCAAGTTTCCTTTCCCACTGGGAATCAATATAATTAGTTTTTAAGGCATCCTTCATGAGATATTTTATGTAAATACGGGCAAATGTTAGTATATATATTTTTGCTTTTCTTGAGCAAATAGTATCATATTATGTGCATTTGTTTAGACTGTGCTTTTTAGAGATATTTTTACATCAGTACATATATGAGCATCTCAGTCTTTTTTCTTTGCTTTTCCTCATATTTATATTATTTATCTATATGGATTCAGTACACTATTTTTTAGCCAATCTTTTGTTGATGAACACTTTGATATCTATAGTCTTTTGTTTTAAGAAACAAATTGGCAGTAAATTTTCTTGTTACCAGAGGTACCTCTGTAGGGTAATTTCTTAAAAGTTGCTTTCCTGGGTCAGATAGCAGGTACATTTGTGATACAGAAAGCTATAGGCAGTTTACCCTCCATTGTGACCTCCCCAATTTCCAGTCCTACAAGCAACATACGTAGTTCCTGCTTTCTTGAAATTTTGTCCCTAGAAGACATTACCAACATTTGGATGTTTGCCAGTGTTACATGTAAAAACTGTTATCACAGCCTAGCTTTAATGTACATTGCTCTTCTTTTGACCGAAGCTGAGTCATTCTAATGTATTTAAGAATCATTTGTATTTTTTCCTTCAGGACCTGTTTCTTCATAAACTGCCCATTTTTAACTGAAGTTTTTCCTAATTGTAGATGTCCTTTTTCTTCTCTTTTTGTGTATATGAGTGTGTGTATATGAAATAAGTCCTTTTTCCGTGTATGAATTGCAAATTTTTTTCTAGTTTTTGTTCTGTTTATTTCATCTGAAACACTGCAATTTTAAACCACCACCTTCTTAAATTTCTGTCAATATAAAAACAAGAAATTCAACTAAAGGGAAGAAAAATTTGAAGAGAATGATACATTTTCATAAAGAATAATTAGTAGCAAGTTAAAAATGACATGGAGTTTATGAAATATCTTATTTAACAGATGATGACATTATGGCTCATAGACGTTAAGTGTCATACACAGTCATACAAAGTGGTGAGATATTATGCAGCAGGCATTGTTAGTCACCAACCCAAGGCCATTCCACTTAAATTTTTGGGTGTCCACCCCTACCTCACTGACTCAGAGCTAATCTAGACTGGCTTCAGCCGATCATGCAACCCCAATCCCTTTGCCAGCGATCAGTTTAAGAAGGGGTATGTGAATTGCTGTAGTAACTGACTAATGAAACGGGAGGCAAAGTCTGCTGAAGAGTTTCTTCTAAAGGATCTCTGGCTCATGAAAACAGACACACAGGACAGACAACCTTCTTTTTGTCTGCACATTCCTTTGGGATTTGATGCGTTAAGCTGAGGCAGCCATCTTGCCACCATGAGGGGCACTAGACTGAAGGCAAACCAGGATGATAAGGGTGGCAGAGCAGAAAGGTGGAAATCACTGGGGTTCTTGTTAATGTTACTGAGCTGCTGAATTAACCAATTTTGGAAACTTTCTGGCCTGGATTTCTAGTTATATGAGATGATAATTCTTCATTATTTTAGCTAGTTGAGTTGACGTTTTCTGCCACTTGGAGCTTAAAGCTTTCTGACACAACCAAGAACTCAAATCTCCCATTCCAACCCAGAACTTAAATCGCCAAGTGATGTTTTTAATATGCCTTGTTCTTTGCACATAAATATCTGATACTTATTTTGATGGTGAAATGTGTTGAAAAAATTTTGTTTCAGTATAAAAGCAGTATCAAATGTAGAAATACATATTTAAAAAGTTAAAAAAAAAAACAAAGTGCTTTTCCATGATCTCTCTTCAGGTTGGCTAACTCACTTGTTCTTTATTGTAAATATTTTTCAAATGTGTAGAAAAGTTTTGCTTGTTTGTCAGAGGTATTTGTGACATTGAAGTCAAAGATGGTTCTGATGTTTTAATTTGGTGGTCACGCAGAGTAAAAGAACATACCTGTGCATTTTTTCATCATTCTCTTGTTCTTTTCTGAACCTTCCTGAATTCATTTATTAATTTCTAACAGGTGTGTGTGTGTGTGTGTGTGTGTGTGTGTGTGTATGTGTGTCTTTAGGGTTTTCTGTATATGAGATTATGTCATCTGCAAACCGAGATAATTTTACTTCTTTCTTTCTAGTTTGGATGCATTTTATTTACTTATTTTGCCTCATTGCTATAGCTTACATTTTCAGTCCAATGTTGAATGAAAGTAGCAAAGCAGATATTCTTGCCTTTTTCCTGATCTTAAAGAAAATGCTTTTAGCATTTTATCGCTGAGCATGTTCACTGTGGGTGTTTCACATATGGGTTTTTTGTTTACATGATATTCTTCTATTCCCAGTTTGTTTACTGTTTTTCTAATCATAAGAAGGTGTTGAATTTTGTCAAATGCTTTTTTCTGCATCAATTGAGATGATGATTTTTTCCCTTCATTCTGTAATGTGGCATAGTACATTGATTGGTTTTCATATGGGGTATTTAAAGTAAGACCTCTCTGTGTAACACTTAAAGCCCTCCATATCCAGCTGAACTTAACTCTCCAACAGTATTTCTCGTATATCTCTTGATTTATTCTTTGTGCCAGCACACCTAAGGTAATGCCCCTCCTCCTCTCAAGACCTCCTCACTTATCCTTGCCATTGTGCTCTCCTCTCCTTGTTACTTTCCTTCCAGTGCAGGGCACAGCTTCAAGCCTGTGCTTAAGTCCATATCCCATCCCTCCTATCTCCAATTCCACCTCCTTTGTGAAATCTTCTATAATATCCACTTTCTCTGCTCTCAACCCAGGAGAGGTATTGCTCTTTATTCTGGATTGCCATAGCATTTTGTTTTAGCCTCTTTAACATGTTGATGCCTTGCATTTATCTTTATTGTTTTAATCTGCTTCTCTTCTGACTTTCTCCTGATTTTCAAATATTTCTAAATTTGCAAGTATGACTTTAAAAATGGAAATATTCAAATAATCTTGAATTCCTTGACTAGACTCTAAGTTCTTTGAGAGACTGTTCATATTTCTTTCAATGTTATAACTTTCCAGTAGTTCTAGGCACTTTCAGTGAGCTTTGCCCATAAGGCATAGCAAATATTTGTAAAATAAATAAATATGTTGGATATATTGTCATATATCTCGTCAAATATTACTTTTCGGCTTGTATGTCTATGCATCAATTCAACTAGCCATCAATACATCTCAAGAATGGTTCCTCAGAGTTCGGAAGCAAGGAGTCAATCATACTCTGTAATTCCTCAAAAAGAAAAAGGTTTCAATAATGTTGGATAATGTTGGTTGGAGTAACTACAGCTACTTGTTAGCCATAGTGAAATCTGATAGTTAAAGTTGAAATTTTTTGCAGAACCACTGCCCTATATCTGTCCTATTTGTTCCTGGGAGATTATGGCAGAACATATATCTACATGTCTACGAAGTCACTGAATCTTATTAGCTTTTAGGGTGGAAGGTAGGTTTACAATTATTTTGCTTTCAATAGACTGATCATAATGTGCTTAAAATGTACCTACTGTCATAGTAATATAATTAATTTATACTATATATTATATTATAATTTATATTCAACTCTAGAGTCTAAGTTCCTTTTGGGCAAGAATATTTATTTTCCCTGTGTCAATTCAGGTCCTCCAGGAAACAGAAGCTAAGATAGAAGCAAGTGCTGGAGATTTACTGGGAGGTTACACTCGTGGAAGATGAAGGGTAGCAGGGGCAAAAGTAGGCAGGAAAGCCTCCAGATAAGGAGGTACTACTTCTACAGCAAGTACTATGACTTGAGAGTGAGTAGGAGCAGGGATTGAGTGGGAAGAACATTAGGCTATGATGCAGCTGCAAGTCTTGCTCTCAAACTAATGAGAAGTTCTGGTGCAAAGATTTCCTATAGAGAAAGTATATGTTTTGCAGAAATGGCTGGGCCCTAGCACCCCCAGCACACTTATTCATTGGCTGGAAACTTCCCAGTGAGAGCAGCTGTGGCTTGAAGACTGTAGTAGGTCGAAAAGGTACTGCATTAGGGTGCTGTCAGCTACCTGCACTTTTTGCAGCAAGTTCTTTCTTGAAGGAAAAGCCAAGCAGCTCCACTCCATGGCTGCCTCAGCAAGCATGATATAACATACGAACTTGTAAAGAGTAGAACTGTGTTTACTAAAATCAATGTATACATTTAAAGCATTTTTTTTTCTGTGCTTCTATCAATGCACATGCTATGGCCCATTTATAGATGAGCATGTCTTTCCGTGAATAAATATTGCCTTAGACCATTCCTGCTGCTATAACAAAATACCACAGGCTGGGTATTATAAGCAGTAGAAATTTATTCCTCACTATTCTGGAGGCTGAAAAGCCCATGATCATGGTGTCAGCAGATTTGGTGTCTGGTGAGAGCCTGTTCTATGGATGACATTTTCTCGCAGCATCCTGACATAGGTGAGAAAGGTGGGAGAGCAGAACGGGACAAAGGTCATGTCTTTGCTTGGCAGAAGAGATGGAAGGGCCAGGCAGGTCTTTAAACCCTCTTCTATAAGAGGACTGATGCCATTCATGGGGGTAGAGCCTTCATGACTTCATGGCCCCACCTCTTGTTACCATCACCTTGGAGTTTAAGTTTCAACATGAATTTTAAAGGGGCACAAACATTCAAACCATAGCAGGTACTGCTCAAAATCCAAAAATTACCATAGGCAATGATACATTTTCCCCAAAATTTACAAGTGCCTTTAAAGTTTGATTGCAAATCACTGACTTTGAATGACTGAATAATTTTCTTCATTTGGACTGCACCAATATGGAATTTGATTGAAGCTATTCCTAAATTCAAATATGAGATGAAACGTACACTCTCTTACCTAAAAGCTGGTAATAATAGCTCCAACTTGCTGGCATGTATTATATGACTGCTGTTTATACTTTGTGTATGAGTGTGTTCATTGAGCTTTCACTCTGAAAGGTGAGTAATATTATCTAGATTTTATAGGCAAAGAAGCTGAAGCTCAATGTGGGGAAAACTCTCAAGTCAAGTCACATGTTTAGAAAATAGCAAAACTTGTGATGGAACCAAATCTCTCTTACTCCTTAGCCTGTGGTATTTCCATTGGCTAAGATGCCACATGGTTTTCACACAACTAATTACATACATCGGATACACTTTAAGATCCATGCAAGAAAGGAAAAGAGGAGAGTGAAGCTTTGTTGCACCTTTCTTTATTACTGTATAACTTCAAATATTCTAAAGTTGAAGGTGGCAATCTTTAATTTCCAGTATAGGATTTAACTGAAGAATATTAGTACAGTTTTATTACCTATCATGCCAAGTAGAATAATGTGTACACAAATATAATGAATGCATATTACAAATTGTTGTTAAAAGAACTAGTTATATATTTTTATTCTGTTTGGATTAACACTTTAAATATTAATATTTTCCTTTAACAATTTACTATATTTCTGTTCACCAATGGATCCTTAATATCAATGGAAAAATTTACTAAAAATCTACAAGTGTGGTGGTAAACAGAATTTGTACTTAATGGAATTAAGGATGTTGTATATAGAAGGGAACAACACACACTGGGGCCTTTCAGAGGGTAGAGGGTGGGAGGAGAGAGATGATCAGGAAAAATAACTAATGACTACTAGGCTTAATACCTGGGTGATTAAATAATCTGTACAACAAACCCCTATGACACAAGTTTACTTATGTAACAACCCTGTATTTGTACCACTGAACTTAAAATAAAAGTTTATAAAAAAGAATGTTCTGTAGAGTATGTTGAATGGAACCAAATCAGGAAGTCACTTTACATTTTTAATAATCTGTTAAAAATTATGTTTTTGGGGCCATACTGCCCAAGGTAATTTATAGATTCAATGCCATCCCCATTAAACTACCAATGACTTTCTTCACAGAATTGGAAAAAACTGCTTTAAAGTTCATATGGAACCAAAAAAGACCCCGCATTGCCCAGACAATCCTAAGCCAAAGGAACAAAGCTGGAGGCATCACGCTACCTGACTTCAAACTATACTACAAGGCTACAGTAACCAAAACAGCATGGTACTGGTACCAAAACAGAGATATAGACCAATGGAACAGAACAGAGCCCTCAGAAATAATACCACATATCTGCAGCCATCTGATCTTTGACAAACCTGACAAAAACAAGAAATGGGGAAAGGATTCCCTATTTAATAAATGGTACTGGGAAAATTGGCTAGCCATAAGTAGAAAGTTGAAACTGGATCCTTTACTTACTCCTTATATGAAAATTAATTCAAGATGGATTAGAGACTTAAATGTTAGACCGAAAACCATAAAAACCCTAGAAGAAAACCTAGGTAATACCATTCAGGACATAGGCATGGGCAAGGACTTCATGTCTAAAACACCAAAAGCAACGGCAACAAAAGCCAAAATTGACAAATGGGATCTAATTAAACTAAAGAGCTTCTGCACAGCAAAAGAAACTACCGTCAGAGTGAACAGGCAACCTACAGAATGGGAGAACATTTTTGCAATCTACTCATCTGACAAAGGGCTAATATCCAGAACCTATAAAGAACTCAATCAAATTTACAAGAAAAAAACAAACAACCCCATCAAAAAGTGGGTGAAGTATATGAACAGACATTTCTCAAGAGAAGACATTCATACAGCCAACAGACACATGAAAAAATGCTCATCATCACTCGCCATCAGAGAAATGCAAATCAAAACCACAATGAGATACCATCTCACACCAGTTAGGATGGCAATCATTAAAAAGTCAGGAAACAACAGGTGCTGGAGAGGATGTGGAGAAATAGGAACACTTTTACACTGTTGGTGGGACTGTAAACTAGTTCAACCATTGTGGAAGACAGTGTGGCAATTCCTCAAGGATCTAGAACTAAAAATACCATTCGACCCAGCCATCCTATTACTGGGGATATACCCAAAGGATTATAAGTCATGCTGCTATAAAGACATATGCACATGTATGTTTATTGCGGCACTATTCACAATAGCAAAGTCTTGGAATCAACCCAAATGTCCATCAGTGACAGGCTGGATTAAGAAAATGTGGCACATTGACACCATGGAATACTATGCAGACATAAAAAAGGATGAGTTTGTGTCCTTTGTAGGGACATGGATGCAGCTGGAAACCATCATTCTCAGCAAACTATCGCAAGAACAGAAAACCAAATACCACATGTTCTCACTCATAGGTGGGAACTGAACAATGAGATCACTTAGACACAGGAAGGGGAGCATCACACACTGGGTCCTATTGTGGGGAGGGGGTAAGGGGGAGGGTTAGCATTAGGAGATATACCTAATGTAAATGACGAGTTGATGGGTGCAGCACACCAACATGGCACATATATACATATGTAGCAAACCTGCACATCGTGCACATGTACCCTAGAACTTAAAAGTATAATAAAAAATATATATATATATGAAAAAAATTATGTTTTTAGAACAGATATTAGCCTTTTTGTGACAAAGGCAGTTTAGAAATTACAGATTACTAGTAAACTCTTAGTATTTTTTATTTTGAAATATTATTTGAATTTGTATTTGAAATATTCAACCATGACAGGCAAGTACATCGAATAATACAGGGAACATCTGATACCCACTACAGTGCTCTATCATATTCAAAGCAATTTCAAAAAACAGTTTTAACTATTACAAATGATGCCACCATGTTCATTCCTTCTTGTTTCTTGTTCATAGATAGGAGAGTTTCTCAAGGAGATATATGAAGAATCAACTGCTGATTTGAAATGCATGTGCATATTTAATTTCATTAAATAAGACCAAAATTTTCTTTAAAGTAATTTCATTATGCGGGGCATGAGTTACCTGTTTTCACATTTTTGCTACCACAAAATGGAATTATTAGACTTTCTCTTTCTAATATAATGGATGTGAAATAGCAAAGCATTGTCTTACTTTCTTTTCCTGATTACTACACAGGTTGAACAAGTTTTATATTTTTATTGGCCACTCAAGTTTCCTCTTCTGTGAATTGCCTTCTGATGTCCTTTGCCTAATTTTTCATTTGCTTGTTTGTCTTTTTGTTGCCAATTTTAAGACATTTTGAAATACAGATACTATGACTTTGCTATTTCTATCATTACAAATATTTTTCTAGTTTGTCATTATCTAGGGACTTTGATTACAGTTCTGTTTTGAAGGAATAGTTTCTACCTTTAGGTAACTGAATATATCAATTTTCCTTTATAGTTTGTGTTTTTGTTGTGTTTAATAAATTCATTTTTTACTCTGGGACAACAAAAATAGCCTGCATTCTTTTCTAAATGTTTGAAACTTACATTTCACATTGAAGGCTTTAATTCATCTAGGATTAATTTTTGAAGTGAAGTGACTGGGAATCTATCACTTTTTTTGTACGTGGATAATTATTTGTCCCAGCATCACATTTAAAAAAGCTCTATCTTATTGCACTGCAGTGGTTAACTTTATGTGTCACCTTGACTAAGCCGTGGCACTCAGATATTTAGGCAAACAGTATTCCAAAGGTTTCCATGAAGGTGTTTGTTTTTTGGATGGGATTAACATTTAAGTCATTAGAATATAATTAAAGCAGATTACTTTCCATAATGTGAGTTGGCCTTATCCAGTTAGCTGAAGGCCTGAATAGAAGGACTGACCTTCCCTGACGAAGGGGCAATTCTGCCAACAGACTTCCGTCAGACTTACACTGCAACTTTAACTCTTCCTTGGGTCTCTGGCCCACTGATTATCCTGGAGATTTTGAACTTGCCAGCATTTATGTCTGTGTAAGCAAATTCTGTATACAGAGATAGATAGATAAATGATAGATAGATACATAGATCCCTAATACACCCATTGATTTGATTGCTACATGGTATGGTTTAGCTGTGTGCCCACCCAAATCTCATCTTGAATTGTAACTCCCAGAATTCCCACAAGTCATGGGAGGAACCTGATGGGAGGTGATTGCATTATGGAGGCAGGTCTTTCCTGTGCTGTTCTCATGATAGCGAATGAGTCTCATGAGTTCTGATGGTTTTAAAAACAGGAGTTTCCCTGCACAAGCTCCCTTCTCTTGTCTGCCATCATGTGAGATGTGCCTTTCACCTTCTACTGTGTTTGTGAGGCCTCCCAAGCCACATGGAACTGTAAGTCCAATAAACCTCTTTCTTTTGTAAGTTGCCCAGTTTTAGGTATGTCTTTATCAGCAGCAGGAAAATGGACTAATACACCACATATTTTCCTCATTGTCAGATATCAAGTTTCTGTGCATGCTTTGGTATTTTTATGCCTCTATTTTGTTTGATTTGTCTGTTTTTCTACTGCTAATGCCAGTATCTTTCCTACTTTATTATTATTTAATATCAGGTAGGGTAAGTCTTGCCATTTGATTCTTCTTCAAAATTAATTGTTGACCTCTTGTGAATTTTATGATTAGCTTGAGAATTTCATTAAAAACCGAGCTGAGATTTTTATTGAAATTGCTTTGAATTCACTGCTTAATTTGATGAAAATAAAGTTTTTATACCACTGAGTCTTTTTATCCATGAGCATGCTCTATCCCTTATTAAGATTCAGATCTACTATTATATTATTAAGGTAATCTATTATAATGTTTTTTAGTCATCTTTAATAATTAATTTTCTCCATCTTTTATCACATATTCTTTGGCTTTTGGTTGCTATTTTTTAGATTTGTTCCTATATAACATATAATGTAATATTGTTATTATAAATCTTTTTAAATTAAAATTGAGTGACTATCCATTCTCTATTTATTTATTTAGTATGAAATCTGCTAACTTTAATTGGGAACATGGTTTTCTGTAACAAAAAGCACACTTCCTAGTTGAACTTGAAACAAGGAGGAGACATTTCTCTATGTTCCAGACAACAGGTCAATGGTATGGAAGTGAATGTATTCTGTGATACTGTGAGGAAGTGTCCCAAAAGGGAGGGGTGATGCTCTTCTTCCTCCGTTTTTCCTTCTTATTGGCTGGAATAAGAACATGGTAACTGAAGCATTAGGCAAATGGTTTTAAGGTCCTCTTTAAATGCACTGTATACATTTTCTGGATCTTAGCTTCATGGAATGGAGCTTCGAGGTAGTTTTGCAAAAAGTTAGTGTTCTTCTGATTTTCAAAGAACTTATAGCTATTTCCTTTTGCCAATAACACAAAACATTAAGACTGAGATGAACTTTCTCATTCATTTCTAAAAGTATGTTATTGAATTTTATGTACTATTATTATTTCGTATTTTTGAATCTATTTTCATAAGCAACACAGATACAAATATTCTTTTATAGTACTGTTATTATCCAGTTGTAGTATCTAGGTTATATTGACATTCCAAAATGAGTTAAGTAGCTTTCTCACTTTTTCAGGTTACTGAAATGATTTCTGTAAAATTAATAGTTACTTGAAGTTTTGGTAGAACTGCCTACATTTGGTAAAATTGTCTCAGTCTAGTGTCTTTTTGTCGGAGAAATTTTCTCCCACTGATTCATTTTTTTTTTTTTTTGGAGACAGAATCTCACTCTGACTCCCAGGCTGGAGTGTAGGGGTGCGATCTCAGTTCACTGCAACCTCCACCGCCTGGGTTCATGCCGTTCTCCTGCCTCAGCCTCCTGAGTGACTACAGGCGCCTGCCACCACGCCCAGCTAATTTTTTTTGTATTTTCTAGTGAAGACGGGTTTTCACCATGTTAGCCAGGAGGGTCTCTCCATCTCCTGACCTTGTGATCCGGCTGCCTTGGCCTCCCAAAATGCTGGGATTACAGGCGTGAGCCACTGCGCCCGGCCTGATTCAATTTTTTTTAATGGTTATTGTTTGATCTCAGCTTTCCTCACTTCCTCTAGCTCCCCTCCCTGATCCCTCACCCCCCCGTCTGTCTGTCCTGCCACTTCTGGGTTTGCTGACCCCACTAACCTGAAGTACTGATCTCCATCTATAACTACAAGATGCAGTGCACCTGAGACATGATGCATGATGCATGTTTGGAGCTGCCTCTTCCTGTGCCTGGAAAGGGAGAAGACCAAACAGGCCCCCTTTCTTCCCCTTTCACTCTGTATCATTAATATCACCAAGATTCGCACTCCAAAATGGGCTGGTATAAGTAATTTTCTTTCCTGGAAGGCTAGTCTAGCTATTTTGGACTTTCCACTGGGTCTCAGGGAAATCCTGGTAAAGTCTGAGGGACTTTACAACATATTTCAGGGAAGGTTCCTGGTGAGACTTCCATTTTCATCTGACCTAACAGAGAGTGAGCCAGTTAGTCTTGGGCTTCAACTTCCAATCTCCCTGCCCTCACATTCTCCATTCCCATCCCCAGACATCCCTGTCCTTTTCTCCTCATCTGAAAACATTCTCTGTCAAAGGAAGAGGCCTGGGCCCCTGTATTATTTCTCTCTCCTCTCATTTAGTGAATCTTGCTGTCTCGAGTAAGGAAGAGGAGAGGTTTCCGTCCCATGAATGGAGATGTAGCTTTCCTAGTTTAAGTTTTCCCTTTGATCGTTCCTCATTATGAACTGTGAATCGCAGACTCTTAAACTACATACCTAACACAAGAAGCTTGTCCTCTAAAAGTAAGCTTTAATGTTGGTGAATGGATCATTTGTTTTTCATTTTTTTTCTGAAAATTTGGTCAATATCGAGGCCTTAGTTCTGCCCTATGAGGCAAAAGTCAGTATTATGCTGGTAATATGCATTTGGTTTCTTCCTGCTCATCTCAGAAGCCAATTTGCCTTAACAAAAAGCTTCACTAACTTCTAGTAATGGTTCCCTTCCACCCTGGTATGTTTGGCCTGTCTATGTATTTGGAGTCAGCAATCCACCTAGGATAGGAGAGAGAAGTAGGAGAAAGGGGAATTAACAATTCCTTGCATCCTACATTTTTTTTTTTTTTTGACTAAGAGTATCACCATTGTTCTCCATATTTCTGGAAAGCATGAGGAGTAATAGTAATGATCATAATAGTGATAATGATAAATATGTATTAAACCCTTAATGATTCTGGGCCAAGAACTTTACATGCATTACTTTATTTAACCCTTACAACAACCTTACAAATTAAAATTGTTATCTTCATTTTGTAGATGAGAAAACTGTGGTTTAGATGAGTAACGGGCTTATTCTTAGGTGCTAAAAATTCAATCCTAGGTCTAATTCCAGAGACCACATCCTTGGACACCAAGGGAACTTCTTCCCTATACAACAAACAACTTGTTATCCCTTTTGAGAGGACAATTCACCTCCTAAGATTAAGATTGACTGGCTTCCTGGTGGAAAACCACCTAACTGGGCAGCTGTGGCTACATCCACCCTGAGTCTCTCTCTCCTTGGGAGTGATGGCTGCCACCACAGGCTGCTCTTGGTTGGGGGAGGCCTCTTTTCACTGGAAAGTTTCACCTGGGTTAGGCTGGCATGCAAAACAAAAAAATATAACTTAGTCAATACTGAGGGAGTACATGAGAAAAGCAAACTAAGAAAAAACACAGAACACAGAAACCATCCAGCTGGCAGTTTTATGATCCTCCCCTTCCTTGCTTTCTCCTGAGCTTGTGAGCCTGGCCCCCTTCTCCATCTTGTAGGACATTAACAAAGGAAGAGGATATATTTTTGCTCACCTTATAGGTGCCTTTTAAGAAGTTGATTTTTCTAGTCCATGAAGTTCCTCTTCCTCCAGCAGTTGGCAGGATTTTCTGGTGATTAACAGAATGTTCTGTCCCTGCAGGTATAGACACTTGCCCTGAACCTGAAGGCCATGATATAAAAATACCTCCAAAAAACAAAGCAGAAGTGTGGAAAGCAGAAGTGTGGGGGGTGGGGACTGGTGTCTCCACTGACATTTTCTGTGGTAAAGTAGTTGGCAGAGGAAGCTCATAGCAGCTTGTTTGTTTGATGAAGGAGGTTGTTCTGTAGAGGGCTGAATGCAGCACCTGGCCACTGGCCACAACCCCAGTGGAGCCCAGTGCTCCCAGCAGGTCTAAGTGGATTTTGCTGGTTCACTTCCTCTGATCTTCTGTCTACTCATTTGCATAGGGCCCAGCCCTACTGAGTGTGGGGAAGACAGAGATCAACAGGTAGGAAGGGGTGAGAAATGGAGTTTCTAATGGTGCCTCAGCCTATTTCAAGAAAAAAACGACATGCTATAAATTATTTCTAACCTTACTCTTTTCTGTTCCTGATAGCTCTCCCTACCCTGATCTTCTTCTCAGAAAAGAAATTTAGCTGCAATGTGAATCGTCTTTCTCAAGGCAATTGTCCCACATAAACATCTATTGACCTATTTATTTTGGGTTCAGCTTTGGCCTTTAGAAATTTCTTGGCGGTGATTGTTATTTGAGGAGAAGATGTTGCTAAATTTGTGTAATTCCAGCATTTATCTGAGCAAAGCACTCATGATGCTGGAACTGTGTTTTACAGCTTCTAGTCTGTAATCAAAAATTCCCATTTTGCAGTAGAGAATGAGGTTCAGAGAGAATGAGTAATTTACAAAGTGGGATCTGCTGTTTGCTTTCAAAGTGAGTCCTCTCTCTTTGCTTCTTTTTTTCCTTTACTATCCAGCATTTTTGGAGTTCTTTATTTAACCATGCATCAGTAGACTTTAAAGGAATAGGAAAAATTTAGATTACCTACCAAAAGTGTACATGGAAGAGAGGAGCAATGATGTGAGGTCAGGAATTCTGTATGTAGAGAACCATGTTTCCCAGGTCACAAATTATAAATGTATATTTTTTCTTTTTCTTGGGTTTCAAGAGCATCTTAAGATGCTCCAGATTTTTTCTCACATTTGATTCTCGGTTTGTTTTAATGACCCAGGTTGCTGAGTGTCAGGAAGAACTTTGCTCAAGGAAGCTTCCTGTTCAAGGAATTTGAATGACATCTGGGGAGAATCTGGTTCCAACTTGCATTTTGGAGCCAACCTACAGTCTGAATGAAGCAAGCTAAAGAAAAAATTGTACTTATATTGTACTTCCCTGAGTTTTTGGGTACTTTGTTATGCAGCATAATTGCAACAACAGCTAGCAAATACACCATCCTCCTCTCTTAGTTCTACTTTCTTATGAGAAGCAACACAATTTCTTCAACTTTGGCTCTGCCTCCATTTCACTGGATCACTTGGGTCACAAAAAGGATTCTAATATCTCTTTTTCTCTTTAGGACCTCTGTCTTGAAGTTGCAGCTGAGAAACAACACAATCTATTTTAGGATGTAAAATATTGTGAGCCTGAGGATATAGGAAGCTGAATGTTGTCTGTGTGTGATCTCAGATGTCAAGTTATAAAGCTAAAAATGTTGCCTTGTGCTCTGAGAAGAATGTAATCATTTCTTTTGATGATGGAGTTGGCCTGTCTGGAGCAGTCGCTGTGGTACGTCAGCTGCAACAGGGGAGGCTCATCCAGGGCTGCTGGCTCTACAGAGCTGACAGGGACCAGGAATAGGCAGAAGCACCACCCTCCTACTGGGTTGGCAAGGGAGGAGCCCAGTGCTCCGGGGAGCAGCTGCAGCCACTGAACCATGACTCTTGACCTGGGCATCCTGGTGCTCCTGGCCTGAGAAGCCCTCCTGTCCCTGCAGACTCGGGAGTGCTTGCTCTCACTCCCTAGCTTCTCCCTGTTCCCAGTGCCCACCTTAATTCTGGAGCAAAGTTGAAGCCAAGCCTAGGTACTGTCATAACCTGACCAGGTATATGTGTGTTTGGGGCAGCATTGACGTGCTAGGCCCCCTCTAAAACTTTGGCACTGATGAGCTCACGGTGGGGAGGCCAAGTGGGGCTGAGGGTGGCTCAGGGCAGGCCTGCAGGCACTCCTCAGTGCAAACAGCCTGGGTGCCATGGATGACATGTTGATGGCAGTGGGAGGCAGATAATTTCCTAGGCAGGAAGGGGTGGATCCCCAGTAAAGCCCCACCTTCAAGCCAGGGACAGTCTGAAGCCTTGGACTGGGCTTCTAGTTCTGGGTGAAGTCCACAGCCCAGAGTGAGAACTCATGGTGCTTTTTCTGGGTTCACCTATGGCCACCCTTGGACAAATCAGCACTCACTTCCTCCCTTCTAAGCCCATAAAAACTTCTGACTCAGCTAGACTCAGACAGACGTTAGGACTACCAGCTGTGGGAAAGAGCTACCCACTGCCAGTCTCCACTCTGCTGAGGATGACCTGGCTGCAGAAAGGACCTACCCATTTTGAGTCCTCTGAGAACTGTTCTGTTGCTCAATGAAGCTCCTCTCTGCTGTGCTTACCCTCCAGTTGTCCACATAATTGATTCTTCCTGGGCATGGGACAAGATCTTGGGATTCCCCAAATGGTGGGACTGAAAGAGCTGTAACACAAACAGGGCTGAAACATGCCCCCTTCCTCACCACATTGCAGATGACAAGAGGAGAGAAGGCTGTGGCCTTTCAGGAAGCCCAGACCTAGAAGCTCCCCAAGCCAGGGCTGTGATACCCAATTTGGGGCTCTGTGGTTCCTGGCATCTCCAAGCTTCTGGGCACCACTGAATTCCCCTCATCTAGATGCAGGTGCCCACAGCAGAAGCCACGTGTGGTACATCTGGTCCAGCCACAGCTTTGCATGGAGTTAGTACCTGTTCTGATGCCTGGAACTGCCTGCCCCACCACAGCAGCTAGCATGTGCAGTGTGCAGAGTAGACAGACCCTGTGCATGCTCACCCACACACCCCTTGTCATTCCATGTCTGGCTTGCCCTTGCAGGTGTGGGATCTGGGCCGGTAGCACAACCCAAGCACAACTTGCCAGGCTGAAAGGGCAGAATGAACCCAGTGGGTGCGAGCAATTCTCAGGCAGAAGGCACCACCAGCCACAGAGGTTTCTGGCTGGCAAAGCATCACCCCAAGGATCCCATGACACTTTAACTATTGTTTCATGTTCTTTGGAAAAGCAGAAATAATCACTGGTACTTCTCAGTACGAATGATACAATAAGTAGACAGATTAATATAGTGGCTCATTGTGGTTCCATGGAGTGCTACCTTTGTGCCCTCCAGAGGACTAACCACTCCAGACATGGCAGGATCCATTTAACCAGATCCTGCTGCAAAGAATCTTTGTGTGTGTGTGTGTGTGTGTGTGTGCGCGTGTGTGTGTAGTTGTTTGTTTTGAGCAGTTATTAAAATCAATGTGTGGCATTTTATACTTTTCACTTTAGAATTTCTCTACTAGTAAGAATCAAAGGACGTGTTACAGATGACCTGGCCTAATCCATACATATCTACTGTGAATTACCTAAGGACCTACAAACATTGTGTTGGGAAAAATAGCAATTTAAAATGACTTTCATGATACCTTTGGCCAAGAAATTATGAGGAACAATTCCATTCAAAGCAGGTATTTGCATGGCTATGTTAGATTATGAAAATAGAAAGGCATGAAAACAGTAGAGTTTCAACAGGCATTACTTCTGATGGGACCCCCAAATCCAAAATTCATGCCTGCGTCTAAGTCTTAACTCCACGTTCCCTGTTCTGGGAAGGGTCTCATTCTCCTCTTTCAATCCACATTCTCCTAGTATTTTTGCCTATCCGAAGTCCCACAATCTTCCATTTTTCCTGACTCACTTTGGTGTTTTTCCTTAAAACATGCAGATTCTACACCTACAAAGAGTTGCATTCTGATTCCAAGGTGTTTTTCAATCCATCTATACATATATGTATAATCTCATCAATAGAGATTAAAAGTATAATTATAGTAAGATACCTTCCCCTGTCCTGTGTGTGTGTGTAAATATATGTATATCTGTTTTAAATATCATAGACATGTACATATACACATATGTATATAAGTACATATCTATATAAGTATATAAGTATATATCTATAGTATTTGAAACATGTAAAACATATTTATATGTACTATTTAAAAATGATACTACAGGGCTTCCGTATATAACTACACAGCTTGTACACAGTAAACTGTACTTAGCTCCTCATACCCAGATGGGATGGGAACTACTTGTCTATAGTACACACTTTAACACTGTGTTAGTAGTATTCTCTAATTATTTTATGTATTTTATATATAAGGCTTGTTTTTTTGACAGTACAAACTTTGAAAAAAATTACCTTTTTTTTCTTATAGTGACTAGAGTTAGACACATTATAACAGAAACAAGGTGAGCATGTCTTGATGTCTTTATTAAGCATACCACCCTTTCACTCTACACCTGCACAGCCACTCTATTCAGGCGTCATGTTCTTCATCTCCTTCAGGAAGCCTGTTTTAAAGGGAGTTAGGAAGACAAACAATACCCTTTTTTGAAATTATTTGGCTGTATCCCTCGCCAGATCTCATCTTGAATTATGACCCCTATAATTCCCACATGTCTAGGGAGAAACTTGGTGGGAGGTGATTGGATCATGAGGGTGGTTCCCCCCATGCTGCTTTTGTGATAGTGAGTGAGTTCTCATGAGATCTGATGGTTTTTGTAAGGAGCTCTTCCTGCTTCGCTCCTCATTTCTTCTCTCTCCAGCTGCCCTGTGAAGAGGTGCCTTCTGCCATGATTGTAAGTTTCCTGTGGCCTCCCCAGCCATGTGAAACTGTGAATCAATTAAACCTCTTTCCTTTATAAATTACCCAGTCTCCAGCAGTTCTTTACAGCAGTGTGAAAATGAACTAATACAGTGAATCATCAGAGTAAATATTACACGTTTTATTTCAGTAATAAAAAAATGAAACTCTGTCATAACTTCATACAAGTAAAATGTGTGTGTATGTGTGTTCATACTTAGTTTTAGAATATGAAAGTCCAGAAAGACAAGGATGTAAAGTAGCTGCTTTTATTAAAACTCAATTACTCCCACCCCTTCAACATCATCACGTATAGCAGTAATAATATGGACAAACAGGATAGTAGGAAAGTCCTGGGATCTACAGAACGGCTTTTCAGTTCTGCTTCTGCCGCATCTACGGGGAGGCAGATGATCGCAGAGGACAAGCCCATGTGCTCTGTCTCTGGTCTTGCTGGGTTTGCATCCCCACTTTTCTACTACTTCCTTCTGTGCTTGTGAGATCTTTACTAGGCTATGAGACCTCTCATTGCCCCATGTCCTCACTGGGTAATAACTTTACCTTCCTTCTAGTGTTGCTGTGAGTACTGAATGAGTTCACATATCTAACAACCAAGATCAGTGCTTGGCATAGTATAAACACTCAACTCAGTGTTAAATATTTTCATTATTTCCCTTCTATGAGCTTCAGCTTCCAGATGTTACTATCTGTAAGATAAAAATAGATCGGATGAGGTAAGCATGGGACAGTGTTTTGTAGTGCATAAGAACTATTCAAATAAAGGGCATTATGTCTTTTAAAATGCTGCTTTAAAACGTAGTACTAATTTCTTTGCTTTATCTTGGAAATTTCTCTCCAAATGCTGAGTTCTTCGCTTGTGCTATTTGATAGCAGAATCATGTTGAATATTACTTTAGATGCTATTGTTAACATTTAATCCTGATATCTCATAATATACCTATTTTAAGGATGTATCCTTTTATTAATTGAAGGTGAGAGTCATGGTGGTGGGAATTGTATAGTGGTGAGTAAAACCTAACCTGCTTTTTGAAAGTTCAGTGGGTGGCTCAATGCTCTCGGTTTATTCTACACATAGTGCAGATGTTTACAGCTCAAGCCCGTAGGGGAGATTTCTGAGAGAACAGACTTTGCTTTAATATGGCAGTGGGTTTAGGAAAATTTTGACTCTGTCTCTGCTATAGAAGCCAGCAGAAGACTGCTATATGTCCAAGTGGTCCTCCACATTCTCCCATTTGCTAGAGAAGGGGTCCTCTTCCTTCTCAACAGTCTCCCCAAGCCATCAGCCAGTTGTTCTTTAGTTGACTGAGTATACAATTTACCTGGAGAGGTTCTTAAAATTTAGGTTACAGGGCCTACCCCTAGAGTTTCTGGTTCAGCAGGTGTGAGGTGGGGCCTGAGAGTTCACATTTCTAGTAAGTTTCCAGATGGTGCTGACACTGCTGGTCCAGAGCCAACACTTTGATAACCACTGCCTTGGACAAATCACCAACTCCCTGTACCTACAACTCACCTCTTATTATCATTATTATTTTTGTTAGTCATTATTGCTTTTCCTGGATACCATTCCTTACCATCCTTATCTAACGAAGCTCAGTACTCTTTCTCCTCCATAGCTTATTCCAAATGTACTTCATTTATAAAAATTTCTCCAACCCACTCCCAACCACACATGCTCCATCCTTCCCTAAGCCCCCATTACTGCTGTGGTCATGGAATGTGCTCTCTATATTACCCTCCCAAACAACATGTTCCTTAATGACAAATGACTGAATTTTATTTTTTTTCTTTGATCCTTTCAAATTGGTTCTATAAGAGCATACAGCAGATTTCTTAAGTGGGATTCAAGTATACAATTATAGTTATGGTACTGTTGGCTCTGTCTTCTGCCCTTATTTGTGTAAAATCTGATATTGACTATGGTTAGACCCAGTATATACATTTCTCAGATTTTTCCATACTGGGAGCCAGGCTCATATTTGATCCATTATGTGAAAAGGGTGCTATTTGTTGAATGAGCTGTGAATCTCTTTTTTAGCTTCCTGTTTAATCTTTTTAAAAACAGTTTGTGACAGGAAAGGGAATGGTTTTTAAATAATCCAAATTTAATTAGAAATGCTGGATACTAAAATTCAATTTATTTTTCCTTTTTATGAGAGAAGCTCTGTCTCATTCTGTCTGCGACTCATTCTACCCTTTCCTCAAACCCCTTTTTCTTTTTGGCCATTTTTCTCTGTCAACGAGTAAATCCAGGGGCTGAATTCCCAGGCATTTTATTTCTCATGGTAGCATGTGGCTTTGGGCAGTTACACAGACATCCAATTACCAGAAAAGTCTAATAAGCTAATAATGACTGCCTGAGGCATTCACTCGGGAGGGGCTTTGGAGACTCTCTCAAAGCTCTTTCTGCTTGCCACCTGCCCAGACACGGAGCGAGTCTTGTACTCACACATTTCCCCCCAAAGAAGGGTAAACATGGGGGTTTCCTTGGAGATGGCTTTTCCCAGAGTTTGAATACTTGCTTTTCTCACCCTTGTCCAGAGAGGCAGATTGCCATGATGTTATACAGGGTTAGTTTCTTGGTTATCTAATACAAGAAAAAAATGTTATCCAGACTGTTACTGTGGGAAAGAATTAGAAATAATATTTTTCAAATGCTGCTTTAAAATTCCGTCATTCATATTGTTGTTAACTTCCTCAAGGCAGGCAAAATATACATTTTGTTTAGATGTCTGCTGAACAGTTTTTTTTAAAAAAAATGCTTAAAATTGTTTCATAGTTTATTTGCAGAAAGATTAGCAACCTTTATAAATTAATCCTTCCCACAACAAGTCATCCCAAGTAGCAGACCTTCTTCTTCGGTGTGTACACTTGAGCTGGTTTACTGCACATCAGTAAACTTTGGCCATGCACTGTGGCCTCAGAAGGCTTTCCCAGAATCTGGGAGCTCAATTGGCAGGACCTTGCATGCCCTCTCAGTGTACTCAGGCTATTTCTACCTATATGTGTGCCAGATATTTTTCAACGTCTTACTCTATTTTTCAATGAGTGGGGGTTTGTATATGGAAGTAAAATAAGAAAATTACATGATAAGAAAACTTAAAAAGTTGATTTATATACTATGTAGTGCTTGTTTACAAGGAAATAATGAAAAATATCTACACATAAAAGTGACTAATCAAATAATGACAAAAAGAGTTATTTGGGTGAAAAAAGGGATCTGAAAGAGTGCAATCTCACAGTGAAAAAAATAGCATGAGATACATCATAGATCTGATCATTAAACTTTCCAGAATGCACAATTAAATGTTCTAGGCTATATGATTCCCAATACAATGCTCAGATCAGGACTTGAAAGCATGATTATAACAGAAGACCAGGTAAAGAGGCTAAAAGAAAAATATATATTTAAATAAGATTCCTACAGTTCAAAAAAACCGGTGTGAGTTATTTATCCAAGAAGAAGATATAACTTCAACTAAAGCAATATGGAGGAGTATTGTTTAAAGACAAAGGTGACCAGTCATCAAGTCAGTGTCTGGATACTTAGGTTTTTGGGGGACAAGGTAACCCAGAACTACATGATGTGGCTAGTGGGAACAGGCTGGGGAGGTGGGAGTGGGGATGTGTGGAAGGTAATGTAGCCCTTGTATGGGCAGTGTATGCGCTATGCTGGCTTATGTTTTTATTGCACCTCAAGCCATTTCCTGGTGCACACTGTAATGCTTTGTTTAACTAGATGCCTTTTGGTCTTTCCAGAGTGGCAGCTTGTTTGGAACGGCCTTATGAGCTATGTTCCAGTTCTTTGCTTTGATGAGGACACACCAAAATTCTATCAGCAGTTTACTCATTAACGTGGAATATAAACTGGTTTCCTTGGAAGCTAAGTGAACATAAAGAAGCAGCAACAGTCCTTTTTAGGGGGCAGATTAAATATCAGATATTGTTTCTGGGATGCCAATTTAAGTTCTAGAAATAGTTCAGGTATAGGTACCTTGATTGGAATCAATGTCTTTATCATTTTCTCAGCTTTGTAGCTGTTTTTGTTTGTGATGTTTCCATTATGACCACTAAAAGAATAATAATAAACCCTAATATAACGCTCCCTTCTCCATCTAATTTTTAAATTACTTAATGGGTATTTGCTAGAAAAATTCAGGAAATTTGGGACTAGGATTTATGAGCAGAGTAGGAATGAACTTTAATTAGAGGCAGCATTGGGTAAATGTAAGGACTCAGGATGTAGGCAGCCCCAGGCTTCTAATCTGGCTTGAGACCTGTGTGACCTTGGGCAAGGTAACTAAACTTGATGGCCTTTACCTTCCTCATTTGTAAAGCTGGAATAATCACCTCGACCTCACAGAATGGTTTCACAGATGAAATGTGGCATGAATGCCTGGCACGTATGTCACACAGTGCCTGGTCCATAAACAGCCTGCAGTCAATATTGGTTGCTTTGCCCCTTCCTTTATTTTCCAGTTGTATCAGTGGCAAAGCTAAATACTTTTTTTCAACTTTGGAAATTGAGACCTCTTTTGGTTGATTCCTGTATCCCTTTGACATATACTCATCATTGTGGACTTTTCTTTTTCCTTTTTTTTTTTTTTTTTGAGTGCATTCTTACTTTCTGACACTACAGGATGCTTCAGGTTTCATTTCCTGCCCTAGTCCAAGAATCAGCAATTTCTCCCAGGAATCTTTGGTGGTAGAAACCAAAATCCAGGTTCTACGTGTACTCACATGTATCATTGTTATTAATATTATTTATATACTTTATTCTTTACAACAGTTATAGATTTACAGCAAAATTGCAAAACTAGTCTAGAGAGAACCCATATGCCCCATAATTTCCCCTAGTATTAACATATTATATTAGTATGGTAGATTCATTACAATTAATGAAATATATTAATATTAATATATTATTAACTAAAGTCCATACTTTACTCTGGTTTCCTTAGTTTTTACTTAATGTTCTTTCTCTGTTCTAGAATTCCATCCAGAATACCACATTACATTTAGTTGTCATTTCTCTTTAGGGTTCTATTGGCTATGACAGTTTCTCAGACATTCATTGTTTTGATGAACTTAATAGTTTTGAGGACTACTGGTCAGGCATTTTGTAGGATGCCCTTCTGTTGGAATTTGGTGTTTTTCTCATGATTAGGCTGTAGTTATGGGTTTTAGATGAGAATGTCCAGAGATGAAGTGCCATTCTTATCACACCATGCCAAGGGTCCATACTGTCAACATGATTTATGACTATTGATATTGACCATGATTATCTGGCTAAGATACTACGTGTGGGGTTTCCTCACTGTAAAATTAACCTCTTTTCCCTCTTTCCACACTGTACTCTTTGGAAGGAAGTCACGATGTGCAGCCCATGCTTAAGTAGCTGTGTTCCCCTTTTTGAGGGTAAAATGTCTACATAAGTTATTTAAAATGTATTGCATGGGGTCTTTAGTCAATTTTTTTGTTTTCTTATATCTATTTTTACATGCTAGAAATGAAGTGCCTGTTTATACTGGGCAAATTTCAATTAAGCAAATATGTATTCCTTGTTAGATATTCAGAACCATTGATAGTTGATAGGCATATTTTTAACCTAATGTTAAAATACTTACTTCTCAGTTATTAAATCGATGGTAATGTAGTAAGCCTGGTTCTGTTTCTTTTACTCGATCACCTGTTCCTTAAATGTCATTATTTCAGCTGCAATATACCAGAAATATAACTACTAATTAAATTATGTTTCATTTTGAATATATCTCCTAATTTCGACATGATGAAATTTTTCTGAGTTTTCTGATGGTTGACCAGGAAAAATTAGACTGTGATCTTATTTTACATAATAATTGACCACTGAACACGCGAATCAAAGATAAACGTGCAGAGAGGAGCACATTTCCCACAATAATTACTGGGTTGTTTCCTTATAAATAGCAGAGTTGTACAGCATCATGTTAAGTATGAGAATGCATAGAAGCTGAGAGGAGTTTAAGGTTAAAAGGAAAACAAATACTCCTGGGGTTTTAATCACTAATTACAGGTCTATAAATAACTATTTCTTGGATTTAGAAGGCATTTGGTCTCCTGGATATGATCTAGTTTGGCATATGGGCTTACCAGGGTTTTTTCTTCCTCCCTTTGTGATCTGCTTGAAACTGGAGAGGTCAGGCATGAAGACAGGTGGTGAAAATGTTCGGGAGAAAAATACAAAAGGTTATTGTCTGGATTTGCCAGCAGTTCTATTTAGTGACCTAAAGGAGTTGACCCAGAACTATATTTAGATTTTGCAAGATGGCATGCCACAACACACTGTTTATAGATACTCATTTTCTGAGAAACTATAAGTGTTTCATTGAAAAGATTTATACTGATTTGTTGCACCATCTGGTCCATGCAATATACAAGAAAATCTCAAATAGTGAGAAATACCCACTGAAAAATATTTCAACCCAAAGAGGAGTATAGTTGTTTTTTTCTCTTTTTGAACAAAGATTTCTATATATTTTGTAAGTCAGCAAAACTTTAATATATTTATGATAATAACCATGGATTATTTTGAGAAAAGTGCTATTTTGAAATCAATTTTCATAACCTGAACAAACCCTATATGTTTATGTGCCAGTATTTGTACTTCTTTCTTTTTATATCATAGTTTTGTGTAATTTAGGATTTTGTCTATTTTGAAGGCCTGCTGACTCTGGGATTATTATTTATTTCCTACTATTTAAAGATAAATTAACAAACACCCAGATTCTAGTTCTGTCACCTATTTTGATAGAGTCTAAATTAATGTAAAACATAATTAAGGGGATGGGCGCTCACGCCTGTAATCCCAGAACTTTGGGAGGCTGAGGCGGGCGGATCACCTGAGGTCGGGAGTTCGAGACCAGCCTGACAAACATGGAGAAACCCCCTCTACTAAAAATAGAAAATTAGCTGTGCGTGTTGGCGCATGCCTGTAATCCCAGCTACTCAGGAGGCTGAGGCAGGAGACTCACTTGAAACTGCGAAGCAGAGGTTGCAGTGAGCTGAGATCACACCATTGAACTTTAGCATGGGCAACAAGAGTGAAATTCCATCTTAAAAAAAAAAAAAACAATAACAACAACAACAACAAAAAACATAATTAGGCTGGCTTCAAGGCACTTCCTGAGGAATCAGAAAAATCTCTTCATCTTGTACTTCAAAGGAGAGATGGTTGAATATCTGTGAGTTAAAAGTTCCACTCCAATCAGAAAATTATGCAGTTCCTTTACTTCCTAAAGTTCAATTTTTCCCTTAAGGTACTCCATGTTTTACATATATTAGTTCATATTTTTTGAATGTGGACCAGAGTTTAACTTTTGGTTTTTACATTATTTAGCAGAGCTTGGGGCACTGAGAGGTTTAAGTCAATGTGTTTGCCAGATATCAAGTTTTTGAATTTTAATCCAGAGTTCATTCTACCAGGATCTCATACTAAGATTCTGAAATCTTTAGGATAACAGAGGTAGGGTAATAATTTCCAGAAGACTCTTTGCTTCTGTCTTGATCTCTTCCTACACACTCTTCAATATGATCAACTCTGCAAAAGACAACAAAGAAAATCTGTTGATCAAGCAAGGCTAAGTTTTTTAGACCTTCTGTGGATAAAGGAAAAAATCACCTTAATTCTTAGCAGTATTTCAGAAGGAGAAGTCAGGGAGGGTATTTAAAGGGCTTTAGAGCCTGGACTGAGTGATTTTATGGTGGTTCTTACAAGGCAAGAAACAGGTTGGGACTGGACAGAGTGTATGACACAATAACCATAAGTATGGTTCAAGGCCCATTCTTATGCAGCCAAGAGGGGACTGAAGCATTTCTATCCTGAGACTGCCTCTCCCAACAGTATGCAGAATGAAACCGAAACTTCCTGCATTGATGTAGAAAGTCTCTGCATAGTCTGGCCCCTACTGTTCTCTCTGACTTCAACTTAAATTATTCTCCACCTTGGTCCAGTACGGTGCTCTCATAATAAAGGCCTTGCATCTATTCCTGCAGTAAGGCCTCTGTATGATTCCCTCAAACTTTTCTTGTAGGTCTGTGCCCCCAGACTTGGATAACAGTCTCCTTCTTGTAATTGTGATCCTATTTCAAAGATATTTCATCAGAGAGAACTTCCTCAACTACTGAATCCAAAGTAGCCCCCTTTGCCCCTACCTATTATGTGATCGAATTCTACTTTCTTTCTATGATTAGTCATTATTTGAAATTGTTTTGTTCGCTTACTCATTTATTATTTTATTTCTGCCTTCCTTTTCATAGAGTGTAAATAGGGACCTCTTTCTTGTTTAATGCTGTATCTGCAGTGCCTACAGCATTGCCTTGTACAGAGTAAACATTTAAAAATATTTGTCTCACTCTGTGGGAATTTAGCAGAACACTCTCATACCTTGCTGGTGTACATTTTGGCAATGTCTGTTAATAATAGAAATGTTCATGCCCTTTGATGCAGCATTTCTACATCTAGGTATCCTGCAGATATACTTGCGCATGTGAAAAATTAGGTATATACAATAATATTTCTTATACAGAAAAGAGTTAACATGCTAAGCCTGAGGGTTGGTTCTTGGCTGGCATCTGGGATTTGGCTGGTAAACAATTCCCTGCACTGACATGAAACTTTCCCTAAGTGATAAAGTTGTTTTACTCACTTGAGGACTGAACATCTGCGTTTCTTCTGGAAATTTGGAATGCTTATAGTTGGTAGGCAGGGGGTATCTATGTGACCAGTCCCCAGTGAAAACGTTGGCACTGAGCCTCTAATGAGTTTTCTTGGACAAACTTTGCACGTTACTGTACTTTTTTCTTCCTGCTGAAGTTAGGAACACACTCAGTGTGTCATCGCACAGGACAAATACAACATAGGAAGCCTATGCATGAATTTCTCCAGATTCCCCTTGGATCTTTTCCCCTTGTTGCTCCTGCTACGTATCCATTGCTGTAATAAACCTTAGCAGTTACTACAACTATATTCTGAGGCTGTGAGTCCTAGTGAATCATGGAATTTGTGAACAGTCTTGGAGGGCCTGGAAACATTCATTGTCATTGTAATTTTTTCCCCCCAAAACAAGACAAGAAATGTCCACCCATAGAGGACAAATTATGACACATCCATTAAAAGGAATACTATATTATATTCCTATATGAGGCAAGCCTACATACTGATATGAAAATATTAAACACATATCTTTATAAGGGAATTAAACAGGGTTCAGAGCGATCTGTGTAATTTGGATGCTACTCTTTGTGCACATTCACACATAAATATGTTTGCAAATGCATAGAATATCACTAGAAATACGTTCAAGAGTCAGATCATAATGGTTACCTCTGAGGAGAGAAACTTGGTGGCTGAGAGAAAACAAGGGCAAGAGGAGATTTACTGCTTATCCTGCACTATCTATTATGTTTGCTACTAGCCACATGCAGCTATTTAAATTAAACTAATTCAGGCTGGGCACGGTGGCTCACGCCTGTAATCCCAGCACTTTGGGAGGCCGAGGCGGGCAGATCATGAAGTCAGGAGATTGAGACCATCCTCCTGGCTAACACGGTGAAACCCCGTCTCTAACTAAAAATACAAGAAATTAGCCGGGCGTGGTGGTGCGCACCTGTAGTCCCAGCCACTTGGGAGGCTAAGACAGGAGAATGGCGTGAGCCCAGGAGGCGGAGCTTGCTGTGAGCCGAGATCACGTCACTGCACTCCAGCCTGGGTGACAAAGCGAGACTTTGTTTCAAAAAAAAAAAATTAAACTAATTCAAATTAAATTAAATTAAAAATTTCATTTTTCAATATCATTAGCTACCTTTCAAGGCTTAATAAGCACGTATGTAGATAGGGCTACCACATTGAAAAGCACATTTCCTTCATTACAAAATAATGTTTTAGACAGCACTCATCTACATGCTTTTTTTGCTGTTTAATATTTATCCTATGTACAAGTTTTATTATTCAAAAATTGTTTTAAACAAAACAAAGTATTAGCTGAATGGATGAACAATAAATATTGACTAAATAGTCTCTGCTAACAGACTCTTCTGAGAATCTCAACATGTGAGACCTGTTTTTATGGTGGAAATTTACATCTAGTTAAGGTAGGTAAGATAAACAGCGGCTTACATTCTCAATACCTTTTTATAAAAGCAGATCTTCAGCTTAGGGGTTGGAGCCAATTCCAGATCTTGGAGGCCCTAGCAAATTTGCCAGAGAGAGTGCCAAGGAGCACAGAGTGGGGGTATTGGCTCCTCCCCTTCACCAGCTCCAGCAAAGTATGCTGCAGGCATTTGGCTAGCTTTAACATACCGGTATGCAGAGTAAAACAGACCTCTTTGCTTCTCTGTCCCTCCTATTTTCCCTCCCATAATAAATAGCTTTTATAACTTATTATAATCAATTTTGTATGCTTGAGTTGGGAGATGTCAGTAATGGCATTATTCATGTTTTTACAGTTCAGTTTGGTGTTTATTAAGTGCCAACTGAATAATAAATGATCTTTGTTTTTGAGATCCTTATGGTTCAGTATGGAAGATGGGAGAAGGGAACAGATTGTGCCGACATAATAGCATTAGGTGGTGCCAATGTTAAGGTTTGCTCAAGGTGCAATGAAACATGGAGAAATTCTACCTGACCCGGTTGTGAAGGATGTGTAAGACATTTTAGACAGAGAGGATAAGAAGAGAGCTCCAGGTGGGGGCAGGTAATTTTGGCAAAGAGAAGAGGTTGTGCAACAGAATGGCTTGTTGGGAACACTGCAGTAGTTGAATATTAGAACCTAAAACTGCAGGTGGAAATGAGGGCAAGAAGTGACAAGAAAGGCACAGCAGGCTTAAGTAGTGGGAGGCTTTGTGCTAAATGCTAAGAAGGCTGGATTTTATTTGGTAGAGGTGGGGAGCCTGAAAAGACTTCGATGAAAGGGGTATCATATTTGTGTATATTTTTCTCAATCCATGTTGAGGAGTGAATTTAGTGAGGTAAAACCCAGGCAAGATGACCTGTTAGGAAATTGTTATAATCGAGATGAAAGCTGGTAAGGGCATTTTTGAAATTATGCCTTCTATTAGTATTTTTCTCTTTCTTTACCCACTATTTTCTACTTCTCCAGTTCAGTTTCTTGGGATTATCTTTCAAATCAACTACTTGAACCCAGGTCCTTGTTGCAGGGTCTGCTAGTAGGAGAATCCACGGTAAGGAAAGCAGTGAGTAGTCAGTAGAGCCAAACACTGCCCAGAAGGCCAGTCAGGTAACAACTGAGAGTCTCCCCTGGCTTCCTCACTATGGAAGCCATGGGTTATTTTATAAAGGCAGTTTCAATGAAGCTGTGGGAGGAGAATCCAGATTGCTCAGATTGCAGGAAACTATGAATGGTTTTGAGGGTAAGGAAGAAGAAAACGGGTATAGACAAAGCTTCTAAAACATTTGGCAAGTGATATGATGATAGCCAGAATGGAAGATAGATCCAAGAGTAGAATTTTTCCAGAATAGGAGAGGATTCTATAATGGACATAACAGACAGCACTACAGTCCTTCCCCTCACACAATCACTTCTCAAATAATATTACCATGGCTTAAAGGATGCCAACATAGTAGAAAAACGGCAGAGAGATGGAGAAAAGTAGATTATTGATAGTCATTTGAGCTTCCGAATCTAATCATGCCTGAAGTTTCTAGATTTTCCAGTGTGCCGTCAGACTTTTGAGTTAGGTGAATAGATTCGCCATCTTACTTGAGTCAAATTGAGTCAGGTTTCTTTAACTTGCAAATTGTGAGTAGTACAAACCTTTCTTCTCTAAACCTTATTGGAATACATTTTTGTTTTTACAAAACACACACACACACACACACACAAACACAAACACATTCTATTAAAGTGCTAAAAGGAAAAAGAACCAGTACTGAGAAAGTGAGAAAGTGGTATAATACACAAATAAAGGTGGATAATTGATAAAACAAGGCGCTTTTGAGGATGGTAGATGATGAAAAAAAGAACTTCAGTGGAATGACTACTCATAAGTATTTTTTTTTATTTTATTATGGAATGTTTAATATATGCAGAAAAGTTAAAGAACTATGAAGGTAGCAATCATGTATATGCCATCTAAATCCTACCATTAACACTTGGTTACATTTCTTATTCTTGCTTTATCACATATGTCATTTATCCATCTTTTCATCTGTCATCAAGGCATCTTATTTTTGTATGTATTTGAAAATAGTTTGCAGATGTTAGTATACTTCATTACTAAATACTTCAGCATGCATATGATTACTTGATTTCCAAATTTGTTTTACATTATAAATATGTAATATATGGAAAAACTTATCTATGATATCTCTGTTATTCTAATGACATTTCTTATTGATCTTTTAAAATTCAAGCACTGTTAATGTTTTTATGCTGTTATTATAATTTTAAAGGATGTTTTTGATTTTCCTTTATATTCAGAACATAGTCCTTTAGAAAAATCTTTGAAAATTATAAATCTAGCTTATTCAAGTTGATTTTAATATGTTGCCTGATGGAGAAGTTAGAAATAATCATGCATAAGGTTTGACATATGTCTACTGTTGTCTTGAAAATCAGTTGTATCCCACTGACTCTTACATTGCTGCATTGCCGACAGCTTTATAAATGCCACACCTGAGATTCGATTAATGTCTTCTCTGATAGAAGTTGATCCTAGAATTATGAGCCTAGGCCTACTAAGAGCTTTAGCTTTGTAGCAGAGCCTGGAAAAACATTTTTTGAGAAAATATAGTTTATTTCATATAGGTAAATATTTTTATAAGAATCCACCTTTGACCTTGTCCTATTCTTTCATTGTATCTAAATACATTGTTCTCTTTATAGTGTAAATCCTTGCTCTCTGAGTTTAATTACTAGAGATATGTATATTTCTTGGTCTGGTACCATATGCTAAATTTCTGCTGAGTCATCCTGGTTGCTAAAAATAATCTATCGTTGCCCCCTCCCTGTAATCCCTGCTTCCTGACCACACAGAATTCTTTGAACAGTGGCCTAAAGTGGCTATGCCAGTGACATCCAGAGGAGCAGGACACAGGCTTATAATGTGGGACAGAAAATAAACTACAAACCTAGATCTTTCACTGTGCTCACATTTACTGTTTTTTTTTTTTTAGTTAAGTCATATGCATCATGTGTCTTAGTGTCCTCTTTTCTATGATAAGGTTGAGCGAAAATATTCCATTGATTGAAAATGCATAATTTGTCTGAAAAAGGGTATAGAAAAGGCATATCCAGAATCTGAGAGCTGACCTTGTCTTTCCTCTTGGCTCACTCCGGCAGCTGTGCTCTGGATCCCTGTTTCTCTTTCCTTGAAGCACGAGTAACATCACATCCTTTAAGTGAAGAAAAAACAAGTTCTTTGGTCCAATATTTTCCTCTGAGAACCATCTTGCCTCTTTACCTTCTTCTTTAACCACATATGCACACCTACCGTCTCTCCTTTATCTTTTTAACTCCTTAGATTACTGTGATATGACTTCAATTGTCACCTTCCAATGACAGAATTATTTTCCACAAAGTCACTAAATTAATGGACAGTTTATAATCATAATCCTACTTAATTGTACTTAATTTTTTTGCAACCTAAAGCTAATATTTATTGAGGGCTTATGTGTCAGGCCTTAGTCAAAATGCTAACCTCAAAGCAACCTGTAAAGTAAGTACTAATTTTATCCTTATTTGTTACACTAGAAAACTAAAGCAAAAGAGGTTGAGAAAGTTCCTCAACGTCACCCATTAGGTGCTGGAGCCAGGATCCCAAGCCATAAGTGACTGCTATGCTTTGAATGTGTCTTTTAGAATTCATGTGTTAGAAATTTATTCTCCAATGCAACAGTGTTAGGAGGTGGGATCTTTTGGGAGATATTTAGGTCATGATGGCTCCGCCCTTATAAATGGACTAATGGAACTACAGAAAGGGCTTGTGGGAGTGGGGTTTCTCCTATTCGATCTTCTGCAACATGAGGCTATTCCTGCTTGTCTTTGTGCCTTTTACCATGTGTGGATGCAGCAGGAAGGTCCTCGGTGGACATCAGATGTCAGTGCCTTCATCTTGGACTTCTCTACCTACAGAATTGGGAGAAATAAATTTCTCCTCCTTATAAGTTACCCTGTGTGTAGTATTCTGTCACAGTAGCACACATAGACTAAGGTAGTGACCTGAGAGCTGCTGGATGTGGGATGCTATTGACCATTTTTTCTGTTCTCTGACCAATAAACATCCTTTTTACTCTATTTTTCTTCTCTCAAATCTGTCCGATTTTCTCTACCTTGCTGTCACTATCCTAGTTAGGAGGACATTTACCTTTCACAGGATTATTTAAAGTGCTTCCCAATCAGCCACTCTGCTTCCAGGCTTTCCCCATCCAGCCCATTTCTAGACCACGGTCAGGGTGACCTCCTTGAAGCTCAAATCTGATCACATCAATCTCTCTGCTTAAAATACTTCAATGCCTTCCTGATTTTCAGCTGAAAATACAAGTCCCTTTATGTCATCTCAAAGGAACTTCAAGATGTGAATCCTGTCTAATTTAACTCCTTGGTTTCATCTCTGGACATGCTTAGTTTGCCTTGTGGACTCTAATCTACCAGCCTTGTTCAAGCTAGCTAGAAGGCAGGATTTTGAATGTTCTCACCACAAGGAAATGATAAATATATGAAGTGATAGGCCCTTTGTAAAGTCTCTCTTTATTTCTCTTATTGGAGAGCTCTTATCCTTGGTGCTCTTTAGTCTGGTCTCCTTTAAGACATCCCTCCTGGGAATCCTTCTCTTGGCCCCTTAGAGATGGGCTATGTGGTCCTTTGTGTGCCCTCACAGATCCCTCCCTAGATATCAAGCCTAGACCTTACAATTCTGATTTTTAATTACTCATTGAATATTACCTTCTCCATTACAGTATGTCTTGTTGACTTAGCCCAGTGTCTGCTACATAGTAGGGACTTATTAAATAGTTGTTCAATGAATGAATGAGTATCAATTTTAGAAACTGAGTAAATCTAACATACAGACCCCTAAATGCATGTTAGTTGGTTTCGTGATGCTTCTGCCCAGAAGCATCCCTTTCTTCACTTATGAAATGGGAAGTTCTAATATACTTTTATGCTAAATACACAAAGTTAAAGTAGCACCAAGTTTCCTCTCAAAATCTGTATTTTTATTATTAACTAACAAGGAAAAACTGGATTAAATGTTTTACGGAGATTTATATCCACTACCCACCCCCTCATTCTTATTTTACTTTTTAATCTCTCTTTTTTGTGTGTGAAGTGGATTGGTTTAGGATGAAAGCTTAATGAATTGAAAGTATGTTTTTTTGTCTGTATAATAAGACTGTGATCCCATAGTTTTCAATTGGTAATTCAAAGGGAATAATGACAGTAGTGTCAGAAAAATAGAATTGTACATTTTATGTATAGAACAATGTGTCAAAAATAAGGAACTCATACCGATGTGCTTATAAAGATAAATTATTCTATGAACTATTTTTACCTTGCTTAAAGAACTCTAGATAACATAAGGAAGTTTCTATTTATTGAGTTTATGCTTATAGCTCTTGATTCACTCCTTTCCTCTTCCAGCAGATTTTTTTTTACCCTGAAATTCACAAGTTTAAGGATGCTTTTCTTTTCTTTTTACATTGTTCACTTCTAACTATCCTAGGACTCTTAAAATAATTTTTGCCTTTTTTTTTGACTTTTGTAATTTGTAAATGGTTTCCTGAATGGCCAACAAAAAGCTTTATCATTTGACTATATTCATTTGGAAGTCACTATATGTATCAGTTAGAATATTGGATTATGTTGAGGTAACAAACAACTCCAAGTATCTGTGGCCTCAAATAACCAAGTTTCATTTTGAATTTAGTAATACGTGTTGTGGGTCCATTAGGGGTTGGGCTCATCATAACACTTTAGGAACCCAGGTTGGCAGAGTAACTACCCATCTTGAATGTGGTCAGCCACCATGTCAGAAAGAATAAAGAAATCTTGAATGTCTCCTTCTGGTCATTAAATGCTCCAGAAACACTTCATTTGAGCTTTCAGCTCATTGAACAGGAATAGTTACATGGCTGCAGTCATGGGGATGCTTTAAGTTTCTGAGAAGATGGAAAATTGGATATACTTGGCAAGCTACGCTGACTACATCAATACACCCCTGATATCTTCATTTTCATGATAATTTGATTTCTAATAACTTCTTAGTATTTTCAAGAGTAATCCTTATTAGTATCATGCTAGGATTCAAGACAGCCTGTATATCTTATCCTAACTCTGTCTAATGCTCCTATTCAAAGGCATGAGGTCATAGTACTGTAGCATTACTGTGTTCTGACTGTTGTCTGACTCCTGTGGTGCCACTGCCACACTGTCCTGCAGTTCTGACCTGGGACTTGTTTTTCTGTTCTGAGAATCAAACTGTCACGTCTGCATTACACTCACTTCCTTTGCTCTCTCAAGGGCATCAACATCCAAAGGAATGGTGATATCGCTTGACTGTGTCCCAACCCAAATCCCATCTTGAATTGTACTCCCATATTCCCATGTGTTGTGGGAGGGATTTGGTAGGAGATAATTTGAATCATGGGGGCAGTTCCCTCATACTGTTCTCATGGTAGTGAATAAGTCTCACGAGATCTGATGGTTTTATCACGGGTTTCCACTTTTGCATCTTCCTCATTTTCTCTTGCTGCCGCCATGTAAGAAGTGCCTCTCACCTCCTGCCATGATTCTGAGGCCTCCCCAGCCATGTGGAACTGTAAGTTTAATTAAATCTCTTTTTCATCCCAGTCTCAGGTATGTCTTTATCAGCAGTGTGAAAATGGTCTAATACAAATAGGAAGCAGTTATTTCCTGGGTCTAACAATTTGGACACTTGTAATAAAGATTTTGGATCACAGAATCATAAGATTGCTTATATTACTTTTAAAAATGTCTTTTGAACCTGGCACCCCAAATCTTAGTATTCTATTAATAACTAGAAGGCAGCAAATGCTGTGGAGCACAAAAGGTATGATGCAATAATTAGAATAGGACTCTACCCCAGGAGGCGAAGGGCCATCTATAACATACAACACTGCCACAGTGCACTGGGTCCATCTGGTTTCTTTCTTTCTTTTAAATTCACAAGTTGTGTTGTATCATCTGTGACCACCCTTTCATTACTAGGAATTGTAAGGGAGCTTTTTTGGTGTCAGTCTTCAACATTGAGAGTGGAAACATGAATTTATAGTTTGTAATTTGGTTACCTAATCTCCAAATTGTGAACGTCAATTGATTTATTACAGGTGTTTTTTCAATAGCATCCTTAACTAATAGACCCTAAGTAAACCATGGTGTTAGACAGTTTTGTACACATGTTTGATTGTAGGCACAATGCTCAAAGGTGAAAAGAGGAAAACCAACTTTTCTAATTTTTTTTCATGCTACTTTGGGGTTCTTTCTTACAATGGTCTTTTCAAGTCCTCCCCCCTCCCTGTTTTATAATTTTGACTGAGTTTTAAAAATGTTTGATATCTCCGTGAGCTACATACTATTGTTCTACAAGTTCTTTGCTTTCATCAAATAGTCAATTATATTATCTATGAATACAGGGAGGCAATGATAGAAAAAAGTGACTCCAGGAAGAGGTAGCTATGGGTAAAATCTTCACCAGGATTTTTTCCAAACAAAATCTTAAAATAAATTTGGAGTGTGGAGCAGAGTATAATAGTGACAGCAGGGTTCCTGCTGCCTACTGAAAGTTGAATTCTGTGTCAGGAATGATAATTACCAGCTCTGAAGCAGAAAAAACCCATCAACTCTGTCCTGATTACTAATTAATCAAGTGCTAAAGGCATTTAAACCAGTGACCCTGTTTCAGAGATCGAAGTTACAAAGTGATGCTTAAGATTTAAAGGAACACTGGGTCCATTTCCAAACCCCTCAAAAAATTAAACACAATATTAAAATAATTCTATTAGGTTTGTTTTGTTTTATTCTGCTTTTTAGTTATGTGTCTTATCTTTATAGAAGCAGAATTCAACAGAGAGAGAGTATGGCTATCTGAAGGCTCAGATTTGAACTACAGAGTGATGTCCTTGGGAAGATTCCTAGAGATTATAAAATCCCACCTCCACATTGATAAGCAAGTCAGATTTATTTTAATCAATGTTCAGTTGTCTTTTATATTGTTTAGGTTCTGTCTTTAGGTAATATATATTCTTTGATAAAGTTTTAAAAATACAGAAAATAATAAAGAAATTTTTCATAATGCTACTACTGCCTTACATTTTAATATCTATCTTCCATATACTTTATTGTTTTATTGATAGATCAGCTTATTAAATCAGTATACCTTCCTTTGATAACCTAATATTTTTTAAAACTTTTTTGACATTAAATTTATTTTGTCACATGACTTATTACTGGGTAGTATTTAATTAAATACATGCATAAAAACATATTTACTTAATCCCTACTATTGGATATTTAGATTGACTCCAATTCTTCACTTCTATAACATTGTAGTAAACATCTTTTTATGTAAATATTGGTGTACAACTCTAATTCTTTAGGGTATGTAGTTAGATATTGAGTCAAAGATATAAATATTTTTAAGGCTTTTGGCACATTGCTAAATTGCTGTTCAGAAAAACGTACCAGTTTGTATGAATACCAGCTGCATATTTATTTTTATTTTTTACTTATTTATATATTTTTTGAGATGGAGTCTCACTTTGTCACCCAGGCTGGAGTGCAGTGGTGTGATCTCGGCTCACTGCAAGCCCCGCCTCCCAGGTTCAACTGATTCTCCTGCCTCAGACTCTTGAGTAGCTGGGATTACAGGCGCCCACCACTATGCCTGGCTAACTTTTGTATTTTTAGTAGAGACAGGGTTTCACCCTGTTGGTCAGGCTGGTCTCGAACTCCTGACCTCAAGTGATCCACCTTCCTTAGCTTCCCAAAGTGCTGGGATTACAGGCATGAGCCACTGCCCCCGGCTGAGCTGCATATAAAAGCACTCCTTTCCCTAATCCTCAACAATACTGAATATTAACCTTTTAACAAGTCTTGATCAATAAATGAGTGAACATGGAAATTTTGTCTCAACTTACATTTATTTGCTTTCTATTAAGATTGAACACTTATGTAGACGTCCTATGAATTCTTTTTAAAATTGTAAATAAGTGTTTTTTCCCTATTTTCTCTTTGGCACGCTTAAATTTTTTTATCGATTAGTATGAAATTCTCTATATGTTAAAGATATTAGTTCCTTCATCTTATATAATGCAAATTTGTGTTGTATTTTGTTGTTTACTCTAGAATGTCTTTTGTCATTTTCGGTGCTTTGAAGTGAGAAATGACTTTCAATTATAATATTAAATATGTAACAGAGAAAATAATTTAATTTTTCTTGGACTTAGTTGCCTCATTTGTAAAATATATATTAGGAGCAGGATAGAGATGGTTGGCAGGAGGAAACCAGACAGATTGGATGAAGTATCTGTGGCAAGCTTTTCAGATCTAAACTTCTATGATTCCATTACTTTCCCATTCTATCCTAATTGCTGCATATGATCAAGCCTTTTTATGGAACTGTTTTTGATCTTGTATGTTTTGGGCAAGCATTACCACTGCTTATTAAGTTACAGTGCTACAAATTCAGGGTTAATTTTCTTTTAATGAAGAAACTTCTGCACACCCCCAGGGCTTTTTTTTTTTCCTGTTAAATTGTTATAAACCATTTCCATTTAAAAAACACCAATAGCTTTAATGAGTTAGGCCTGCCACTTTCATGAAATAACAGCTAATGAATGACCTTGCAAACAGAAATGTGCAACACAATTAGAATTACGAAAGTTTACTTCCTGACTCTGAGCCTATTTTAACATTTTCATCATGTGCGTGGACACACACAGAACCTCAGAAATATAAAATAATGTTCTTGTGGCTATACTGTTAATACAAGAAGTGCTACTGTTTACACCTGAAGCCATCAGCAGTGATGTCTGGTTGTTAACAGACACTTCAGTTTGTTGACAGGTAGCTCTTATGGTGGGGTATAGCTACTGAGTTTAGAGATGTCTGATTTCTAAATTTATGTATTCTATGGAATAGTATGTATTTTTATATTAATATTTTAGGGAGAATAGCCTGAGAAAGTCCCAAAGCATTTCCCTTGTATCAGAACAATAGGTTTTGCTTCATGGTATTGACTGTGTTGAATAGGAAGATCTTGAACTTGTATGTGTGTATGGCCTACCTTGATAAATTACAGGCAGCCTCTCCAAGGAGCCAAGTGATTTTCTTTTTTGCCTTTTTTTTTTCCCATTATTTAATGAAAAATACTTATTGATCATGAACTCTAGAAACTGACATTTCCTGCAGAAAAAGTCTGTGAGGAACCCTGACTCCAGGCTGTTTCTCATTAAGGTGCTACGCTTCCTGTTTTGTTCATTATAGTTTTGAAAGATTCATCTCATAGCCAATTTTCCCAGAAAAGTTTAGTTTATAATAACCTAGAATCAGCAATTTACTTCTACTTAAAATGTTACTGCCTTCCCCAGTCTCACTGGGAGACGGTCTGGATCATTTCTCCTCAGGAAATCACTGCCTTCAGCTGAAATATGCTGGAATCCTGCTACTTCCCTGAATTCCAGCCCTCCAACCCAGTATAGTTGTGTTGACTTTTTGCCTTCTCTCACTGAGTACTTGAGGATGGTTCTTGCTGCTTTGGGGTATAAACTAGTGAATGAGCTTGATATTTTTGAAAACTTTCTAATTTAGGTCTTCTTTTTGGTAAATTCTCTTCTACCTTGTCTACCATTTGTGGTACAGCCATCAAAGCTAAGTCTGATAAGGATTTTATACAAGGGAAGGAAGACAGGAAGAAAAAGTAAAGAAAACTCCTTATAACAGCTTCAGTTGGATTGGGAAAGGAGGAAGAGTGAAGGTAAGAGAGACAAGGGTGGACAGAGAAAGCCCCATTTCCTTTCTCTGGCTTGGCCTGTGCATGGTAATTACGCAAACCAAAGGGAATGCTGTGGATAGAGTTCTCCCTTGACTTTATTTTTGTTTGTTTGTTTGTTTTTTGTTTTTTGATGCTATGAGAAGACTGTCTTGCAGCCCACCCTCCTATTAACCTGGAACAAGTCACAACTGAGAAACTCCATGGCATAGCCTGAGAGGAAGATCTAAGTCTGGGTCTCTGAGCTTCATTTGGCTGGTGTGTGATCTGAACAGAATCCAGACACTCTTGCAAGGTCCTGTGGGAGGTGTGGAGGTTAGCTGGCTCTCTGGCTGCCCACCTTCCTATTGCAACAATAACAATAGTAATCAATACTTACATAGTGCTTATATGTGACAGATACTGCTTCAAGTATTTTATGTTGGTTAACTCATCCTCATAGCAACTCTGAGAGGTAGATACTATCGTTATTACCCCCTCCTGATTTTATAGATGAGGAAACCCAGTCGCAGAGATTTTAATATCTCACCCAAGGTCACTGATAGTGAGTGGTGATGTGAAAACAGGCAGTTTGATATCAGAATCTGAAAGATGACCATTGTTAAGAGGAAAGTGACCTATAAACCCGGGCTGCAGGGCAAACTGCCTGGGCCAGATCTAGGATGCCCATAGCAGCGGCAAGGGTTAGCTAGAGAGGACTGTGCAATCCTGATTGAATGAAGAGGTAGAGAAGTGATGAACTATATTATTTAATAGCAAATGATAGAACACAAATCCATATAAGCTACCCTCTTCACCTGCTGCCCCAAGAGCATGTTGGTCTACATCTATACCCACTGCCAACTTGAGGAAGAAAGGGAGAGAAGGAGATAGTAAAGACCTCCATGGCAGCTTTTATCACAATAAGACTGCATGGCCTAATTAATGGTTCAAATGATGGGTTTGGAGTGAGAATTTTCTGTTGGCTAAAATGTAGTTTTGTGTCTCTGCTACCCTGTGGGTGGGGCTCAGGAAGAAACCTGAATCTCTTACAGACAAGTTAGGGGAGCAATGTTTTCTCTGGATATCTGGATGTTTCAGCATCAGTATCCAAAAGACTGGAAGTTATTTTCTTTTTCTGTGCACACTAAATTACTAGAGTACAGTTTTGTCATCATCCTTAGGGAGATTAAATTAACCTTTGATGTATTATTATTATTGTCCACAAACCAGAATGAAGTATAACTCAATCAAAAGTATCTAAATATTTTTTGTTTTGTTTTCTAGGTAAAAACAATTTCTACATGAAAACTATTATTCCATGACTCCCAAATTATTTAAGATTACTGAACTGCATTTTTTTTTTTTTTTGGTTAAGTAACAATTAGAACACAAGTCCCTTCAGCCCCACACAATTTATTCTGGTGGTTAATATAGGAGCCAATTACCTTTTTATTTCCACAGGGGTAGAGAATAGTAATGTCATATAGGAAAATTGCTTAATTTAAGAATTATATCTATTTGCCCTTGACAAAGACTTTCTTGACTGTTCGGCATGGAGAAGGTCCAGGGAATGGGTGGACAGTGCAGTTCAGATGTTCCCGAGCCTGACTCAGAAGGATAGCGCGAATTCCTGGGGTGCTTCTCGGGTTGACAGAGGTCCTCAATCACACCGGGTTTCTCAAGCAGAATCTACCCGAACTACTTGAGGGTAGTTTGGGACCTAAATAAGACTAGAATCAAAGTTTTGATGTTATGTGGCTTATGTTCTGGGAAATATGGGGCTTGGATAAAATATTTCATAGAATTCCTAGAGGTTTCTGTCTTCTTAGGGTAGAATGTCCTAAACCTTAAGCATTTCAGGACTATCTTCATTATGACTACCTGTGGTGTTATTTATTTAATATATATTTTTAAAAATTATTCACTATGTCAACATAAATACATTTGTTAAAGTATGCAAAATTGTATGATTATCATCAATGATTAAGAAAACGAAATCTTTGCCATAAATAGGAGGTTATAATCAATATAAATACAGAAATCAAAGCAAAATAGTAATATAAAATCTATTTAACTGCCATTGCCTGCCTGCAAAAGACATTGAACTTGTAGCCTGGCCTCTTGTTTTTATGTAGGAAGATCAGCAAGCGTCTAAAAAGTGTTAAAGGACTATTTATTACCAATTTAGACTTTTTCCTTGATATAAATATGTTTGAAAGACAGTTGTAAAGGCAGTGTATATTACTTTTTATTTTATTTATTTATTTTTTATTATACTTTAAGTTCCAGGGTACATGTGCATAATGTGCAGCTTTGTTATATATGCATACATGTGCCATGCTGTTTTACTGTACCCATTAACTTGTCATTTACATTAGGTATATCTCCTAATGCTATCCCTCCCTCAGCCCCCACCCCATGGCAGGCCCCAGTGTGTGATGTTCCCCACCCTGTGTCCAAGGGTTCTCACTGTTCAATTTCCACCTATGAGTGAGAACATGCGGTGTTTGGTTTTCTGTCCTTGGGATAGTTTGCTCAGAATGATGATATAAATCATGCTGCTATAAAGACACATGCACACGTATGTTTATTGTGGCACTATTCACAACAGCAAAGACTTGGAACCAACCCGGATGTCCATCAATGATAGACTGGATTAAGAAAATGTGGCACATATACACCATGGAATACTATGCAGCCATGAAAAAGGATGAGTTTATGGCCTTTGTAGGGACATGGATGAAGCTGGCAATGTATATTACTTAAAATTATCTGAGTAAATTTTTCTGAGAATGGAAATACTGATTTAGTAGAACTGTACATTTTTTCCCTAAGATAACTGGTTTTCCTCACCCAGCTGGGGGCTCCGGAACTTTCCTGGAACTACTCAAGTGATGGAGGGCTTGGGAGCCAACAAATGGGGGGCCTTCAATTAGAATCTAGCCATGTAGTGGACCCTACTGCCTCCCAACCAAAGTGATCCATAGTGTAGTATATCACAAACTCCCCAGCATTTTCTCTTTATTTTGAGACAGAGAACATGCAATCAAAGGGGAAAACAGGCACTTCTCATTTGGGTGCTCCAACAACAGTACATTTCTTGACACATATAAGATGGGTGTCTTCGTGGACACTGAAAAAAATTGCTGATTGGCTTTGAAAGGAGGCTGGTCGATATCTGGTACTGCAGTGTGTGGTACTGATAAAGTTAGAGAGTGTACTAATTTCCTGTGGGTTCTATAAAAATTGCCACAAATTTATTGACTTAATACAACAGATATTTGTTTTCTCACAGCCCTGGAGTCCAGTGTGGATATCCAGATTTTACTGGGTCAAAATCTAAGTATCCACTGGGCTGTGCTCCCTTCAGAGGCTCTAGGGGAGAATCCACTCCTTGACTCTTTCAGCTTCCGGTGGTTGTCAGCATCCCTTGGCTTGTGGCTGCATTACTGTAGTCTCTGCCTGTATGGTCATTGTAACCTCCCATATTGTGTGTGTATTCTCCTTCTGCCTCTGTCATGGTTAGTCGGGACTAAGTTGACACAGCTATAACAAATTTAAGCCATACACTAGATGACTAAAACAACACTTATCTCTGATAGTGTTGAGAAGTCTAAGATCAAGGTGCTAGCCGGCCTGGTATCTGGTAAGAGCTCTCTTTCTGGTGTGGAGATAGCTGTCCTCTCAATATATCCTCACATGGCTTAGAGAAAAATCATCTCTCTTCTGTTTCTTCTTCTGAGGACAATAATTCTGTTGGTGAGGGCTCCACACCATGACATAATTACCTTCCAAAGGCCTCACCTCTTAATACTATCACCTTGGGGATTAGGATTTCAATATATAAATTTCAGAGGATCACAAAATTCAGTCCTTAACCTCTGTCTTGTAAGAATATTTGCGATTGGACTTAGGATCTACCAAATAACTCAGGATAATCTCATCTCGAAGTCCCTAACTTAAACATATTTTCAAGAACACTTTTAGCAAATATATGAACCTTTTCAGGTTCCAGAGATTAGGATGTGGATGTATTTTGAAGGGTTCATTCTTCAGCCTGCCACAGGCAGGGAGAGTTATCTTGTTAGAAAAGGGAGGTAAGGTTTTGAAAGCTCCCTCTATGAACCAGACACTGCGTTGCATATTTTGTCTGTTAGCTTATTCACTCCTGGCAACAATTTCATGAGATATTGTCCACATTTCACAGATAAGAAAACTGTAACAGAGAGTTTAAAAACTTGTCCAAGATAACAGAACTAGCAAGTGGCAGATGCTTTAACAATCACAGGTTTTCAGCAGCCAAGTCACATTATATCACCACTTCACTGATCTTATATTACCAGGTGAATATATTCTGCTTTCCAGAGTGTATTGGACCCAGACGGGATCTGCTCAAGCTCCTTGTTTTCTGCTGAAGCCACCTTTAATATAAACTTGCCATGACAAGCCAGAGTGAGGACACGATTCTAGACAATGTCCTGTAGTCCTGACTGTACTGAATTCATGAGTGAATTTAGACATGTAGACTTTTTTAAATAAAATGAAAAGAAGCCCAAGTGACTACAGCACATCACATATCCTTATTTCATATCCAAGCTGCTTCAGAGTTAATCAAGTGTTCAGTCGTTTTGTTGAATTAATCAACCACAATGATAAGCTGTTTATCTTGCCTATAGGAGGCAGAAACATTCAAACTGTTCACCTTCATGCACACTTTCTGTGTGTCTCTGTAAATTATTTTTAGTAGATGCTGTAATTGCTGCTAAGATGGAGCTTCCTAAGGCTCTTAAACATGAACCTGTCCAACAGCTTTGCTTTGACAGAAGTTTTGCAAGGGTAATGAAACATGCAGGCAGGAACAAACTTGCCTAAGAGACTTCATTCAAGGTCTAGTCTGGGGGAAATATTAGCAATGACCTTCACGTGTCCCCCTTCAATCCAATTGAAATTAGAAAGCACATTACGATGAAATCTTTTTAGCACCATCTGGTTGAATGGGGTTTTCTAATTGTCTGTGTCATGGGCTAAGCCTGAAAAGGAAGAATGGCAAGAAACTAATTCCCTACAGACAAAAGATGTGTTGATGCTATTTAAAACGCCTGTCAGGGCCTGGTTTCTGAATCCCAAATATAATGCTGTTTTACATGTAGAGTGGAGTAGAAGTAACCTAGAGATGTGGGGGGCTTTCTGTTGACACGAAATATGAATAAGCAGATCTCAGGCAGACTTTTCTAAGAGCATTCAGTATTTTGCCCCAAATGTAAACCTTTAACAGCTACATGTTTATTTTTGCAGAGGTGAGTCTAAAACACAAGCAGATTTTGGTGATCATTTGCATAGGAAGAAACAGACTTCACACTTGTGAGTCAGAACTGCTTGCTTTGGAGGGTTGCATTTTCCCTTTCTAAGCTGGGTGAAGTGAGGGTGTTGTCTTTCTACGTCCCCTTCTTCCTGTCTCCCAAATATCACCTACAGGCAGTTTCCCATGAGAATTCAACAGCTGTTCCTTTCCAATTCCTAAAGGTTTATGCTGTAGCTCTGTATTTATCTTGTACGTTCCCCCCGGGTTGAGCTTATTAACTTATTGCTTTGCCACTGCAGAATTTATTGCATAAAAGGGTTTGCTGCTGGCTGTGAGCTACGAGTAGTAAGTCCAGAGTTTAAGCCCTTATGAATTAGGGTACCAGATGCACAAGTAAGATAAACCTGTTCTCCTTCTAGCCCTTGGGATGAGATTTCTCCTTTCTGAACTCACCTTCCACAGAGTTAACAATTTAGATTAAATTAGTTCAGAACACAAGAAAGTAATTTTCATTTGTGAAGGGATTAGCTATTTTTCTTCTTCTTAGGCAAGAACAACAATCTAAATACAAAGATATATTAAAATGGGATTTCATTTTTTTAAATGGCTTTCACTAATACAAATAATAATGTGAAAAGAAAGCTATTTGGGTAATGTTGAATAGCATCTGGCCATGGCATTTTAATAACTGCAGGTAATAAATTTGCAGTTTTAATTACCTATGCTAGTATTTTAATTGCTTTCCTGAAGTATAGCAATGTGGACTAATGATGCTTGTTGGGACCCTTCCTCCAGGAGGTTCACAGAGGTATTGATCTATCTGGTCCTAGGGTAATGTCCTAGGGCTGCACAGAAGGGAACCAGAAAGGAAATAGTTTTTGGTTTAGAATAATTTACATTCCAAATGCATCTTAATCTGTAACGAATTTGGTTGAATGCTTTATACTGGGGAAACTCTTATTCCTGCTATAAAATATAATCAAACGCATATCATGGTAATGAACTATTCAGGTTTAATGAATTTTTTTTTAAATGTGGAGTTAATGTTCTATTTTAAGTATTTAAGTGAGTGAATACTCAAAACTTCTATGGAGTTTTTCGTAGACACTAGGAAAATGGAGATAAAATGTGAGTTCCTCATTTCCACTTGCTTAAAAAGTACAACTATTAAAAATAATCACTATGGAGATTCTAAAATGTTGAGACAATTCATACTTTTCTGTAGATGTGGTGACTTTTGAAGGAAATCGTGCGGTCTCTGCTTGCCACCTGTTCCTTTGGTCATAGATTAATAACATCTGAGCAAGCATGAAGGCATGCTGGGGCCATCTGCCGTTACACATAGCAGGATGTGTTTCAGCTTTCCCAAGCAGAATTCTGATTAACTACATGATGCCACTCTTAGTCGATAGTTATCCTATTGAGCTGCGTGACCCAGTTATTTTGATAACAGGAATTTAGTACTCATCTCGGTCAAATAGGAACTACTTAATCTTTTTGGAGGTGGTTAAAGCACTAGGCCATCTATATAATTTCCGTGATAATTATGAGCTTTCTTTTCTATTTATGTAGTAATAGGATGTCAAATAAGACCTTTACGTTTGTCTCCATGCTTTGATGTGGTCTGCAAATGTGAGAAAAATAGATACCGAAAACCTCCACATTCTAAGTGAACTGAATTCTCTTTCCTCCACACCAACCCCTCACCTCCCACTCCCTTCCCCAAAAAACCACCCCCACCTTCACTGCCACAGTCATCACGACTGTGATCACTGTTCTCTCCACCAAGATTTCTTTATACTCTGGCTTTTTATTGCCAAGGAGCCTTGAGACTATGGATGATAGAGAAGTATGCCCTACTTGCTAGGTATTCATGCTATAAAGGTTCTTATGAGGCAGAGACCCAACCTTTTCTTTGGAATATGGAGGAGTCCCAGTGCTGTGATTATTGACACTCCAAAGGAAACCCATCCAGCTACCCGAAAGTGGTGAGCCCAATGGAAATGACATCAGCCTAAGGACTAAGAGGACTTGAGCAAACTGTTAACTAGCTGAGCCACCTGGGGCAAGCCATTTGACCTCAAAATGTTTCAGTTTTCTTTTAGTCAAAAATGAAGGACTAGAATCAATGCTTTTAAATTGTGTCATAAAATGTCAGTTATGTAGGGCAAATGACTAGACTTCATACCTCCCTTCCTTTTGTCTGCCACATGCAATGAGACTGATTGCCTGGCAGTGCAGCAGCTACCTTGTGACTATGAGGCAACTAGTGTGAGGATAAAGACTGGCCCAATTCAGATTGTGGAATTGGCCCCGATGGCATCATTTAGGTGCCATCCCTCCCCTGGACTGCCTTTTCTCAGCTTCTTGCTGTGCAAAACAATAAACTCTTATACAGTGAAGCTACTCATAGTTGCTTACTGTTGCAAACAGCTGAATGCTGTTCTAATGAAGGCAGCCTTAAACTAGCGCTGTTCATCAGACAGTTCTGAGATCAATAACCATGCTTAGCTTTCAATTACTATTTTGTAACCATCTGTTGTTATAAACACTGTCTCTATTAGATACTTGAAGGTTTTTTTATTTCTTTTAATGGGGAAATAGTTTGCATCCCTGCAGATAATATTCCTTTAATGTTCTTTTATAAATGTTTTGTCTTCAGATGGCAAATCTGAGCACCATATTTATAATTTACCTTTTCCTTTTATATTGAAAATAGAAAGTGATTCAGAAGTCAAAAATGAAGTATTAAATTGGGGAAACTACTCCATTATTGACAACCAGTATAGTTAATTGTGGTGATTTTTTCAGACTAAAACAGAGGTCTGTTCTCTTATGCCCTAAAACACCTTGCTAATTTTTAGATAAGGAGACACTCATTTCTTTTTGCCTTTAATAAGGCAAATACAATTATTGCTTACAAAACTGTCTGGGCACGGTGGCTCATGCCTGTTGTATTAGGCTGTTTTTCCACTGCTATAAGGAAATACCTAAAACTGCGTAATTTATTTCACTAAGTGGTTTAACTGGCTCATGGTTCTGCAGGCTTTATAGGAAGCATCGTGTTGGCATTGGCTTGGCTTCTAGACAGGCCACAGGAAGATTACAACCATGGTGGAAAGCAAAAGGGGGAGCAGACATGTCACATGACAAGAGCAGGAGCAAGAGAGAGAAAGAGAGAGCGGGGGAGACAAGGTGCCACACACTTTCTTTCTTTTCTTTTTTTTTGGAGACACAGTCTCGCTCTGTTGTCCAGACTGGGTGCAGTGGCACTATCTCGGCTCACTGCAAGCTCCACTTCCCAGGTTCACGCCATTCTCCTGCCGCAGCCTCCCGAGTAGCTGAGAGTACAGGCACCTGTCACCACGCCCGGCTAACTTTTTTTTTATTTTTAGTAGAGATGGGGTTTCACCGTGTTAGCCAGGATGGTCTCGATCTCCTGACCTTGTGATCCGCCCATCTCGCCCTCCCAAAGTGCTGGGATTACAGGCATGAGGTGCCACACACTTTCAAATGACCAGATCTCCTGTGAACTCAGAGAAGAGCTCACTTATCTCCAAGAGGATGGCCTAAGCCATTCATGAGGGATCTGCCCCCATGATTCAAACACCTCCCACCAGGCCGCACCTGGTGGGGGACTACATTTCAACAGAAGATTTGGGTGGGGACAAATATCCTATTTATATCGCCTGAAATCCCAGCACTTTGGGAGGCCAACGTGAGAAGATTGTTTAAGCCCAGGAGTTCGAGACCAGCCTGGGCAAGATAGCAAGATCCCATCTCTATTTAAATAAACAAACAAAGAAACCCTGAATACTGAATGATTGGCAATTTTAACTTTGGAATAAAACTTGGATCTGAATTGCATTTTAATAGTTAAATTGAATTAATAAGTAAATACGTAAAATCTTTAAAAAACTAAATTGAAATATTCTAACATTTTATATATTTACATCTTAATAACTATCTGTGGATTGCTAAAATAAATTGAAATTCAACTCTAGTCTTTAAGCAAACACAAAAAGCCTTTGGAACAGGATTCTGGCTTGAAATTTGAAAATGTTGAAGACATATTTGGTTGAAAGATGTAGTGGAAACATGTTACCTAGGTTACATGAATTTATGATCAAAAATATAAAATGGATCTTTTAAAGCATATAATCCACCCCCCTCCAATTTAAATATATCTGAAATCTGTTGCCAATTTGATGACTCCTGCTTTATAATGCCACTCATATTTTTTTTATATTGAAGGCAAAACATCTTTCCAAGAGAGTTAATATCCCTATTTCATAAACATAATAGTTTATTTATAACATGCCATTTCTATCATAGGTCACTGGAGACAGAAATCAGATTTTATTTGAAAGAGTTCAGAATGGTAATGAAAACCTTAGTTTAGATTTTTTCCTAATACGTTAAATTTCTACAAAATAATTTACATTCCTACAACAAAAGAGGAAGTATAGAGTAATAAAAAGGATGTGGCCTTTATAATCAAACAATTTGTATAAGAATTCCTGTTCTCCCAAGTCTACCTGTGGAGGACAGTTGTTTGGCTAACCTAACACCCATTCCCAGCCTCCTTCTCTTTGTTCGTGAGAAGTTGAGAAATTAAGATTCCAACTTCCCCAGCCTTCCTTCCAACGAGTCTGTGTGACTCAGTTTTGTCCAATAAACTGTAAGGGGATGCTGCCAGGGCATTTCTAGGAAATCTTTTCATTAAAAAGAGAGAACAACATGAGGAGAAAGTAATTCTTTTTGGCGACCACCCTTACTCCCTTTTGTGTTGGACCTGCACATGGATAAAATGGCCACAGTCATCTTAGGACCAAGAGGGTGAGGACAAGATGATACCAGTGACCCGGACCTACTGCCCCTACCTTGTTGATCACCAGCCCAACCATGGGGTTACCAGCTTTCTGACTCCTTATTAGATGATTTAAAAAATGCTTTCATTGCTTGTGGCCATTATCATTTCTTTCTGTTGTATGACATTTACTATCATTTGCAAACATTTTAACTTTTCTGAGCTTCAATTCCCTTTTCTGTACAATAGAAATGACAGTACTTAATCACAGTTTGTAGCTGTCATTGTGTAAGGATTTGTTGAGTAATGTATTTGAGTAGACTAATATAGTAGAAGCTCACTGATAAACACAGTTTGACCATAAATGCTTTAGATTTGTGTGTGTGTGTGATTTTTTTTTTCAGATTTTGGGATGTTTGCAATATACTGATTGAGTATTCCTAGTCTAAAAATCTGAAATCTGAAATGTTCCAATAAGCATTTCATTTCAATGTCATGTCAGTGATCAAAAATTTTCAGATTTTAGAGTTTTTCAGATTTCAGCTTTTCAGATTACAGATACTCAACTTGTAACTCTTTTTGGTTACATTAATGGAGCTGTGTTGCCTTAACCAACTTCAGAAAGATAGAATTTAATAACATTCTACTGATTAAACAATACTACATAATATGTTTTAACTTATTTACTTCTCATTTAAATCTTCCAATGAATCTATAAGGAAGACATAGTGCTCCATTTACAGATGAGGAAACTGAGGCTTAGAAACAGAAACTGTTCCAAGGTCAGTTGAATGTGTCAGAGCTGGTGATTGTGCCCTAATGATTACCCTCTAAGCCTTGGGGGTTAGGAAAATCCTGAGTAGGGAACATGAGAAGGCACCAAGCCAGAGAAGCAGCAGATTTCACCTGCAGCCAGAGAGGCCCCGGGTGAGTACCACTGAGAGATAGTGAGAGCTCTATAGTGTACATGTATGTATCTATGATTGTGGGGGTGTGGTGCAGAGGGGAGGACTTGGGAAGCAACTGTGACAGAGGACAAGACCTATGGCTTAGAAACAGGAGCCAAAGATCGGGTCCAGAAGAGCAGATAAAGTTGGTGGTGAACTCACATGCCTTCATGAGCCAAAATGGTAACATGAATTTGTGAATCTGGTGGAAGCAAGATAAGAAAGGATGGAAGGGACTGCAACTGGAGAGAGGGTACATGCCCCATCTAAACATATCTTTAAAAATGTAAAACACCTTGCTAAGGAAATAAGACATGTATGTGGAGAGTATTTGATTCCTGGCCACTGGTTTGTAACCTGGAAAGTAATGCAGCAGAAAATGGAAGCCCATTTTGCAAATAACTTCTTAGTACAAGCTTTTTTCTTTAAAACATATTATCTGGCATGCATTCACTCTTTCATTTAATCATAGGTTGTACCAATCAACATCATTTGGCATCTTTGGACCAAGTACTGTGCTAGGTGTTGGGGTTATTAAGATTCCAGCATGGAACAAGACACAGTCCTGTCCTTAATAGAAAGAATATAATTTTTATAAATTGTAGTAGTACATGAAAGGCCTGAAAATAGCTCTCTTGCAGAGTGCATTGGAGCACAAAGGACAAGGCAACTTATCTTCAAGGAGTGATTATGGGAGGCTGCCCAGAGAAGTGAGGCTTCACTGAATTTATACCTAAAAGAATAGGGAGAGGATTTTGCTTTTGCTTTATAGAGTGTGCGTGAAATGGAGGGCAGTGGTCAGAGAGGGGAAGATTAAGGAAAAGTAGCTCTGCTTTAGGCAATAGATGAGAATGATTTTTTTATATATGTGTCAAGGTTTCTGGTTTAAATAATTCATTTCAGGCAGAAGGATCAGCATATGCAAAGGCCAAGAGACAACAGAATAAGGGAAGGTGTACTGCTAATCAAGACATAAAGCCTTAAAGGAAGGCCAGATAATGAAAAGCTTTTATGAAGATTTTAGGGTCTTTGGATTTCATCCTGCAGGCATTTGGAGGATTTTAATTTGGAAAAATCAAGGGTAAATTAGCATACAAAGGATGACTCTGGGCTCTGTGAGGAGGGTTGAAGTGGAAGGAGCAAGATTAGAGAGATGGGACATACAGAGGCTTCTTTCACAGCATGGATAAACTATGATAAAGGATTCAACTGGGATATGAGAAAGGAGGGAACTGGCAGGAGAAATAGGAGTTATGATACTAGGCTGTGCTTGTTGCTTAGAAAATGCAGAAGTGAGAGAGAGAGAGAAGCCTTACAGGGTAGTGGCTCTCAAACTCTAGCAAGCAACAGAACCACCTGAAAGGCTCCTAGTAGTCCTTGGCTGGGAACTTGTTTGCAATGCCCAGGGCATGCTGATGCTGACATTGCTGGTCTGCGTGCCACACTTTGAGAACCACTGGTCCAGGTAACTTGCAGGACTCTGCCCTGGGTAGGTGATCATTTAAATCTACTTTTCCATAAACTTTAGAAGTTAGTGCAAGTACTGGATTGGCAGACCATGTTATTAACAAGTTATAAACAGTTTGTATCAAATAAATGGTCAGACGAGAAGTTCATAATTTGCAAAGCCTCTGATTTTTTTTGTTTTTTGTTTTTTGAGACCGACTCACCCTGTCACCCATGCTGGAATGCAGTGGTGCGATCACAACACACTGCAGCCTTGACCCCCTGGGCTCAAGAAATCCTCCCATTTATCAGTCTCCCAAGTAGCTGGGACTAAAGGCACAAAGCCTCTGATTCTAAAAAAAGGCTAAAGTGAAAAGGTTTCTAAACACCAAACAGTTTTATTTTGCATGAATGATAAATTAATTGAGGTAGGGAAACAGAGGGAATCTTATTAATTTAGATTTCTATAATTGGCAACATAGAATAATTTGGAGAGATTCTCAATGGAGTTTCTTTGTAGTAAATATTATAAGAACTTATAAGCAGGCAAATAACAGAAGGATTGAAATAAGAATTCATACCATGTAGAAAGTAATTTTACTAGGAAATATAGAAAATATTATTTTCTCAGATGAGCATCCAGAGATGAGCATTATCTTTGACTGGAAGAGAATAAATAAGCCTATTATTTCCTGAGGCTTTTTATAGATTCCTACTGTCTTCTGATTCCACTTTGCTATGGATTCATCCAGCCATTGCAAACATATTTGGGTGTTTGATGGTGCAGCTGTGGCTGCTGCAAGCACATTTTAAAAATGTGGTCCTGGGACCTCCACCAAAGACTGCCTGAAGTCAGAATCTCAAGGGATGGAGCTTTGAATCTATATTATTAGCAGCCTCACCAGGTAATTCACACTCACACTGAAGTTTGACAACCCCTAGCATAGATACTTGGCTTTCAGGGATAAAAGGTTTTCTTGTCTAAAGAGAATAAATTTACATCACTTACATTTATAGTGACCTAGCTTGCTGTGACTACACCTTTGTCCCTTTTTTTTTTTTTTTTTTTTTTTTTTTTTTGAGACGGAGTCTCGGTCTGTCGCTCTGCTGGGGAGCCCTCATCCTAAGGAAGGAAGTCTGCTGAGGTCAGCAGAGCCTGAGGATGAGGCCTTTCATACTGGAAGGGAGTGGGGCAACTGGTACAGGGTGGTGTCGCTTAACCACTGATAGCACATTTGGGTCCTTGGGAGGAAATATAATATGTAACTAACACTCAAAAGACTATTACCAAACTTAGTAATATTTTTGGACCAACAATGCTGCTTTTGAGGAACATTCCAGTAATTATTATTATTATTATTTATTTATTTTTTGAGATGGAGTCTTGCTCTGTCACCCAAGTTGGAGTGCAGTGGTGCAATCTTGGCTCACTGCAACCTTTGCCTCCCAGGTCCAAGCGATCCTCCCACCTTAGTCTTCTGTGTAGCTGGGACTACAGATGCGCACCACCACGCCTGGCTAATTTTTTGTATTTTTAGTAGAGACAGGGTTTCACCATGTTGGCCAGACTAGTCTTAAACTCCTGACCTCAGGGGATCCACTCGCCTGGGCCTCTCAGAGTGCTGGGGTTACAGGCATGAGCCACCGTGCCTGGCCTCATTCCAGCGATTTTTAACATAACCAGGTGAGCTGATTTCCTCCCACTGTGCTCTAGTGATGACACAGCCTGAGCCCTTGCAGAACCAAGAGTGTACCTCTGCAGGACTGTGGAGCCTGAGAGTGCTCTAAGGGAGGGGGACCCTCCAGGTAGGAGCAACACAAAGTAGCCTTACGTGCTTGGTGGAACTGGTATTAGCAACGCGGTGAGCATTATGCCTTGAACAGCGCTGGTTCCAACTAACAAGGAGACTTCTGTATGTGCATGATGACTGCAGAGGTTCTGAGGAGCAAAGCAGAGCAGTAATTCTTGGGGAGCAGCTTAGACAGTGGTGAGTAGGCTTGTGGTTGAGCACATGTGAGATTCCTTCTGGACCCCCTGATACAGGCAGTTTGCAATGGGCTGGAGGTCTTGCTTAAGTTGGTGTGAGCTGGAACTGGGACAATTGAGGTATTATAACATAGAGAGCTGTTTTGCTTAGGCAAGATGCAAATAATTCTCCTTTATTGTTAAAAAAGATTTCTATTTGATAAACTCCATACCTCAAAACTCTGTAATTAAAACTTGAAAATACTGTACAATTTAAATTTTACAACTTATACTGAACAATACTACTTCTGACCCTAATATGCATGCCTTTAAAAATTTGAATTACTAGGACAACAATGTAAGGTGAGGCAGTGTGCATCGATAATTGTAACTAAATCTAGAGACTAAAGATTGATAAATAATCTTCTCTCTTTTGGACCCTCACAATACTTTGTATTTCTCTTTAGTTCATTGTATATATATACTGATACATTATTTGATTTACAGACTGTTAAAGCTGGAACATACCTCCCCTGAGATAGTTCTAGACAGGGAAATATTCAACCCAGAGAGAGTAAGTGACTTGCCTAAGAGCACATGGCTTCTCATTCCCTCTACTAACATGCCATGGCATACTCTGCAATGCATAGCCCAGTGCCTTGTTCATTTATGGTGCTGTGTAAATCAGCTGACATGAGCCAAACTGATGCTTATTGATGTGAGATACATTTTATACAGTAGTCCCCCTTTATTTGCAGAGGATATGTTCCAAGACACCCAAAGGATGCCTGAAACTGTGATAGCATCAAACTCTGTATATACTATGTTTTTTCCTACACATATATGCCTTTGATAAAGTTTAATTTATAAATTAGGAACAGTAAGATATTAACAATAACTAACAATAAAATAAGAACAATTAAGTAAAATAGTGTTACTTGAATACAAGCTCTGAGATACCATGATATTTGGTCTGATAACCCAGATGGCGACTAAGCATATACAGTGTGAATACACTAGACAAAGGAATGATTTATGTTCCTGGCAGGATGGGGTAGGATGGTGTGAGATTTCATCATGCAACTCAGAACAGCAAGCAATTTAAAACCATGGATTGTTTATTTCTGGAATTTTCCATGTAATATTTTCATACTTGTTGACTTCAGGTAACTGAAACCATGAAAAGTGAAGCTGTGGGAAAGCGAGAACTACAGTATTAGAAAATAGAAATAGTACTAAATTCTTGGGAGAAGATGTACTTGAATTTAGAAGCCCATTTTTATGTAAGAAACTAGGACTTTGGTGAATCCTCTGTTGGGTGAAACCTAAGCAAAAAAATGTACTTAACAAACATTTATGTAGATTTTACCATGTGCCAGGAATTGTTCCAAGTACTTTACAAATTTTTGCTCTGTTAGTTTTCATGATAATCCTAAGAATTAGGTTGCCTTATCCTCATTTTGCAGATAGGGAAGTAAAGCATGAAGAGACAAGTAACTTACTGCAGATCACACAGCAACGCAGTGGCAGAGCTGGGATTCAAACCCAGTCAGTCTGGCCCCCACTGCTTCTCCAAAGTTCCAGACTATGTGAGGAGTTCTGGGTAATATCTCTCTCTCTCTCTCTCTCTCTCTCTCTCTCTCTCTCTCTCTCTTTGTGTGTGTGTGTGTCTGTCTGTCTGTCTGTCTCTCTCTTGCTCTGTCTCCCTCCTTTCCTCCCTCTTCTCTTTCCTTCACTAGCCCCCCCTTCATCCCCACCTCTCTCTCTCTCTCTCTCTCTCTGTCTGTCTCTCTCTCTCTCTCTCTCTCTGTCTCTTTGTCATTGCTGAGGTGCAGTGCTTCCACTGGTGATTTCTGCAGCCTGGTCACAATTACCCTGTGGCACTCCAAGGAGCCAACACTGGCACAACTGACACATCTTCAAGTCTGTGCCAGCACAGGACCCACCACAATCAAACATAACACAACTGAGGAGGTCCTGGGACTCTTGCCTTAGCAGAATCACCGGGCAGAGTCATAGAGATAGAGGCTTGTGTGGTTTTGCTGACACAGCTTGCTTGCCTCAAGAGGCTTCTGTGGGGGCCAGGGTGGCATGGAAGGGAGTTAAGATTCCCTCTCAGCAAGACATAAGGGGTTGTAACTTTCTCTCTGCACCTTGCAGAGGTTGTAATTTATGCTGGGGAAAGTGATGGAACTTCAGCATTAGATCTATGTCCTCGAATAACTTTCCTGTTCCAAGATTTGAACAAAGTACAGAAGTGTTTAAGTTGTTGTTTAGACTTGCCAGAGAACAGAGAAGTGACTGGAACGAGTTGCCATAAAAGGAAAACTACTCATTTCCAAAGCCTTTGCTGAAGTGATTGCTGTACTCAAATTTCAAATTTTCCCTGTAACATACAAAACTAGGCAGATACTTTTGGTTCAAACTGTGCTTGTTTTATCTTAATGACACAGGAGGATTCAACAGCAGAAAACCGGGGAGATTTTATTTCTCAGATGTAACTTAGAATGGTATTTAGAGGGATAGTAAAATAGATGGAGAATAAGTTGTGGGTGGAGAGCAAAACTTAAACAAAATGAAACAAAACAAACTTTGAAATGTTCCTTCTTGTGATTGTCATGATACACCAGCTTTCAATTCTCTTATTTTAGCCCTTGAATTCCTAGGTGCTGTGATTTGGTTGGAGTAGACAAAGGGGTCCTTCATTAATGTGTAGTAATTTCCCAGCCAAAGCCCCATCTTGGGACAGACTGCTTGTCAGCTGCCTAGTTGTTTCACTGAGATTCAAAAAAGGGAGCATCTTTTCTGTTATAAAAAGGCAATTCCATTTTGTAAAGGCAGGATAATTGTATACAGTTTAAATCAACCCTGAAATAATATTGGAGCCAGATCAGATTCTGATGTTAAAATAGTTATCTTGGAACGTTTCAACAGTTTGATGACAAAAGCTCACCTCCTGGGATTTACAGCCTGAGAGGCTTTCATTCAATTTGGAAACAAATTAAATGGAAATACTTGAGCAGAAAAGTGCAGCTGCAAACAATATGTGGGGCTCCCCATTTACCATAAATATTTTAATATCAAAAAGTATATCGATCAGCTGTGGATGAGTTTAATAAAAAATAATATATATATTGAATTCTAACTAGATGCATAGTAGTGTTTTACAGTGTGAATAAGAGATAGTCCTGACCTCAAGAAGTTTAGAAATTAGATCAATTTAAGAAAGTGTGATGGTTTTTAATCTTTTTGGGATCATGACCCTGGATTGATTAGGATTAGATTAAGCTGGAAGTGTCAGAAGACCTCCTGCTAACTGTGGCTGAAACAAGGTAGTAATTTCTTTCCCTTTCTTTCAAACACAAGCAATTTCATAACTGGAATGTAACCTCCATGACTATCAAGGATGCATCTTGTGAGTGTTAATTCACTATTGTAAAATTGTACCTTTGTGTTAACACTGAAATTCTTGGAGATTTTCCCCCATTTGTTTTTCTTGCACATCGAGTTCATGATAAAGCCATTTAACAAGGCTGCTTGACTCAATCACTTTGGCTGCTTTTAATGACTAGCTCAAGGAGCTAGACAGCATCCCTTTAGGATAAAGAAGAAGGAGCTTCAATACCAGAATTTTCTGTGTTTCAAACGTCATCTCCACTATCATGCACTAACCTGAAAGAGGCAAAAGCCGGTAAACAGTTTAGTTGTGCATATGCCCCATTATCTGAGAGCAGATTCAGTGGTGATAATTGTTCATCAGACTAACGTGATAGGCCAATGCTCTATGTTTACGTTCAGGGAGGAAGAATGTAGATTCTACATAAAAAATGGTGACAAAATAGCGTGGTTATTTAAAATGATCTAAATAGAGCTTGGTTACTGTTGTAGAGGTTCAGCTTACCACCTGTCATAAGTCCTTGATTATTTATAACTTAAAGCTTAGGAGTTGTATCATAATTAGAAAGTCAGAAAAATGCTGCACAACTTATGTACAAATGATGAGGCTGCTCAGTGCTGAGAAAACCTCCAGCATGACAATACATCAACTGTCCAGTGAAAATGCGAATTTAATATATCCAATTCCATTTTATCTTTCTTTTTTGAATTATTGAACAGTAAGTACTGAGAGTTAATTTAATTATACTCTTAATGGCATACTATATATATTGTACTATATAAGGCTTCAATCTTAATTTAATTTTATTTTCCCTCTGTTATCTCCAATCCCATTCTTCTCCCTTATATAAAATTTACTTTAATGTGTTTGATAAATATCCTTCAATAAGTCTGAATTCTTATAAAATGTGTAGGGTTGCTTTGCATATATCTGTATTTCAAATTTCTTTAAACATAACTCTGTAGACCTAGTTATACTCATGTTACTGTACATCCATCTAGTTCCTCATTTCTAACTGTTGCCTTGGATTCCATAGCATGCAACAACACTACTTTACTGACCCCTTCCCTATTGAGCTCTTAGGTTGCCTCCAACTCCCTGATGTCCCTATCAATACGTTTGATAGTCACATTACCTGAGAGACAAGACACGGGAAATACAAACAAAAATTGTCAGTGCGAAAGTTTCAAGTCCCTCTGGGCTATTGATTTCTTTTTTTCTTTTCATTTTTTATTTCATTTTAATTTTTTTTTTGAGAAAGCGTCTCATTTAGTCACCCAGGCTGGAGTGCAGTGGCATGATCTTGGCTCACTGGAACCTCCATTTCTGGGCTCAAGTGATTTTCCAGCCTCATGTCCCAAGTAGCTGGGACTATAAGCGCGAGTCAAAAAATACCTAGCTAATTTTTATATTTTTTGTAGAGATGGGTTTTGCCATATTTTCCAGGCTTGTCTTGAACTCCTGAGCTCAAAGCAATTTACCTGCCTCAGCCTCTTTAAGTGCTGAGATTGCAAGTTTGAGCCACCATGCCGATCTGGGCTATTGGTTTCTATTCTTGTCATTTTCTGTAGAAACTGGTCAGTGCTTTTAAGGCATTCTTAGAGTTGGAACTGTAAAACTTGCTGGAACGTCAACAAAGCTTGACAACAGTGTCCTCAACTGTAGGTAATTTTGCTTCGGGTTAAGGGACAGTAGGCAATATCTAGAAGCATTTGGTTGTCATAACTGGGGAACATATAACTGAAAATTGGTGAATAGCAGAGCCACAGCTAACACCCCACAATGTAGGACAGCCCTCCACAACAAATAATTATTTAGTCTAAAATGTCAATAGTGCTGAAGTTGAAAAACTTTGTTATGCAGAATTATTTTTAGCTCTGCAAGTAGTTCCTTTATAAATCCCTTGAGTTTTGGTCTGGTTTGGTTGTCTTGCTCTGGTTTCCTTGCTCTACTGTTATACTGATGTTTCTTTTCTTATTTGTCTTCCTTTATTTATTGGCTTTTGACTTGTGCTTTGTCTTGCTTCTCTAACTGCGGTTACCTGTTTGATTAGGTTCATAATATTCTTGGCAACTTCCGTCTGCATACCTGCAGATAGGTTTATACTTAAGGGGTTAACTTGATTTTCTGTCTCAATTCTTCCTACTCCTCAATATAAGACCACAATATTTCTTGCTGTAAATTAATAACTTGACATTCTGATTCAGACATTCTTTCATCTGTGGAAAAAATACTGCTTACCAAATAATCTCTGTTCTCTACTTCTGCTTTACTAACAGAATGTATATTTTATTGCAGGTGAAATGAGTATTAGGTTGGTGCAAAAGTAATTACGGTTTTGGACCATGAATTTTAAATCAGTATAACTAGGCTCAAACACACCCTTATTAGTCAAAAATGACAATCAACACATTTTTGCCAATGAGAAATAAATTTGTTTATTCCAGTAGCATAAAAAATTCATCAATTGGGATTCGATGAACTCTTGGAAAGCATTTTCTGCATCCTGCTGGTCGTGGAAGCAATGCCTCATGGTATGGAAAAGATACTGACTTTCAAATCTAGAGCAAGCACTAAATTTCCAAGTTGATCAAGAAAATAGTGAAGAATCATTATTGATTTTAAAAGTCTATTTCAGGAAAAAAGTTATTTTATTTTTTCTTAGATGCCATCTCTAAATGGTTTGCATTTTTTTGTGGAACTTAAGAAACATGTAGACTTTATTTAAGGAAGCCAAAAGCCAGTGTTGAGAGGACCTGGGCCAACAGATGTGCTATGTCTTTCATTAAAGGCTTGCTGAGTGATTGATGGGTTAACATTGCAAGACTTTAGTTAGCTGTCTCCATTCTGTCCTAGAAAAAGGTATTTCATATTGCTAAGGATGTATTATGGTGTTACTTTATTTATATCTGTTCTTTACATATTGAAAGGAGGTTGTGCCATTATAGCTAAGGTCATAGAGGGCTACTATAAAGGTGACAGTGATCTCTTCCTCAATTATGATGTTCTTTTGTGAGACTGGGTGAACAATAGCATTATCAGTATCCCTTTCATGCACAGGTTTCAAGGGTTGATATTTTGACTGTAAGACCAACCTCCTAAGGATGTTTCAGAAACTACAAAATAAAAGTGAGAATAATCCTTCTTAGAACACTGCAGTTGCTGAAGTAGAATGAACTTCATGGATGTGGAAATACCAATTTTACCACCTCAGAATAGAATATGTACTTAACCATGTAAAGATCTTGCCAGATCAAGTTATAGGGGTGTTACAGGAGCTGAAGGAGACTGGATTTCACTGTTCCTAGTCCTTGAAGATTTCTAGGCTACAGTCTGAAGCCTGGGGGAGGCCCTTTCATTTCTCTGTGTACCTGAAGTACTGGGGCAGGCCCAATGCTTGGGGCATACCCTACAGAGATTGTTGTCTGAATGACTGAATACCGAGTCTCTTGCATTTACTTAGGGGGGCTTTATGAAAGCCTGACCAGTGTCTAGCTTTGATTCTCTATCTTTCTATTTATCTATCTGTCTTACAGCTACTGACATAATCTTGCTGAAGGCATGAAAGAAGTTAGTTAATTCCTGGGACATGGCTTGGAAATAGGAACCAGCACATAACCAATAATTAAATGGATGACCTTAAATCTTATTTTGTTTGTTTTGTTTGAGACAGGGTCTCACTGTGTCACCCAGGCTGGAGTTCAGTGGCACAGTCTTGGCTCACTGCAGCCTCGACTTCCCAGGTTCAAGTGATCCTCCTGCCTCAACCCCCAAAGTAGCTGGAACTACAGGTATGCGCCACCACACCGGGCAATTTTTTGTATTTTTAGTAGAGATGGGGTTTTGCCATGTTGCCCAGGTTGGTCTCAAATTTCCGAGCTCAAGTGATCCACCTTCCTTGGCCTCCAGAGTGCTAGCATTACAGGAATGATCCACTGTGCCCTGCCCACTTTCAACCTTTAAGTCTCTTGAGACAAACTTATTCTTCAAGATTTTAATGAGATTGTTTTGAACTCCAAGCCTGTTGTTCTTCCCAACATCTCCAAAGATCTCGGAGCCTAGTTTTTCTTGAATCACTTAAGTTTTGAGTCCCCACTTCTGAACTGTCCTTTTTCCTGTTGTAAATTTCAATTTCACGAGCAGTCTGTTTACACTCAACATCACCATGCAGAACATTATCTCCAGCCCTTTATTTTCCAAAGCAAAAGGAAATATGCACTAAACAGCAGCCTTCCTGTGGAGAAACTGAGGTACAAAGTGATTAAGTCATTTGCCCAAATTCACACCTTAGTAAGTTAGAAGACCACAATGTGTGCCATGTTATCAGGGGCCTTGCAGTCTGTGACAAGGCCAACTATGATCATGCAAATGGATGAAAAGTGCTGCAATGGTGGAATGGAGGGTGGTGGCAAGTCACTGTCCCTGGCAGAGCAAGAACACCTTCTGGCAGGGAAGATCGTTTCATATTTGAGACAAGATTTGAAGGACAAACCAGTACTTAAAGGTTGGTGGGTAGAGGCGGTACTGGAGCATGGTGGCATCCTGAAGTACCAAATACGGAAAGAGGAAATGATAAATAGAAGGCTAGTTAGATAAAAGTGTGTCATCCTGAGGAGTTTGGGTTTTATTTTATGGGCATCAGGAGACCATGGAAGGATTTTTGAATGGGAGTGTGGCATGATTGGACTTGCAGGTTGGACTATTTTATGAGTCCCCTGCTCTGTGGTAGTGTTCTTCCTTCTGCAGTCTGTTACTGATGCAAATATGTAACCTGGTTCTATGCACTCAGGAACTGTTTAGTGCAGGATGAATCACTGTGAAGTAAGCACCGTATCTAGCATGCCATAATTTCCTCCTCAATTATAAGGAAACCACTTTATTCTCCTTCAGATCTCTGGGTGTTTGGCTATTCCAACCCATAGAAGAAGCTTCAGAGCATTGAGCCACACTCTTTCCAACTTTATCCCCAATCTTCCTTTGGAAACAGAATCACAGCTGATGGAAAGGAAAGATCACCTCATCCAAACCACAGGCCACTCACTATATGTGACCTGGTCTCAGTCAAGACTCTATGACCTACCCAATCAAAATCTCTACTCTTCTTCATTAGAGGTCTCAGGGACCCAAACCAGCAGTCACTTCCCTTCCTTGCAAGTATCTCAGGAATGAGGTTACCTGTTTCACACTACGGCTGTTAAAGGCATAAAGTGTGCTCAAGAGAGACTTTCACTGGTTCTGAGAAACAATGCTCTTTTAAATGTTGTGAAAGTGCTCTCTTATAATTTATTTAAGATGTCATAAAGTTTCTGCCAACTCTGCCCTTTCAAACCTCAACCTCAAATTCTAAACTGGAGCACTGAGCAGCAATTATCCTAAAATCCTCCTAATCATTTGGCCATAAGCAACCTTTCCCCAGACAGCCTAATAACGAGAGAGTTCTCCTTCAAAGGAAATGTTCCAAACTTTCATTTATAATAGTTTTTTCCCAGGGCAGTTGAAACTGCCTGTAATATATACAAGGTCTGTAAAATGGAAATAAAAGTATCTTAGTAAGTTTTTGCATTCATATTGAATTTCTGAAGTCACAGTTCTCTTCCAAGAGTGTTGTGAAGCAAAATAATATTGTAGGAAATATTTACTCATACCCTGTTTCCAAAATGTCTCTCTCCCTCGATGTCTGCTTTGGGATTTTATATCTTTTGGTGACTGTACAGTCATGCATTGCCTCTCCCAGAGTCATTTTCATTTTGTGAAACTAATTGCTACTTCACAGGGTTCAGATTTACCCTGAGACCTGGATGAACACAAGCAGGTGGGTTTGGGTGAACTCTGCTCTTCTGTAACGAATATCCATCCATATGTATTCATTAATTAACCTACGGAGTGATAATATTTAGGGAAATAAAATCCTGATCTGTGTCTGCGATTTACTTTTGGACTTCTATAGACATTCTCAATGGATGTGGGGGCCAGGGAGTCTGACATGAATAATCATAGGATTCTATATGTATAAGATTATTTGATTTCTGTTTACCTTTCCCATAGAACTGTTACTACGTGAGGATGAGAACTATGTCTGTTTTTTTATTATATTTCCAAACTTAGCAGAGGGGACATATGTACAAATCAATATTTGTGGGAAGAATAAAATGGTCTAGAAACCACTTCTCACACACACACACACACACACACACACACACAGATCTAAATGGAAGAGTAGAGTTCAGAGACTGAAAATCTGTGGCAAATTAATAATTTAGTTATCATCCATATAGTCTCAGATAGTTTAAAGTTTCTAAGACTCAGTTTCCTTATATGAAAATGAAGATAATAATACCTGTCCACAGGCTTATAAAAATAAATAATATAAACACGACAATTGACACAGAGCTTGCCCATAGCAGGAACTCAATAAACAATCGGCTGTCTTTATTTTCTCGTGTTGCTATCTTGGGACTGTCCTCAGATGAGACTGAGACACATCTGATAAACACTGGTGGGGTGGGATGCTCAGAAGCCTCTTCTCCGTGGGAGCCTCAATGGAGGAAGAATCTGGGTATGAGAAAAGGGACTTGACGGTATGGAGTAAAATCCTGGCAGGAAAGAACACATCAAAATTTGTGTCCAGGTAGGAGTAGAAATTTTCCAGAGCATGTCTCCAAGAAATATTTTTTTTCTTTTCCAGTGGATGGTGTCCAATCTGAGCAGAAAAGAGCCAAGGGATGGAGAGATTTGGATAATGAGTGTTAATACAGCTTCTTTGAGGCTGGTTAGTTTGGGGGTGTAGAACTGGCTGGTATTTTTACTGTCTATTTATTGAAGCATACAGGAAAGAAAGCTGGATCTGCAACTAGAAGTTTCACTTGAAGCAAACTTTGTTATCTCAGTTGTATTACTTACCAGATATATAAATACCTTTTATTTCCCTCCTGAAGTTTAGCTTTCTTATATGGTTAGATGGTGATCATATATTACCCTAAAGAATGAGAATGCTCTTAAAGATCAAACGAGATAAAGCATGAAGTACCAGGCACATACTGAGCAGTGAGCATGCTGACTGAATTGAATTTTGGGGGAAGCAAGTCTCATAGAATTTTGTACTCTACCATCAACTAGCTGTGTCCACTTCAGCAAGTCTTTAGTAATTGTTGTCTTACTAGATTTTGCCTTGAAACAACTTATCAATCCTACAGATTTTTTAGATCAACTTCTACCTTGCCTAAGCGACCAAATGTTCTGTTTTTTTTTCATTTGGTTTTTAATTCTTCGGTAATAGTGGTTACTGATGTGACAGCAGCTTCATTCCTGGTAAATAATTTTGAATGAACCCCTATGATGGTCCCAGAAAGGCAAGATCTTATTGGACTTACGCTAGATCAAACCAGTGAGGGCATTTCCTAAGTGATATTTTTCAGAGGAACTCTGGCTTCATTATTTCTAGAGCAACTTTGGTACTTGGTTTGGCCATTTATACTCTTTTGTGACAATTTCCTAATTTATAAAATAGATGTTGGGTTGGAGGAGATGAGTTAAAAACAATAGTAACTCAGTGCTAAGACCAATCAGTCCTGAAGAGAACTTCGCTACTGTTCTCTGAGTTAGACCCTCCAGCATTAGCAAATGTTAAGCTTAGAATAGAATAAGTAATGAGAAATTAATTGGCATCTTGTAGCATTTTTCTCTGTTGTATGTTCTTGCTAAAGAAATGAGAGTACTTAGTTGGGCTTCTTTCCAAGCTTTGAGCTCTCCTTGTCAATGGAGAATTAGCAGACTTAAAAAAACAAAACAAAACAAAACAAAAACTAAAAAGTTTTAGTCATAACAGAAATTACTTAAAAAGCAGGAGACAATTCTGGTGGTGCTTTGTGTTTCCAATGTGGAAACTAACCAGCAGGTTGGTTTCACAAACATCCAGTAGGAAAGCAGGAGGGATGTTAGGTTACCCAACAAGGGTCTGCCAAACAGCACCCTGGGGGCCTTGAAGGGAATGACTGCCTGTGAGTGCAGGGGGCTGGTCACCAGACTCAGTGAAGCTGCTTCTCATGAAGCTTGATGGAGACGCAGTGTAATTACAGGCCTTTAAAGGGGTTTCATAAGTCTAGTCTGTGAACATCCTCATCATCAGCATGGTGGACTGAAAATTAAATGTCTCATTCTTATCTCTGTAGGCTAAGGTCCTAGTGTAATAGATATAGAGGTGGGGGAACCATATAAATTTATGAAATTGGACACCTTGTTGACCATGGTCAGCAGATGCAGGATTTTAGTTAATATAGTAAAAGTAAGAAAATGTAGCATGTCTTTAAAATTAAGTCCTGTTGAGCAATTTATATTACATTTGTGCAAAAGTAATTGCGGTTCCTGCCATTATTTCCACTGGCCAAAAAACTTGCAATTACTTTTGCACCAACCTAATGCATGTTACTAGCCTGCCTCATCCTGGAATAAAGAACCACTCCCTCAGTAAGTCATTTACATGATTAAATGATGCCATTCATGAAATTTTTGTTTTGTTTTGTGTATGGAAAATTTTCTTAAAAACAAAAATATATAAACCAAGCAAAACATCAAATCAGCATATTAAAAATTTAGAAACAGTCTAAATATTCATTAGTGGAAATAAGGTGTGAAATTTTGATGCAATGAAATTCAATGCCAATATTTCGCAAACAGTGTGCATCTAAATCATACAGGGACCTTGTTAAAATATAGATTTTGATGCTGTTGGTCTAGGTTCAGTTCTGAGATCCTGCATTTCTAGCCGACTCCAAGGGCCCCTGATGCTGCTGAGCCACAGGCACCACCTCCAGTAGGAAAATACTATCCAACAGTTAACATGAACCAGAGCTACATTTGCCAAGATGAATAAATCTCAAAAATATAATGGTGTGGTAAAGAAACAAATTGCAGAATGATATGAAGATTATAATACTATTTACACAAAATTTAAATGATTCAAAAAATGTCGCATATTGTTTACTGAAACTATAATGAAACAAAAGCATAGTGAAATAAAGTACAGTGAAATGAAAGTATGAAAACAAGCACAAGAATGACAAACATTAAGTTTATAATAGTAGTTAACTTTGGGTAAGGGAGAGAGGAAAATAACTGGGGAGATTACATAGTACTTTGAATGATCTGTTATGTTTATTTCTTAAACTTGGTGGTGAGTACAAAGGTGTTCAGAATATTACTTTCTGTATTTTTGTATGTCGACATTAAGACTTAAAGGAGTGTGTGTGTGTGTGTGTGTGTGTGTGTGTGTGTGAGTTAATGCAGTAATCCGGTAGAGATTCTGTATGAAAATGTGAGCCTTTTCTTCCCCCTTATCACTTGTTTCTTAGTTGAACAATTGCAGCTGAATTTACTCTTTGGAGATGTGGAAGATGGTTAAAATACAGTCAACAGTGTCTTATTTGAAAAAAAAGAATAAAAAATTCATTTAATCAGAACTATGACATTTTCTAAAATAATTTTAGCAGTTTTTTGTTTTTTCCATGATAAGTAATTCTACACATACTTAATTGTTAACATTTAAAATTTGCCAAAGAATAAATGTTGACATTCTGGTAAAAGGAGAGCTCATAACACATTGGAAATATGCTATTTTAAAAAAGCTCATACTGTATCATTAGTCGCAGGTAACTGATGTACTTAAAATGAAACTATTTCTGTTTAAAATCAGTTTTAATTTTTTTTCTGAAGGAAATTAAAGAAGGAGTAGGTACTTTAATGAATAAAAATGCATGGCACAAATGGAAAGAAAAAGTAGGACCTACAAGATATAAATGGACAAAAGATACCAATAGAATTCTCACAAAGAAGGAATACAATTAATATACACATATCTAGACTTAAGTTCAAGTTCACGAGGTTCAAAAAAGTGCATAATAAAACAGCTATAAATGATCATTTGACTCTTTTATTTACCAAAAAGCTTTAATGTTTTAAATTATAATATTCTGTGGAGAACTGGGCAATGCAAGCACTTTAATTTGTTATTGGTGTTAGAGTAAATTGTAACAATTTGAAACAGCATTTGGCAACACATGCCAAGAGTTCTAAAAATGCTCATATTGCCTTGTGAAGAATCTCTTTTAAGAATTTTATTGGAAGTCCAGAAAAATACATATAAATATTTTCTCTTTCAAAATTTCCTTCCTTCCTTCCTTCCTTCTTTCCTTCCTTCCTTCCTTCCTTCCTTCCTTCCTTCCTTCCTTCCTTCCTTCCTTCCTTCCTTCCTCCCTCCCTCCCTCCCTCCCTCCCTCCCTCCCTCCCTCTCTCTTTCTCTTTCTTTCTCTCTTTCTTTCTCTCTTTCTTTCTTTCTTTCTTTCTTTCTTTCTTTCTTTCTTTCTTTCTTTCTTTCTTTCTTTCTTTCTTTCTTTCTTCTCTTTCAGGTCTTGTTCTGTTACTCAGGCTGGAGTGCAATGGCACAATCATGGCTCACTGCAACTTAGAACTCCTGGGCTCAAGCAATCCTCCTGTCTCAGATTCCTGAGTAGCTGAGACTGAAGGTGAGCAACACCTGCCCGGTTAATTTTTAATTTTTCTATTTTAATTTTTTTGTAGAGATGGGGTCTCATCATGTTATGAACAGGATGGTCTTGAATTCTTGGGCTCCATCAATCATCCTACCTTGACCTCCCAAAGAGCTAGGATCACAGGCATGAGCCATCACATCTAGCCCGCATAAATATTTTCATCACAATATTATTGAAATAGTGAAAATTTTGAAATAATTATATTGGGTTGGACTCCAAAGGAAGAGGATGGGAAGACGGGATTATACATTTAAGAAATTTAATAGTCAAAATGTGCATAAAAGATAAAGAAGAGAAACAGGAGTTTGGCAAGAACTTTCAGACTAAGATGCAGGCCTGACACCAGTGAAAGGCAAGTAGGAAAGTAAATCATTTTAACAATTTGTCTTTTTTCAATATTTTTTCTTATATTTCTGTATATTATTTTATATTTTATAAAAAATGTATAATGGGAAATGTAAAGGAATTAACTTCAGTCTGTTAATATTAATTAGCTAATGATTAGGATAGGAATGGGGAAGGATGAGCTGAGTAAAAGGAAAAGGAAACAAAAATATTACAGCAAAAGAAATAATATATCAAAGTAAAATCCTTCCAAATATTTAGTACTGAAATTTATAAGAAATTCACATTTAATTTTAAATTTCAGGATGTAATATTATTTACATCCTTTTTATGATTTTTATCACATGACACATTAAAATTAAATTACAGATTATTATATATATATAAATTTTCAAAATTTAAGGAATTTCAATAATATTAACATGGGCTAATTTTTAACATAAGCCTTTTAGATGACTATACCCTGCCCTTCTTCCACTGCCCTGACCTGCCTCTACTTTTAATAATACAGCTGCTAGGAATTCTGTGGCCTTCTCCAATGCCACAATCTCTCTCTGTAGGTTAGTGCTATTTAAATAAATGACAGCTTTAATATCAGCTACTACGGCAGACTTTAAGTCATTCCTGATTAATTTGGACTCATGCCACACATGTAGTTTAAAACAGTACTTTAGACTTAAATGTAAAACCCAAAACTATAAAAACCCTGGGAGAAAACCTAGGCAATACCATTCAGGACATAGGAACAGGCAAAGGTTTCATGACAGAGATGCCAAAAACAATTGCAACAAAACAAAAATTGACAGATGGGATCTAATTAAACTCAAGAGCTTCTGCACACCAAAGGAAACTATCAGCACACTAAACAGACAACCTACAGAATGAGAGAAAATTTTTGCAAGCTATACATCTGACAAAGGTCTAATATCTACTACAAGGAAGTTAAAACAGATTTACAAGAAAAAAACAACCCCATCAAAAAGTGTGCAAAGGATGTGAACAGATAGTTTCCAAAAGAAGACATACATGTAGCCAACAATCATATGAAAAAAAGCTCAACATCACTGATCATTAGAGAAATACAAATAAAAATTACAGTGAGATACCACCTCACACCAGTCAGATTGACTAGTATTAAAAAGTCAAAACAATAACATGCTGGCGAGGTTGCAGAGAAAAAGGAAAGCTTTTACACTGTTGGTGGGAGTGTAAATTAGTTTAACCATTGGGAAGACACTGTGGCAATTCCTCAAAGACCTAAAAGCAGAAATCTCATTTCACCCAGCAGTCTCGTTACTGGGTATATACCCTAAGGGATACAAATCATTCTATTATAAAGATAGATGCACACCTATGTTCATTGCAGCACTATTTATAATAGCAAAGACATGGAAACAACCTAAATGGTCATCAGTGATAGACTGGATAAAGAAAATGTGATACATATACACATGGAATACTATGCAGCCATAAAAAAGAATGAAACCATGTCCTTCACAGAAACATGGATGGAGCTGGAGGTCATTATCCTTAGCAAACTAGTGCAGGAAGAGAAAACCAAATACCACATGTTCTCACTTATAAGTGAGAGCTTAATGATGAGAAAACATGGACACATAAAGGGGAACAACACACACTGGGGTCTAATGGAGGGTGGAGGGTAGGAAGAGGGAGATGATCAGGAAAAATAACTAGTGGGTACTAGGCATAATACTTGTGTGATGAAGTAATCTTTACAAAAAACCTTATGACACAAGTTTACCTATATAACAAACCTACATGTGTATCCCTGAACTTAAAATGAAAGTTTTTAAAAACCTCAAAACTAGTACTTTAAAATACAGCAAAACAACATACACGCAATCTATAAAATATATAGCACATTGACACATTTAAGAGTTAAAAAAAAATCTGCTTAAACATTTTGATATGAAGTGAACAAATGATAAAAATAATTCTCGCTTCAAAACCAATCTGCCATTTCCAAAATGAGTTGTTCAGACTCTAGGAGTCTCCATCCTATGGTGGTGTTTATTTGTATGCATTGGCTACAATCTTGGAATCCCGATGGGATTAAACTTTCAGGTTGCCGTAACAGCCTGGAATTGATCTTTGAGCAACTTAGTTGGTGTGATTTCTGCCTCCTAAATGAAGAAGCTCACTGATCCTCAACCCAAAATCTCTAAATCTGTTTATTTCTTATATGCAAATATAAGTAGAAATTTGGCATAGAATTTTAACCACTGCTATTTATTTGATGAACCCTCACTACAATCATACTTATCTGGGCCAATTTTATACTAATTACTGGACTGGATTCTGACTTAGAAAGTTTTTCAAAGAAATTATAGGTGACCCATTTGCTTATTTTAAAATAGCGATATACTAGCTTGTTTCATAATATTTGGTTTGATTTCATTGTGATGTAAAGGAAATATTCTAGATTCCCTCAGAATGTTGTAGAAATACTGAAAATGGCCAATAGATGTCTCTGGAATGAACCTTAATACTTTTTTGTGAAATTTAATCAATAAAATTGCTGTTGACAAGTTAAATATGCTGAAACATCTTTGCTTTGATGTAAAATAAAGTTGATTTAAGTCAAAATGATGATTACAAAAATTTGGGGGGAGGACTGTTGGCTTAAAATGAAACTAAATCCAATCAAACCCACACAGACCAAGCCAAACCATCCAAACAATAATGACAGTCTTATCAATGGCCAATACATCTTATTTTGTCAGTAAATATGAGACAATGTTTTATGCTTAATATTATTGGTTCTGAGGTCTCAGACCTGGGTTAAAGTTCTAACTTTGCCAATTACTAGCTGTGAAATATTGTGAAGCTATTTAAACTTCTTAGGCCTCAGTTTTCTCATCTGTAAAATGAGAGTTAGAATGACTAAGTGTAATAATATGCTTATAAAATAGTGACCAATTCAAAATAAGTGCTCCTTGTATAAAATGGGACTTATGAGTCATAAAATACTGACAGGCATTGTGTACCAGTATCTCATTTATAAAAACCCATCACCTGTGACTAGCATCTGGACTGACTGGTTGATGTCTATGCCTATTTGGTGTCATTGGTGTATTAGTAATTAAACATTTGTTAATATTATCCTTAGGTAGTTGTATGTTGTGAGACTATTTCAACGCTAGGAAAAAAAAGCAAACAGAGTAGCCTCTTCATTTTCTAACTTCTACTACCTCAAATTCTGCTCCTCTTACTTTTTAAATATATTTTTAAAATATATTTTCAAAAAACAAAGAAATAAATAAATAAACCAAAACCAAAACCAAACAAAACCAGAAAATCAAATCCAAACAACAAAATACTTCTTTTGGAGAGCAATGTATTGATATTTGTCTAAAGACAACTGTAAAATGTAACAAACAAACAAGAATAGCAAAACACTAAATATCTACTGTTGTTTTCAGAAAATCTTCCCTAAGCTGTTGAACTTTTAGGTACTGTGTATATTTGGCTGTTAGGGCAGTGGCTTCCTTTGCATGTTATATATTGGTTGATCTGTTTTTAAAGCAAAGACTTTCTTTCTTTCCTTCCATTGTTTTGCTACGTTTCTTCCTTTCCTCTGTTCTTCCTCCCTCCCTTACTTACCTCCTCACACTTTCTCTTTCTCTGATCGTCCATGGAGGAGGTGACATAGTCTTTGCTGAGTTCTAAATTAGGAGACCTTGGTTCCAGTTCTAACTCCGCCATTAACTTTCTGTGTGACTCTGGCCTCCTCACGTAACTTGCCTGGTCCTCAGTTTTCTTTTGGCAGTATGGTGTGTGTAAATGATCACTATTGTGTTTTAATAATGATGTTATTTTGACTGAAGGTATAGGAATTCCTAAGTCTAAACCATTTTCTCTCCTTAATAGCTCACCATTTGAAACAAACAGAATGTAAACCAAGAATAAAATGGCAACACAGATAAAACTAGCAATGGCTTTGGTCCCCAAATTTAGACAGTTCTGAGAATCCAGTTGACTCCTGAGAAAGACTCCTTTTTTTCTCATTTTTGTTTTTTGTTTTAACATGAAATAGGTCAAAGAAATTTTAAACCAGAACTGACTTTCCTTATTTTTTCCACTAAGCATTGCCCTGCTCCTCTTACCCATGGAGCTGAGGATAAGGAGTAAAAGAGAAATCCAACACTCAGCAGCTTGGCCACCTGCCTCAGTGAGAGAGCAGGAGAGAGAGAAGGAGGAAAGGAGGGAGGGGGACTGAGAGGAGAGAGACCAAGAATCTGACAACACTGGTACACATTGACCATTCAGAAATGATAGTGGGAAGGAACAATCTTAAAGTCTTTCGTTACTGACCTCTACCTGGATCCAGTAATGACATTGGTACAGTGTGCAATGTAACCTCTTCTGCATGTGCCTGGTGCATGGTGGATGTTCAACATTTGTAGTGATAATTGACAGACCTGGGGAGCTGTGTCTTTTCAGCTGAAAAAAGTCATCTTTGGCTGTTTCCCTAGTCAGAGAATTAGAAAATTGAAACCAAGGATTATATTGTAATAACCTGAGTTGGATAAGGCTTTGTTTGAAAGGAGCTGATGGCTTGGTTTGAGAGTAACAATAGAGATTCAATTTTGGGATTCAGTCCTAGATCTCTCTGTAAATCAAATTCTGGCACAATTAAGTGATTAAAAGCACAGGCTCTGAATTTGAATCTCAGCTCTGCTACTGACTAGTTATACAACCATGGAGGAGTCATTTGACTTTGTACCTCAGGGTTATTTTCAACTTTAAAATGAGAACAACTACTGTTATCTATCTGTGCAATAAGTTATTTAACCTTGCCCAAAGGGAAGTCTGAACTTTGACCTTAACTACTGGAGATTATCTCTAGGCCCTTGGAATGTCCTGCCTGTTAAGAGTGTCTTTGTTTACCTGGGGGCATTGATTATGCCAGAAAGTCTAACAATGTGATTTATGGTGGAGGCTTTGAGTCATTTGGTATTAGCTTGACCTATAAAGGGGCTGGAAATTGAGATTGGTTGCATGGGTAGTTGTCAATAGAGCCCCCTCCCCCCCACAATCCCCCCAAAAAAAGACTCTGGATACTAGAGCTCAGGTGAATTTCCCCATCCAGCAATTCTATGTATTGTCACACACGATTGCCAGGATTAACACTGTCCACGACACTGTGCCTCTTCTCTTGGCTGCTTTTAATTTCTTTTCTTTAGCTATAATAAACTATAACTGTAAGTATAACAAGTTTCAGTGAGTTCCATGAATCCTTCTAGTGAATTAGTGAATCTAAGGGTAGTCTTGAGGGCTGGTGAATTTTCAATTGATATTAGAGATGAGAGCAGTCTTGTGAACTGTTGTATTAGTCCATTCTCACACTGCTATGAAGAATTACCCGAGACTGGGTAATTTACAAAGGAAAGAGGTTTAATTGACCCACAATTCCACATGGCTGGGGAGGCCTCAGGAAATGTACAATCACGGCAGAAGGCAAAGGAAAAGCAGGGACCTTCTTCACAGAGCAGCAGGACAGAGTGAGCACAAGCAGGGGAAATGCCTCAAGCTTCTAAAACTATCAGATCAAGTGAGGCTCACTCATTATCACAAGAACAGCATGGGAGCAACCACCCCATGAGTCAAATACCCTCACCTGGTCCTACCCTAGACAGGTGGGGTTTATGGGTATTACAATTCAAGGTGAAATTTCGGTGGGGACACAGAGCTAAACCATATTAACTGTGTTCTAAACTCGTGCTATCTTGTAGGGCTTTGTAGATGATTAACTTAGATAATATATGTTAGGGCACTGATAATAGTGCCTGGCACAGAGTAAACCTTAAAAATCATCTATTGTGATTATTATTGTTAGTTGTATCTTCTGAAGTAAGACATGCTGAGATTGAGGGGCCTGAGAATTCACTCAGCTAGCACTGCCAAATTTCTCAGATAAAAATACAAAAAATATTTATACTATAAAAAATTTGTTCATCTGAAATTCAAATTTCACTGGGCTTCCTGTATTTGATCTGGCAACCTTAAACATTGCCCAACTACTTTGTAGATGAAGAGGCTAGTATCTGCAGTGGTTAAACATACCTGTATCCACAGTTAGAATGTGGTTGGCCTAGAATAAGAATGAAGATCTTTTGATTCTCAGGCACTTAGAAAAAAGAAACAAAATGCTAAAATATGCCACAGTTAGAGGAGAATTCCCTTGGGTGGAAGACTAATAAGGGAATGTAAAATCTGGTGATATATAATGAAGGATTGTAACTTTGTACACCTACAGTCGCTCAATCAGGAAACCCCGGGAAGTCTCCTGAGTCATCACTTGACAGGGAAATTTAAATTTTATATGCTAGGACAGGCCATTTGAAATCTATTCTGAGTAGAACTCTATTTCAGAAATCTATTCTGAGTAGATTTTATTTCTACCCAATGTCTTGATACCATAAATGTTTTTCTTGCCTGTTTAAAAGAAATTGGTATTTTCTAGGTACCTGTCATATATAGAGAGTATTGCTGGTGATATTTCCCTATACTTGTTTAGTCCTTTACAGTTATAAAACATCTGTACTTCTGTCTCCACTATAACTTAGAGGAGTAGACCAAGAAGATAGTAGAATCTCTGTTTTACATATGAGGAAACGGGGGCTCAAAGAACTTTTGGCATGCCCACAATTACTATTATGCTGAGCAGAAAGTATTAGATCTTCCAACTCCCAGTTCAGAGATGTTTTTCACTATGCAGCAGTTCATGATTCCAGACATATATAGGCTAGATTAGAAATGAATTACACAGCCACTTCTTTTCATTAGGGCTCATTTGTTTGGTAATTCCATTGTTAATGCTGAGTGATGTAATGGGAAGGAGTGAGATTTCTACACCAGACTGACAACATCTACTCCCACCTTCACCATGTAGGGGCTGAGCTACTGGGCAATTTAACCTCCATGAGCCTCAATTATAATAGCATATATCTGATGTGGCTGCTGTGTGCATGAAAAGAAAATGATGTCAGTAAAGTGTCTCATATATGTAGAAGAAACTGTTCAGGTGTTAATATCCTTTCCTTCGATATCATTTAAATAGTGTTTATTTAAGCAATAAAGTGAAGTATTCATCTTGATCACTACATTTTGATTTTGGAAGAAAAGATTGAGAATTTGTTCACCAATCAAATTTTTAGATAATATTTCTTCTAAATTGTTCCCACAGATTGCTAGTTTTTAAATAGCATTTGGTTTTAAATTATACTTTTATAGTTTAAACATTCATGTTTAGCTTGAAGGATCCAAGGAAAGTTATTTTTCGTGTGTGGCCTAAAGCTGACTGTTTTAAATGGAACTGTTTATTTTGCAGATAATTCAGTAACAATCCTGTTTGGACTGTCATACCCTGAATAGTATCAGGTTTTACAAACTATGAGTGAAACATGCTTATGTAAACAACAAAGGTGCTTTCATCCAAACCAAATAGCCTTCCCGAGAATCATGAGGATCAACTGCAGACTTGTCTATACAACCTGCCTGACTAATGTCTGTAGCATATTTGGCCACAGAAATTGTTTGAATCATCAACATACGCATATATAAACTGACTTCACAATGTGCTACAATCTAATTTCTGTGTTTGGGAAAGAATTGCAGGACCACTCTGACCTCATTAAAAGCAAAGCCAGTTGATTTAGATTCATGATTTTGAAAGACTTCAACTTGATTTTGGATGTAAAAAACATTGAAGGATGAGAAAATGTTGAATTATCCTCTTAATTTTCTGTGATTTTATTAAATCCTTTGCCCTATCTCCCTGGAATGTTTAAAAGGAGAAGCTTTGACCTCTTTGCTGTTCTCTTTCTTAGAACATTGACTGCAGATTGAATTCACCTGGGTAGTTTTTACTTCCCTGATACTCAATCTTCACTCAGAACAAATAAATTACAACTTCTGGGAATGGGGCACAGGCCTCCATATTGTTTTAAAGCTCTTCAAGTGCTTTCAATCAAGATTCAACATCTACCTCAGAATAAAAAAGACAAATCTTTTTAGTCAGAACAGTAGTTTCACCCAGCTGAATGTTATTGTCACCTGGGGGACTTTGGAGACGCTGTCTGTGCTCAGAGCCCCATCCTAAGGTCCTCTGATTTCACTGGCCTGGGATTTTTCCCTATTAGATAGCAATTTCCCCGTAATTCATATCTACAGCTAAAACCACAGCTTTGACCCCCCCAGAGCAAAGGCAGTAAACTCTTGTTCTTTCCTCTGCAGATGTTTGGATGGCGCTCAGATATACAATTCCCAGGTTTCATTGTATTTTATTGAATACTTTTACTTTCCACTTCCATACATGTGCTCACATGATTAAAGCCAAAGAAAAAGATGAGTAAATATTTCCAAAAAGACAGATTGTGCAGATAAGAGGAAAAAAATTTCTAAAGGTCAGAAATGTTAAACCAACACCAACAAAAACTCAACAGTTGTCTTGATTTTGAGTGTTTACAGTCAGAAACTATGCTACATTTCTTGGGCATTCTCTTGTTTAAACCTCATAATTTTGTGAGGTAAAGATGATTGTCAACCTCAGTGTTTAGATGTGAACACTAAAGTTATACTGAGATTTATTTATTTCCAAGATCACATACCTACTAAGTGGCAAGGTGTCAAGTCTGAGATTTTACCCTACCCATAAGCTAACATGTTAGCTTCTCCCAGTTTTATGAATGCTGGCAAAATACATGAGACTCTTGGTCCCAAAGGTGTCAAAAGACACAGCAGGCAGCATGAGTTTCATGTTGCTGCTGTTAGTCCTGCCCCAAAGTGTCAAGGAGGTAAATCAGAGGTAGATCCAGATGGATGCTGTGCGTGCAGTGGAGTTTTCATCACAGCTGAACAACCCCAAGCTTAGGAAATGGCTAAGCTATAGTTTGAATGGGTCCCCTCCAAACTTCAGGTGTTGTCAATCGGATAGTATTGAAAATTGAGGTCTTTAAGAAGTGATTAGGCCATGTGTACTCCTCCCTCATGAGTGGGATCAGGTACCCTTATAAAGGGGCTTGGTGAAGATCAGTTGCTTCCTTTTGTCCTTGTACCTCTCACCATGGAGGATGCAGCAAGAAGATCCTCAGGTTCTGGAGCTTTGATCTTGGACTTTGCAGCCTCCAGAACTTTGACAAATACATTTCTGTTCTTTACAAATGACCCAGTCTATGGTATTCTCTTACAGTAGTACAAATGGACTAAGACAAACCCCAAGCTTAGGAAATCTCAAACTTTTAATGAGCTATGTGCAAACTTGTTCAACATTTCTCTCGGATGGAGGCATCATCTTTATTATACTAGACAGCAAATCAACATGCCCTCTTGGATTATCTCTGTTGTCCAAGATTGTTCACTATACAAATATATTTGACAGGACATTCCAAAATAAAGGCTATATGTGCTTCTGCTGGCAGATTGTGCAGAAATATGAGAGATCCTTGGAAAAAGTTTTCTAACATGGAGTCATAATTTGAGCTCAGATGGTTTGACTTTAGTCTCTGTGCTTTTAACCTCAGTACAGCCTCTCCTTGATAAGCTAAAATGGGTACTCAGCAAAGATTGGAGGATGTGGTTCAAGGGGTGTATTTGCTAGTTTTTACACTACTATAAAGAACTACCTGAAACTGAGTAATTTATGAAGAAGAATGTTTAATCAACTCACAGTTCTGCATGGCTGGGGAGGCCTAAGGAAATTTACAACCATGGCAGAAGGCAAAGGGAAAACAAGAAACTTCTTCACAAGGCAGCAGGAGGGAGTGGAGAGAGATAGGGGAAGTGCCACACTTCAAAACCATCAACTCTCATGAGAACTCACTCACTATCATGAGAACAGCAAGGGAAAAACCACCCCCATGATCCAATCACCTCCCACCAGGTCCCTCCCAAAACATGTGGGATTGCATTTCGAGGTGAGATTTGGGTGGGGACACAAAGCCAAACCATATCAAGGGGATAGAGTGGGACACTGAAATAAGTGTTAAATTAAGAGATAAATTAAGTAGTTATGTGCCGTTTCCATTTTTCATGTAATGATCACTGACATTTGATATGAATTACCTTTACCGGCAGCTAATCTCCATCTTATTTCTATTTAGCTTGAGTTTCTGGGGATAACTGAGATTCTTTATTCTCTATACTACTGCTGGCACCTTCAGAAGCCAATGAAGGTGTATAAATGGAATATTTTTCGTGTTAGAACATCATGCCAGGGGATGAGGTCTTGGAGCTTTCTCCAGGATAGAATGACTTTCTTCATAGCACCAACATTGTAAATAAGACATTATTATCAATACGGTATTGAACCATCACCAGATTGTGGATCCACAATTATATTGTTTCTCTGTGAAATATCATTTTTGGCAAGCAGCCTTTGAATGAACTTTGGAATGCCATTCACTATAATATAAATGATATTTTAGTAATATCAGTTATTGTGTGTGTATATATATATATTTTAAAGGCAAATTTTAAAGTCTAATTTGTTCTTAAATGTAACATTATCAGGTGAAATATATTATCTAATAAATTATTCCATGAAAAAATTCAGCAAATGGCTGAGAGAAAAAAAAATCTTAGATACAACAAGGTTGAGTGTATTCTAATAGCATGTGGATAAATTACTCAAATGTATAATCTAAGAGTAGGAAAATAGAATATAAAGTGAAATGGTGCATACATTAACATGACATGAATTATATTGTTTTTAGATATAGAGTGTCTGTTTCTCAATTTATAGATGGATACAGAGGTTCAGTGAGTGCTTTCCTGGCTTCCTACTATTATGAAAACAGCCAATAATTATCTTAATACTTCCTGAAATGATCTACAAGTAACTCAAGTTGATGACAACTTGATTGGTGCCAAACGACTTGGCAAAGAGTCAGAGAATTCTTTGAATACAGCCATTTGTGCTGACCTGCTCTGTAACTCAATATAATGTGATCTGACTGATGCTGCATAACGTTAGGCACCTAGTACCAAATTGGGAAGCATTGCTCTCTCATTCTCATCAACATGAGAAAAAATATGGCTCTGAACTTTATGTGTTGAAAGGGATTCATTTTCTTCTAGCTATTTGCTCGTTTAACATGAGATCATTGAGCCTGGGACAACTGGCCTATGTAAATGAGCCAGATATGCCCAGAGGGACTGTTGATGCTTCACCAACCAGAGCCGATAAATGACAGAGAGTTGAAAACAGAGACAGGATTTTTTCCAGGTGTAATTTCCCTGTGAAGTGATAATTTAGCGAAATCTACTCCTGTATTCTAAATATCACTGTTTTTAAAGGCTCTTTAGTCTCAACTCTTTCCATTTCTACCTGTTATTAAGGACGAAAAGATAATCCACTTATTTACTTAAAATTATCCTTATCAGGTTGGGCATGGTGTCTCACACCTGTAACCCAAGCACTTTGGAATGCTGAGGCAGGAGGATTGCTTGAGGCCAGAAGTTCAAGACCAGCTTGTGCAACTGAGTGAGGCCCTGTCTCTACAAAATTTTTTTTTTTTTTTTTTTTTTAGACGGAGTCTTGCTCTGTAGCCCGGGCTGGAGTGCAGTGGCCGGATCTCAGCTCACTGCAAGCTCCGCCTCCCGGGTTTACGCCATTCTCCTGCCTCAGCCTCCGGAGTAGCTGGGACTACAGGCGCCCGCCACCTCGCCCGGCTAGTTTTTTGTATTTTTAGTAGAGACGGGGTTTCACGGTGTTAGCCGGGATGGTCTCGATCTCCTGACCTCGTGATCCGCCCGTCTCGGCCTCCCAAAGTGCTGGGATTACAGGCTTGAGCCACCGCGCCCGGCCTCTACAAAATTTTTAAAAATTAGCTTGCATGGTGGCACACCTCTAGTCCTAGCTATACAGGAGGCTACAGCCAGAGAAGAGCTTGCGCGGAAGCATTTCCAGCTGCAGTGTACTAGAATCACACCACGCAGTTCAACCCCAGCCGCAGGAGTGAGGGGGTCTCCAAAAAGAAATCCCAGTGACATTTATGGAAGTAGATTATTTCCCTAAACATGCCAATTTAACAATCTTTGCCAAGCAGTAAACCGACATGGTGGTGGGATTTGGGACAGCATGGCATGACTTCTAGTTGTTATCATGGTGACATTTTTGTGAGCTTTCTATTTCAATATGTATTACATGGATCAATTTTTTTCTATTTTGGTACAATCTTCTTTTCATTGCCACATGATGAACTTACTTTTCTGAAAAGTATGTTATTTTTAGTTGCTTAAAAAGATCATGTTGGCCAGGTGTGGTGGCTCACGCCTGTAATTCCAGCACTTTGGGAGGCCGAGTCAAGTGGATCAACTGAGATCAGGAGTTCAAGACCAGCCTGGCCAACATGGTGAAACCCTGTCTCTACTAAAAAAGAAAATAGCTGGGCATGGTGGTAGACACCTGTAATCCCAGCTATTTGCGAGGCTGAGACAGGAGAATCTCTTGAACTTGGGAGGTGGAGGTTGCAGTGAGCCCAGATCACACCATTGCACTCCAGCCTGGGCAACAAGAGCAAAACTCTGTCTCAAAAAAAAAAAAAAAAAAAAAAAATCATGTCAATTTTGGGGTTAAGTTTTAAATGGAAGCTATTCTTAAAACATATTCATTAATATCACTTAATTATTAAACAAATATCAAACATGAATCCACAATGAACCAAATAGAAGGCTATATGTTGCAGACAAAGAGATGAATTATTCATAGTCTCGATAATTAGGGAGTTTATAGCCCTGCCTATCAGAAGAAGCTTCAGTTCTCCCTGCTATGTAAATCACTTGGAATTCTAAACTAGCTGGTGTAGGTATGAGTTTTCTAAAATTGGGGATACAACTAGATGAAACGTGTTAGATTAAATATGTTCATTTATTTCTGGTCCTTCCTGAAATTCTACTAAAATTACACCAAAGGAATTTTAGAAAGTTAGAAACCCACAGAAAAGAAAGAAAAATGGGAAAATTACAGCAGACTAAAAACATAAACCAATTTTTTTAAGTACTGGAAAGGTAGTGGATAAGTCATAATTGACTTATCAGATTATGTAACTCTTACATCTAAGCCTGCTGATAGGAGAGCTAAGAACCAAGCTGGTTTGTCCTATGGATATCTAAAAAGGCTGAGGAGTTGGTGGTACCAGGTACCTCAGGATGAAGAACATAGGCTTGGACAGAAAGCAGCAAGATCCGTTAAAAGTCTTGAAAGTATCAGAACACCAGATGCCTTCCCTGACTCCAAGTGATTTTCTTTCTCCAAACCATTAAGAAGACTGAAGTAAAGTTTTCTCTCTGCAGGTGCTGAATCAGACAAGTTCTGATCTGGAGAATACTGAACACACCTCTGATTTGAAGGGTGGCTATGATGAGCTATATTGAAACCACAGGAATTAAGTGAAAGGCTACATACTAAAATGCGAGATCCTTATACTATCTTTTCCCTGTTTGGTCCCTAGAATGATCTCAGCTGCGTGATGTCTCCAGGAATGAGATGGAAAATTGCTTTTATGGGGGAAAACTAGCCTAATAGAAAATTATTACACATTAGGTTTGCGATCCCCAGTGAAATGCCTAGGTGTTTGTTTGTTTGTTTGTTTTTTGTTTTTTTTTAAACAGAGTCTCACTCTGTCACCCAGGCTAGAGTGCAGTGGCACGATCTTGGCTCACTGCAACCTCCACCTCCCAGGTTCAAGTGATTCTTCTGCCTCAGCCTCTAGAGTAGCTGGGACTACAAGCATGCACCACCATGCCCAGCTAATTTTTGTATTTTTAGTAGAGACAGGGTTTCACTATATTTGCCAGGCTGATCTTGAGCTACTGACCTTGTGATTCGCCTGCCTCAGCCTCCCAAAGTGCTGGTTTTGCAGGTGTGAACCACCACGCCCATCCCTAGGTTTTAATTTGATCACGTTATAGTAAAGCTCACCAATTGTCAAGCTCAATCATGTGCTGTATACAGAACTTCTAGTCATCATTTCAATGCCTTGTTCTTAAAAGTTAAAGAATAGTTAAAAATCACATTTCAGGGAAACCTCTATAAGAAAGAAAGGCAGAAAGGTGGAACAGAGGGAGAAGAGGGAGGAATAGAAAGAATAAAAAAAGTCAGATGAAACAGTCTATTAGGTAGCAGACAAAACCACATACACATACACATAGACACCTGCACACACAGACATCCCTCCAACACATATGGTAATTAAAGTTCTCATAGAGATTGAATACATAAAATAAAAACAAGAGACCATAAAATAAAGAGCAATCAGATAACAAGAGTTCTTAGACATTAAAAAAGAAAAAGATAACATAAATTAAAATAGAAGGTTGGAAGATAAATTGTAAAAGACCTTTAAAAAGTAGAAGTTAAAAACCATAAACTCAGAAGGCCCAACTTTCCACTAATATTAGTTCCAGAAGGAGAGAACAGAGAAAGGAAAGGAGAGGAAATTATCAAATTACAAGAACATTTCTCAGTTTGAAGAGCCCACCAATATTCTCTCAAGAAACATGAAGTTCCTAATAATGTATGTCATCTGGATATTTCAGAATGTCGTGGTCAAAGTGAATAACATTAAAAAAGATTCTAAAATGAAAAAGGTCACATATAAATGAATTATAAATCATAGTGTCATTATAGTAATGTGAGAATCTAGATAAGGGATTGGGAAACTGTCTTTGTCAATAAAGTTTTAATGGAAAACAGCCATGCTTATTTGTTTACAAGTTGTCTATGGTTGCTTTGGAGCCAAAACAGCAGAATTGAATAGTTTCAACAATGAACAGATGGCCCACAAAGCCTGAAAGTTTGATATCTTCCTTTTTATAAAAAAAATTGCCATTTCCTAAATGAGAAGATAACTGAATGATGCTTTCAAAATTATGACAGAATATGGTTTATAACTGATCATTTGTTACCACCCACAGTAAAAATTAATTTTGAATGTAGAATAATGGCCTTTTCAGACATGTAAAATTTTGAACACTTACCTCTTGAACATCGTTTCTCATAAAGCTACTAAAAAAGATAAGGAGGATTTGCAGGGAAATTGATTAAAACAAATTTCAAGATGAAATTTATAGAGCAAACAATATAATTTGAATCCAGCAGATGGAAGTTTTATCAGGTATATTCTGATGAATAAATATTATTGCTAGAATAGTTGATAAATACATTTAGAGTAGAGGTGAAGCCCTTGAGATGACTTAGGTACACACACATTTTAAATCAAATACAAAATAGAAGGCAAGTATACCATCAGAGAAGCAAAGGTTTATATAAGAGAGAAAATAGTGAAACCCCGTCTCTACTAAAAAATACAGAAAACTAGCCGGGCGAGGTGACGGGCACCTGTAGTCCCAGCTACTCGGGAGGCTGAGGCAGGAGAATGGCGTGAACCTGGGAGGCGGAGCTTGCAGTGAGCCGAGATCCGGCCACTGCACTCCAGCCTGGGCGACAGTGCCAGACTCTGTCTCAAAAAAAAAAACAAAAAAAAAAACAAAAAAAAAAAAGAGAGAAAATATGAGAGCATACTTAGTGGTTTAACTGGAAACAATAATTATCTGGCCTCCTAAAAGATGGTATAACCATATTGGAAGATGGGGATGAGGAATTATGTACAGCTACGTTGTGTGTTTGTGTATGGGGAACAACATATACAGCAGCTAATCTTCCTCTTCTATGTGAGAATTAGTTAATAGCAATTTAATTATGTTACTATGAGATATAGATGTACATACCCTAAGAAAAAACCTAAAAGAGATGACGTGTTGATATAGTTTGGATATCTGCCCACTCCAAAACTCATGTTGAATCCCCAGTGTTGGAGGTGGGCTTAGTGGGAGGTGTTTGTGTCACGCGAGCAGAGCCCTCATGAATGGCTTAGTGCCTTCCCCGTGGTAATGACTTCACATGAGAGTTGATTATTAAAAGGAGCCTGGCACCTCCTCCTCTCTTCTCTTGCTCCTTTTCTTTCCATGTGGCATGCTGGCTCCCTTTGCCTTCCACCATGAATAAAAGTTTCCTGAGGCCTCACCAGAAGCTAAGCAGAGGCCAGCACCATGTGTTCTGTGCAGCCTGCAGAACTGCCAGCCAAGTAAGTATCTTTTCTTTATAAATCACCCAGCCTCAGGTATTCCTTTGTAGCAATGCAAATTCTCTCTCTCTCTCTTTTTTTTCTTTTTTTCTTTTTTCTTTTTTTGAGACGGAGTTTTGCTCTTGATGTCCAGGCTGGAGTGGAATGGCGCTATCTTGGCTCACTGCAACCTCCACCTCCCTGGTCCAAGTGATTCTCCTGCCTCAGCCTCCTAAGTAGCTGGGATTACAGTCGCCTGCCACCGCACCCAGCTAATTTTTTATATTTTTAGTAGAGACGGGGTTTCACCATGTTGACCAGGCTGGTCTCAAACTCCTGACCTCAGGTGATCCACCCGCCTCTGCCTCTCAAAGTGCTGGGATTATAGGCTTGAGCCACCATGCCTGGCCCAGTGGTTGCTTCTTACAAGTGAGAATCAGGTGTTGGCAGAATTGGGAGAGGGAAAAAATAAGAGAGAAGACAACTTTTTTTTCATTATAAATCTGGTATATTCGTTGTTTCTTAACCTGAGAACTTCTATGACTCTCATTAAGTGGAAATTAAATCTTAATTTGAAAAGGGAGATCTAAAGGTTGGCTGTTAACTAATTTGAGCCTATTTGAATATTTTAAATTGTCAGCGTTCATGTACAAAATCAGATGTTCATGCATGCTAAAATTTTTTCAGGGTTAAGTGCTACCATTTTGCAGATTTAAAAATTTCCCCATTTTCATTACCCAAGGCTATTTTAGAATGAAGGAATAAATCTAAATCACTGAGAATTTGAAAATGGTTCACCTTTCTAGAAATAGGTCAAATCTTAAAAGGACAAGGAGTGAGAATATAATTTCTTTTTAGCAGTTCCAGCAATATATAATAAAGACAATCATTGCAAGATTTTTATAATGTAAAATAACTTTAAGGTAGATGGTTTAATGCCAGAAGAAAGTTAATATTACATAGTTATAAAAGATGAGGATAAATATAAAAATGACAGATACAAAAATCTGTTCATTAGACTGAAAGATTAACTATACCTATGATTTGGAAATTTCAACTACATTCTTACAGAAAGGACTGGATGCACAGTAGCCATAATAACTGCTGCATCTTTTATGTAGGATTAATAATACACTCTTATTGGTAATCATGATTTATAATGCAATGCATAATTGTTTTTTATTTTTTTTAGTAGAGGCGGGGTTTCAACATGTTAGCCAGGATGGTCTTGATCTGCTGACCTCATGATCTGCCCGCCTCGGCCTCCCAAAGTGCTGGGATTACAGGTGTGAGCCACTGCGCCCGGCCACAATGCATATTTTTTAAAGGTTCAATCACATATCTTCCCAAAGAAACTTTTTCTCTCAAGTGCACTGTTGGAACTAGAAACTAAAAGTTCACTAATGTTCTTACTAAAATTCACAGAAACATGGTAGTGCTCTTAGAACAACTAGAAACATAATTTACTTGAATGTCCAAGAAGAATAGAAATTTACATATACATTTCTGGAAATATAAAACAACTATGAGAACTGTGCAATTTTCAAGACTTTTTTTTTGTTGTTGAGATGAGGTCTCACTCTGTCACCAATGCTGAAATTCAAAACTTTTTATTCCTGTTTTCAAGAAACTAATTAAAGTGATAAAGCATAAAAATATGCAAAATAGTGGACAAAGATATTTAAGAATCAACATCACACTGTAGAAAAGGCAGTTATTTTTGTAATCTGGTTGTTAGCAAATTCTCAGATTTTAGAGTTTCGTTCTCCTGATTTTGTCTAATTTAAGGTTATTTTTGTAAAGTAGATGTGCTACAACTGCCAATTGCTATTCTTGAATTTCTTAGTAAAATACAGGAGATGCTGTAGTCAAATACACACTCTTCATTTCTGATGTGAGCTTCTCCATCAAATTACCATGCACTCTCTTACCAAAACAAGCTAGATGGAAAATAGAAAATTGAAAGGCTACTGCCATATCTTTCTTGCTCTTTTGCTTTAAAATTTAATTTTAAAAAGTTTCTTTCAAATAATTAAATTGGAACTAGCTCCTCAAGGAGAATTTTGGGTTGATACTAGAAAGGTAGTTAAATACAGAAAGGGAAAAAAAGCTTAGCAAATGCTCACCACAACCCTTTGGCTCTTGTGGCTGCCTGACAACCATCTCTTCCCAGAAATAACCAGCTTACCATTGAACAGCTATTCTTTATGCAGCCAGCATCACAGTGCTCTACTTTGCTTGGAAGGAATGATGGCATAATGTAGGGATTTATATAAATATTGAGCAATATCTAATGGTTTCACCACGTTTCGAAAATTGAAAGGAGTATCATTGGGGGATAGTGGCAAGAAGATCTAGAATAAAAATCTAGATGACTCTCTCAAACTTAGTCCCCCCAGTGCTCACCTTAGTCATTGTAAAGACTATTCTTAATAATCAAGTGGGTAGTATGTTTACTCTGATTTTGTAGTCATTTACTGAGGCTCTCCTAGTGCTTTTTTAAGCACTTCTTAAAGAAAGTGGTTTTATTTGTGGGATATACTTCATCCTAGGGTCAAGAACACACACTTCTCGCCAATGCTGTCCCTATTTCTACCATTGAGACTCCTACTTACGAGAGAACAGCTATTAACCTAGGGCATTCATACAGTTTTATACCTCTGTGACCATCCAGCTATCTGATAGCGGATTGATTACAATGAAACTTCTTTTCTTCTAAAGAATGCATTTTTAATTGCCTTCGCCTATTGGCTTATTAAGGCAAAAATGATGGATATAACAGTACGATAGAAATATCAGTGTGGAAATTAGAAAACTTGGAGTCAAAGCTCAGCTTTACAATATTTATTTATTTACAATAAGCCCTCTCAGTCACAATGTTCTTCACTTTTATAATAAGAAAAATAATCCCGGGGCGGGGGCGGAGCAAGATGGCCGAATAGGAGCAGCTCCAGTCTCCAACTCCCAGCGTGAGCGACACAGAAGACCGGTGATTTCTGCATTTTCAACTGAGGTACTGGGTTCATCTCACTGGGGAGTGCCGGACGATCGGTGCTGGTCAGCTGCTGCAGCCCGACCAGCGAGAGCTGAAGCAGGGCGAGGCATTGCCTCACCTGGGAAGCACAAGGGGGAAGGGAGTCCCTTTTCCTAGCCAGGGGAACTGAGACACACAACACCTGGAAAATCGGGTAACTCCCACCCCAATACTGCGCTTTAAGCAAACAGGCACACCAGAAGATCATATTCCACACCTGGCCAGGAGGGTCCCACATCCACGGAGCCTCCCTCATTGCTAGCACAGCAGTCTGTGATCTACCGGCAAGGCAGCAGCGAGGCTGGGGGAGGGGCGCCCGCCATTGCTGAGGCTTAAGTAGGTAAACAAAGCTGCTGGGAAGCTCGAACTGGGTGGAGCTCACAGCAGCTCAAGGAAACCTGCCTGTCTCTGTAGAGTCCACCTCTGGGGACAGGGCACAGTAAACTAAACAAACGCAGCAGACACTTCTGCAGATGCAAACGACTCTGTCTGACAGCTTTGAGGAGAGCAGTGGATCTCCCAACACGGAAGTTGAGATCTGAGAAGGGACAGACTCCCTGCTCAAGTGGGTCCCTGACCCCTGAGTAGCCTAACTGGGAGACATCCCCCACTAGGGGCAGTCTGACACCCCACATCTCACAGAGAGGAGTACACCCCTGAGAGGAAGCTTCCAAAGCAAGAATCAGACAGGTACACTCGCTGTTCAGAAATATTCTATCTTCTGCAGCCTCTGCTGCTGATACCCAGGCAAACAGGGTCTGGAGTGGACCTCAAGCAATCTCCAACAGACCTACAGCTGAGGGTCCTAACTGTTAGAAGGAAAACTATGAAACAGGAAGGACACCTACACGAAAACCCCATCAGTACATCACCATCATCAAAGACCAGAGGCAGATAAAACCACAAAGATGGGGAAAAAGCAGGGCAGAAAAGCTGGAAATTCAAAAAATAAGACTGCATCTCCCCTGGCAAAGGAGCGCAGCTCATCGCCAGCAATGGATCAAAGCTGGACGGAGAATGACTTTGACGAGATGAGAGAAGAAGGCTTCAGTCCATCAAATTTCTCAGAGCTAAAGGAGGAATTACGTACCCAGCGCAAAGAAACTAAAAATCTTGAAAAAAAAGTGGAAGAATTGATGGCTAGAGTAATTAATGGAGAGAAGGTCCTAATGAAAGAGATGAAAACCATGACACGAGAAATACATGACAAATGCACAAGCTTCAGTAACCGACTCGATCAACTGGAAGAAAGAGTATCAGCGATTGAGGATCAAATGAATGAAATGAAGCGAGAAGAGAAACCAAAAGAAAAAAGAAGAAAAACAAATGAACAAAGCCTGCAAGAAGTATGGGATTATGTAAAAAGACCAAATCTACATCTGATTGGGGTGACTGAAAGTGAGGGGGAAAATGGAACCAAGTTGGAAAACACTCTTCAGGATATCATCCAGGAGAACTTCCCCATCCTAGTAGGCCAGGCCAACATTCAAATCCAGGAAATACAGAGAACGCCACAAAGATACTCCTCGAGAAGAGCAACTCCAAGACACATAATTGCCAGATTCACCAAAGTTGAAATGAAGGAAAAAATCTTAAGGGCAGACAGAGAGAAAGGTCGGGTTACCCACAAAGGGAAGCCCATCAGACTAACAGCAGATCTCTCAGCAGAAACTCTACAAGCCAGAAGAGAGTGGGGGCCAATATTCAACATTCTTAAAGAAAAGAATTTTAAACCCAGAATTTCATATCCAGCCAAACTAAGTTTCATAAGTGAAGGAGAAATAAAATCCTTTACAGATAAGCAAATGCTTAGAGATTTTGTCACCACTAGGCCTGCCTTACGAGAGACCCTGAAGGAAGCACTAAACATGGAAAGGAACAACCGGTACCAGCCATTGCAAAAACATGCCAAAATGTAAAGACCATCGAGGCTAGGAAGAAACTGCATCAACTAACGAGCAAAATAACCAGTTAATATCATAATGGCAGGATCAAGTTCACACATAACAATATTAACCTTAAATGTAAATGGACTAAATGCTCCAATTAAAAGACACAGACTGGCAAACTGGATAAAGAGTCAAGACCCATCAGTCTGCTGTATTCAGGAGACCCATCTCACACGCAGAGACATACATAGGCTCAAAATAAAGGGATGGAGGAAGATTTACCAAGCAAATGGAGAACAAAAAAAAGCGGGGGTTGCAATACTAGTCTCTGATAAAACAGACTTTAAACCATCAAAGATCAAAAGAGACAAAGAAGGCCATTACATAATGGTAAAGGGATCAATTCAACAGGAAGAGCTAACTATCCTAAATATATATGCACCCAATACAGGAGCACCCAGATTCATAAAGCAAGTCCTTAGAGACTTACAAAGAGACTTAGACTCCCATACAATAATAATGCGAGACTTCAACACTCCACTGTCAACATTAGACAGATCAACGAGACAGAAAGTTAACAAGGATATCCAGGAATTGAACTCATCTCTGCAGCAAGCAGACCTAATAGACATCTATAGAACTCTCCACCCCAAATCAACAGAATGTACATTCTTCTCAGCACCACATCGTACTTACTCCAAAATTGACCATGTAATTGGAAGTAAAGCAGTCCTCAGCAAATGTACAAGAACAGAAATTATAACAAACTGTCTCTCAGACCGCAGTGCAATCAAACTAGAACTCAGGACTAAGAAACTCAATCAAAACCGCTCAACTACATGGAAACTGAACAACCTGCTCCTGTACCCAGAATGACTACTGGGTACATAACGAAATGAAGGCAGAAATAAAGATGTTCTTTGAAACCAATGAGAACAAAGATACAACATACCAGAATCTCTGGGACACATTTAAAGCAGTGTGTAGAGGGAAATTTATAGCACTAAATGCCCACAAGAGAAAGCAGGAAAGATCTAAAATTGACACTCTAACATCGCAATTAAAAGAACTAGAGAAGCAAGAGCAAACACATTCGAAAGCTAGCAGAAGGCAAGAAATAACTAAGATCAGAGCAGAACTGAAGGAGATAGAGACACAAAAAACCCACCAAAAAAATCAATGAATCCGGAAGTTGGTTTTTTGAAAAGATCAACAAAATTGACAGCCCACTAGCCAGACTAATAAAGAAGAAAAGAGAGAAGAATAAAATTGATGCAATAAAAAATGATAAAGGGGATATCACCACCAACCCCACAGAAATACAAACTACCATCAGAGAATACTATAAACACCTCTACGCAAATAAACTGGAAAATCTAGAAGAAATGGATAATTTCCTGGACACTTACACTCTTCCAAGACTAAACCAGGAAGAAGTTCAATCCCTGAATAGACCAATAGCAGGCTCTGAAATTGAGGCAACAATTAATAGCCTACCAACCAAAAAAAGTCCAGGACCAGATGGATTCACAGCTGAATTCTACCAGAGGTACAAGGAGGAGTTGGTACCATTCCTTCTGAAACTATTCCAATCAATAGAAAAAGAGGGAATCCTCCCTAACTCATTTTATGAGGCCAACATCATCCTGATACCAAAGCCTGGCAGAGACACAACAAAAAAAGAGAATTTTAGACCAATATCCCTGATGAACATCGATGCAAAAATCCTTAATAAAATACTGGCAAACTGGATTCAGCAACACCTCAAAAAGCTTATCCACCATGATCAAGTGGGCTTCATCCCTGGGATGCAAGGCTGGTTCAACATTCGCAAATCAATAAACATAATCCAGCATATAAACAGAACCAAAGACAAGAACCACATGATTATCTCAATTGATGCAGAAAAGGCTTTTGACAAAATTCAACAGCCCTTCATGCTAAAAACGCTCAATAAATTCGGTATTGATGGAACGTACCTCAAAATAATAAGAGCTATTTATGACAAACCCACAGCCAATATCATACTGAATGGGCAAAAACTGGAAAAATTCCCTTTGAAAACTGGCACAAGACAGGGATGCCCTCTCTCACCACTCCTATTCAACATAGTGTTGGAAGTTCTGGCTAGGGCAATCAGGCAAGAGAAAGAAATCAAGGGTATTCAGTTAGGAAAAGAAGAAGACAAATTGTCCCTGTTTGCAGATGACATGATTGTATATTTAGAAAACCCCATTGTCTCAGCCCAAAATCTCCTTAAGCTGATAAGCAACTTCAGCAAAGTCTCAGGATACAAAATTAATGTGCAAAAATCACAAGCATTCTTATACACCAGTAACAGACAAACAGAGAGCCAAATCAGGAATGAACTTCCATTCACAATTGCTTCAAAGAGAATCAAATACCTAGGAATCCAACTTACAAGGGATGTAAAGGACCTCTTCAAGGAGAACTACAAACCACTGCTCAGTGAAATAAAAGAGGACATAAACAAATGGAAGAACATACCATGCTCATGGATAGGAAGAATCAATATCGTGAAAATGGCCATAGTGCCCAAGGTAATTTATAGATTCAGTGCCATCCCCATCAAGCTACCAATGAGTTTCTTCACAGAATTGGAAAAAACTGCTTTAAAGTTCATATGGAACCAAAAAAGAGCCCGCATCTCCAAGACAATCCTAAGTCAAAAGAACAAAGCTGGAGGCATCATGCTACCTGACTTCAAACTATACTACAAGGCTACTGTTACCAAAACAGCATGGTACTGGTACCAAAACAGAGATATAGACCAATGGAACAGAACAGAGTCCTCAGAAATAATACCACACATCTACAGCCATTTGATCTTTGACAAACCTGAGAGAAACAAGAAATGGGGAAAGGATTCCCTATTTAATAAATGGTGCTGGGAAAATTGGCTAGCCATAAGTAGAAAGCTGAAACTGGATCCTTTCCTTACTCCTTATACGAAAATTAATTCAAGATGGATTAGAGACTTAAATGTTAGACCTAATACCATAAAAATCCTAGAGGAAAACCTAGGTAGTACCATTCAGGACATAGGCATGGGCAAAGACTTCATGTCTAAAACACCAAAAGCAACGGCAGCAAAAGCCAAAATTGACAAATGGGATCTCATTAAACTAAAGAGCTTCTGCACAGCAAAAGAAACTACCATCAGAGTGAACAGGCAACCTACAGAATGGGAGAAAATTTTTGCAATCTACTCATCTGACAAAGGGCTAATATCCAGAACCTACAAAGAACTCAAACAAATTTACAAGAAAAAAACAAATAACCCCATCAAAAAGTGGGCAAAGGATATGAACAGACATTTCTCAAAAGAAGACATTCATACAGCCAACAGACACATGAAAAAATGCTCATCATCACTGGCCATCAGAGAAATGCAAATCAAAACCACAATGAGATACCATCTCACACCAGTTAGAATGGCAATCATTAAAAAGTCAGGAAACAACAGGTGCTGGAGAGGATGTGGAGACATAGGAACACTTTTACACTGTTAGTGGGATTGTAAACTAGTTCAACCATTATGGAAAACAGTATGGCGATTCCTCAAGGATCTAGAACTAGATGTACCATATGACCCATCCATCCCATTACTGGGTATATACCCAAAGGATTATAAATTATGCTGCTATAAAGACACATACACACGTATGTTTATTGCAGCACTATTCACAATAGCAAAGACTTGGAATCAACCCAAATGTCCATCAGTGACAGACTGGATTAAGGAAATGTGGCACATATACACCATGGAATACTATGCAGACATAAAAAAGGATGAGTTTGAGTCCTTTGTAGGGACTTGGATGCAGCTGGAATCCATCATTCTTAGCAAACTATCACAAGAACAGAAAACCAAACACCGCATGTTCTCACTCGTAGGTGGGAACTGAACAATGAGATCACTCGGACTCAGGAAGGGGAACATCACACACCGGGGCCTATCATGGGGAGGGGGAAGGGGGGAGGGATTGCATTGGGAGTTATACCTGATGTAAATGACGAGTTGATGGGTGCAGCACAGCAACATGGCACAAGTATACATATGTAACAAACCTGCACGTTATGCACATGTACCCTACAACTTAAAGTATAATAATAAATAAATAAATAAATAAATAAATAAATAAATAAATAAAAAAGAAATTATTACAAGTGCAACTTTTTTTTAATAAAAATGCTGTATTAGCATGCAGGTTTGTATTCCTTTAGACTAAACTATTTTTTCATAGGGTGTACGTATTATGGTTAGTTTACTTAATTTTACATTTGAGAAATTTTAGTTTTGTATTAAAAGATAGCCAACAGGTGCCTAAAATATGCACCCAAAGTATTCACAGCATTTAAAATTTGCCTTTGTATGACCTTTTTAAAAAAAATAGAAATTAAACAAACAAAAAAAGATTAAATAAATTAACATTTCATTAATTATTCCAGATTTTAAAAATATGACATAATGTCCAATGCCACTTCTATATTCCTTTAGCCTACTCCCTCTCCTGAGAACAATAACCTGACATTTTGGGGTATTATCTCCTATAATATATGTTAATATACAATATGTTATATTATTATGCATACTTGAATATACACATGCCTCTTTGCAAAATCTAGAGTTGGGTCCCAATTCCATCTTCCTCACCACAACAATTGTCCATAATTTTACCTATAAATTAGCAACAATATTTCTCCTCTATTTTTTTCCTGAGGTTTATCTATAATATATGCATCTAGTTCACTCATTAATACTAAGGTATGGAATTTCATTATGTAAATAAACTATGGTTATTTATCTTTCTCTAACAACTAAGAAACAGATTATTTCCCTTTCCCACTATTACTAAGTGTTGTAGGGTCAGCTTCAAACTTGTATCCTTGTGTACATGTGATATTATCTCTACAGTGGACACCGAGAAATGGTATTGTCAGATAGTCTCCAAAGTAACTGTAAAATTGTACATGTTCACCAGAAGTGTGTAAAAGTTTCTTTTCTGCTATTTTTTCACTAACACTTGCTGATAACTGACATATACATTTTTTTCTAATTTGTTGTATAATAGCATTTTTTCATTTTAAATTTGATTTTACTCCAGTGATAGGCAGGCCAATGGTTTCCTGACAATGTCCATATTCTAATTCCAGGAACCTGTAAAAATGTTATCTTACATTGCAAAAGGGACTTTGTGGATGATTAAAAGTTTTCACATAGGAAGATTATTCTGGATCATCTAAGTGAACCCAGTAAAATCATGGGTCCTTATAAAAGGGAAGACAGAGGCGGAAGAGTCAGATGAGATGTGATGACAGAAGCAGATGTGAGAATGATTCAATTGCTTGTTTCAAACATGAAGAAGGGCCACAAACCAAGGAATGAGGGCCGCCTCTAAGAGCTAGAAAAGCTATTATTTTTTATCAAATGGTGGACATCATGTATATCAAATTGTAGAGGCAGATGATATTATATTCCTCCTGAGAGGATTAACTTCTATGTGAATCAGTTGAGGTGAAGGATGTTAACCTGATAAGAACTCTAGTCCTTGTCTTCTTGGCATGGTGGTATCCAGAAAATTCTGCTCTGCTTTTCTGAGCCCTTCATTTCCTCACTTGGCAGACCTTCAGCATCCTTGCTTGCACAGCTTCAGAACTTTGCAAATGTCTTGAGGAGAAAACCATGAAGTCTCAGCTGAAATCATTCCTATAAACTTTATAAAATTAATCAGGAAAGAGGGGAAGAGGAGAAATGAAAATCAACAAAGCTTACAGCATGTTTGGCATTAATCATTAGGTTATCTTGCTCTCATATCTGCTTCCTCATAGTTGTACACTGTTTCTTGCCCCAGAATCACACAGGCCATGTCACTCCTTAACTGCTCTATAGACAATAACTTGAACATCATGAAATGTTAGTTTTTCATTTGAGATATTCTTTTAGGTGGTGTATACCAGTGAAGCTACTGATGCCAGCTGGTCTGAAGGACTCCAAGAGAAGCTGACTCACCAAAGAATGCAGTTTCTACATCCTGATGATTTCATTCCCTTTACCCCAACCAATCACCCCAGTTTTCCAGTCCCTTCATGAATCTTTTAAAAACTCCAGCCCAGAACTCCTCAGGGAGATAGATTTGAGTGTCTCCTCCCATCTCCTCTCTCAGTGCCTTGTGATCATTAAACTCTCTGCTGCAAATCCTGCTGTCTCAGTGTATTGGTATGTTATGACTCAGTGGGCATATGAACGTGTTAGTCATGAAACACAACTACAGAAATATTATGCCTTCAGTTTTATTTTTACATCTTTTTAGACCACCAAAATTTATACTGGGTTTTCTATTCTTAGAAGGATTCTTCTTTCCATGTAAAAATACCAATTCTTAGCCCTTCGCCCTGTTTCCCGAATCAGCCATTGGACTAAGAAGAAAGTAGTGCATGCTGGGCATAGTGGATCATGCCTATACTCTCAGCACTTTAGGAGGCTAAGGCAGGAGAATTACTTGAAGCTAGGAGTTTGAGACCAGCCTGGGCTACATAGTGAGACTTTGTCTTGAGAGAAAGAAGGAAAGAAAGAAGTAGCTGCAAAACGTCAGCTCATGGCTCCACTGTCTCCAAAATCCAGACCCCCTGGATTTTATTGCCACTGTTGTCCTCCAATAAAATCTCCAGACATGTAATTCTTGTTTTTATTCAGCTTTTCCTATTGTCTTCACAAGGAATATTAGTCTGCTACAAACGACTCTAGCTTACCTAGAATTCGGTTATTGTGCTATTACATAAAATTCTTGTCATGTCTCCTGAATCAACAGGTACTCTTGTTTGTCGTGTCTCCTGAATTTTGCTTAGGTACATCTTTTTTTCCATGTATTTTGTTAACTTTTATTGCAAACTAACTTTTAGCAAGGTTTGCTTTCTCTATTAGTCTTGTGTGGCATGAGTTGTAATCAGGTGTTTCTTTAGGCATAGCCATTCAATTATTATGGAATTTTTCTGGGATCTCAAGTGGTATGGTTCCAATGGTACTTTTCAGTCCCAGCATGAACATTAGAACCCAAGTCTCTAGATTAATAGTACCGATTCTTTCTCCCTGGGTACCTTCAGTATTCTTTCATATGTATGTAACATTGGTTTTCAGAACCATCTTGATGTTTAACATCTGAGATTTCTCCCACTGCCCACCTTCTTCTCAGGTCAAATTATGTGTCAAAAACCAAATATGTCGTATTTTATCTAGTTTTTCTCAGTGTTAGAAGTTTTTAATATAATAGTCTACCAGTTTGATTTTTCTATGGATTATTTTAAAAAGGATTAGAAAAGCTAATTTATAAAAAAAAAAAAAAACCAAAAAAAAAAAAAAAAAAAACGGCTTTGTAATCCAGTAAACCATTTTAGGCAATTGAGAAGAAATATATTTGTTATGCATATTAGAAATCAACTTTGTTTTTCATAGTTATTGAAAAAGATTGTTAGAAATATTTTTGATCTGATTTCAGTTACTGCATATACTTGAAAGAAAGATGCCAAGATGCAAGAAACAAAGCAAGGTAAAACAAATATTCCGTAATTCTGATTTATCACCTGTCCAAATCACTGAAGGTATACAAAGTTTCAGTTATACCAAGAAAATAACTTTATTTATTAAGCCTACAGCCCTCGGTACCCAAGGTGATCTCTCACCTAAGTAACAACAAGGCCAGACTCTGCCTAGCTTCTGAGATTAGAAAAGATTGAGTGCATTCAGGGTAGTGTTGCCATAGACAGGAAAATAATTTTAAAATTATTTAAACTTAAACACTTGAAAAAACTTGGCTGGCGTTGTAGTTTGAATATTTGTTCCCTTCAAAATTCATGTTAAAGTTTGATCTCCAATTGAGAGGAGGGGCCTTGAAGAGGTGATTGGGTCATGAGGGCTCTGTCTTCATGGATGGATTAATCCATTCATGAATTAATGGACCAGTGGTTTAATGAGTTATCATGAAAACAGGACTGCTGGCCTTGTAAAACGGGGAAGAGAGTCCTGAGCTAGCATGTTCAATCCCCTCTGCCATGTGGTGCCCTGCACTGCCTCCAAACCCTGCAGAGTCCTTATCAGCAAGAAGGCCTTCACCAGATGTGGCCGGTCGACCTAGGACTTAGTTTTCATAACTGTAAAAAAAAATTCTTTTCTTTTTAAGTTACCCAGTTTCAGGTATTCTGTTGTAAGTGATAACAAGTGGACTAAGACAGCTGTTAAAATTTATTTTATGCTAAATTTTTTTTTCCGATACTGTCTCCCGCTACCAATGAACAGAATAGAAACAGTCATTTGCAAACATAGTAGTATTTGAATATATCATCTAATTTCATGGAGCTGTATCCTCCTTTGTCCTTTACTAAATTCAATGCTAAGATATCTTTTTTGTATATGATTAAATATTTAGTAATATTTGAAGGAAAAGAGGCAATTAAGACAAGAATAAGGCTTTTTGATTACAACAGGCATTTGAAAACCTTTGTTGTTCCACAATTTTAAGCCACCCCTAACAAACTCTTCTGAAATTGATGGGCAAATTTTACATTGCTTGATGAAATTTTCACCAAGCGGGCTTTTCCCTAAAAGTCTGAATCGAAGTCATTTTATGATCCAGTAGCAAACATCATTAGTAGAGATGGTGGAGACTTCCTGAGTGTTTAATGCATTCTGGGAAACCACCACAACTTGGCAAAGTTTCTCTGTGGTTGCTTTATAGTGCAGAGCCTCACTCTGTGTAGTAAAAATAAAACCAAATTCATTTGGGCACAGTCTTTTTGTTGCTTTATTTAATTTTCACTTTGGCATATGGCCCTTAAAGCTTTAATAGGGCAGATGTGGCTTTGGAAGGGCTTACTAATCCAACTTGGTTAATCACTTTCACGGTAGAAACCAGCTCAGCAGTTTTTTCTCAGTCCACAGTTAGTTCCTGTTCTCTTTGATTTTTTCCTTTGGTGGAAAACCTCTCCATGGGGCAACCTATTATCAGTAGACATTTTCCTGAATTTTGAGGTAACTACCTTCAAGTTTCTGGGTTGCAAAGGCACAGGCAGAGGAAAAGCAACTACAACCAAGCTACCGATACCTGGAAAGAAAAATAAAGAATTGTGTTTGTACTTGCAGCTTCTTTCACGATGCACAGCATGATGGCTCCAGATTGCTCTGTGGGATAGAGAGTTGATTATGTGAGGTTAGCATTCGAGAAAATCCTAAATGGATTAGCATTTTTGATGATCATTGGTGTTTCTGATGTCAGTGAAGGACCATAGAAAGAATATGAGCTGTGGAGTCAGGCAGTCCGTTCTTCAGGTCCTGAGAGCCTAGTGTAGATTTTTCTCAGTCCACCTTCTGACAGTAATATATATGACTGCCTACCTCACAGGATTTTGTGAGGATTCAGTGGCAGGAAGTGGTGTTTCCTGAACTTCAGTTATTTACATACCACATGAGGAGTTTTAAAAATCCTATATGTGGGTTCTGATTGTATTATTATTTACATAATGTTTTAACAATCAACACTCTTTCCCTCATTTTTTAAAATGTGTATGCTCTTTAGCCTTATTAAAAGCAATATTTGCAAAAATTTAATGCACTACTTATATTGCTTCATTACACATTAAAATAAATGTAAAGTTATCTCTTGTGCATTAGATTAATAAACAGCCCTGGTGTTATGCTCAGGTAATATATAATACAATGGCCTTATTTGTATTAGTCTCAATCTCCCACTAGACTGTAAGTTAGCTGAAAGCAGGGGCTTTTATTCAATTTATTTACTCTGATATCCTTGATACCTAGCACAATGTCTGGCACACAGAAGTCCTCAAACTGTCTGAAAATTCCCCTGGGATTTATTTCTTGTTTACTTAGAAAAGGAGTCAGATTGGAGAAGGGATGACTTCTCCCCATAGGCATGCCTGCACCCAAACTCAGCATTCCACAACACTGTGGGCTTCCTCCCTCTGGCAGGAGGGGCTATCCTGGAACCAAATTACCCACGAGCTCTAAGAGTTGCACAATTCGCTTTCCCAGATTACTGCAGAAACCTCTAAAACTTCACCTGGTTTGCCTGATTTCCAGTATTCTGATGATCACCACAATTTCACTTTGGCCAAACTCTTTCTTCTTTCCCTATCACCACTCTTTCTCTTGCTGTCTCTCTCTCTTAATATCTCTCTCTCTCTGAGATCATTTTCTCTCTCTCTCTCTCACACACACACACACACACAAACACACATTCTGACTGGTTGCTTGCATGTTTGCCTTATAAAAAGGTTAATCAAAAGACGGGCAAGGAGTCTCCTCTGGAGCCATCATGCGTGGTGTGTCCAGCAGAGTGCCTTGGCCCGGACACACCCGCCTTTGTGCGAAGATGAAAGAATAGAGTCCCTGTGGCTTTTCTTTTCTTGTAACCCCAGGCTTGGCTTATAACTTTCCTCACTGAAACCTTTTCCTCAGTCCATTCTGTGGGAAGTTGTGGAGATCTTTTCAAGCCCTTCTTCATGACAGCTGGCATGCAAAAAAGTGACACACCCTGTGTGACCAAAAGATGGCAGGATGTGTGTGTAGTCTCATGTTCTGTTAAACAAAACATTCTGAAACCATATTCCACACAGTGCCCAGTACCTGGCACATAGTAGTATATAATAAATATTTCTTGGCCCCATGATGAATGGATACATGAAAACTTGTAGTTGGTGAAAGCATAAATGGCTGAAAAAGCTTTACACGTTTTTTTCATATTTAATAAAGTGCAGAGATATTAGAAGAGCAGTAAACAACATAAGTTGGCTGGCATTTATAAGCATATATTTGCTTTTTGAATAAGCTCTCTTTAAAAAGTTGCATTACTTTTCTGAATTATATATTATACATAATTTAACCTTGTCCTGAATACTTATAAGTAAAAAGAGGATTTTACAAACAATTAAAAGGAGATATAGATCTAGCAATTTCAGGGGTATTATTCTTAGTAATTTTTGCTTGGCTACAAAAATAACATGTGTAACCAAAAGACACAGTCACGAAATGTATAGCATGTGAATGGTCCTTGGTAGGATTCTCTCCCTATTTCCACAATATTTATCTTCCATAGATACCTCCTTAAAGAAAGAAATTTGGAAAGATTATATACTATATTTAATCAAATATCTGTTCCAATGTTTGTGTTAACATTGAATTTTCTTTCTTTCTTTTTAATTTTTATGGTTACATAGTCAGTGTATATAGTTATAATGTATATGGGATATTTTGATACAGACATACAATGTGTAATAATCATAAGAGGGTAGTTGGAGTATCCATCACCTCAAACATTTATTCTTTCTTTGTGTCACAAACAAACCAATTATGCTCTTTTAGTTAATTTAAAATGTACAATAATTATTTAATTATTTGGCAGTCATCCCGTTCTTCTACCAAATATTAGATCTTATCCATTCTATCTGACTATATTTTTGTACCTATTAGCCATCCCCGTTTCTATTGCCTCACCCCACCACTACCTTTCTAGCCTTTGGTAACCATCATTCTATCTTCTTTCTTTATTAGTTCAATTATTTTAAAATTTTTAGCTCCCACAAATGAGTGAGAATATGTGAAGTTTGTCTTTCTGAACTTGGCTTACTTCACTTAACGTAATGACCTCCAATTCCATCCATGTTGCTGCAAAGGACAAGATCTTATTCTTTTTTTATGGCTAAATAGTACTCCATTGTGTATACATACCACATTCTCTTCATCTGCTTATCTGTTGATTGAAACTAGGTTGCTTCTAAATATTGGCAATTGTGAATAGTGCTGCAATAAACATGGGAGTGCAGATATCTCTTTGATATACTAATTTCCTTTTCTTCTGGGTATAAACCTAGCAGTGGAGTTGCTGGATCATGTGGTAGCTTGATTTTTAGTTTTTTTGTTCCAAACTGTTGTCCATGGTGATTGTACTAATTTGTGTTCCCACTAACAGTGTATAGGGGTTCCCTTTTCTCTTCATCCTCTCCAGCATTTGTTATTACATGTCTTTTGGATAAAAGCCATTTTAACTAGGGTGAGATGATATCTCACTGTGGTTTTGATTTGCATTTCACTAATGATTGATGACGTTGAGCACATTTTCATATACTTATTTTCCATATGTATATCTTCTTTGGAGAAATGTCTATTTAGATCTTTTACCAATTTTTAAATTAGATTATTTGTTTTATTCCTATTGAAGTGTTTGATCTCCTTGTATATCCTGGCTATTAGTCTCTTCTCAGATGGGTAGTTGGCAAATATTTTCTCCCATACGGTGGGTTGTCTCTGTACTTTGCTGATTGTTGCTTTGCTGTGCAGAAGCTTTTTAACTTGGTATGATTCCCTTTGTCTATTTTTGCTTTGCTTGCCAGTGCTTGTGAGATATCACTCAAGAAATCTTTGCCTAGTTGAATGTCCTGAAGATTCCCAATGTTTTCTTTTAGGAATTTCATAGTTGGGGGACTTAGATTTAAGTTTTTAATCCATTTTGATTTGATTTTTGTATATGGTGAGAGATAGGGGTCTATTTTCATTCTTCTGCACATAGATACCCAGTTTTCCCAGGAACATTTATTTAAGTGACTGTCCTTTCCTTAATGTATATTCTTGGCATCTTTGTCAAAAATGAGTTCACTGTAGATGTGTGAATTTACTTCTGGGTTCTTTGGTCCATTAGGCTATGTGCATATTTTAAGGCCAGTATCATGCTGTTTTGCTTACTATGGCTCTGTAGTTTGATTTGAAGTCAAGTGACTTGATTCATCCACTTTTTTTTGTTGTTGTTAGGGTAGCTTTGTCTGTTCTGGGTCTTTGTGGTTCCATATACGTTTTAGGATAAGTTTTTCTATTTCTGGAAAGAATGTCATTGGTATTTTGATAAAGTACCCTAGAAATTAAAGTAAAATAAAAAAAAAGATTACATTGAATGTATAAATTACTTTGTGTAGTATAGAAATTTTAACAATATTAATTCTCTCAATCCTTGAACATGAAATATGATTCCATTTTTTTGTGTGTGTCTGCTTGCATCAGTGTTTTATAGTTTCATTGTGGAGAGCTTTCACTTCTTTGGTAAAGTGTATTCCTAAATATTTTAGTATTTTGTTTTATTTGTGGTATTGTATTTGGTATCTTTTTATTTTATTTTATTTATTATATTTGTGGTATTGTATGTGGTATATTTTTCATATTGTTTGCTGTTGCCATATAGAAATGCTAATAAATGGGTATGTTGGCTTTGTATTCTGTATCTTTAATGAATTTAACAGTTCTAATAGTTTTCTTGTGGAGTCTTTATGTCTTTACAAATATAAGATTATACCATCTGCCAACAAGAATAATTTGACTTCTTCCTTTACAATTTCTTTCTCTTGTCTGGTTGTTCTAGCTAGAACATCCACTATCAGTGGAAAACCGTAGTGAAAGTGGGACTCTTTTTCTTGTTCCAGATCTTAGAAGAAAGGCTTTCAGATATTCCCCATTCAGTGATACTACTGTGGGTCTGTTGTACATGACTTTTATTGTGTTGAAGTGTATTCTTTGTATAACCAGTTTTTTTGAGGGTTTTTCTTTTTATCATGAAGGAATGTTGAATTTTATCAAATGCTTTTTCAATGTCAGATGAAATTATCTGTTGATTATTCTGTTGATATGATGTATCACATTGATTGGTTTGTGTATGTTGAACCTTCCTTGCATACCTGGGATAACTTCCCCTTGGTCATGATGAATAATTTTTTAATGTATTGTTGAATTCGATTTGCTAGTATTTCATTGAGAATTTTTGCATCAATGGTCAGTAGGCACATTGGCCTATAGTTTTCTTTTTTGACGTGTCATTTTCTGATTTTGATATCAGGGTAATACTGGCCTCTTAAAATGAGTTTGAAAGTATTCCCTCCTCTTCTATTTTTCAAAATAATTTGAGTAGAATTGGTATTAGTTTTTCTTTAAATGTTTGGTGAAATTCAGCAGTCAAACCATTGTGTCCTGGATTTTCTTTGCTATGAAACTTTTTATTACAGCTTTGATCTCATTATTTATTATTGGTCTGCTTAGGTTTTGGATTTCTTCATGGTTCAATCTTGGTAGGTTATATGTGTCTAGGAATATATATATATATTTTTTTTTTTTTCTAGATTTTCCAATTTACTGGCATACAGGTGCTCATGGTAGCCACTAATGATCCTTTGAATTTCTACAGTATCAGTTATAATGTCTCCTTGTTCATCTCTTATTTTACTTATTTCAGTGATATCTTCTTTTTTCTTAGTTTGATTAAAGGTTTGTCTATTAAGTTTGGCTGGTTAAAGGTTGGTTAATTTTCCTTATCTTTTGATGAACCAATTTTTTGTCTCATTAATTTTTGGGGATTTTGGTTCTAATTTCTACTCTGATCTTTATTGTTTCTTTACTTCTACTAATTTTTGGTTTGGTTTGCCCTTGCTTATCTACTTATTTAAGATGCATCATTAGATTGTTTATTTGAAGTTTTTTTCCTTTTTTGATAGATGTGTATTGCTATAAACTTCCCTCTTAGAACTGTTTTCACCTTATCCTATATATTTTGGTATGTTGTATTTTCATTTCATTTTTTTGTGAGAATATTTTTTTATTTCCTTTTTAATTCCTTAATTGATTCATTGATCAGTCAGAAACATATTATTTAATTTCCATGTATTTGTATCATCTTCAAAATTCCTTGTGATTGATTTCTAGTTTTATGTCATTTTGATAAAAGAAGATGCTTGATATTATTTCAGTTTTTTTGAATGTTGTAAGACTTGCTTTTGTTCTAACGTATGGTCTATCCTTGAGAATAATCCATGTGCTGAGGAGAAGAATGTGCATTTTGCAGTCACTGGATGAAATATTCAATAAATATTCATTTGGTCTACAGTACAGATTAAGTCGAATAATTATTTGTGGATTTTCTGTCTGGATGATCTGTTCAATGTTGAAAGTAAGGTGTCAAAGTTTCCAACTATTATTGTATTGGGGTTTATCTCTCTCTTTACCTCAACCAGTATTTGCTTTATATATCCAAATGCTCCAGTGTTGGGTGCATATATATTTACCTCTGTTGTATCCTTTTGTAGAATTTATCACTTTATCATCATGCAATGACCTTCTTTGTCTCTTTTTTTTTTTTTTTTTTTTTTGAGATGGAGTCTCGCTCTGTCGCCCAGGCTGGAGTGCAGTGGCCAGATCTCAGCTCACTGCAAGCTCCGCCTCCTGGGTTCACGCCATTCTCCTGCCTCAGCCTCCTGAGTAGCTGGGACTACAGGCACCCACCACCTCGCCTGGCTAGTTTTTTTTTTGTTTTTTTTTTTTTTTTTGTATTTTTTAGTAGAGACGGGGTTTCACCATGTTAGCCAGGATGGTCTCGATCTCCTGACCTCGTGACCCACCCATCTCAGCTTCCCAAAGTGCTGGAATTACAGGCTTGAGCCACCGCGCCCAGCCGACCTTCTTTGTCTCTTTATAATTTTTGTGTTGAAATCTATTTTGTCAGCTGTAAGTATGGCTACACTTGTTCTTTTTTGTTGTCCATTTGCATGGAATGTATTTTTCCATCTATTTTCAGTCTACATGTGTCTTTATAGGTTTTAGTGTGTTTTTTGTGGGCAACATATTATCAATCTTGTTTTTTCATTCACTCAGCGATTTCATTACTTTTGATTGGAGAGTTTAGTCCATTTACATTTAATGTTATGTTTGACAAATAAGGATTTACTCTTTTTTGTTACTTGTTTTCTTGTTGCTTTGTGCTCTTTTCTTCCTTCCTTCCTTTCTTTCTCACTTCGTTTTAGTGAAGGTGATTTTCTCAGGTAGTATGTTTCAATTTCTTGCTTTGTATTGGTTGTATCTGTATTTGCAGTGTATTATTTGCATGTTTCTTGTGTTGCATTTGCAGGGTATTGTTTGCATGTTTCTTTTCTTTTTTCTTTCTTTCTCTTTCTTTTTTTTTTTTTTTTTTTTTTTTTTGAGACAGAGTCTCACTCTGTTGCCCAGGCTGGAGTGCAACAGCCTGGTCTTGGCTCACTGCAACCTCTGCCTCCCAAGTTCAAGCGATTCTCCTGCCTCAGCCTCCAGAGTAGCTGGGATTACAGGTGCAAAGCACCATCTGGCTAATTTTTGTATTTTTAGTAAAGACAGGGTTTCACTATGTTGGCCAGGCTGGTTTTGAACTCCTGAACTTGTGATCTGCCCACCTCGGCCTCCCAAAGTGCTGAGATTACAGGCATGAGCCACCATGTCTGGCCTGGTTACATGTTTCTTAATTTGAGGTTGCTATAAGGCCTGTGAATAATATCTTATAACCTATTGCATTAAACTGATGACAACTGCCTGGCTACCACTTATGTTCACTCAAGGCCCAAGGGCTCTACAATCAACTGGTGGCCAATCCATCCAGACTTGTGTCCTCCACTTCAAGGCAATTCTCCTGGGTCTCGGGCAGGTCTGGAGATGTTGTCTAGGAGCCAGAGCCTAGAGACTGAAACCTTAGGAATTTACCTGGTACTCTGTTCTACTGCAACTACGCTGGTACCCAAGACACAGACAAAGTCTTTCCTACTCTTTCCTCATTTTACCTGAAGTAGAGGAGTCTCTACCCATGGCTACCACCCACCCCAGGCTCATGGTGTGTACTTCCTGGCTACCACTGATATTCACTCAAGTGCTCTTGTTCAAGGTCCAAGCGCTCTTCAGTCAGCTTATGGTGAATGCTACCACTCCTGAATCTCTCCCTTCAGGGCAGTTGACTTCCCTCTGCCCCAGGGCAGGTCCAGGAATGCTGTCCTTGAGCCAAGGCCTGGAATCAGGAACCCCAGGAGCCCACTTGTTTCTCTACTGTGGCAGAGCTGGAACCTAGGCTTCAATACAAAGTCCCCTTTACTCTTCCCTCTCCTTTCCTGAAGTAGAAGTGGTATCTCCCTATAGCCACCACAGCTAGGAATGTGCTGGGTCACATCTGAAGCCAGCATGTCTCTGAGTCCTACCCAAGGCCTGCAGTGAGTATAGCTTGTATTCTTGGCCCTCCATTTCAGCCTCTATCTGGACAACAATACAATGCTGATTTTATTCTCATTTGAAATCCTTTTGGTAACTTTCTCTGGGACTCCATTCAATCACGGATGTGTAGAGGATTCATGTGTATAGACTTGAATGGTTAATGTTTTTGGAGCACATTCTATTGCCAGCTGTCTTCTAAAGACTTAAACTTTACATTGATTCACTCGTTTAATCTCCATTACAACTATATGAAATATTGACAACATTACCGCCATTTTATAGATGAAAACAGAGGCTCAGAATGTTTTGGTACTTTCTCAAGATCTTACTGCTAGAAAAGATGTACAGTCTCCTCAATGGTTGGAATTTGCTTCATCCTTTTTACCTTAGTGTGGTGTATTTATAATTATCTTTGGCTTTAATGCTTTACTGTGCCGATGATTTTTTGGTGACCTGCTTTTCTTCACACTAAACATCTATCTTCCTCCATTCTCTTAAGTTATCATTGATGCAAATTTTTTGGTTGGAGATAATTAAGTCTAATAATTAGTGGAAAGCATAATATAGTGTTAGAAACAGTTTTAATATTAATGTCAAACTTTACCATGGCTAGAAAATTATTTAACAGATTTCTTACTGGCATGTCCTCCGTAGAGCCTCGGCACATGTCACATCATTTTAACCACGGGTCTCTCCTCTCTCTCTTCTCTCCATTCCCATGGCTTCACATACTCTACTCGGGCAACCTAGAGAAAAACAAACTTCCTTTTACTTTACTGTACAGGGAAGTTCACCTTTCTCTTTTTAATTTCCTCTTGTTTCAAGTCACACATGAATTCTTACTTTTCATGTCCAAAAAAGCTTTTATAAATATTTTCCTAAATAAAAAACCACCTTCACTAATACATGTAAATGTAACAAGTTATTTTTAAAATTTTAAATACTGATATTTTTCTTTTTACTACATCTATTAATAGCAAAAAAGTAAAAAAGAACTTAAATATGTGGTTATAAGAAATTTAACAAATAAAAGACATTTCCATAGGAAGAGTTATGTGTTTAGTTATACAGGAAAATGTTCACTAAACAGTAAGTTAAGAAAACAGATTATAAAAGATTACACATAACACTATGTGCAGCTTTCTACCTTATTTTTAAACAAAATATATCAGTACCCCTATTATATATACCAACTATTATTTGTCACAGACTATAACTAAGTGATCTTCTCATGGCCTATTCTCATATGTAAGATCATTTGCTTTTACTCAAATACTGCTAGCCACTGTGATTCCCTAATACCACCTTTACTAAAGGAAAATAATTACTAAGGGCTTTCTCTGTGCTTAATATAGTTCCGGGCACTTCACAGATATGAACTCACTTAAAGTCACTCACAACAACCCAGCAAGGCACATACCACTATAATCTTCACTTTATAGCTGAATAAACTGAAGTACAGATAAGTTAAATATCTGTTCAATTCATAAAGCAGCAGTAGCAAAGCCAGATTTGAACCCAGGAAGTCTGGTTCTGGACCCTACACTCTTATCTACTAAGCTTGAGTGTTTATTTTCTTGCCTCTTGTTCTCAGATAATATTTTTTCCTACTTCAATTGGTTCTGCTTTAGTCAACTTTGGCCATTTCTAATGTGTGCTTCTCTGTTAGGGTGGATAGAATAGGAGTGCTTAGAATACACATCTAACTTCTTAAATGAATAACCTTAATTTTATGCAAAACGTTAAGTCAATCATTTCTAATCAAATGAACATTTATAGTAGCTTTACTGCCTCTCCCATATTGAAAGGAATTGAGCTTTTTCTTCATTTATAAACCTCTTATTGTTTCATACAGGTATGGAGTTGTTTCCAGTAACTGAGTGGCTGGAATTCTGGCTGTGAGAGGCTTGAGATGGTGATTATAGACTTTATGTTACTTGCTGGTCAGCCCCTTCATTGTTTGTGGAAGAGCTCAGAGATAAGAGGGTTTAGTAAGTAAGCATCTGGTGCCTCCATTGATAAACTTGGAGAAAGCCCACACATGTAAATAATAGATTGTGGGTGAAATATTTTTGCATTTATGCCTGATGAGTCTTGGGTTAAGAATGATGGGTAGGGAATTTCCATATAGCCTAGTGACACTGAGAACAGATTTGACAATAGGCAAAGCATTTTCTTCCCTGATCTGGTTTAGTCAGGCCCTTCACTGGCCCTGGAACATCCTTGGCTCCCAGGCTCCTCAGAGGGGAGAAGGTGACAGCCAAGCTGGCAGGAGTACAGTAGGTCTCACAGGACTTTGTTGTAAAGTTATGTTTTCATCTTGTTGCAGTCTCTGGTTGACTGGACAGGAGTTTCTTCTTCGTGAGGGTATATCATAAATGTGTTACCACACAAATTCTCTGTAAAAACTGGCAGTTCTTGATATCTACCTTCAAATAGTTTAGTAATCAATTTCTCTAAAGTCTCCTGCTTAAGAATTGTTTTTTTTTTCATTAAGATCAAAGTCAGCTTCATAAGTGAAGGTGCTAAAAAGGGAGAAAATGACACTGATTTCCAGCAGAAAAGATTATACTTATTTCACCATGGTTTCCAAAACAAAACAAATGCTAATCACTAAACATGAAGCTCCTGGGCAAGGAATTTGCTGGCACATAAACTGATTTTCCTTGCAGATGTGGCTTTCTGCTTCCTGTGGCTGCAGTGGGAGGGAAAGCTTTGGATGAGATGATTGAAGAGCAAATGCCTTTGCCCTGAATTTTTTACCTAGTCTTTCCAGTTGTTTGACATAGAATTCTGCTCTCCTTACCTCTTACTGTTCTTCCAATTCTTATTTTATACAATTAAAGGTATTCTATAGATAAATACACATGAAAAATTGCAATGTAAGACCATCACATAATCTCCCTTTAAAAACCGTGGGTTTATTTTGACATGTAAGAATTGCCTTGTGCTACTGCATGATACCATCTTTTGGGTGTTAGAGTAGTGCCCTGTGGCCCTGTGACTGGGTTGCTTTTGTTATCACAGTATGTCAACCTTGATTTGCCCTGTTGTGCAGTTGTGCTGTCAGTAGCTTTGTTTTGACAGTTGTAAGTTATGTTTCTCCTTGTAGCATATTGTCACACATACACTGGCAAGAAGAAATGTAGGTTGCTAAATATAAATCCTCCAGGAAAAGGAGAGAAGTATAATAGCTCTTTAGACAACAACTATAAATGATTTTTGAGTTAATGTGTTTCATGTCGGGACAAGAACCACTTCTAGATAATGGAAAAAAAGTTTTAATGTATAATTTATGAGCAACTAATGATTTTAAAGAAAAAATAATGGATTATTTTATCCATTAAAATATTTTAATTTTGCACAGCTTTATATGAAATATCAGTGAAAATAATGATATGTTAAAACCTATCTCAATTATGGAATAAGAGTTTGCACATGCTATGCTCTACCAAAAGAAATTATTTCTCTTTGTGTTTCTGTTTGCTTGTACTCCCAGAAGGCCTATGACTCTAGAAAGGTTAAGAACCATAGTGTGCTGCTGGTACAGACATACTCTGATCATCTGGCACATCAAAGAGCTGTGTTACCTTGGACGCATCTGATGGCAAACACAGGACAACTATACCCAGAAGGCTCTGTCACAGGGTATCTTGATGTCCATTCAGTATTTCTCTTCTAATTCTATAGGAATCTGGAATATTTCCATGATTGGGATAGATGGAAAGGGGCCACATAATGGCTTAGAAGACAAAGACCCTTAGTTTTCCAGCTATTTAAGCATTTCTGTATCCATCTTTGATTTGGAGGGTCTGAACTAATTCTATTCCTCAAAACCAGTCCTTACAATTTCATATGCCCTCCTCTTTCATGATAGTACCTGCACCTAGAGGGCAGGTGCTTGTGTAGTTTTAGCAGAGTGTTGGCAACAAAAAGCAGATTGGGCTCAATGGGATCCAAATGAAGAACATTCACATGCTTTTTCAAATCACCTGTAGTTTTCAGAATACCATGATTCTGATTTTCTTGGAAGAGGTAAAGCAACAAGAGATAACTAACATTAATGATTTGACAATCAAAAGATAATTTGTGTGTCAGAATAGAAAACAGAAGTTATTCTATTAGGGAACTCAAAAACAAAGGTCAGGTCTGGATTCTAGTAATAGATATGTTATAATTTTACTTTGAAACATAATTTCTATCTCTGTGGTCCCCCCTTTTATACAATCTAAAGAGAAATTATATTTTCTTTTATATTCTCTTTTATACAATATAAATAAAAAGTATAAATAATAATTTCTTTATAAAAAGAAATCATAGTAAGGCCAATTTGTATGCAAAATAAGTTTTAGTTTTATTATATTTGGCCAGCTTATTTGCATAAAGTGCAGCAAGGAGATTGGCCATATAGGCTCCTTTTAAGTTGGCTTTGCTAGAACTTAATTTTTTTTTATTATACATTAAGTTCTTGGGTAACATGTGCAAAATGTGCAGATTTGTTACATAGGTGTACATGTGCCACGTTGGTTTACTGCACCCATTAACTCATCGTTTACATTAGGTATTTCTCCTAATGCTATCCTCTCCTCTCCTCTCTCTCCCTCCTCCCCCTAACTCTCCCCTTCCCCCTCACCCTCCCTTCTCCCACCACCCCCCACCCCCTACCCCCTACCCCCTACCCCCCACCCCACACCCAATGACAGGTCCCGGTGTGTGATGTTTCACACACTGTGTCCAAGTGTTCTCATTGTTCAATTCCTACCTATGAGTGAGAGCATGCGGTGTTTGGTTTTGTTAGAACTTAATTTTAAAATATGTTACTCCAGTCAAAGCCTTGGTAAAACAAGCAGCGTCTCCAATTGTGACCTTGTGTCCTGTTACAAAAGAAAACATAGTCTTACTGAACTTATGCAAATGATTATATTACCATAAAGTAAGAATTCTCATGAATAGTTTCCAAATTTTGGAGAACTCAGGTAGAGAGAATGGTAAACTCTGCTCACAAAAGTATACTTTACAATCAGAGTAGCAGTCTTTCAAATAGGATGTTGTCCTTTCACCTTGAAACTGCCATCCACAAATAAAACAGCTCTTTGACAGTAAAGTGAGAGCTGTTTATTTGGCACTCCAAAATCCAGCAGCTCTTCACAGTTCCAGAGTCTGTCCTGTCTTGCTCCTAGTATGGTTGAGGAAACAGTTGAGCTATGGACATCAGTGCATTGACTTTTGATCATGCCATGGGACCTGGGGTTCTCCAGGTATCCTATCCTCATAGACCAATCATATCAAGTGAAGAATAATGAGGGTCATAAATTTGGAAAGGAGAGCCTTATTGCTCCTAAAGTGTTGCAACCTGAAGGGTACCCATTCTGACAAGTTGGGAAGTGTAGCCTCTGGCCAGAAGCCAGAAACTTGGCACTTCCTAGGTCATTTTTAAAATACAAATTTCAGCTGGTTAGCCCAAGAGAGCATGAAACTATTCAACTCTTGGTTGAACTATTCAACTCTTGCTCCTGACAATAGCAACAGTAGCAGGTTTTAGTTTTTAAGCCTATAAGTTCATTTTCTTTATCTCTAATCCCAAAACTCCTAGCTTGAGTTTCTTCATTTTATATCTTATCTCTAGATTTTTTTTTTAAATTTGAGCAGCACTTGAAATAAAAGCTTAGCCGTATGAGTAAAGTGTTTATTATCTGATATATATATGTGTGTGTGTGTATATATATGTGTGTGTGTGTGTGTATTTTTTTTTTTTTTTTTTTAAGACTGATGCTCACTATGTTTTCTAGGCTGGTCTCAAACTCCTGGGCTCAAAGGATCCTCCTACTTCAGTTATCTAATATGTCTTAAGTCAGGAATCCCTTACATGGCTTTCCAAATAGATCAATCTTCTAACAAATTCTAACAAGTCAAGATTTTCCTAATTGCCTTTTCAATGTCTTTCAAACAAAAGATGAACCTTTATGCACTGTATTAGTCAAGGGTCTCTAGAGGAACAGAACTAATGGAATATATATTCATATATATATATATATGCATAAGTTTATATATATATATATAAGTTTATATATATAAAGTTTATTCAATATTAACTCACATGATTACAAAGTCCCACAATAGGCCATCTGCAGGCTGAGGAGCGAGGAGAGCCAGTCCAAGTTCCAACACTGAAGAACATGGAGTCCAATGTTTGAGGGCAGGAAGCATCCAGCATTGGAGAAAGATGTAGGTTGGGAGGCGAGGCCAGCCTCTCTATTCATATTTTTCTGCCTGCTTGTATTCCAGCTGCACTGGCAGCTGGTTAGATTGTGCCCACCCAGATGAAGGGTGGGTCTGACTTTCCCAGCCCACTGACTCAAATGTAAATCTCCTTTAGCAACACCCTCACAGATATACCAAGGATCAATACTTTGTGTTCTTCAATCCAATCAAGTTGACACTCAGTATTAACCATCACAAGTCCACCCCTTGTCAACTTGATCCCACACACATCTCCTGAGATCATACATAATCTTCAAATAAACACAATAATAAGGTCATTATTACACCTAACATAACACTACTATCCTTTGTACAACCAGAAGCACACCAATCCCCAATACAAATACAATTACATAAACAGTACTTAAATGCTGATGTGAAGTCAATAAATTTTATATCACATGATAAAGGAACAAGGAAATAAAATGAAGATATTTTCTTAGTACAAGTGTATACAAGCACAAACATGTTTTTAACAAAAGAAGAAAATACTCATGACAATTACAGTCCTCATTGCTGCAGCTGGTCATGTTGTTGTAGCTGGTATTGATGACTACCTTCTTCTACTACCCATTCTGTATTCCCTTTGCCTTCAGCAAGCATCTCAGCAGGTCATGTTTTCTTTCCTGGTTGAGTGACCCAAACCTTCATTCCTAAAGGGTCTTGGTCATTTGGGGTCCTGCCTGGATTGGTCTGTTGCAGTTTCCCACTGACTTTAAATACAGGGCATGGTAATACTAAGAGATGTCCTAATGGATCTCCTGTATTCCATGCATACTCTTCCTTACCTCCCTTGTGGAGTAGTAGACTGGTTTCTTCTTGATAGTCTGGGTCAATCAACCCAGCCAATGCTGTAACTCTCTTCTTAGCCTGTTGACTTAAAGGTAGGAGGAGCCTAAATTGTCCAGGTGATAATCTTAACTTCCAGTCTAATGGAATCATTGTTCTACTGGAAACACTCCTGGTGGAAGTGTTTCTCCCTCTGGAACTAAGACCTCTAGGCCAGCAGAACGTAATGTCACAGGAGCAGGAAACAAAAATTTTGCTAGTAGATCACTAGTGGTGATGGTGAGTGGTGCCACTTCCACTTCCACCCCTTGATTCCTGGACCCATGAATCCTGGCTATGGGAGAAACAGTACCATATATTGGATCCTGATTCAGAGCCTACACAGTCTTTTGGAGAACTTTGCCCCAGCCCTGCAGTGTATGGTCACCTAATTAGCCTTGTAATTGTGACTTCAAAAGGCCATTCCACCGTTCTATCAATCCAGCTGCTTCAGGATGATGGGGAACATGGTAAGACCAGTGAATTCCATGAGCATGAGCCCACTGCCACACTTCTTTAGCCATAAAGTGAGTGCTTTGGTTAGAGGCAATGTTATGTGGAATACCCTGATGGTGGATATGGTATTCTGTGAGTACACAGATGGTAGTCTTGGCAGAAGCATTGTCTGAAGGATAGGCAAACCCATATCTGGAGTGTCTATTCAAGTGAGGACAAACCCCTGCCCTTTCTATGATGGAGAGGTCTAATATAATCAGCTTGCCACCAGGTTGCTGGCTGATCACCCCGAGGAATTGTGCCATATCGAGGGCTCAGTGTTGGTCTCTGCTACTGGCAAATTGGGTGCTCAGCAGTGGCCATAGCCAGGTCAGCCTTGGTGAGTGGAAGTCCATGTTGCTGAGCCCATGTGTAATATTCATCCCTGCCACCATGGCCACTTTGTTTATGGGCCCAATGGCCAATGACAGGATTGGCTGGTGAAAGAGGCTGAATGGTGCCCACAGAATGGGTCATCCTATCCACTAGATTATTAAAATTCTTCTCTGCTGAGGTCATGTGTTGGTGAACACTCACATGGGATACAAATATCTTCACAGTTTTTGACCACTCAGAGAGGTTCATCCACATACCTCTTCCCTAAATTTCTTTGTCACCAGTTTTCCAATCATGCTTTTCCCAAGTCCCTGAACATCCAGCCAAGCCATTGGCTACAGCCTATTAATCAGTATATAATTGCATATCTGGTCGTTTCTCCTTCCATGCAAAGTGTACAACCAAGTGCACTGCCTCGCAGTTCTGCCTACTGGGAAAATTTCCCTTCACAGCTGTCCTTCAGGGATGTCTTAGAAAGGGGCTGTAGTGCTGCAGCTGTCCACTTTGGGTTGGTGCCTGCATATTGCACAGAGCCATCTGTGAACCAGGCCCTAGTCTTCTCTTCCTCTGTGAACTGATCATAGGGAACTCCCCATGAGGCCATGGGTGCAGGCTTGGGGAAAGAAGGCAGCATGGCAGGAGTGGAGACCATGGGCATTTGAGCCACTTCCTTATGTAACTTACTTGTGCCCTCAGGATCTGCTTGAGTCTGATCACGTGTGTACCACTTCCATTTGATGACTGACTGCTGTGTGTATGACCGCTTTATGGCTAGATGGGTCAGACAGAACCCAGTTCATGATAGACAGTTCAGGTCGCATGTTGACTTGATGACCCATAGTCAAACGTTCAGTTTCCAACAAAGCCCAGTAATGGGCCAAGAGCTGTCTCTCAAGAGTAAAGTACTTATCTGCAGAAGATGGCAAAGCTTTTCTCCAAAACCCTAGAGGCCTCTGCTGTGATTCACCTATGGCGGCCTACCAAAGGCTCCAAGCAACATCCCTATCTGCCACTGACACCTCAAGCACCATTGAATCTGTTGGGTCATATGGCCCAAGTGGCAGAGCAGCTTGCACAGCAGTTTTGGACCCCACTCAAAACTGGTGGCCTTTTGAGTCACTAGATAAATGGGCTGGAGTGACACACCCAAATAAGGAATGTGTTGCCTCCAAAATTGAAATAGGCTCAATGGGCTTATTGGCCCACTAGGCATTGTGCCTCTTTCTTGGTTGTAGGAGGGGTCAAATGCAGTAACTCATCCTTCACGTTAGAAGGAATATCTCGACAGGCCCCACACCACTGGACCCCTGGAAACTTTACTGAGGTAGATGGTCCCTGAATTTTAGTTGGATTTATTTCCCATCCTCTGGCATGCAAATATCTCACCAATAAGTCCAGTGTGTTTGCTACTTCTTGCTCAGTGGATCCAATCAGCATAATGTCATCAATGTAATGGACCAGTGTGATACCTTGTGGAAGCAAAAAGTGATCAAGATCTCTTCAAATAAGATTATGACACAAAGCCAGAGACTTGATATACCCCTGGGGTAGAACAGTAAAGGTATATTGCTGGCCTTGCCAGCTGAAGGCAAATTGCTTCTGGTGGACCTTATTGATAGGAATGGAGAAAAAGGCATGTGTCAAGTCAACAACTACATGCCAGGTACCAGGAGGTGTGTTAATTTGCTCAAGCAATGAAACCACATCTGGTACAGGAGCTGCAATTGGAGTCACCATTTGGTTAAGCTCACAATCATTCACTGTCATTCTCCTAAGATCCATCCGTTTTTCCTCACAGGCCATATGGGAGAGTTGAATGGGTATAGGGTGGGCATCACCACCCCTGTGTCTTTCAAGTCCTTGATGGTAGCACTAATCTCTGCAATCCTTTTAGGGATGTGATATTGTTTTTGAAGTACTATTTTTCCAGGTAGAGGCAGCTCTAATGGCTTCCATTTGTCCTTTCCCACCATAATAGCTCTCACCCTACCAGTTAGGGAGCCAATGTGGAGGTTCTGCCAGCTGCTAAGTATGTCTATGCCAATTATGCATTCTGGCACTGGGGAAATGACCACAGGATTAGTCCAGGGACCCCCTGGACCCACTGTAAGTTGGACATAAGCTACAAGTCCTTGAATTACCTAAGTTCCGTAAGCTCCTACTTTAACTGGAGGACCACAGTGACGTTTTGGGTCCCTCAGAATCAACATCAGCTCAGAGCCAGGGTCCAGTAGTCCCTGAAATGTCTGATCATTTCCCTTTCCGCAATGCACAGTTACCCTGGTAAAAGACTGGAGGTCTCCTTGGGGAAGGATGGGATAAAGATTCATTACATAAATTGATGGTAATCTAGTGGGGTCCTTCCTCAAGGGGACCCAGCCTCTTCTTCATTCAAGGGGTTCTGGGTCTTTAAATTGACTCAAGTCTAGAAATTGATTGAGGGGCCATAATTCTCTGATTTTATAATTCAAATTAATCTTTTGCTCATTTGACCTAGAAGTTCTCTGCTTGTGTAAATTAAGTAGGAATGCAGTAGACTTCTTATCAATTTCACTTCTAGGAACACTATAATTAATTAGCCAGTGCCAGAGCTCTACATGAGTCAAACTATTCTGATTGCCACTTTGCCTCTGCTGTTCATTATGGCAGCTATGCCCATCTTGCCTTTGATTGTTGAATGCCGCCACTTGGCTCCTGCCACCTTGGGATTCAAGTATTCCCATTGTATTTAAATTTTGTAGCTGAGTGACTGCAGTTCCCACTGTTAAATCTGATATACAGAGAAGAGCAATTACAGAACTCTTTAAAGATGCAGGTGCTGCCTTCACAAATCTATTTTGTAAGGCACTGGTCAAGGGTATATCATCGGGCCCCTCCCAGCTGGGATAAGTAGGTCTAAAGTGACTAACTCACTCAACCATTCAATCTCCCTGAGCCTTTGGATCCCTTCCTCTATATTAAACCAAGGGAGATCAGGCATTTCCAGCTTGCTCACAGTGGGCCATCTTTTAATCTATATTTCAGCTAACCAAGCAAATAAACTATTAGAACCTTTTTTAACTCCCCGAACTGCAACATTAAATGCAGAGTCCCTACTTAGTGGACCCAAATCAATAAATTCAGCCTGATCCAACTCTTTGTTCCTTCCACCATTATCCCACACCATTAGTATCCATCCCATGCCTGTTCTCCAGATTTCTGTTTATATAAATTAGAAAATTCATTATGCATATATAATTATATATAAATTATATATATATAATTATATATAAATTATAAATTATAATTGTATTTATATAAACTTTTATACATATTTATATAAATTATATATAAATTATATAAATTAGAAAACTGAAGCATAATGTCAACCTCACCTCTAGGGGTCTGCCAGGACTTTAGTTATAGGTCGAGAAGCAAACAGGGGTGTTGGGGTCACTCCTGAGGAGAATCAACCTTATCTTGCCTGGCAACTGCCTCAGGGGAGACCATCACTGTTGCCTCAGGCAACACAGGGTTTATCTCCTCAGACAAAGATGGAAAGGTGGATGGCAGCGTGGGTCGGGGAGGGGTTGTTGCCACTACTGGGATTGGGGAAACTGTTTCTTCTGGCAAGAAAGGTTCATCAGAGTTTACAAACTAAGTCTCCCCAGCTTCTTCAGGGTCCTCCCACACATCCCCATTCCAAGTTGCTGGGTCCCATTCTCTTCCAATCAATACCCTCACTTTAACAGTACACACCTGGTGAGACTGTACATACACCTTTCCTTGCAGGTTAGCCACTTGCATGATAAGAGCTTGTGTCTGTTTTTTCATAATTTCATCTCTTTCTGTACAGGAGATAAGACTCTCACTCAGGGCAGTCTGCACAGATTTGGGGATCAGTATCCGCTTCTGAAGCCGGGAGATAGAATCCCTGAGTTCATCATTTTCTTTCATCACTTTGTCCACCGAACTTAGGAGTAACCAACCAGCTTCCTTATCTTCCTTGTTTTTTCACATATGGTCAAAGTTATTATGTATAGGGTCACTAAACTCTTTGTCTCTCATGAATGATTAATCAGGAGTGGTTAAATGCAGTTATTTTGCATACATCTCTAAACAGTTCATGCCAAGGACTATCAGTGTTCTCCATATTATCAGGAGTAGAGTCCTTAGCATTTCTGGGCCTAATCATATTAAGCAGCCAACTCCAGAAACCCCAAAATCAATGAAAGAAATCCATCCTTAATATTCTGTTCCTCCAGAACCACTTCTGGTACAAAAATCTGTATTAGTCAGAGGGACAGAGCTAATATATTATATGTAACATATTATATATTTATATATAATATACATTATACATATTATATATTATATAATATATAAAATAATATATTATATATAATATATAAAATAATATATAATATATAAAATATAATATGTATAATATAATATATTATATATCATATATAAATACATATATTTTAATATATATTATATATTATAATATATATAATATATATGTATAATACATATATATACATATATATATGTATAATACATATTCCACGATGGAATATATATGTGTAAAATATATATTCCAAGATGGAATATATATGTGTAAAATATATATTCCAAGATGGAATACATATAAAATACGTATGTATAATTCCAAAATAGGATATATATATATTCCAGAATGGAATATTTATATTCCAAAAATGGAATTATATATATACACACACACATACATATGTGTATATATATGTGTGGATATATATATAAAGGGGAGCTTTTTAAGTATTAACTGATACCAACACAAAGTCCAACAATAGGCCACATGCAGGCTTAGGAGCAAGGAGAGCCAGTTCAAGTTCCAAAACTGAAGAACTTGAAGTCCTGTTTTTGAGGGCAGGAAGCATCCAGCATGGGAGAAAGATGTAGCCTGGGAGGTTAGACCAGTCTCTCTTTTCAAAAGCTCCTGCCTGCTTATATTCTAGTCACACTGGCAGCTGATTAGATTGTGCCCACCCAGATGAAGGATGGGTTTGCCTTTCCCAGCCAACTGACTCTAATGTTAATCTCCTTTGGCAACACTCTCATAGACACACCCAGGATTAATACTTTGTATTCTTTTTTTTTTTTCTAAATCAACAGGTCTTTTATTGCATCATTTAAATATCACAAGTAGGTCTTAGGAGTCATCTGGCGTCTTTCTGTAGCTGGATAACTCTTAGATCTTACTCATCAGGCTGCTAAACAGTTCCTTTTTCAGAGACATAGATACCATCCAAAAATTTCCTGATATCTTTGTTTTTAACTGTTGTGGCTTGCTGAATCAAAGCCGCTGAATTTGAAACAAGCTCAATGTCATTTCCTTCAAGGATTAATACATCTTTCTGGGCTTGAGACACTGAACAAGCAACACGTGGTCTCATCCGAACCCTGCGGATGTATTTTTCACCCAAGAAATTTCGGATTTCAACAAGAGACCCTTTCTCCTGGATAACGACATTGATGGGGAAGTGAGCGTACACAGACCTCATCTTGTAACAGAAGTCCAGTGTAACACCTTTGATCATGTTCTGTACATGACTACAAATAGTCCGAACGGTAGTCAGTTCCTTTCTGTTACCCCACCATTTGTCAACTCGAAGCCTCTTTTTTTTCTTTCCAAGAAGACTGAATTCTACATTGATGTGATTGAAGTTCCTCCGCAGGGCTCCTCTGGGGCCCTTCACGATAACTGTGCGTCCCTTTAGAGTAATGTCGACATTTTCTGGAATGTCGACAGTCTGATTGCTGAGAATGGTCTTCATTCTTGCAGTAGACGCAGCAAAGAAAGAATACTTGGTATTCTTCAATCTAATCAACTTGACACTCAGTATTAACCGTCACATGCACCCACCTCTTTGCTCATGTTGCTCCTTTTGCTGGAGATTCCTGATGTCCTTTTGAAATTTTCAACCTATTCATCCTTCCTGGCCAAATTCAAGCAACATTCCCTTATTTGTCCTCTAAGACAACACTACTTATCCTTTATTTTATCTTAAAAATGTGCTTATGTTCCTAGAGCTTATTTTGTTCTTATATTCTTGCTCCCTGACTTTATGCCTATATTTCCCAATGACAGTAAATTACTCAAGTGCAGGGAATGTTTTTTTCTTTACTTCAATTTCTTATGTAAAGAGTGAAGCTCAGTAGTTGTAAACTTGATTAAAAGACCCTGAAATAGATCCACGAGCACATGGTAGAGTCTATAAACCTCTTGCTTTAGTGATGTTTCAGCTTATGGTGCAACATTTTTGGCTGATATATCAGTGAAGTGGATGATCCTGACAATATTTTTCTACTCTCATGGTGGACTTCACTGTTATGTTTTGATTATTCTACTCAAGAGGAATTTGAGTATATTCACTATAAGTGGCACAGATACAACAGAAAATTTAAAAACAACGTCAATCAACTAACTTGAAAAGTAACCTGAAACAAAAGGCCTGAATAACAAAAAAATGGGTGGGGAAAATTTAACTAGAAAGCTTACCTTAACTAAGGCAATCTTTTGCACATTTACTATATGAGAACATTGAAAAACTTTGCATACAGCATCCCTGACATAGATAAACTAGAGGTTGCTAAGGCACTAGATGAATTGATTAGCATATTTCATAAGCATTAATAAGATAAGTTGGATTTTTCAAGATCTGTATAGAAAACAAATATTGAGATTTCTGCTAAATATCTGAAACAGAGATATTCTGAGCTGTAGATACAACTTTCCAATCTAGGACCTCTTCTACCTGATTACCTGCTCCAGGGCTGATAGCATCAGATTTGAGTGGAAAGGAGACATTAAACAATAAGTTCATGATCCTTGGGAGCTAAGCAATCCATTGGCAACCACCTCCAGGTGTATAAAAATTTCAGTAATATTTCCATGCAAAGACTGCCACCAGTAACAACCAAGGGTCATTAAGAGATGTAGCTTACAAGCAGCTGACAGATACGCCATCCCCAAACAAAGGTTTCTTCAACTTTATCCTATCCTAAATAGCTTAAGTAAAACCAGGGTGAAAGTAGGGGATGTTTACGAAGAACCAGTGGAGTTCCGTTGGACTGAAAGGCAGATGGTGGATCCAGGTGGAAAGGTCAGAGACAGGGGTCCCTCCTCTTCTCTTAGCCTGTCTGCTTCACCTTATAGTTAATTGGCAGACACTTTTCTCTGCTTCTTCGTGCAAGGACTAGATATGTCACCATGAGGCATGACTCCGCAATCCTCAAATTTAGATGTCCTTAAAAGTTAAGTATCATTAGGTAAGTGAGTGGAGTCACTGAATCTTAACGGTAACCTCATAGGAGGGAGGATCTGATTAATCCAGCTTAGGTCAGTATCCGCTCTAATTGAACCAAGAGCAGCAAGAGGGATGGGGAGTTTTAGAACTTTACTGCTGAAGAGGGTTTAGGGGAAAGGGTAGAACCTGGACAGCCACTCACAAATATCTAATTTAATGAATATAGCAGTGGTTCCAAGTCTTTTTGGCACTAGGGACTGATTTCATGTAAGACAGTTTTTTCATGGATCAGGGCAGGGTGGTTGGGAGGATATGGTTTCAGGATGATTCAAGCCCATTTAATTTGTGGTGTCCTTTAATTCTATTATTTTTCCATTGTAATATATGATGAAATAATTATACAACTCACCCTAATGTAGGATCAGTGGGAATCCTGAGCATGTCTTCCTGCAACTGGACAGTCCCATCTGGGGCTGACAGGACACAGTGACACCCAAAGTGTGTTTCTTATGTCCAGGCTACTCCATAATCTCATTTTGATTGCTGTCACTGCAGAAAGTCCTGCTTCACAAAGATAGGATGTTGGAAATGGAAGCAGGCTTTTCAGTGCTTTTTGGCAATCTCAGGATATTACACCTTGACTTTAATCCAGAATGTATGGAGATTTGAAACTGTCTCAAATACACTTTTAAGGCCACTTTCATTTGTGATCCCAAGCGGTTGATCCTCTTCTAGCACAGATAAAGTCAACTTCTCTGACATATTCATAAATAGGCCGAGGATCCAATCCTTCCTAGTTCGGGAGTCTTTTGTGGTTAGGAAGTAATGCTGAAGCTCTTTTGAAAACTGAGATAGGTGATCATGCAGCAACTGGGAGAATGAAAGCCCCAGCTCAGTTTCTTTCTGTATTACTTTCGTGCTGTTTCTCTTTTAAAATTGAATGCTTTTAACAGCACCCAAGTCACCTCTTGTGTCCTTGCTACTTAGAAATTTCTTTTGCCAGATACCCTAAATCATCTCTCTCAAGTTCAAAGTTCTACAAATCTCTAGGGAAGGGACAAAATGTCACCAGTCTTTTGCTAAAATATAACAAGAGTCACCTTTGCTCCAGTTCCCAACAAGTTCCTCGTCTCCAGGCTGAGACCGTCTCAGCTTGACCCTTATTGTTCATATCACTATCAGCAATTTTGTCAAAGCCATTCAGCAAATCTCTAGGAGGTCCCAATCTGTCCCACATTTTCCTGTCTTCTTCTGAACCTTCCAATCCAAATTGTTCCAACCTCTGCCTGTTACCCAGTACCAAAGTCGCTTCCACATTTTCGTGTATGTTTTCAGCAACGCCCCACTCTACTGATACCAATTTATTGTATTAGTCAGTTTTCACACTGCTGACAAAGACATACCTGAGGCTGGGAAGGAAGAGAGGTTTAATTGAACTTACAGTTACACATGCCCGGGGAGGCCTCAGAATCATGGTGGAAGGTGAAAGGCCTTCTTAAACGGTGGTGGCAAGAGAAAATGAAGAAGTTTCAAAAGCAGAAACCTCTGATAAAACCATCAGATCTCATGAGTCTTATTCACTACCATGAGAACAGTATAGTGGAAACCACTCTCATGATTCAAATTACCTCCCCTTGTGTCCCTCCCACAACACATGGGAATTCTGAGAGTATAATTCAAGATGAGATTTGGGTGGGGACACAGAGCCAAACCATATCACATTCAAAATCTCCGCTAATGTTTGAAACATGTCAAACAATCCCAGTGTTCACTCCTTGACCCCATAATTTCCGTTTGGCTTTGAATGCAGACACTTTATCTGCCAACTTGAACACAGTTGTCCTTCTCCCCTGAAGTGACAAATTGACTTTGTTGAGGAGGCTGAATATGTCACACAAGCAAGTTTTGAGATTCATCTGTGTCACTGAAATGTGCTGCCAGTGGTGAATGTTTTTCTAAAAGAAATACCAGCCCTAACAACTGAAAAACTCTGGCCAGTGATCTATCTTTAGAAAGTTGTCTCACTTCTGTGTATGAGAGAAGACGTGTGTGCTGTGTCCGTCTCCTCACAGAGCTACAAGAACAGACACGAGTGAAAGGCATGTACCTTAATGTGGTTGATAATTTTAATCACATTCTGCAAAACATTATTAATTTCACATGACGTTTTTGACTAGCCAGCATTTCTTTATGAATGACACAGTGCATAGACTCACAGTGACCTCTTTGACCCAACTAGTCTTTGACCTGGACAGAAAGCTGTCCAGTCATGGCAGCCGCTCTGTCCATGCATATACTGACACAAAACAACCAATTCAGTTTTCCTGATATGCAATCATTCAAATACTTGAATAGTTTTGCAGCTGTGGTGTTGGTTGGCAACAAAAGTGCACATTACTGAAAAATATATTGCACAAAAACAGGCATTGTTGCCTTGTTTTCAACATTTTAAATTATGTTTAAAGTACAAATTGCATTCCTGAGTCAGCCTAACCTAATACTCGTCAACCTGGGTTGTGCACCATGGTGATTCATTAATCCTCTCTTAACAATTGTGCCTCAACATCCTCTGCTATTTTATCAATTCATCTAGTTATGGTGCTAGCTGAAAGAGAAACGTGTGCCACCTTTTGAACTGCAGACTGAAACATCTCCTAAAAGTTCACAACAAATGTCCTTAGCAGCAGACGGGATCAACTCTTCATCAATGGTAAAGGGCTTCTTAGCTTTAGCAATGCAGTTAGCCACTAAGAATGATACTCTGTGCAGGCACATTTAATGAAGTGATCGCCTTCAATAGTTGTGTCTGTTCTTCATGTTCACATTGTTTTCTTTTGAGAAATTCCAAAGGCTTGTCTTATTTTATTTATTTATTTAGATGGAGTCTTGCCCTGTTGCCTGGCTGGAGTGCAGTGGTGCAATCTCAGCTCACTGCAACCTCCACCTCCTGGGTTCAAGTGATTCTCCTGCCTCAGCCTCCAGAGTAGCTGGGACTACAGGCGCGAGCCACGATGCCGAGCTAATATTTGTATTTTTAGTAGAGATGGGTTTTCACCATGTTGTCCGGGATGGTCTCCATCTCTTGACCTCGTGATCCGCCCACTTCAGCCTCCCAAAGTGCTGGGATTACAGGTGTGAGCCGCTGCACCTGGCCAAAGCTTGTCTTTTAATGCAGGGTGCTTGGTCTCTTTGTGAAGCAGTTTTGAAGGTTTCATGGCTTTGTTGGATAACGGGTTGCCACATATTATACAAAATGGGATTGAAGAATGTGAATCAACTGTTGCAATGAAACTGTAATTTAAGTGGAATTTTTGGCATTTTCTTTTAAATGCAATTTTCTTTTTATTGGCAGTCTTAGAGTCTTCTACTGTCTCATCATTGGGTCTTTCCCTCTTTTCAAAGAAGCTCTCCAGTGATGTTTGTTTTTAACTCGTTTTGGCTAGGGTTAGCCTGTGGGCTTACCAAAACCATGACTGAGACAAGCATGCAGTATGGAAATGAGGCGCGGATGGAAGTGGTAAATAAAATAATGGGTGGGCCATGTGTGGACTAAAATATGTCAGATTCTGATTTAAAGCCTGCCACTGGAGGCAGCTGTACAATTGAAGTATATCAACTGATTTGCGATATAAAGCCTGCCACAAGATGCAGCTTAATTGTCACTTGCCACTCACTGATAGGATTTTTATATGAGTCTGCAAGCAATTTATTTATTATGGTCTCTGTGCAGTCAGACCTCTCTGCTAACGTTAATCTGTATTTTCAGCCACTCCACAGGGCTAGCAACACCCTCTCAGCTCCACCTCAGATCATCAGGCATTAGATTCTCATAAAGGGCATGCAACCTAGATCCCCTGCATGTGCAGTTTACAATAGGGTTCACATCCCTCTGAGAATCCAGTCCTGCAACTAATCTGATGGGAGGAGGAGCTCTGGCAGTAATGCAAGCAATGGGGAGCAGCTATAGATACAGATGAACCTTCGCTTTTTCACCTGCTGCTCACCTCCTGCTGTGTGACCTGGTTCCTAACAGGCCAGGGACTGGCACCAGTCTGTGGCCCAAGGGTTGGGGGTCCCTGGAATATAAGACCACATTCGCAGTGTAGAGAACAACCAGGACATTCAGTAATTAGCTTTTATTTCTTAGGCTGTAGAAGGAAATATTTTGTACATTAATAAAGGCTGTGCCTTAATCATAAATGACATTACATAGAACTACTGAGTCTCAGTCACTCTTGCAGAAGGCAAAAGAATGAAGTTCAAACACACTTGTTGAACCAAAGGAATGAATAATTGCTTCCATCACCATTTCTGCCCTTCTATCTTTACAAAAGAAGTATCTGAAAACAGCAATCACTGATTTTAACAATAGTTGACATTTCTTGCTGTGCACATTAGTCAGTATTTATCCTTCAGGTATGACATTAATACTAACCCACGCCTAACACTTTTTTAGATACAAATGATTATTGGTTCCCTTTGAGCTATCAAGAATGATGACAGTTGTGGAGACAGTAGCAACTGGCAGCAACTACTTCCTTTTTTCACGACTCCTATAGGGCCTCTCAACAGGACTGTTGTCTTCTTGGGTTACCATTGGCTCCTGGCCTTTTCTTCTCCCCATGGGTGCTTGTTCTGGTTTTTAATACTCCTATAGAGTCCTGCATGGCTTCACAGTCATAATATCCACACTCTGATTCAGAACATGAAGGCATGCTTTATGCTTTACACATTTAAAGTGAAATGTAGACCTTTATGAAAATAATGTTTAAAATATAAATTGCATTCCTGAGTCAGACTAACCTATGGCAAACTCTTTTTAAGTTTTACTCTGCAATACATTTCTTTCTTCTTTTATTTTTTTAACTAATGATTTTTTTTTTTTTTTACATTACGCTGTGAGGCTCCTATGTGTTAACCCTGATGACAGTGATACCAAAATTATGATAGTGTATGCTGCAGTAATTTAACAGAGTGAAACTTAGCATCATCCATTCTGAATCATTAATAGAAAGCTTGATGCTGGATGAGCTTCAATGAAGTAGGAAGGAAAGGCATAGACATCGTGTGTAGAAAGGTTGTGTCAAAGCAAACGATTATGACCATTTGAGACTATAATACTTATGTATCTTTCAATTTATGTTTCTATTGTTATAGAAAATATAGTGAACTTTTACTATTCTACTTTTTCTTCAAGTTACAATCTAATTTCAAGTAGCTACATTACAGGAACTTTTTTATTCTTCTCTCATATCGCTGAGCACATAGCAGGTGTTCGATAAACGCTTGTTGATTAATTGATATGAATAAATAAATACCATACTTGCAAAAAGTGTTCTTGGGTTTTTAATAATGCTCATAAAGGCTCGATGTAGTATAGAATACCATACAACACAGTTTTTCTGCTTTCTTTTTATTCCTAAATAAATCAGATGGGGTTGATAATGTTAGGTGTTCATGTCACTGTGAGTCTGGTGTGAACTGTCAGTCAGAAGTCTAGCACGGTGAGGAGGACATCTACCTATAAGGGTGACCCTGCATAGTGAGGCAGAACCTTAACAGGGTAAGGTAGAGACCACGTGGGTGGGTGACCTTGGTGGGGTGTCATTGTCTGAGCAAGTTGAGGAGGATGTTCATGTGGGGTAGGGGCTAAGATGAAGAGTTAGAGTCTGAGTAGGGAAAGGGGGACATGCAAACTGGCTTTTGAGTCCTTGGATGGGGAATAGGTGATGACAGAGATGGGAATCTGGCTACGTACAGAGGAACTGGTTAAATGAATAAATAAATATATGAAAGAGAATGGGAGTTAGTTTCTTACTATTGTAAAAGGGGTTGTAAATATAGCAAAGGAGAAGAGTAGATGAACCCTGAAGGCTGGGTTCAACACTACTGGTGTGAACTCATAGTTTTTAATATAAATAGATAAAGATAGAGAGACATAAAAATATAGCTGTGTGTTTATAAACACTCTGAATATTGGTGTATCTGTGTTTTTGTATGTGTTATGTACATACACACATATATTCACTTGCTCTGTCCACTGAGAAGATTTTGGAGCAATTATTCTCCCCAAGAATGGACCCAGGGTTCTTTGAGAAACACTGCTTTCAGGTCTGGAGCAGGGTAAGTTTGGTGGGTCTAGGTCATCTTGTGGCAAAATAAATAACTCAGACCTTCTTGGAGGTGTTTCCACTGGCTGAACCATGTTATATTTGCATATTAAAATAATTATGATTTTAATAGATTATAACCCACTGATAAAATAAGAAAGCATGAGTCCATGGTGATATAATTAAATAAGTGAATAAACCAAAAGTTTGAAAATAAACAGGATATTTAAATAGTTTAGAAGTACCTCGTCACAAAAAAAAATTGTTATAAAGGAATTTCACAGTGGAGGAAGATGGATGGTAGGTCTCATGTTAATCTAGTGATCAAAGTGAATGCCATTATCAATGTGACAAATTAAAATTATGTCCCAATTTTAATACCAGAAATGTGTAAGATTGGGTAAACCCAAATTGGAGAACATTACAAAATAGCTGGCCTGTAATTGGCAAAGTATCAAGGTCCTCAAAGTCAAGGAGAAAGTGAAAACCTTTTGCAGCTGAGAGGGGACTAGAAATTCATAAAAGTAAACACAACATGTGAATCTGAATGCTTAGATCATTTTGCTATAAGGACATTACTAGGACAACTGGAGAAACTTTACTGTTGTCTACAGATTAGAGAATTTTATTAGTGGTAATTTCCTGATGTTGATAGTTATATGATTATATAAAATTTTATATAAAATAATGTCCTTTTGCTGCTGGAAACACAAAATTTGGGATTGAGGGACAATGAGATATAATATTAGCAATTTATTCTCAAGTGGTTGAGGAAAATAAAAGATTTTGTGCTGTACTTCTCAATTTTTTCTAAGTTTATGATTATTTTTAAAATATTACAAAAAATGCCTTCTGAGTTCAGTGTAAGAAAGTGCGAACAAATTGCTTAAAATAAATTTCAGAAGTTATTCCTATAATTTTGTCTAACAATTAATCAATGCATCTACAAGTGTTGTCTTCATTCAAATTTTATTGTTATTCTCTTGTATCAACTTAGAAACAGCAAATTGGAAATGTTCCTCTTGAATATTTTTATAACTGGCAAGAATATTTCTTCAGGTGATAGAGAATCAGAACTATCTGAAATTCTCTGAAAGCACATTTTTAAAAATGTTTACATCACATTTTGGTTGGCCACATTTTAAATAAGAATTCTCATTAGTATTCTTATTTTCTGATCATAATTGATCCCACTCTTGATTAGTTAATATAATTCTTTTAAACATCAACTATTTATCTGTGCTGTGATAACAAGTGATAGCTTCAGGGTATATATAGGAATACAGAACTTTTAATTCATTACTAGATGGTCCTAAGATTCTTATTCTTTTCCTTTCTCCCTTTCCCACACCTTTGCCTCTCCTGCCACCCTCCTTCTTTTCCTCTCTTACTCTCTTTTTCTCATTCAGGAATAAGAAAATGCTAATTATTACTGCAAGTCTTCAACACTGTTCTAGAGGACTAATCCCAAATAATAATTTTGATGAGAAAAAAGAAAGAAGAATTGCTGAAAATGAAGAGACATCTGTCATTATCTGTAGATGACAAGATGATGTAAATGGAAAAATCATGGAATTTAATGAACAAGAGTTTAAGAACAAGAGACTTAAACTATTAGAAATAAAGGATTTAGTTTTATGAGAAGGGCCACTGTGAATGATACCACTTTAGTTTTAGTCTCTTCTTATCCAGGTGGAAAAATTAATTGTATATTGAAAAGCCTGGTTGTTTTAATAAAAAGTCACCTTGTTTTCTTTAGAAATAAAGCTTCTATGGGTTTATGTCATTATTTGGAAGAAGTATCATTACAGAAAATAGAATTGGGCTGGGAGATAATAAATTTGCTGTTCCCCCAAACATCAATTTTCAGATATTCACATCACTTTTCATCTTCTTATGCAAAATCATAACACCAGCAGATTCACATATTCAAATACATAAAAATTTATATCCTGTATTTGCAATGGAGCTCCATTCTTTTTTTATTTGTATGACCTTCTGAGTTATTGGAATTATTATTATTGTCTTCATTACTTTCATGCATCATTGAACGCTTTTTGAGTCATTGGTCCAAATTTTCAAATAGGAGCATTAGCTCAGCATGATACTTAAAAATAGAAAATACTAAATGCACAATTATAAGAAATATATTGCAAATAGCGACAAATTCATCAGCAGAGACAAAAATACATTACGTTAACTGAAGAATAGGCAAGAAGAATGGCCTGCAACAACTTTTCAGAAGGTGATGATTATTAAACATGTAACAAGGCTTCCATGCAAATCACATCATTTCACATCATAAGTTTCTGAAATGTTTGTTAACATAATCACTTCATTGATTTTTTTCTTTCGAAGCTTCCATGTTCTTTGCAGACCCATTGAACAACCACTGTGGACCACCAGATGACTGTAAATGTCACTTGAGGAAACCCTGATCTATAATACATATTGAGGAAGGAGAATTGAGGCAGCATTTGGGTTAATTAAAATTACACTGAAGTGAAATAGCTGAGAGAAGCCACCCACCACTGTCCTGTCTTCAAGCATATACTTCTTTTTGCATTTTATTATTGTTATTTTTTGAAACAGAGTCTCACTCAGGGTAGAGTGCAGTGGCACAATCTTGGCTCTCTGCAACCTCTGCCTCCTGGGTTCAAGCGATTCTCCTGCCTCAGCCTCCTGAGTAGCAGGGATTACAGGCACCTGCCACCACAACTGGCTAATTTTTGTACTTTTAGTAGAAACAGGGTTTCACCATGTTGGCTAGGCTGGTCTCAAGCTTCTGACCTCAAGTGTCCTGCCCACCTCAGTCTCCCAGAGTGATGGGATTATAGGTGTCAGCCACCATGCCGGTCCCATGTATTTCTATCTGAGTAGATGCTCAGTGCCATTTCCTAGCACTGACCCTGGACTTGATACTTTCTTCTACATTTTATTTGGGGCCTTTTTATGTGATGTCAAAGTGTGAAAACATCCATGATGATGATGGTGCTTTAGAAATCATTGAGCTGTTCGTCCTGACCCTCATGGGAATTTTCCCAATAAAGTCTCTTAGACTTTGTCTGTTTCTCTATTTTCAAAAGGACACATTAATCCTCAGTTTAAGGGAGATTTTTTGAAAATATTTTCCAAAAAATTAACTCTTAACTGTTTTGGTTATTATAATAAGAATGGAATCTTTCTGAATTCATTTATTAATGATATTTGATGCTTTTAGATAAAGAAAGCCAACAAAAACCTTCAAATTGCATAGAGACATATTCAAACATGGTAGAGTCCTTAGAACATTTGTATAGGCATGTGACTTTCGATTTCTGCATATTGAAGGCATTGGACACTCTAACAGTATAGTTATTTGGGTATGAAAAAATCACATAAAAATGTATGCGTGTATATGAGTGGAGGGAGAGAAACAGGTAGAGACCTGAGAAACTCCTACTTCATGATACTCCAAGGACGATTCTCTTTGCTAATTTTATGTTTTCTTGGCTTTGAAATGGAAATATCGGGTATTTCCAGCTTGGATGAAATCACAGAATTCTAATGAATTTTCTTGATATTTGCTCTAACCTAATTCAGGTCAGCTGACTGCTTCTTTCTTGTAGTCAAAAAGCAGAGGAACAGGAGATAAACCTTCCCTTTCTCATTAATGTTTCAGCGAGTGATCTTAACTCAAGCACTTCTAATTAAAATGTAAAGATCATTAGTATGCACCATTAATAGAAGTTTTTCTTTCAACTTAGAATGCTCCGGATGGAGGTGCCAGGCACACTCCTGCACCCACCGGTGCTGAACAATTGCTGCTCTTGGCAAGGTTTCAGAACAGGTGGGGGTTTCTGTCTGTTACCTGAGCTGCTAGTGACAACTGCAACTTATGTCAGGCTCAGGGGCGAGGAAACAGAAGGCAGGGCTGGAGGAACCAGGAGGAGGAAAAAAACTGCAAAGGCAGCTTTTCCCTTCTTACTGCTATCAGTCTCTCAGGGTTGGCAATGCTGAATGAGAAAGAGGCGGAGATATACTAACGCCAATAAGAAAGGCATTAAATAATATTTTTAAATCACTTACTCAAAAATAAAAAGAAATTGAGATGTACTCTCATATGGTACAGATCATATTTTTCCTTTTGGAGTTGAGGAATTCAAATATCTATGTAATCCCCAATCATGCAAAATATTTCAATTTGTGATATCTTTTCCTGAAGATTCATATTCCTTTTGATTTGACATTTAAATTGAGATAACTGCTATTTGATGGTAAGAAATTTTAATTTTAATGGCTAAATAATTTCATTTTGAATATGAAAATTTTGTTTAGTTGAATCTTTAAAGGCCTATGATATACGTATAAGAATTAAATGGAGATTTAACCCAAAAACTTGAAATACTTATGGCTTATTCTATACGTATTGTGCTAATAAGACTAAATTGAAGAGACATAATAAAGAGCAACTTAAAATATAGACAGCTAAGTCAATGTCCTATTACATGGCCTTAATCTTAAGGACATTAATGTGGAGATTTAAGATAAATCAGAAATAAGAATTATGTCCATGGTGTCCTAGCCACTCTAGTAACTATAGAAAACTTTTGTTAATTTCTTGTTTTTATTTGCTTCTCTATGCCATCATCTCAACTTCTAACCCATTTCAATTAAGTTACAATATAATTAGTGTTTCTATTAAAATATTCGGCGATAATACAATAAAAATAGTTTCTTCTATAATCAGGGTTATTGTGTTGCCTTCATTTGGGTTATTTGTGATTTCAAATTTAGTTGGACTCAGTGGCAAGTGCTCATCATATGCACATTTATTTTTATGCCTTTCATCTTCTTGATTAATCATGTTTGAAATATTTGAGGAAGATACTTGAGCATTGCCTTTTACTGTGATTTTTTAGAAAACTCATCCACGATTTAGAAAGTTCGAAGACTTTGAAAACTCAACTATACTATGATGGGAAGTAGATGACTATTATACCCTAGCACATCTGCAAGAAGAAGGTGCTGGGTTTTAGTCTGCATCATACATTTAATTTTCAATCCACACATGAATTGTTATAACTTGAAGGCAGCAAGAGATTCATCTACTTACTTTGGCAGAAAGAACAAGTGGTAGAAGTAGAGCTGAAGTCAAGGAAGAAACATTATGAATGACTTTCTTTTATAATAAATATAGATATTTCTCAGCTTTTCCTTTAGATAAAATTATTGGAATATATTTAGATAGGCACTATTGTTACTTTTTTCCCCTAATAGAGATTATTCGTTACCTATACATCAATGGATTCAATAGTCATAGTTTTATAATAGTTTATGATTTTCATTTAAGCATTTATAAAGAAAAAAATAGATTGTATGTTCCATTGTTAAAATGTCTCATATGCAAATAGTTACTCATTTAAAAATGTATGTGAGCATCTAAAATGACCAAGGAATTAATTCTTAGATATTGAAAATTCACCCAGTAAGTCAAATGTAAATGTTCTGTGAAAGACTGATATGGTTTGGTTCTGTGTCCCTACCCAAATCTCATCTTGTAGCCCCCACAATTCCCACACGTTGTGGGAGATACCTGGTAGGAGATAATTGAATCATGGGGGCAGATCTTTCCTGTGCTGTTCTTGTGGTAGTGAATAAGTTTCATGAGGCCTGATGGTTTTATACGAAGAAGTTTCCCCATACAAGCTCTTTTTGCCTGCTGCCGTCCATGTAAGATGTCACTTGCTCCTCCTTGCTTTCCACCATGATTGTGAGGCCTTCCCAGTCATGTGGAGCTGTAAGTTTATTAAACTTCTTTCCCTTGTAAATCGCCCAGTCTCAGGTATGTCTTTATCAGCAGTGTGAAAACAGACTAACACAAAAACCTTGGGTAAAACAAATTGTCAGTGCACTCCAAGTTGAGCTTATCAGAGCCCATAAAACTATCACCCATTAGAACAGTGATTTGGAAACTTGAGTGGACATCAGAATCACCTGGACAACTCATTGAATTCATGTTGCTCGACTCCACCCTCAGAGTTTCTAACAAGTTCCCAGGTGATGCTCATGCTGCTGTATTGGAACCACATTTTTGAGAACCTCTGCATTAGATGATGTCAATAAAAATGTTTTAAACAATTTCTTTGCCTTATTTCAGATTCCAATTGGGCTAAGATTTTAATTTTTTCCTGTGAAGCTCATCAGAAAAAATGACCTTAACATTTTGTAACATCACTACAAAATGCTGTCTGCAATTATTTTCACACTCGTTTTGGTTATAGATCCATGTTAACCAACATGCATAACATATATCTAAAATATATATATTTTTATAGTGATGTAGTATGTATATCTATCATCTATCTTTCTAACTACATGTCTATCTCTATCATCTGTCAAAATATTACTTTATGCTGGATTTGTTTGAATTCCATTAAACTCTTAAACATCTTAGTAATTTTGAATTTGAAGTTGGGGATGGTGGTCTGGAAAAGGTTAGAAGTTGGAGGAAAATCTCTAAGAATTTAATACCACAGTTTTCTCAAATTGACCTTAGTGACTCATCATTGTCTTTGCAGAGAAAATTAGTAAAAAAAATCATAGGAGATCTTAAAATATCAAATGTCTTAAACAAATCTGTCCTCTTATGAAAGTGCTTCATCATTGAGATATTCTAATCTCTGAGATTAATGATATTGTAAAAATATAAAAGTGCAAGTATATGTGAATAGTTACTTTGGATTGACTCACGTATGTATTTTGTTTCCTTTCCTTTAGATTACATACTTTCTAACCTGTTCTCCTTGATCCAAACAGAATTTTAAACATATAGTCAATAGCATAATCCTAATGTCTGTAAAACTCTGCCTGGCAACTGGGTTGATGGGAGCAGATGTTAGGTGAATAACTGTGGAACATTTATGTGCGCTGTCCGCTGTTCCTTGCTTGAGCTCATACGAGGGCTCATACTCTTTCTCCTTCTTCAGCTCCCGCTTGCCTGCACTTGACAAGAGATTTGAAAATCAGGGAGCATTATAAGGGGTAGGCTTTTTAGTGGAGGAGTTTCCCTCCCTCCCCCAAGGAGTCTGAGTGACTTCTCTCAGTGGGTGGAGAATGCCCTGAATGTGGCCATACCACCTGCCTCTAGTGCCTTATCTCCACATCTCCTGTTATCTGCAGACAAGTTAGGTAAATAGTTGAGGCTCCAAGTATTTTTTGGAAGGTTGCCTCTGATATTTTTCCAGCACAGTTTTGACATTTGGGGTATGGCAGATTACCATGTATTTCTGAAAGTTTAGCAGTTATGTCTACTAATAACTTTTTAAAACTTTATTTGATTAGAAACTACAAGGGTGTTATTTAGGTGGAATCATAGTTGTATACATAAATTACTGAAGTATATTAAGAGGTGGAGGTCATATTCACAGGGATTCTGAGAATCAAAACAAAAGGTGACACACAAGCAGGTTGAAACATCCATGTGTAATTACACATAGCTATACATGTAAAACTTTCAAACGGTAACATTAAGTAACTGTATATGAAGGCATTCAGTATATATTTTTCTGAAGCTTTCTTTTTTGACCAAAAATTTTATCCTTAACATTTGTTCATTTTGGTACATACAGATTTTTTTTTTCATTTTAATAGTGATCTGTTGAATAGGAGTGGTGAGAGAGGGCATCCCTGTCTTGTGCCAGTTTTCAAAGGGAATTTTTCCAGTTTTTGCCCATTCAGTATGATATTGGCTGTGGGTTTGTCATAAATAGCTCTTATTATTTTGAGGTATGTTCCATGAATACCGAATTTATTGAGCATTTTTAGCATGAAGGGCTGTTGAATTTTGTCAAAAGCCTTTTCTGCATCTATTGAGATAATCATGTGGTTCTTGTCTTTGGTTCTGTTTATATGCTGGATTATGTTTATTGATTTGCGAATGTTGAACCAGCCTTGCATCCCAGGGATGAAGCCCACTTGATCATGGTGGATAAGCTTTTTGATGTGTTGCTGAATCCGGTTTGCCAGTATTTTATTGAGGATTTTTGCATCGATGTTCATCAGGGATATTGGTCTAAAATTCTCTTTTTTTGTTGTGTCTCTGCCAGGCTTTGGTATCAGGATGATGTTGGCCTCATAAAATGAGTTAGGGAGGATTTTCTTTTTCTATTGATTGGAATAGTTTCAGAAGGAATGGTACCAACTCCTCCTTGTACCTCTGGTAGAATTCAGCTGTGAATCCATCTGGTCGTGGACTTTTTTTGGTTGGTAGGCTATTAATTATTACAGGGATGCCCTCTCTCACCACTCCTATTCAACATAGTGTTGGAAGTTCTGGCTAGGGCAATTAGGCAAGAGAAAGAAATCAAGGGTATTCAGTTAGGAAAAGAAGAAGTCAAATTGTCCCTGTTTGCAGATGACATGATTGTATATTTAGAAAACCCCATTGTCTCAGCCCAAAATCTTCTTAAGCTGATAAGCAACTTCAGCAAAGTCTCAGGATACAAAATTAATGTGCAAAAATCACAAGCATTCTTATACACCAGTAACAGACAAACAGAGAGCCAAATCAGGAATGAACTTCCATTCACAATTGCTTCAAAGAGAATCAAATACCTAGGAATCCAACTTACAAGGGATGTAAAGGACCTCTTCAAGGAGAACTACAAACCACTGCTCAGTGAAATCAAAGAGGACACAAACAAATGGAAGAACATACCATGCTCATGGATAGGAAGAATCAATATCGTGAAAATGGCCATACTGCCCAAGGTAATTTATAGATTCAATGCCATCCCCATCAAGCTACCAATGAGTTTCTTCACAGAGTTGGAAAAAATTGCTTTAAAGTTCATATGGAACCAAAAAAGAGCCCGCATCTCCAAGACAATCCTAAGTCAAAAGAACAAAGCTGGAGGCATCACACTACCTGACTTCAAACTATACTACAAGGCTACAGTAACCAAAACAGCATGGTACTGGTACCAAAACAGAGATATAGACCAATGGAACAGAACAGAGTCCTCAGAAATAATACCACACATCTACAGCCATCTGATCTTTGACAAACCTGAGAGAAACAAGAAATGGGGAAAGGATTCCCTATTTAATAAATGGTGCTGGGAAAATTGGCTAGCCATAAGTAGAAAGCTAAAACTGGATCCTTTCCTTACTCCTTATACGAAAATTAATTCAAGATGGATTAGAGACTTAAATGTTAGACCTAATACCATAAAAATCCCAGAGGAAAACCTAGGTAGTACCATTCAGGACATAGGCATGGGCAAAGACTTCATGTCTAAAACACCAAAAGCAACGGCAGCAAAAGCCAAAATTGACAAATGGGATCTCATTAAACTAAAGAGCTTCTGCACAGCAAAAGAAACTACCATCAGAGTGAACAGGCAACCTACAGAATGGGAGAAAATTTTTGCAATCTACTCATCTGACAAAGGGCTAATATCCAGAACCTACAAAGAACTCAAACACATTTACAAGAAAAAAACAAACAGCCCCATCAAAAAGTGGGCAAAGGATATGAACAGACATTTCTCAAAAGAAGACATTCATACAGCCAACAGACACATGAAAAAATGCTCATCATCACTGGCCATCAGAGAAATGCAAATCAAAACCACAATGAGATAACCATCTCACACCAGTTAGAATGGCGATCATTAAAAAGTCAGGAAACAACAGGTGCTGGAGAGGATGTGGAGAAATAGGAACACTTTTACACTGTTGGTGGGATTGTAAACTAGTTCAACCATTATGGAAAACAGTATGGCGATTTCTCAAGGATCTAGAACTAGATGTACCATATGACCCAGCCATCGCATTACTGGGTATATACCCAAAGGATTATAAATTATGCTGCTATAAAGACACATGCACACGTATGTTTATTTTATTTTATTTTATTTTTGTTTTTATTTTTTTTTGAGACGGAGTCTCGCTCTGTCACCCAGGCTGGAGTGCAGTGGCCAGATCTCAGCTCACTGCAAGCTCTGCCTCCCGGGTTTACGCCATTCTCCTGCCTCAGCCTCCCGAGTAGCTGGGACTACAGGCGCCTGCCACCTTGCCCGGCTAAGTTTTTTGTATTTTTAGTAGAGACGGGGTTTCACCGTGTTAGCCAGGATGGTCTCGATCTCCTGACCTCGTGATCCACCCGTCTCGGCCTCCCAAAGTGCTGGGATTACAGGCTTGAGCCACCGCGCCCGGCCCACATGTATGTTTATTGCAGCACTATTCACAATAGCAAAGACTTGGAATCAACCCAAATGTCCATCAGTGACAGATTGGATTAAGAAAATGTGGCACATATACACCATGGAATACTATGCAGCCACCAAAAAGGATGAGTTTGTGTCCTTTGTAGGGACATGGATGCAGCTGGAAACCATCATTCTTAGCAAACTATCGCAAGAACAGAAAACCAAACACCGCATGTTCTCACTCATAGGTGGGAACTGAACAATGAGATCACTTGGACTCAGGAAGGGGAACATCACACACCGGGGCCTATCATGGGGAGGGGGGAGGGGGGAGGGATTGCATTGGGAGTTATACCTGATGTAAATGACGAGTTGATGGGTGCAGCACACCAACATGGCACAAGTATACATATGTAACAAACCTGCATGTTATGCACATGTACCCTACAACTTAAAGTATAATAATAATAAATAAATTAAAAAAAAATAGTGATCTGATTACCTGTTCCATGGTTAAATTCTAATTGATTTAACCAAAATCCTGTTAATGGACTTCTACTCTCTCCATTTTAATGCTCTAGCAAATGATATTGCAATGAAAATGTGTATTTGTGTGTGTGTGTGTGTGTGTGTGTGAATATGTATGTATACATGTAGGAGTGTTTTTATAAGATGGATCCTCAAAACTAAAATTTCTGGGTTGATATGTATGCGTGCATATTTGAAATTTTGAGTTATTGTTCTAATTGTCCTTTAAAATCTTTTTAGCAGTCTCACCAACAACATTGAAAATGAATTTTTTTACAACATCAAGAATAATTTTTTTCACTTCCTCAGTTGTTATTAAGATATTACGAAAAATGATGACTGGTATAGAATAGCTATTCCAATTTACATTCATCTGATCAATATTGAGGTTTTCATCTCATGTTTATTAGCTATTTGCTTTTCATCCATAAATTTCCTCATTGTACCTGTTGATTATAATAATTCTTTTCCCAAATAGTATTCTAACACTTGCATAGTTTTATTTTACATATTCACATCACTAAAGCCCTGGAATCTAGGTTTGAATAAGGGAGGAAGCAGGAATATAAGTTTATTTATTTTCAAAAAAAAAGAAAGCAAATTCTTCAAATACTATTTATGGACTAAATAATTAGCATAATGATTTGAATTGCTGCTTTCATAATATAAAATATTATCTTATGCCTGGGAAGTATCTGAACAAGAAACTTCATTGTTGGCCAATCTTTTCTCTGCCATGTGTTGTAAGGAATACAAATAACCTACAGAAGAAACAGCACGTGCAAAGACCCAGAGGCATCAGTAATGTGCTTTGGAAAATTCGGAATTTTTAGTGTGGCTGCAACTTTAAGTTTAGAAAAAAGATTACAAACATTATTAGAAAGTCCATAACAAAATCAATGAAAAAAAAAAACCATAAATTAAAATACAACTCACCAACAGAAGCATGACATTTATTTATTCTGATTTGTTTTAGATAATCTATACCAGGGACCTATTTCAGCCCTTTCTTATTTTTTTTATAGAATGTCAATATGTTTAAGTACAGCGCTTTAAGAAGCCTTTCACTTTTACTCATTATTATTATTAGCTTTTAAAAGTAAACAATGTTATCATTTATATTTCTGTAGCTTCCATCTTTCTTCTGGGAAGAAGAAATGCTGAGGGGAAAAAATGCACTGAGATCTCAGTATTTGCATTGACTCTTCCCAAATTTCTGTTTGAATTTTCTGATGAGAAAACTCTTTTCAAACTTCTCTTTTCCTCTCTCTTTCTTTCTTTTCTTTTTCTTTTTTCCCCTTTTCTTTTTCTTTTTTTCCCCAAGCAGAACCTAAACATAAGATTGCGTGACACTAGGAGGTAGGGCATACGTGCAGACTGTGTATATTATACTTTTTGTTACTATTTTTTTCATCTTCAATGTTGACATTTTGTAAGGTAAATACAGTGTCCTCTGTGCTGAAAAATATCCAAATGTTGCCTATTTTGATTAGATCTTTCAATTATGGTTATGAACTCTAATCAAAATAAATAAACACCCAAGAATAAATCTAGGCACTTATAATCAACTCATTTTCACAAAGGCCTCAAGAATGTACATCGGGGGAAAGGACAACTATTCAATAAATGGTGCAGGAAAAATTGGTTATTCATCGTAGAAGAACAAAACTACATCCCTTTCACCACATGCAAAATTTAAGTGAAAATGGATTAAAGTCTTAAATCTAAGACCTGAAACTATGAAAATACTAGAAGAAAACGTTGTGGAAGCACTCTAGAACATTAATTTGGGCAGAGATTTCTTGCATAAGACCTCAAAAATACAGGCAACCAAAGCAAAAATGGACAAACAGGATCACAAGTTAAAAAGCTTTTGCACAAAAAAGGAAACAATCAACAAAACGAAGAGACAACTTACCGAATGGGATAAAATGTTTTCAAACTATTCATCTGACAAGGGATTAATAACCAGAATATATAAGGAACTTGAACTCTTCAATCAGAAAAAAAACACAAATAATTCAATTAAAATATGGGCAAAAGATGTAAATAGACATTTCTCAAAAGAAGATATACAAATGGCATACAGGTATATAAAAATTATCAGCATCACTAATCACCAGAGAATATAAATGAAAACTACAATGATCTACCATCTTACTCCAGTTAAAATGACTTTTATCCAAAAAACAGACAATAAGAAATGCTGGCAAGGATGCGAAGCAAAGGGAACTCCTGTACATTGTTGGTGGGAATGTACATAGAACAGCCATTATGGAAAACAATATGGAGGTTGCTAAAAAAAATTAAAAATGGAACTACCATGTGATACAGCAATACCACTGCTGGGTCTATATCTAAAAGAAATAAAATCAAGATATTGAAGCGATATCTATGCTCCCATGTTTTTGCAGTACTATGTACAATAGCCAAGATATGGAATTAACCTAAGTGTCCATTAACAGATAAGTGGATGAATAAAATGTGATACATGTACACACTATGGAATATTACCTAGCCATAAAAAGAAGGCAATCCTATCATTTGGCACGACGTGGATGGAATTGGGGGCCAATATGTTAAGTGAAATAAGCCAGACACAGAAAGACAAATATTGCATATTCTTACTCATATGTGGAGCTAAAGAAAAAGAGAACAAAGATATCGTAGAGACAGAGAGTAGAATGATGTTTACCAGAAGCTAGGAAGGAGAGTTGGTCAGAGGGAATAGAGAGAAGTTTGTTAATGGGCACAAAAATATAGTCAGATTTACTGTGTATTTCAAAATAACTAGAAGAAAGGAACATTCCAATGTTCCTAACACAAAGAAATAATACACGCTTGACATGATGGATACCCAATTACCCTGATTTGATAATTACACATTGTACGCTTGTATCAAAATATCACATTTGCCCTATAAATATGTACAACTATTATTTGATTTAAAAAATAACAAAAAAACCAATTCCACTTTTATGTGGTTAGAACACCTTCTCTTTTTATTCTCTTTTCCCATTTCCTTCCTATCAGGTATTCAGATAGCTGCAGGCAAGAAAAACACCTTCAAAAGTTATTTTGTCTTAAATCGGAATCATTTTTAACATTTAATCATTAAGATGTAATTAAAGTGCCATCATGTGTACTTTTAAATTGCTGATTGAAATCCATATGTCTCAATGTAACCTTTTTCTAAGCATCATACTTCTCTATACCAACCCCCAAAAACCCACATTGTTTTAGATTTACTATTACAATCAACATACTATTCTACAACTCCAAAATATTCATTGAAAGTAATTTAATCTTTTTCTTATTGAATGGTTGCATATTTAAAGGTATTTCTTTTCTAATATTATGCTCAGATATTGTACTCCAAGTATGAGAAAATAGGGCAAGGAGTGTGAGAGAATTCTGTTTATAATGTTAGGTGGCACTCAGAGCCTTACATTGTAACATAATGCCAAATTGACTTTTGCAGAAATACACTTGTTGTGAAGCTTTGGACATTTTCCATATCCAGTGGTGCCAGGCCCTAGAGGGGCTGGGCAGTCTGGGCCAAGACAAAATAAACAAGTCAGTAGAAAAAACAATGATTAGAAAGACTGACCTCTGAACCATAACATCTCCGAGCTCCCAAAAGGGTCAACCTAAATTTGGCAAATACTTCAATCCTCCTGGTGACATATAACCTTGGGTGTTGATAACTCAAAGTTTTGTTGTTGTTGTTGTTGTTGATATCTAGAAGCGCAAGTTCTAGGAGGATGCCAAAATTTTGCTGTTACGATGTGTGGGGTGTATTAGCTGGCATTGCTGGCTCGGGAGATCTATTGTTCTGAAGTGGAGAATCTACTTGTTTAACATTCTCTCTTCCCATTCTGGAAAAAAAAGTGTGACTAGTTTCTTTCCAGAAGCTATATATATATATAATCATCATATACTTTATATATAATCATATACATTTATATATATAAATATAAATACATATATATGTATTTTTCTAGTAAACTTGGAAAGGAAATCAGAGAGTGGTTCTCTCAGTACTGAGGTGCCCAGACAAGACAATGGCATAGTTGAAATAAAAAAACCGCAGAAAGACTGATGACAATCACTTACTTAAGCACCGAATACTGGAGTTGCAGCTTAAGTTGAAGGTTTGAAGGTGTCTGACACTGCATTTTTTACCTTTATTTTTATTAAGAGAAGGCAAATAGGCTGTGATGTTTCTTTTTTTCTAAAAAAAGTATTAGAACCGTGTTAATTGTGGTAGAGTGAGCATGAGCAGGAAAAGGAAAATACAATTTTAAATATAATGGTGCATGCTGGAAACACAGATTGGCAAGCATATGGGGTTCTGGCATCTGGACAGAAGCCTTCATAACCATCTGCTTCTCAGAGGTTACCTTGGCAATTTTTGCAGCAATTCCAGTGATTCACAGGTCTGGGCTAAGAGTTTTTAGCAAGCAGCTAAAGAGGGCACAGGAACATAGAGGCAGTTACTCAGAGCTTCTGTCCACACATTAGTTTCATTTTCCTGGGTGTTATGTCACTTTAAGATGATCTATGTGCCGGTATTTCATTGTGATAGCAGCAGATGTTACTTCATGCTAATATTTTTTACCCGTTTTATTCACCAGGTGACACTCAGTTTTAGCCTTGGGAATGAATTCTCTTTTCTGGCTTCATGAGATGGGAAGAGTATGTGAAAAGATTTAAGTTCTTGTGGGTTCTGAAGCGTGAAGACCTAACTGGTAACCTCCAGCTCTCCTTGACTTTCTCATTCTTCCTAATGTTCCTGGGAATTTTAGAAATTCCTGCATGTTTTCTAGTAACTAGGGTGGTGTCACATAATATTCTACTAAAAACTCATGTGAACAGAGTCATTTAACACAGGACCACTGTGGTTAATTATAAAGTAAAATATTGACTAGCAAAAACCAATACAGATTAAATCTTTCTAACAAATTTTTATCATCAAATACTATTTGTTGAGTATTTATAATGTGTCAGATGATGGAATAAACATTTTAAATGTAAAAGATTGTTAATACAAACATGTAAATGGAAGACCTTGTGGGTGAGAATAAGAATGGCACAGTCCTCTCAGAAGGGCCATTTGTTGGTGTTATCAGCATCTTAAATGCACGTGTCCTGTAATGGCTCACCCCTTCCTTGTTGCTTTACTAGAACTACATTCTATCTATGCTATAGAAATATTACCATATACACATAAGGCTGTATATGGTAATTGTAAGATTATTTGTAATGAATAAAAATCAAAAGCAACCTAACTGTCGATTAATAGGAAAACTGTTACATATGTTTTGGAAATGCCATACTACGGAATATCATAGAACTATTTTAAAATATGAGACAGATCTCTAAGGACTGATGTGGAAAAATGTTCATGGCCAACTTTTTAAGTTTAAAAAATGTACCCTTATTTTAAAGGTGTGTATGTAGAGCATATTCCTATGTTTTTGTTAAAGAAACCCTCACACACACACACACACACACACACACACACATATATATATAATTAAATCTGTAAATGCATATAAGTCATGTATTATGAACTGAGTGAATATTTGTGTCTCTCCAAAATTTACCTGTTGAAGACCTAACCTCCTTTGGGAGATAATTAAGGTTAGATGAGATCATGAGGATGGAGCCACTTGATGGGATTAGTGTCCCTGTAAGAAAAGGATGAGACTTGAACTCTCTCTCTCCATCATATGAGGGAAGCAAGAAGGCAGCCTTCTGCAAGCCAGGAAGAGAGCCTTTATCAGAATTCAACCATGCTGAGAAATTCTCCCTTTTCCAGCATATACTTCTTTATTGTTTCAATATTTGTCAAGTACACATTACTTTTATAATTGAAGGTAGGGAGGAGGGGACGGAGGAGAGGAAAGAAGGAAGGAAGAAAGGAAAAAGAAAAACTACCACTCTGAAGGCCCAAAGTCAACATTGCTTTTTCATGAATTATTCTGTTTACCATTTGCAGAATATTAAGTTACCAATTTTTAAAGCCACTTCCTCCTTGGATGACCTTAAGGAGAAACAAAACCCTCACATCCTCAGCTCCTCCTATAAAATAAATGGGCTTTACAGAAGAGACTGTTATGTTTGGTGAAGTATTTTCAAATATATTGTTGAAAGAAACTTAAACAGGATATTAACTTGGAATTGGATCGCCTTCCTCTTTTAGGGATTAGGTTCTAAAGTCATGCCTCTCCTGCCTACTATATCCTTTTTTTTCTTCTAGATTAGAACCTAGTTGTAGTCCTCTAACACGTTTATTTACCAAGCAGAGCCATTGGTGTTAACCTGTTCCCTATTGTCTCAAAGTGTTTGCCCTTCCTTTTCCCTTTAGACTATATATAGACTGTTTAATTTTGGTTTGAATCTTTAGAGAAATTCCAAGACACGCTCTTGGTTCTAAAACACATAGAGAACCTGGGTCTTCAGAAGTTTTCTCATGGTTTTGGTGAAGGCTACAAATTAATGATATCCAAGATGGTTTGCAGATTGATCACGTGAAAAGTTGAAAGAAAGAAAAACAAATCACAATACCAGACCCTCACTAACTCAAGTCCACAAATTGCAATTTTGAGGGGATCATATATAAAAGTCTCTTTTAAGCAAAATTGCTCAAGTATTTCTTGTGTATCTTACTGAAGACTAATAGTTGGAAATAAATTATCTGGTATTTATCACAAAAGCCCTTGAATGAGACCACAAAGACAAATATTTCCGACTTTCTGGTGAAGCTCATATTGGTATGCAAGCTTTGTCAATAAAATGTGTCTCTTGCTTATGATAGGATGTAGGGGTTATGAGTAAGACAAATGCCAGATGTGGGGAAGGATGTTCAAGTGTTGCAATGGGAGAGAAAGTTTTGGCTTAAGGAAGTCTGTAGAGTACCCTTCTCTCAAACAGAGGCACCAATATTATCTGTTCTCATACTTTTGTGAACATCATAAGACTGATCACATTTTATAAACTCTGTGAGTCAAATGTGCTCCTTTCTTTGGGCTGTCAGAGATCTGGGGCTGTTGCAGGGATTTCTATTAGTGGTTTTGAACAGCTTTTAAACAAAAATCAGGTTCCCTGATTCTAAGTAATTTTTATCTGTAACAAATTATTAGAGCTACAAAGAAACGCTCAACCAAACCTCCTATCCTTAGGGATTTACAAATAGTGGAAGTGGTGTAAGATGGTGGATGTCAGAAAAAGAAGTTGTGATTTATTTATTACAGTAAACTTCTAATTAGTTTTCAGTTATCAAAAAACTACAGAGGAAGAGTCTATGTCATATAAACAGATATTTATTTTTCTATTAAAAAAAGTTGTTTTATGGAAAATTCCAAACATACTCAAAAGTTGAGAGAATAATGCCATGAAGTTGAGTACCTGTTACCCAACTTCATTAATTAACAACACTCTGCCATTTGTTTCCATTTTTGCCCCATTTTTTTTCTGGAGTATTTTAAGGAAACCCCAACATAATATTGCTTTACCCATAAATATTTCACTGTAAAAAAGACATTGAAAACAAAGATTAACCAAAAAATATGACTATATATACACAACCAAGTTTCTGACTTATTATTTGAAACCTCAAATTGTTTTATATTTTATATGTTGCCTCTACTTTAAAGTGAACAACATAAGATTATCATAAGAACTATTAATAAAATAAACTCTAACATAATTTGTAAAACAATAGATGTTAAAGCCCTTTAAAAAGCAAAATTATAGTCTATAAATGTTTACTTTTTAAAGAATTGTTTGTTTTTTAAAAAATAATACAGTCATGATGCGACATACAAATTTTAAAATTATTATTGTTCATTAGCCAAGAAATAGTCAAGAACAGTCAAAATAATTTTAAATATTTGCTTATACTGTCCATAATTGAGAAAAATATAGAGTTATCCATAAGATAATTACATTCTTTTATTTTTTGTAATTCTCTTACCCAGTAAAGTCCTCAAAAATATGAAAGGTGGTTTCATCCACTTAATTGTAGTTCTAATTAATAATGCATTAACAATCAGTTTAGTACTGTAAACTGTTTCAAAGTAGATGCTGACTATTGTGTTTCTCATTCATCTACTCATTCAGTTTAGAGAAGACTGACAGACTCAGCAAACCACTTGTAAATATTGGTACTTATTGTTTTTTCCCATACTTAAATGTAGTTCTCAGTTGTTAACTTGTTCCCAGTCCTCTAGCCTGTAGCAATGACTTTGACCATTTGGATTTAAATAAAGCTGCTTCAACTCCCATAATGAGACACTAGGAAATCCTGTGAGAAATTCCTTTTCCATTTCAATATTTCAGGGGATCTTTGTGGGATTCAAATTCATTATTATCTCCTCTGTTCTACTTCTGTGTGTCTACTGAGCTCCCAACTTTTGAGCATTCTGTTATTTTGCTGCCTACCACTGTCCCATACTGGATACTGTCCAGATCGTTTCACCTTCCAAAGGACCATCCTCACAAGACTGCATGAGCAGCCAACTGGTGTTTGGGGAGTAATTCAAGAATAATTATTTTATAACTGCCATGATTGCCTTTGGCACATCCCTGTCCCCTTCCCACCTACAGATGGCCAGCTCCACCCACAGATGGCCATGGCATTCAGTTACTTTGCTGAGCATTTCCCTCTCCCTCTCTTGATCCTTTATTGTGACCCTGCCCTTGAAGCTTAAACTTCTTACCTACTGTGCTGAATCATTCAGTTCTCTTTGATTAACTTATCTGACTGATGGACTGTGCCTGAGTGCTTCACCTTTTGTATTTGGAAAACAGTTTTTCTAAACCCACAGTGTATCATAAGGAGAAAATCATGTCATTCTCCCAGGAGATGGGGACTCTAGTCAGGTGCAGCTTCAAATGGCAATTTTTGCCTTCTTGGCTACAGATACTCTCATCTTTATTTTTCTCTCTTCTCTCTCCCTTCTCTATTGATCTCTCTCTTTATCACACTACTCATCCATACACACAGTATTACTATATGCTTGAGCAAGGGCAAGCTCACATACACTTAAACCATTCCTTGACTGGTCCTGAGCTTGCTTCTCCAGAAAGCACATAGGAAAATATGGTGTGGGCAAGTTAGGCTTCCTTGTAAATGTGGGAAAATTCTTGTATGGGTTGCTTCCCACATATGCCCCACTGGATGATAAAGTAGAGGGATTCTATGAAGATTGTTTTACTGCTGGGGAGGCAATAAATTTTCCGAAGTCTTCACAGGATGATAGAGTCTGGAGACAGAGCAAGAGAGAGAACCCAAAACAGACATCGCTTTACAACATGACCACTTTCCTTTTGTTTTGTTTACATATTCTAAAACTGTAAGCTTTTAGAGAGCCAACTTAATTTTGTAATAGTCTTATCAAAATTTGACTCTATAGCATCCACTCATTTGCTTTGGGTCTACTCTCTGGAGTCTTACGAAATAAGTTTATTCATTCTTTCAAAGAACAGCCTTTCAAATATTTGAAAACAATTCTAATTTCCCCATAAAGTCATCTCTTCTCAGGCTAAATATCTTTTTTTCCTTCAACAATTCCTTTTATTTTATATCTTCCAGACCCCTTACCTTCCCTACTGTGGTACTCTGGAGACATTCCATTTTGTCACTATACACTCTCAAAATTCATTATCTAGCAGAACAACTTGTACAAAATAGATGGATAAATGCAGAGAGAATTTAATTTAACCAAGCATCATACTATATCCAGTACTGGGTCCATCTTTTATCTGGACATTACACTTTTATTAATACAACAAAGGATTGCATTAGCTTTATTATAAATCACATTGACTTATAATGTAATATCTCCTGACATTTTTCTTATAATCTTACTTTCCTTCATTTCCATTTTGTTATCTGACTTCCTGAATCTAAATGCAAAAATTTAAGTTTATCCTTATACATTTCGTTTGTTTAACTTTATCCCATCTTTTCACCCTTTCGAAATCTCAGAATTTCAATCTCATTATCAAAAATATCAGCTTTTCCAACATTAGTTGAGTCATACCTAAATGCATTAGGTTTACCTTTCGTCTCTATCCAAGAGTTTGATTCTTAAGGTAAAAGTTCATTGTAGTTATGGACTTGTTACTCTTTCTTTGCTTCTGGCTCTGGCTTTCACTGTAGGACCACATGCCTCTTGGGAAGATTGCAGGATATGTATCACATCTGATCCTGCGTATACAAGCATAGTCAGCCACCATGTGGCATCTGTGGAGTTGTCCTCCCAGCTTCCCACCTCTATGTGTCTTTTTTTTTTTTTTTTGGTAAATAATTTATTATTATTATTATTATTATACTTTATTATAGTTCTAGGGTACATGTGCACAATGTGCAGGTTTGTTACATATGTATACATGTGCCATGTTGTTACATATGTATACATGTGCCATGTTGGTGTGCTGCACCCATTAACTCGTCATTTACATTAGGTATATCTCCTAATGCTATCCATTCCTTCTCCCCTCTCCCCACAATAGGCCCCGGTGTGTGATGTTCCCCTTCTTGTGTCCAAGTGATCTCATTGTTCAATTCCCACCTATGAGTGAGAACATGCGGTGTTTGGTTTTCTGTTCTTGTGATAGTTTGCTGAGAACGATGGTTTCCAGCTGCACCCATGTCCCTACAAAGGACACGAACTCATCCTTTTTTATGGTGTCTATGTGCCACATTTTCTTAATCCAGTCTGTCACTGATGGACATTTGGGTTGATTCCAAGTCTTTGCTATTGTGAATAGTGCTGCAATAAACATACGTGTGCATGTGTCTTTATAGCAGCATGATTTATAATCCTTTGGGTATATACCCAGTAATGAGATGGCTGGGTCAAATGGTATTTCTAGTTCTAGATCCTTGAGGAATCGCCACACTGTTTTCCACAATGGTTGAACTAGTTTACAGTCCCACCAACAATGTAAAAGTGTTCCTATTTCTGCACATCCTCTCCAGCACCTGTTGTTTCCTGATTTTTTAATGATTGCTATTCTAACTGCTGTGAGATGGTATCTCATTGTGGTTTTGATTTGCATTTCTCTGATGGGGAGTGATGATGAGCATTTTTTCATGTGTCTGTTGGCTGTATGAATGTCTTCTTTTGAGAAGTCTCTGTTCATATCGTTTGCCCACTTTTTGATGGTGTCGTATGTTTTTTTCTTGTAAATTTGTTTGAGATATTTGTAGGTTCTGGATATTAGCCCTTTGTCAGATGAATAGATTGCAAAAATGTTCTCCTATTCTGTAGGTTGCCTGTTCACTCTGATGATAGTTTCTTTTGCTGTGCAGAAGCTCTTTAGTTTAATTAGATCCCATTTGTCAATTTTGGCTTTTGTTGCCATTGCTTTTGGTGTTTTAGACATGAAGTCCTTGCCCATGCCTATGTCCTGAATGGTATTACCTAGGTTTTCTTCTAGGGTTTTTATGGTTTTAGGTCTAACATTTAAGTCTCCAATCCATCTTGAATGAATTTTCATGTAAGGAGTAAGGAAAGGATCCAGTTTCAGCTTTCTACTTATAGCTAGCCAATTTTCCCAGCACCATTTATTAAATAGGGAATCCTTTCCTCATTTCTTGTTTTTGCCAGGTTTGTCAAAGACCAGATGGCGGTAGATGTGTGGTATTATTTCTGAGGACTCTGTTCTGTTCCATTGGTCTATATCTCTGTTTTGGTACCAGTACTGTGCTGTTTTGGTTACTGTAGCCTTGTAGTATAGTTTGAAGTCAGGTAGCATGATGCCTCCAACTTTGTTCTTTTGACTTAGGATTGTCTTGGCAATGCAGGCTCTTTTTTGATTCCATATGAACTTTAAAGCAATTTTTTCCAACTCTGTGAAGAAACTCATTGGTAGCTTAATGGGGATGGCATTGAATCTATAAATTACCTTGGGCAGTATGGCCATGTTCACAATATTGATTCTTCCAATCCATGAGCATGGTATGTTCTTCCATTTGTTTGTGTCCTCTTTGATTTCACTGAGCAGTGGTTTGTAGTTCTTCTTGAAGAGGTCCTTTACATCCCTTGTAAGTTGGATTCCTAGGTATTTGATTCTCTTTGAAGCTATTGTGAATGGGAGTTCATTCATGATTTGGCTCTCTGTTTGTCTGTTACTGGTGTATAAGAATGCTTGTGATTTTTGCACATTGATTTTGTATCCTGAAACTTTTCTGAAGTTGCTTATCAGCTTGAGACTTTGGGCTGAGACAATGGGGTTTTCTAAATATACAATCATGTCATCTGCAAACAGGGACAATTTGACTTCTTCTTTTCCTAACTGAATACACTTGATTTCTTTCTCTTGCCTGATTGCCCTAGTCAGAACTTCCAACACTATGTTAAATAGGAGTGGTGAGAGAGGGCATCCCTGTCTTGTGCCAGTTTTCAAAGGGAATGTTCCAGTTTTTGCCCATTCAGTATGATATGGCTGTGGGTTTGTCATAAATAGCTCTTATTATTTTGAGAAACGTTCCATCAATACCGAATTTATTGAGAGTTTTTAGCATGAAGGGCTGTTGAATTTTGTCAAAGGCCTTTTCTGCATCTGTTGAGATAATCATGCGGTTTTGTCTTTGGTTCTGTTTATATGCTGGATTACATTTATTGATTTGCATGTGTTGAACCAGCCTTGCATCCCAGGGATGAAGCCCACTTGATTATGTTGGATAAGCTTTTTAATGTGCTGCTGGATTCAGTTTGCCAGTATTTTATTGAGGATTTTTGCGTCGATGTTCATCAGGCATACTGGTCTAAAATTCTCTTTTTTTGTTGTGTCTCTGTCAGGCTTTGGTATCAGGATGATGTTGGCCTCATAAAATGAGTTAGGGAGGATTCCCTCTTTTTCAATTGATTGGAATAGTTTCAGAAGGAATGGTACCAACTTCTCCTTGTACCTCTGGTAGAATTCGGCTGTGAATCCATCTGGTCCTGGACTTTTTTGTTGGTAGGCTATTAATTATTGCCTCAATTTCAGAGCCTGCTATTGATCTATTCTTGGGAGAGTGTAAGTGTCCAGGAAATCATCCATTTCTTCTAGGTTTTCTAGTTTATCTGCATAGAGGTGCTTATAGTATTCTCTGATGGTAGTTTGTATTTCTGTGGGGTCGGTGGTGATATCCCCTTTATCCTTTTTTATTGCATCTATTTGATTCTTCTCTCTTTTCTTCTTTATTAGTCTTGCTAGTGGTCTATCAATTTTGTTGATCTTTTCAAAAAACCAGCTCCTGGATTCATTGATTTTTTGGAGGGTTTTTTGTGTCTCTATCTCCTTCAGTTCTACTCTGATCTTAGTTATTTCTTGCCTTCTACTAGCTTTTGAATGTGTTTGCTCTTGCTTCTCTAGTTCTTTTAATTGTGGTGTTAGGGCATCAATTTTAGATCTTTCCAGCTTTCTCTTGTGGGCATTTAGTGCTATAAATTTCCCTCTACACTCTGCTTTTAATGTGTCCCAGAGATTCTGGTATGTCGTATCTTTGTTCTCATTGGTTTCAAAGAACATCTTTATTCCTACCTTCATTTTGTTATGTACCCCGTAGTCATTCAGGATCAGGTTGTTCAGTTTCCATATAGTTGAGCGGTTTTGATTGAGTTTCTTAGTCCTGAGTTCTAGTTTGATTGCACTGTGGTCTGAGAGACAGTTTGTTATAATTTCTGTTCTTGTACATTTGCTAAGGAGTGCTTTACTTCCAATTATGTGGTCAATTTTGGAATAAGTGCGATGTGGTGCTGAGAAAAACGTATATTCTGTTGATTTGGCATGAAGAGTTCTGTAGATGTCTATTAGGTCTGCTTGGTGCAGAGTTAAGTTCAATTCCTGGATATCCTTGTTAACTTTCTGTCTCGTTGGGGTGTTAAAGTCTCCCATTATTATTGTATGGGAGTCTAAGTCTCTTTGTAAGTCTCTAAGGACTTGCTTTATGAATCTGGGTGCTCCTGTATTGGGTGCATATATATTTAGGATAGTTAGCTCTTCCTGATGAATTGATCCCTTTAGCATTATGTAATGGCCTTCTTTGTCTCTTTTGATCTTTGTTGGTTTAAAGTCTGTTCTATCAGAGACTAGGATTGCAACCCCTGTTTTTTTTTGTTTTGTTTTCCATTGGCTTGGTAGATCTTCCTCCATCCCTTTATTTTGAAACTATGTGTGTCTCTGCATGTAAGATGGGTCTCTGAACACAGCAAACTGATGGGCCTTGACTCTTTATCCAATTTGCCAGTCTGTGTCTTTTAATTGGACCATTTAGTCCATTTAAATTTAAGGTTAATATTGTTATGTGTGAACTTGATCCTGTCATTATGATATTAGCTGGTTATTTTGCTCATTAGTTGATGCAGTTTCTTCCTAGCATCGATGGACTTTACATTTTGGCATGTTTTTGCAATGGCTGGTACCGATTTTTCCTTTCCATATTTAGTGGTTCCTTCAGGATCTCTTGTAGGGCAGGCCTGGTGGTGACAAAATCTCTAAGCCTTTGCTTGTCTGTAAAGGATTTTATTTCTCCTTCACTTATGAAACTTAGTTTGACTGGATATGAAATTCTGGGTTGAAAACTCTTTTCTTTAAGACTGTTGAATATTGGCCCCCACTCTATTCTGGCTTGTGGAGTTTCTGCCGAGACATCTGCTGTTAGTCTGATGGGCTTCCCTTTGTGTGTAACCCGACCTTTCTCTCTGGCTGCCCTTAACATTTTTTCCTTCATTTCAACTTTGGTGAATCTGATAATTATGTGTCTTGGAGTTGCTCTTCTTGAGGAGTATCTTTGTGGTGTTCTCTATATTTCCTGAATTTGAATGTTGGCCTGCCTTACTAGGTTGGGGAAGTTCTCCTGGATGATATCCTGAAGCATGTTTTCCAACTTGGGTCCATTTTCCCCATCACTTTCAGGCACACTAATGAGATGTAGATTTGGTCTTTTCACATAATCCCATATTTCTTGGAGGCTTTGTTCATTTCTTTTTACTCTTTCTTCTCTACACTTCTCTTCTCACTTCATTTCATTCATTTGATCTTCAGTTACTCATACTCTTTCTTCCAGTTGATTGAGTCGGTTACTGAAGCTTGTGCATTTGTCACGTAGTTCTTGTGTCATGGTTTTCATCTCTATCAGTTCTTTTAAGGTCTTCTCTGCATTGAATATTCTAGTTATCCATTCATCCATTCTTTTTTCAAGGTTTTAGTTTCTTTGCGCTGGTGACGTAGTTCCTCCTTTAGCTCTGAGAAGTTTGATCGACTGAAGTCTTCTTCTCTCAACTCGTCAAAGTCATCCTCCATCCAGCTTTGTTCCATTGCTGGTGATGAGCTGCATTCCTTTGGAGGGGGAGATGTGCTCTGATTTTTTGAATTTCCAGCTTCTCTGCACTGCTTTTTTCCCTATCTTTGTGATTTTATCTGCCTTTGGTCTTTGATGATGGTGACGTACTGATGGGGTTTTGGTGTGGGTGTCCTTTCTGTTTGTTAGTTTTCCTTCTAACAGTCAGGACTCTCAGCTGCGGGTCTGTTGGAGTTTGCTTGAGGTCCACTCCAGACCCTGTTTGCCTGGGTATCAGCAGCGGAGGCTGCAGATGATAGAATATTGCTGAACAGTGAGTGTTGCTGTCTGATTCTTGCTCTGGAAGCTTCATCTCAGGGGTGTACCCAGCCGTGTGAGGTGTGAAGTGTCGGTCTGCACCTAGTGGGGGTATCTCCCAGTTAGGCTACTCAGGGGTCAGGAACTCACTTGAGCAGGCAATCTGTCCCTTCTCAGATCTTAGCCTCCATGCTGGGAGAACCACTGCTCTCTTCAAAGCTGTCAGACAGGACTTTTACATTTGCAGAGGTTTTTGCTGCTTTTTGTTTATCTATGCCCTGTCCCCAGAGGTAGAGTCTACAGAGGCAGGCAGGCTTCCTTGAGCTGTGGTGGGCTCCACCCAATTCGAGCTTCCCAGGGGCTTTGTTTACCTACTTAAGCCTCAGCAATGGCAGGTGCCCCTCCCCCAGCCTCGCTGCAGCTTGCAGTTAGATCTCAGACTGCTGTGCTAGCAATGAGGGAGGCTCCGTGGGCGTGGGACCCTCCAGGCCAGGTGTGGGATATAATCTCCTGGTGTCCCATTTGCTAAGACCCTTGGTAAAGTGCAGTATTAGGGTGGGAGTTACCCGATTTTCCAGGTGTTGTGTGTCTCAATTTCCCTTGGCTGGGAAAAGGAATTCCCTTCCCCTTTGTGCTTCCCAGGTGAGGGGACGCCTCACCCTGCTTCAGCTCTCGCTGGTCGGGCTGCACCTGCAGACCAGCGTCGACTGTCTGACATGCCCCAGTGAGATGAACCTGGTACCTCAGTTGAAAATGCTGAAATCACCCGTTTTCTGTGTCAGTCACACTGGGAGCTGGAGGCTGGAGCTGTTCCTATTTGGCCATCTTGGATGCCCCCTCTGGTTAAGAAGCTATGTGTCTTTTAAGCATCCACATACACAGATTCTCACTTCTTCTGTCACTCAGTACCCCAAAGAGCATGGCCACTGCCATCTGTTTCCAGGCACCAGGCCTGGATGTTGCTGTGGCTGAAGCCTCTAATTTTCCCATGCTGTGGTCTCTCCCAGGCTCTCTTGCTACTGCTGGTTCCCTGAATCACCCAGGGTGCCAAAGCTATGAGTGTTCAGTAGCAAAGTAGAGGGAGAATATCTCCTTCTAATTTTAGTGTTTTGTGTACCCTCTCATTTGGCAATATTTTTGTAAAAATTGCTTGTATTAATTAGTTTTTGTTTTTCATTGTGATAATGCTGTCCTACAGACAATACTAACATATGTGTGTTTTACAAATGTCAGCATTTAATTTTGACTTATGGATTCATGGATTGGCTATGGCTCTGCTGGACCCGGGTGGATGGACTGAGCTTTTAGGCTGCAGGTTGCATTTAGATTACTCCATAAATCATCTACTTTGGCTTCAGCAATTACTTGGGGTAAGTGCTTCTGACAAATGGCAGAAGCTCAAGAGTACTGAGTGGAAACAGATAACACCCCTTAAGACTTCAGAATGTGCTGCAACTTATGCTTACATACTATTAGCTCAAGCAAGTCACATGGCCAAGAAGTGTATACTCTAGTCATAGTCAGCCATGGCAAGGACAGGAAAAAATAGATTTTGGAGACAAATCTTTCATTTTTATGTCTTCCCTTCACTTGCTTTTTATATACTACATGAGTCTAGAGAAGGCAGGAGAAAATCCCTTTGATAAACACAATATCAGAATTACCTCTTTACTGTGAGATATAGAGTTTTGTTAATGCATTGGAGCTATTTTTCCTCTACATTTATGATTTTTTTTTTTTTTTTTTTTTTTTTTTTTTTTTTTTGAGATGGAGTCTTGCTTTATATCCCAGGCTGGAATGAGTGGCACAATTTCAGCTCACTGCAACCTCCATCTCCCGGGTTCAAGCAATTCTAGTGCCCCAGACTCCCAAGTAGCTGGGATTACAGGTGTGACCACCATGCCTGCCTAATTTTTGTTTTATTTTTTATTTTATTTATTTACTTTTTATAGAGATGGGGTTTTGCCATGTTGGTCAGGCTGGTCTCAAACTCCTGGCCTCAAGTGATCTGCCGGCCTCAGTCTCCCACAGTATTGGGATTATAAGCATTAGCCACTATGCCTGGCCTTTTTCTCTTCCTTTAAAATATTTTCTCTTCCTGAGAGCATCCTAGCAGAGAGCACAGCAGGGCCACCTCATCAGTTTACCAGGCATGCCTAACCCAGTTTGAAACTAGCATTAGGCATATTTATGCTCAAGTTGAGGAGGTTTTGTGTCCCTTTGACACATTCCAAATCAACCTGTTTATGGGAAGTGGTGAGACTCTATACAGTACAACTGTAAAGGAACTTCATTTTCCCTTCATCTGCCGCTTTTAACCTGCTCAGGGCAACAGTTCTTTTCTATTCTTTCCTCTAGGTTTCAAGCAGGTAGGGAGGAGAGGTAAGGTCCGAGAAAGTTTGTTTTTGGCTGGTACTAAGGAAATCTGGTATTGGTTTCTGTTGGCCTTGGCAGGTATTTAAAGCTGAAATTTTGTCTTGTAGGAGCACCTGTGGGCACCTTTCCTCAATGCCCAGACTGCAAATCTCTAACACGGTAAGAACTTCTCCTACGAAGGGTTGTTTACTCATTCCCCGTGTTCTTCCACTAAAATAGTCCTACTCCTGGCTTAGTGCCCAGGGAGCCAGCCGTTTAGTGGGTTTCACATTTGGATTTGGACACACATACACACACACACACACACACACACACACACCACTTTGATCTGCTGTCAGTGTTTTGTTGGAAATCAGAAAATAATAAGGGCCTTAGAAACAGCCTCAGAAGCAAAATATTTTCTCTGACCTCCTTCTGTTCATCTGCCTCTCAGTCCCATTCTCCCCTGAAAAGAACCGTAGAAGCTAGAATCTGTCGTCCTCAAGGCTAGTCATAGAAACCAGAACTTCTTTTCCCCAAAATCAGTCACAAAACCTAAAAATATTACCCTAACTTCCCTTCTACGTTTCTGTGTAGAAACTGGCCATAAAGAAAATTATCTGACTTACCTTGTTTGATTTTAGGTCATAAGATCCTCATTCCAGAGACCATGCTGCCTCATTCCCAGAAGGCCAAGAAGAATCTAGCCAGACGGGCCTTGAAGGGTTTCCCCACTCAATCTGTTAGATCATACTCTTTATATCCAATCATCTTTCTACATGGCTGTCCATACTCTGTTGAACCTAAGCATAAAAATGGCCAATTTCCCCTGCAACTTTGGGACTTCATTTTGAAGTCTCCTGTATACACATTAATGACAATTTTTATGCCTTTCTTTTCTAATTCATCTGCCTTTGTGAATTGATTTTTCAGCAAACCTTTTGAGGGAAAGGAGAAGCTTTCCCTTCACCCCTACGGTCACCAGTTACTGTGGCTTTATTATTGTCACAAAGGGTTTGAGTTAGTACCATTGCAAAAATGAGACACCATTTTACTGTAAAACCTAAATTCCAAAGGGCTACTTTGAATAGTCCCTGGGAAATGCCTCTTCTCATGTGTGAGGCCAGAGAAAAAGATTCCACTCTTTTCCCCTCTTGTTCCCTCACAACGTGGGTAGTGGTATAGGTAGAGGAGAAAGGATATGTGAGGGAAGCTGCTGCAGCATGTCGATGATTTCTCCACTGAGACGCTTCTGTATTCTTGTAATGCCTCAAAGTGTGTTTGGCTGGCAATTGCAGAGCATGTTTTTGGCCTCTCCTTTTTCAAGCCTTTCATAAGTGGTCTAGTGCCCTTATATTTTTGGAATGTGGAGATACCTGCAATATACCGTTGGCATCTTTTATTGTTAAATCTAGAATTTTAGGCTCTTTGAAGTGAGAGATCTGAATGTCTCACTCATTTAAAAAATGAGAAAGTCATGTCTGAGAGAAGCAAAACAAATTTTCCAAGATCATGTACAGCTTTTTGCTATAAAAGCCCTAAAGCTATGTACAGTATGTGCTAATAACCTATATTTTCTCCAATTTACCACCTTTAAAATGGCATAATTAAAAATAGAAGGTCAAAGGTTACTGTAAAGGTTAAATAAGTTAATGTGTGAAAAGCTTTTAGCAGAACTTGCCACAGAGAAAACACTCTTCTACCTCTTCTTCCTTCTCCAAAGACCTATGTGACCAATATTGAGAATACAAACAAACAGAACTAAAAGTGTAATCCATCACCAATCAATTCGGCAAAAATTATCTTTAAAGTTATAAATCCTCATATTTTCAAAGAATGAGTTGTAGAAACCTTCCTTCCCTGCTGGTGGACTTCCAAATGGCAGCCTAATTTCTGCGCTAACAGCAAACAATTTAAGAAAAACTTATATGTTCTAAAATAAGGGAAGATTTTAAAGTAAAATTGATCATCTGTACAATGAAACATTACATGACCACTAAAAACGCATGGACAAATATAAAAATTCACTAAATGAAGAAAAGCAATTTTCAAAACTGTGGTATAGTATGGCATTAATTTTGAAAACAACAAAAAAAGAGATTTTGTATATTTTATTTCTGGAAAGATAAACCTAAGGTTATGAACTCCAGACGTCATCTTGGGGTAGCAGCTATTAGTGACTTTTATTTTTATTCTTTTCTGTGTTTCTCAAACTTTGTACAATAAACTTTTTTTTTTTTTTTTTTTTTTTCATTTTAAGAAAGGTGATTGTGAAGTTGAAGAATAGTACTAAACTTTAGCACGGGTGAGTTTCATCAGAATTATGCTCTGTTGGCCAGAGGAAGGCCTAACTCCACGGATGTGTGGAAGGCTATGCTCACTGTCTGATACTCTGCCCAGGAGTAATGGTGGAAATGTTGAGAATAAGAGATTCCTTTCAGCAAGAGCAGCTGTTCTATCTGAGCATGAACCTCCAAGGCTTCATAACATGCTCTGGAAACTGTTGTATAAAGACAGTAAATCTGACAAGAGAAATAAAGGAATGCTTTAAGTCAGTGAAACAGTTGGCAATGGTTGCTTATCTGGAGAGGCTGACGAGAAATAATAGACTCTCCACTCATTTTATTTTTCTTTAAAGACGGTAGGATAGAAAATGAGTTATGATGTTACAGGAAAATTGAGGGGCGAGTGGACAAGCCCATGCATTGTTTCCTTGATGTATAAGGGTAGAGAATGTCTCTCTCATGGGCGAGAACTTTCTCCTTGTTTTACTATAAAAGCATGCAAACTATACAACCAGCAAATGTTCAAATATTTACATAATGGCTGTCAGATGAGTTCAGTGAGCTATCTAACAATTTAGCAAGTTTGGTACTTCTCGTCACAAAAATTTCTATATTATATTGAATGTAAACATTGCTCACACTAAGAAAAGAATGAAGGATCAATGACAACTAAATTTCAAGGGATTTCTTTTAAGCAAACAATAGTTGAGAAGTTGAATTTGTAATTAAAATAAATATTCAAAACTCAATACAAAAATTAAAGCTATTTACATACAGAAATAATTTATTTTTATTTGGCCTTTACATATGTGTGTGGGGGGATGTTCTTTTTGGGAGAAAAGAGAAGATGGTTATCTGTTGTTTCATAGAATCCTATGGAAATAAAAAGTGACACATTATTTTATATTGAAGCTCTGGTTATAATAAAACATAACTCTAGGTATCATTTAGACGAATATGCTCCTCCAAATATAAAAACACTTGGCTCAAAAACTAGATTGTGAGATAGCTTCGATTGAAAGAAATCATGTCAGACATGTAATGTTTTATTAGGGTGTTTGGGGTAACCTCTGTGGTTACGACCTATGAATTGAGGTGATCACAGGTCTTGTAGACATGAAAGACTGGTATATTGGATCATTATGAGAGAGGTTCAGACCAGCTCCTTTGAAATATATTCTTATTTATAATGACTTAAGTTGGGCAAGTGTGTATCTACAGTATACAGATCTCTCATTTGTTAAAAGATTGATCACACAAAGGTTCCTGTTGAGTTCTGTTGCAAGAACCAATGTTTTATCAGTGCAGAGACAAGTGTATGCTCAATATTTTGTCTTGACCATGGCAATTAACTGCTGGTCTGTTGTCAAGCATAGGTGAGAGCAGTGTCAGTATAAAGCAAGATTGTAACATGACTTCTACTCTGGAAAAAGCAATCCAAATAGGAAAAGGACGTAGCAATGAGAAAGGCGGTGGAGAAATCCACATCTTGCCAAAGGCAGTGTTTTCCTCAACCAGAGAAAAGATCCAGAACAATTGTCAAAAGAACTCTATGGTTGGGAAGGAGAAAAGCAATAGAACAACTTGGCAGGCAATGATCACAATTGATTTGATGATATTTAAGTGAACCCATAACTATTAAAACGACACCTCATTCAGAAACTGATCGAGATTCAGGCTTAAAGGCCAGGAAACTGCAAAGCTGTGATAAAGCTTTCACTACCAAAAACTGCCCTGCTTTCAGCTAAAAGGCTGAGAGTACATCACTGTTTCAATTATTGGGTTTAATTTGTTAATATGCTTTCCAGACAAAAAGGCTTTTAAAGAATTCAGAACAATCTACAAGTTTTCTTCTTATAATACCTTGCTTTAACCAATTTCAGATAGAGAAAATTGAAATAATGTCCTCCATTAAATTCTCATTAATATTATCCTGACTTAGGGCATTCTATTGTTTTGGACACTTGGCACAGGAAATAAATGTGTTGACCACTGACCTATTATAATGAGGGTCAGATATACTTAAAGTTGACAATACTTTAGTCCCTATAGATTTACATTCACTTTTAGGGTGATGAAATATTATTTAGACCCCCTTATCTCATAAAGTGCTAGAGGAAAAATAGCAATTTTAAATGGTATTCATAGCTTCAACCATGATGTAACTTGTCAAAGACATCAATAATATATCAAAGAATTGCATATTAAAATGGTATTTTGTCCCTATGGAAAAGAAATCCTGTATTAAAAGCTCTGTAAATGTTTTAATTCTGCAAAAAAAAAAAAAAAAAAAAAAAAAAAAAATTCTTTGAGCCCTCAAGGAGAAAGAAATTACAAGAAGACAAAGTATTTTTGATGACCATAGCTCATTTAAGGTCAATTAATATACATCTGGTTAGTAAGAAAATGTAAAAGTATTAATTTTGGTGAACTGCATGAGTTTTTGATACATCCTTAAGACTTTTTCCTTTGGTTATAAAAAGTGTGTTTGATAGTGGAAGAAAATTTTCTGCCACAATATATTCCTATCACTGAGACATAAATGGATGTTTTCAAGGCTAGAATTGAAAATATGTTAATTCTCCAAGCTTTCAGATTTCAGGGAAGATTGTTATTTCTCAGAGAAGAACAAAGAAACGATGAGATTTTTTTACACTCTTAAAAACTCAAAACTGTTCCATCAGTTGGAACAGTTCATATTCTCTGATGGAATGTTTTCACAGATAGATGATTAGTTTTTTAAAAAAGCCTTACCAGGTGCTACATTTTATAATACTGTATGTGTTTCGACATGTGGTTAAGCTAATAAAGGGAGTTAAGGTCAGATGTAAATTTCGTCATTAATTTTTAAAATATAATTTCAGCACATTATTTCTTTGAATTTGAACACTCCCATGTGATTTACAATGTCCTGGCATATTAAGATTATTGTGCTTTCAAAGCATAACTTTTTAAATTAGAAATACATAGGCTGTGCACAACATCAGATATAAAGGGCTTCTTGACATTGATATATCTGTGTTTCATAGTAAACTGTGGGTAAAATAATACCTGGAGGTTTGTAAATCTGTGTTTTTATTCTCATGAGAAGCAGATTGTGAGGTGGAGAATTGTGTGCAGGAAGTTTAACAGGGAGTGAGTTCAAAAATAATACTTGTGGAAGAAGAAGGAAGCAGGATTGTCAACATGAGAAAATCGGCTTCAAGGTAGATACATCAAAGCTCTCAGATGATTCCACAACTCTGCAGGAGGAAAGGAATGGATCTACCAGGGTTATCCTGAATTGGGACAATGGGACTGGTCCTTGTATCCTGACATCAGCCAGGTAGAGGATGTAGGCCTAGAAGCAGAGGTGCAATTGTTCAGGAAGCGGCTCTTTTCAGCCCAGGGCAAGCTCCAGAAGAAATCTAGGTTGGGAGCAATCTTTCTTGCAGATTCTGGGGTAATTAGTGCTTCAGTCCTGAAGGGAGTGCTGGGGGCAGTGTGCTGCAAGGATCCATTACAGTCTAACTCTTTGTTATTTGATGCTACTTACTTGGCAACAGAATAGAAACAGCTCCTTCAGGACAATGGGGTATGCCTCTTTTCCTTAGGGGAAACATACAAGAAGAAGGTTAGAAAATTAAGCTTCAGGCCCATTGCCGTCCTTTTCTACTATCAGCGAACACTTCTGCTCTTCTAGGTGGCTTACTGGGTGGGGTAATCTAGACCCTTATCTTTGAGTCTTTAGTTATACGGCTTTTAGGCATGGTTGTTGCCCTTGTTTATTTACTGTCAAAATTTCAGAAGAGAGTACAGAGACTATCCAGTGAATCTGTGGGGCCAAATATGTTTTTCTGACCCTATTACAGCAGCTTTAACCCTTTCGGATCATTAGAATTAATTACTTTTGCCAGTAAGGAACTCTTTTCATTGCCTGCTGGTCTCTTGGCACACGGTACTTGAAATGACCGGGCAAAAGCTGTAGTTAAAACTTTAATGTCCTTTTACCGTGTTCCTGGTGAAAATGTTACTCTACTGGGAACCAGAATTTTTTTTCCCCAATATGTACCTTAGCTATGCTTTCAATAGGCTCTTCCATTGCTCTATCAAACTGACAGCTTCTAGGTGGTACAAGTAGGTCCCCTGATTTTATGTCTATTGCTACACGTCCTTTGCTACAGAACTGGTTCCTCTGATCTGAGGTGATGTGTGTGTGTCCCAAGTCAATGAACCAAATAGTTTAAGCTTCAGATAGTGATGCTGAATGAAGCCTTGAGGGCAGAAGAGGCAAACCCATACTCAAAATATGTATTGATTCCAGTCAAGGTGGATGATTCATTGTCTTTTACAGAGTGGAATGTGGCCCGCGCAGTACATTTGTTACTAAATGGCTGATTGGGATAAAGGGATGATGTCTTTTTGTGGACCCATTTTCGGTCTCTCTTGCCAACAGATTGGACATTCAGGAAGGATAATAGCTAGACAAGTCTTGGTGAGCTGGACTCCATGCTGTTGGACCTATCCATAGCTTCCTTTCTTGCCACTCTGGCAAATCTGTTTATGTATTTACTGAACACATTTTTTTTGCGCTCTATCTGTATGCTTATCATCCCAGAGGCAGGCACTTTTCAGTTGACCAAACCATGCTGTCTGTTTCATTATTTATTGCCTCTTCTGAGGAGGTTAATTTTGATGAACACTAGCATGTAATACAAAAATATAAGAATCTTCACATAGGCTCATTCACATTCCTTTTTCCTAGAATTGCTTATCCTTGATACTTCAATATTTCTCTTTTTCAGACTTCTGACAAACCAACTGAGCTGTTTTCTTCTTTCAGAGAATTTGTAAATATTCTGACCTTGGGACATTCCTTTTTCAAAAAAAGTAGATAATCACTAAATGCACTGTCCTAATTCTGTACTTTAGGAAGATTTACACCACTGGTATCTGGCTAGCCTGAGGAGGACTGTCGTGTAGTTACAGTTTATCAAAATATTCTACATGTCTACATGATGGTTCACCTATTGGGAATTGCTACAATCTCTTCACTGGTTCTTTTCCCATTACAGATATTTTTAGTATCATAGAGTACTCCAGATTGTATGGTCCAATTGATTAAACCACTGGTAGCATCACCTACAAGCCTTTTCCGGCTCTGAGCCCCACTAAAAGCTGGCAGCCTTCATTTCAACTGGTAAAAGAATCAGAGGTGCTTCCAAGTGTGGATTATGTTGCCTCGAGAATGTGAAGATTTCTACCAGATGTTTTGACTTTTTTTTTTTTGGTGGGAGTTGAAAGATGCTATACTTTATCCTTACTTTGTAAGAAATATCACAGAATATCCCAGAACACAGGAAACAAAATCTTTATTGATGAGGCAGAGTTCTGTAACTTTGTACAGTCCATCTCCAATCTTCAGGAAGATGTGTCTCTTACCAAGGCCACCAATTCACTTGCTATTTCCTGCTCATTAGTCCAAATAGCATGATGTCATCAATAGAGTAGACTAATATGTTGTTTTCAGTATTACAATTGTCCAGGTGTCTTTGGACTATTTTATATCAGATGAGAAAAAGATTAACATATTCCTGAAGCAAGCATATAAATATATATTGTTGTCAATATCATGTGAATGTTTCTAATCTACCATTCTTATAGCAATGAAAAATGAAAAAGAATGTATTTATCAAATCAATGGCTGAGTATTATGTACCCAAGTATGCACTGATCATCTCTAGAAAAGATTACATATTTGCCAGAGCACCCTCCAGTTATTCTACAACTAGGCTGAGTTTTTGGTAGGGTAGGATAGTGTCATTCAGGATCCATGTGGTTTCTGAAGGGGCCAGATGATAGCTCAGAGAGATATGAGGGGGATGACCACACTGAATTTTTTAGGTCATTAAGTGTGGCACTAATCTTTCTCCCTAGAATTTGATAGTCTTCTTGATTTATAGTGGGAAGTTTCAGAGATTTCCACCTCGTACAATAGCCAGAAACCAATATCGGGGTTCTGACAATTACTAAGTATGTATATTCCAATTATACTCTGTTGATCATTGAAGTCACCACTGGGTATGTTCATGAACACTATAGACCCAAAGGGAACTTACCTAGGGGCAGTGACTTATTTGCTAAGTAGTCCCCGTAAGTCTTACTGTAACAGAGATTAGAAAAGTACCTGGTTGAGAGTTAATCCTCACAAAAATTTACTGAATGAATGAATGGACTCCTTTTTTTTCTGCTTCATATTTCCATAATTGTCTGTATTATACATTTATCATTTTCTTCTCTGCTTGTTTGCCTGTATCCACTGCTTGAGTGTAAGCTCCACGAAGGTATAAAATTTATGTTATCATTATTGTATTCCAGCTTTTAAGAATAGTGCCAATCACATGTTGGGCACTTAATATCTGGTAAATAAATAAATAAATGAGTTGAACATATGGAATTCCATTATACACATAATTTTTTAATCCTAATTTTGATATTTTATTATAAGTAATCATAAAGTTTTAAAATAGCTGCATAATATTCAATTGTAAACATGTGTAACAATTAAGGACTCTGTTTCATTTTTCTATAGTTTTATTTTTTATAGAGAAACTACTGTACTGAGAAATTTGCTGAGAATCTGAAACTACCCAAGGAATTAATGGCAGCCAGAAAAAAAATCATATTTTATTGGGACTAGTGAACCATTTACTTAGAATTATAGGCTCAGAGAAAGGTAAAACTGGAAAGGAACATAAGAGTTAGGACTTTCCCTTTCTCATTTTATATATAAAACCAGTATGCATACTTGACTTTCCTAAGGAGAATCAATGAAGACTGCCTGAAAAGCTACATACATATTTCATAGATAAACTCAACACCATGTTACTTCAAACTCAGCTACAATGTCGTAGGATAATCCATGATAAATTTATTAGCCACATTCTATACAATTCAAGCCATTTGACTCCTAGAAATACTGTCTTAATTAAAATTGTTTTGATTGGAAGCAAAAGAAACTAACTTGAGCTGCCTTAAACACAAACAATATGAAATAAAAGAGTTTACAAATGGAAAGAAACCAGGAATGTTTACTGGCTGTAGCTATTGTTTTGGGCTGCCCAGCAAGAATTCTTCCACTCTCCATTTTCAAGTTATAAGTTTTCTGTCTCACTCTTGCACTCAGGACTGTGAGGTGGGTACAGAATTCATTCTTGGCCAATCAGTGACTATTCTCTTAAACACATTTATTGGTTCAGTGTCTATCAGATGATCTTAGCAGGTCAATCAGAATACTGATCTCAGACTGATAACCCAGATGTCAGTAAAGAGGTTCCATTGTTGCTAAGGTTGCTCAGCTAGAAGGTTCTATATCTGGTACCATCAACAGCCATTTTTTCCATCAGATAGAAGGAGCCAGGCAGCAGAAAAAAGCCAGGCAGAGATGAAAGCAGAAATAGAGAGGACATCTTTGCCATTACTGGGTTCTAAATTCTAGTCCTCCTAGGCATTGGTTCCTACTGTCCTTTAATTTCCCTTCCTTCCTTCCTTCCTTCCTTCCTTCCTTCCTTCCTTCCTTCCTTCCTTCCTTCCTTCCTTCCTTCCTTCCTTCCTTCTCTTTTCTTGTCCTCTTTTGATACAAAATGTCATCCTGCCACCGAGACTTGAGTGCATGCCATGAACACAGCTCCCTGAAACCTTAACCTCCTGGGCTCAAGCAATCTTTCTGCCTCAGCCTCCCTAGTAGCTGGGACTACAGGTGTGCCATCATGCCCAGCTAATTATTTATTTATTTATTTATTTTTTGTAGAGATGGGGTTTCACCATGTTGCCCAGTCTAATTCTCTATGTTTTTCTCAAATATATGAACCAACACTTTTTTTGCTTAAGCTAAATTTTGTTGTGTTTCAATTACTTGCAACCTAAAGAATTCTGACTATGACTAAAGACAGTATGGAAGGAAAAAAAAAAGAATACTAACTATTAAACTGAAGTAAGTTACAGAACCCAAGTGCCACTGCACTCCAGCCTGGTGACAGAGCAAGATTCTGTCAAAGAAAAAAAAAAAAGAAACCCAAGAGAAGATAGGTATTTCAAGGATCTGAAATCTTCACATGGACAGCTTCAGAAATGTGAAGAGTATTCTCTATTTCCCTCTGTATTCATTTCAAGTATTTTCTTCAGTCTTTGTATGTTTTCATTCTTCTTTTTCAAGTTATTGTTTACTTCCTTTCGCATGCACATGGCAGGCGGCGATGAGTGGTTCACTTCTCTTAAATTTGTATCACCTTTGTACAAATTTTGGGGGAAGAGAGAATTAGGCCTAGCTGGGATCAGGGAATTATCTAATTCCAATAATCTGTGACCAGGGTTGCAGGGTCTCGTATTATAAGCATGACTAGTGAAGTCCTTCCCTCATGGATGGAACTAGTTTCCAGAAGGAGAAATTCCAGTAGGCTGACAGCGCCCAAACACCGACTGTACCTATTTTATTCAGGTCTCCTTAGTCTCTCTTCTGACTATAGATCTTGAATATTATAGTAAATTATGAATTGAATTTTTTCTTAATATTTTTCAGGTTTACCAACATGGATACAGAAAGTTGGAGTATAAATATGAATCCTATTTTATTTAAATAATATTCTAATCACTTTGCGTGCAGCAATGTCTTATGTCATTATGGAAAATACATTTGCTGATTCTTCAGTTCTTTTCATAAAGCAAAGCTCAAAGTGGATCCTCTCTTGTAAATGAAAGAAAAATACACTGAAGTTAATCTATGTAATGATTAAGCTAGTACATTTAGTACAATGGAAAATACTCTTCAAAATTCTTGACACTCAGTGTTTCATCCTGAAAACTATACCACTCTGAATAAACCAGGGAGCCTTTTACATAAGGTTTCCTTCACGAACAATTCCTATTTTTTCTCTAAGCTACTCACTATTTTCTCTCTAAGCTACTCCAATCTTTGCTATCAGTAATGGGTTTAAGTGAAAACAGAAAGAAACATGTGAGCTGGGCCAACAGTTTGCAGAGTGTCACTGTCTTCTGTTTTCTGTTTTTCATTTTTCCTTTGGCCTAACATTTACTCTTCCTTTATCCTAACTTCCAGTCCTTATCCCTACAGTAAAAGTAAGATACAAAACATGATTGTGGACAATTTCTCCTTCCAAAAGAGAGTAAAACATCCTGATTTTGTCAAACAAACAAAAGCTCTAAGCATTGAGCTGGCCAATGCTTTTTTTTTTTCAAGCAGTATTTAGCTGCTCTAATACTGGATTCATATGTGTGGAGAATATCAGTGCAGCTCCCTGGAAAGGGATGGGAATGAGTCTCCAAGAGAGTAGAAGAGATGACAACTTTCTGTGGTAATTGCTTTCCACTGGACTCTTATCCTACCTCATGTCATTGTAAAAGAAAATCTTGTGATGCTAACCCTGGTCTTGGAGCCACAGCTGGAGCTTGACAAGAACAGTGTGGTATTTTCTAACATGGATCAACATGGTTTGCAGAATAAAGAACAGTTGTAAAACATGCTGGAGAGTGTAGAGCACATCAACACATGGGGACTAGGGGAGGGAAGTAGAAATCTGGGGAGTCAGGGAAGTGGAATCATCTAGCTGCTTAAGGTAAGGTCACAGGTGACGTTTCTTGTACAAAATGTATCTCGTATTAAAGGAAGGAGAGAACAAAAATGTAATAGGGAGAAGAGATGCTGCTGCTAGGAATGGTTGCAGCTGACCAGTCTGTTCTATCCCAATTGTGGGGCAGAATAATGAATCCAGTTGCAAGAATGAAGAAGTGTTAATTTTTCTTTCTAGGAAAACAGCCTCCCATTTTTATGGCCATGATATATCACCGAATTTTCAAAGTGGAACTTAGATGATTATGGAAAGAAGAAAATAGGAAGAGCAATGGTGGAAACCTACTTTGAGATGTTTCCTGTTCTGGTAGCATTCTACTTTATACATGTCATGGCAAATTATTTTCTCTCAAGATTTTCCTTTCAGTGTGAGATCACTCTCTTTACCCAGACTTTCTAGAATTTGACTGAAGCTGACTTGAATATAACAAATTATAGCCTTCTACAGTATTTTTTTCATTTTGTACCCGATTATTTTGCCTATCATTTCTGCCATTCCTAGATATATTCCTTTTGTGAATCATGAAATATTTCTTCTGTTCACAAATTTTATCTTTGTTGCAATATTTGAATGTGAATTTTGTGAATTCTTGAAAACTTACACTGAGACTTTGCCTATATACTTTTTCATACTTCCATACTTTATTCAATCTCCCCTTTTAATAAGTCCCCAAATTTGATTATTAGTATTATTTTAATGCTTTTCTTCACACAACACAGTAACCTTTCCTGGTATAATCTAAACCAGTGTAATAACCATAAATATCAATTATGTGAATGGATTTTACTCTTACCTGATAAACAGACAGTGCTCAAAGGGCTTTATAGTTATTCTTTGAGGATTTCACTTAAGGATAATGGTTTAACTAATGATGCTTCATTATTAGTATTTATTTACATTTTCCCATGTATTTTAAATTTTTTTTCAGGTTGATTCTCAGAATTATGTTATACATCTTATGGTTAGAGAAACTGAGACAAGTTCATAATTAGTAAAGATTCTCCAGTTTCGCATAAAACTGCTAGTATGATTGCAGAGATATAGCTTTTCCAAGCCTATTCTATTGTGAGCAAACTTTCTACTAACTGGAAGAGACCCCAGTGAGTGCTCCACAACTTTTGGCATTGCTTTAAATCGATTGCTTTTATGAACAAGGTTGTCCTTACTTCTCATTCCTGTGGCATAATTAAAACAAACTGTGTACATACATAATATTACTATATTATGTATTATTCATATATCAATATGCATAATACTTCTGTGTACTATTAAAACCAACTCAATTTTTAAAATGCTTTCATATTTTAAACTGATTGAGAATTTAAAATCAAATGCATCTGCAACTAACTTATGTATTTGTGTGAAAAGACATCACCACAAGAAAGGGCTTCCCCATTTGCCATCCACACTCACCTGACCAGTCTTTATGGTCTTGTTTTCTCATCTAGGATTTAAAGAGAAATGCTGCACCTGTAACTCTTCCAGGCAACCCAGCTGACAAAAGCCATAAGAGCTAAGGAACTCAGGCAGTTGTAAAGCAAGCAACTTCTTCCAGCTGCCTCAGTGGTGCATCCCATTTCTTTTCCCTCACACTGACCTAAAATCAATGAGCCTCCTGCTAGGTCATTCTGGTAGTGCATACATTTCAGGGTCTCTGTTTCCTACAATGCAGAGGTCCTATAAAGCTACAGAGCCATTTCCCCCAGGGAGGCCTAGAGAAGGTGGCCCAATCGGGGTATCTAATATAAATAGCTGGAGTCCTAGGTTTGTTTATTTCCTGACTACCTCTCTGAATTTTTCCTTTAATATCCACTGACCTCAATGAGAACTTGCACAATTGGAATTCTGATAAGATCTCACCACTTCAAATCCTGCTGTAGGGAAAAAGAGTCCAGAGCAATTGTGCTGGGGCAGTTTGGGGCTATAAATCATACCAGACTTGTCAGTTATTATCATCACCCATTATTCTGTTCCTGCTTTTACCAGAAAACCTGGTTGTTTTTTAAGCGCCTTGCTTTATCATAAATATTCTGATTTTATGTAGGATTTTTGTTTGTGGCAATATTTTCTTTTCATATAGGAAATAGAAACATAACAAAGATAACACTGTATTCTATGAGGGATGTTTTAGAAAAGATAACCTGTCTGTGTGTACACAGTCATGCAAATTTTCTTCCCTAGAGGAGCTATTCAAACGTAGGATTTTGGGTAGATTATTTTGTCATTTCCATATTCTCTAGGAACATACTAATTATAATTTAAGCTTCTTCATGTTTGTTTACTTTTATATTTTTAATGTGATGTTTCTGGTTTTGAGGGGCATGACATTGGATCATTAGAAATTATTGCAAAACTTCAGGAAGCAAATAATTTTTTTCTTTCTTTCTACCCTTAGAATATATTTTCCTTTAAGTAGATTTAAGAGAGAGTTTTATTTATCTATACTAAATCAACTTTATCTTCTTAATCTAAGTCTATACTTTTTTTCTATTTGATTTGTCTATTTAAAAAAATTTTTTTTATGTCTACATAGTAGGTGTATATGTTTATGGGGTACATGAGATATTTTTATACAGGCACACTTTTTTTGTAACCATTAACCTTGCTCACCTTCCCCATCCCTAGTATACTTCTCAGCCTCCAGTAACCATCCTTCTACTCTCTAAGTCCATAAGTTCAATTGTTTTGAGTTTCAGATCCCACAAATAAGTGAGAACATGCAAAGTTTGTCCTTCTGTGCCTAGCTTGCTCCACCTAACACAATGACCTCTGGCTTCATCCATATTGTTACAAATGACTGGATCTCATTATTTTTTCATGTCTAAATAGTACTCCATTGTGTATATGTACCACATTTCTTCATCCATTTGTCCATTGATGGACACTTAGGTTGCTTCCAAATCTTGGCTATTGTGAACAGTGCTTCAACAAACAGGAGTGCAGAAATCTCTTTGATATTCTGATTTCCTTTATTTTGGGTATATACTTAGCAGTGTGATTGTTGAATTATATGGTAGTTCTATTTTTAGTTTTTCGAGGAACCTCCAAAGTCTCTCCATAGTGGTTTTGCTAGTGTAGATTTCCACCAAGAGTGTAGGAAAGTTCGCTTTTCTCCACATCTTCAGCATCATTTGTTATTGTCTGTCTTCAGGATAAAAGTCATTTTAGCTGAGTGAGATTGTATCTCATTTTAGTTTTGATTTGCATTTCTCTGGTGATCAGTAATGTTGAGCACCTTTTCATATACCTGCTTGCCATTTGTGTGTCTTCTTTTGAGAAATGTCTATTCAGACATTTACCCTTTTTTTTTTTCCATTGGGTCGTTAGATTTTTTTTTTTTCCTACTGAGTTGTTTGAGCTTCTTATGTATTCAGGTTATGCTTCCCTTGTCAGATGCACAGTTTGCAAATATTCTCCCATTCTGTGGGCTGTGTCTTTACTTTGTTGATTGTTACTTTGCTATGCAGAAGATTTTAAGCTTGATGTGATCCCCTTTGTCCATTTTTGCTGTGGTTGTCTGTGCTTGTGGGTTATTACCCCAAAATCTTTGCCCAGTCCAATGTTCTAGAGAGTTTCTCCAATGTTTTCTTGTAGTAGTTTCATAGTTTCGGGTCTTAGATTTAAGTGTTTAATCCACTTTGATTTTACTTTTTCCATATATTGAGAGATAGAGGTCTAGGATCATTCTTCTGCATATGCATATCTATTATTTGCTCAGCACCATTTGTTGAAAAGACTGCCCTTTCTACAGTTTATGTTTATTTTGTGGAAAATGAGTTCACTGTAGATTTATAGATCTGTTTCTGGGTTCTCCACTCTGTTCCATTAGTCTATGTGTCTGTTTTTATGCTGGTATCATTTTATTTTGGTTACCACAGCTCTGTAGTATAATTTGAAGTCAGGTAATTTGATTCCTTCAGTTTTGTACTTTTTGCTGAGGACAGCTTTGGCTATTCTGGGTCTTTTGTGGCTCCATATAAATTTTCAGATGCTTTTTTATTTCTAGAAAGAATGTCATTGGTGTTTTGATAGAGACTACATGGAATCTGTAGCTTGCTTTCTGTAGTATGGAAATTTAACAATATTAAATCTTCCAATGCATGAACATAAAATAGCTTTCAATTTTTTGTATTCCTTAAAATTTCTTTTATCAATGTTTTATAGTTTTTAGCTTTCCATTTATGATTTTGTTCTATTCTGCTTTTTAGTCCATTTGCTAATTTCACTTTTGATAAATATATTTTAAAAATTTAACATTTCTAATTGTTCTCTTTTCTTGAGTACACTGTCTTCTCAACTCTCTCTGAAGATAGCAATTACCTTTCTTTTTTTAAGCTTTCTGTTGCTACGTATCTTTGCTACTTTTCAGGGAGCAGTGTTCTTGTGTCTGCCGTTTTGTTTGTGCTTGTCTTTCATTGTGTTATTTTTCCTGAGTTACATGGTGACTCTCAATTGCCTGTTTCCTTTTGTGTTTGAGACCTTCTATTCTTCCACTGCTGGAAGCTCTTCTGATTCCCAGTGGTTGTCTACAGTGAATGTGGTGTTTGTGGTGAGAGCTGTGATGTGTGGGTTTTACCCATAGCTTGCCTTCTGGTAGTTTAAAACTAAGTGGGATACTCTCATCCTTACTGCTTTACTTTATGAACATGTGCTTTTGCTACCTGTTGCTCAACACAAATGTGGAAGGAGAGAGATGCCAAGCAGCACATTTGCTTCTATACTTCTCATTTCCCATAATGGTCCTGCAGCCCTCTTAAGAATCCCTGACAGTAGTGCCACAAAGTCTGAGATATCCTTGGAGCCAGCCTCACATTCCCCATCTGCATGCGGTTTAAGCTGTGATTTCTTTCCCCAACTTTATCTTGTTTTCTATTTTTCACAGATTTATCCAAATTTCTGATTCACTATTGACAATATTTCTTGTTTAGTCATGCTGCTATGGATTTTTGAAATATGAGTTTATTTAAATATCCAGCTAGTTATATATTCAGAGGAAGTTGAATAGGCTTAGTCAGCAACCTTAATCATTTCCTTCTCTTTTAGTATTACTGTAACGTTCAGAGATATAAAAGATTGTGGTTACAGATAGTATCCCTGTTTGTCTGTCCTCCTTCTTTTGAGGATTCTGGTCTATCTTAACTAATATTTAGATTTCTTTTAGGATACTAATGGAAATATAGTTCATTGTAAAGAATTACTATTGAACTAAACAGAGCTGTTCTCCATTCAAATCAGAGTAACTTCTAATTTTAGAACTTAAGAAACACTTCAAATCCTCAAACAATATTTTAGAATGCAACACAAGCAGATTTAAGAAGCCAAATCTCAGTTTCATTAGCAATCGACAACAGTATTATAGTTAATAAATACCCACAATTACTAGCAATAGGAGAAAAAAATATGATAGGCTATAGTAATTTCTCACCTAAATTGACTATCTCTTTGATAAATGATTTTTCTCTTTGGAGTCAAGCAGTGAAACAGTTTTCCCTTTTATCTCATCCTGATAAAGCAGAGTGACATTCAATTTAGTAGAACCAGTTCTAAGTTACACTGACACTGTGGAAGGCTGGTGGGCTGGTTCCCATGATGTTTCTGGTAGCTAGACTTATAGAAGATTAAAATAAACGTTCTCTAAGAATATTGTGCTGATACTTTCAGTTTCTCTAATGTTGTATTCAGAAATTCAGTTCATTCTTGGACCCAAATATTTTGTTGAGAGACAAGGTATTTTTGACTTTTTTGTATTAATCTTCAAAAATCCAGTCCAGGTGGAAATACTTAAGAAATGAAGCAGGGAACTACAGCAACTTAATCCTTGGGTTTCCTGCCGGGAATAACATACTGATGCAAAGAAAAGATGATTAAGAAGAAGGAAATGCCTCTGTTAGTGAATGTCCTTAATCAAAGCTATTGGGATTATTAACTATATTAAATTATCTCACAACTTGATAATTTTTGTTTCTGAGGTGATGAAGCACACTGTGATTTCCTTAGTTCTATAAGGTATATTATTGACACAATTAGCTGTATAAGTAGCTTCTTTCTTGACTCAAAACAACTGGAAAATTTCAAAGGAAGGAAAGTGGGGAAGGGGAAAAAATATTAATAGAACTTGGATGCTGAAGGACCATTCAGTCATTGTCAGGCCAAGGCATCACAGGAGGGACCTGTGCTGGAGGTTATCAGTAGGGATCTGGCCACAGAGAACAGAATCCAGAAGAGAGTGCTTTGACAGGCCTTACAAATAAAAGGTGGCTCTTTGAAAAATAGACAAAAAGGAATATACAGTCACTGTGGAGGAATCTGAACTCAAATAATTGATGAATATGATGAATGATGATCCCGCATAAATGGAAACCAAAAAGGCTAATTAGTTCCAAGATGATGGGAGCTGGTCCATTTCCATTCCAAGTTCGCATTTACAAAACAAGCCCAGTCATAAAATCATGACTTCTTTCTTCTACTTCCTTAAACCCCAAAAAAGCAGAAAAAGACAATATCACAAAAACCGTTTAATCATACTTTCACTTTCCTGACACATCATTCTTTTTATTCTACATGTCCTACAGCTTAGCTGGGCTACAAGCAAAGCGTCTAGGAATTAAGACATCCTGGGCTGCAAAATTCAGGTTAAGTTTGAGTTGATTCCCTCCTGCCTCATTCTCCTTCCTTCCTCCAAAAGTCTTCAATAGTTTCCCACTATGTGCTGATACTCTGTCTTGCTACCAAAGATATAAAAGAAATAGAGATTAAAGAGAGTGAAAGAGAGAGACAGATACCCAGGGAAGAAACAGTGAATGGGAAAGAAGGGGAAGGACAAAGAAGTGCAAAGTTAAGAAAGAGGAACAGGAAGCAAGAGCAGAGGTGGTTGACGAGCATAACATTTGGGTTTAATGAAATTAAATATTGGCCAAAAGCTTTAGGGGAAACATATTTAGTAAAGAAGGAATATAGTATTTGCTGAAGAGTGGGTAATACATATAATGAGAAAATCAGGTAAGAAGAAGAGACTACAAAAGGAAAAAGCCTGTTTTGAAACATTTTCCAATGTCGATCCCATTTTTGGGTTATTTCCGCCTTTTACTGCAGAATGTACAACATTTCCAAACCACTTTCTTGAGTTTGTATGCTTTGGTCTTACTAAATGCTTGATGAATGAATGGAGCACTAGAAAAGTTGATAATCTCTAAATTCAGATTTGAAATTTAAGCTTTCAAATTTAATATCTATATCTTAATCATATTAGTACGTGAGTGAAGGGATAGAAATGGGGAGAGAGGAGAGATGTGAAAAGTATCAAGAATGTTGTGTCTACATGCAGATATCAAATCTCTTAGTGTATGAAATCTATGATAATATTAAAATGTTTATGAGTAACCCAGAGTTAGTTCTACATGCTTCCAAGTATTTCAGAGCTTTGAAATCAATTTGTTCTCCCATCAGTGGGGATAATGCCTCCTCCTCATCTCAGAGGTACATAAGAGTAGTTTGGAATAGATGAAAACTGATCCCAGCCTAATGATAAGCATGTGAGATACATTATATCTTTCTTCTGTGCTCCAAGATGGTTACTTATTTGATATCATCTTTGGAAATGAAAACGAAACTAAGATTTTAATATATATTGAAAGAAAAGTAGATGAGCAGATCTCTGCTTGGACAGCAATTGTCTAAGCAATAAAGATTATAGCCTAACTCAGCAGTTTTTTAAGTATGTTTTCTCCTTTTTTGGCATGATAATAATCACCAGTGCAATGTTTTTCACTTTTTTCCCTAGAGCAGTGATGTAGTCTCTAACCATCCCATGACCTGAAATTACTTTTAGTATTGACTGGAAGGCAGCAAGATGCTCAAATGGTTAAAAATAAATATTTTTTAAAAGAATAAAGGAAGAAGAAAGGGGAAAATGTGAACAAGGAGCTGTTTATAATAAGGAGTAGAGTAAAAATATATTCTGAGAGCGAGATTTTGAATTTTCTTCAAGGGAATAATAGACATTTTGTCTAAAACACTGCTTTTTTTTTGCTTTCTTCATTTTGCCAAAATGCTTTGAAGGGATCACCTATTTGTTAACCTCAGGAATCTTCTGCTTTTCATAATAACATCCAATAACAGAGCAACGTCTAGACAACATATTATACACAGAATTTTGAAAGTGAGGAGAATCAGTCTTGAGTGTACTCAGGTTAGGAGAGGAAACTGGATTTAGTTGCTAGGATAACAAACCACACAGGCCTCTGAGGGTCAGTGTATTCATGAGTGTGTCCCTATGATGTGAATGTGTTTATGTGCTCAACTTGCACAGGATCATCCACACATCAATTCAGAGTATGACCTGAAGCTAAATATTGATATTGGCTTTTTTTGAATGTGTGAGATCATTCTCTTCATCCCTACTATATGTGTTCTGTTTCAAGTTAATTTAGTTTGCTGATAGAAGGTCATTGAAGCCAGAAATATATGTGCAACATGATTGGAAAGATCTGCTGCTAGATTTCTTTAAGACTCAAAATTACTGGAATGATGAAATTGGTTTCAAGTAACAACACAACTCACATGCAGGCATATAGGCCACACAACATCTCACTTATATCCAAGATGCTTAAATGACACATTCTACTGGTCAAGAAATAGTCAATAAGCTAAAGGTAAGGGTTACAAAGTCTTCCGATCAGCCAAAATATTATGGTCTTTGACAAAACAAAAAACTAATGGTCAAAAAAACCTTCTTACATAGCATCTATTTATTCTTTAAGTTTACTTTTACCAGTTTTTTTTAAAAAACTGGTTTCTTAGGTTACAGCAGATCAAAAGTAACCAATTAGAAAGAGAATGGTTTGTTATACCTTAACAGAGTCAAGAAAGATGCCCATATAGCAAATGAAATACTACAACTTGGCCTGTATGGTGATTTGAAAAAAAAAAAAATACTATTAGAGAAGGCCTGAAATTATCTTTTTTTGTTGTGTCTCTGTGGGTTTTGGTATCAGGATAGTGCTCGCCTCATAAAATGAGTTAGAGAGGAGTCCCTTTTTTTCTATTTTTGGAATAGTTTCAGAAGGAATGGTACCAGCTCCTCTTTGTACCTCTGGTAGAATCTGGCTGTGAATCCATCTGGTCCTGGGCTTTGTTTTGCTGTTAGGCTATTGAATGCTGCCTCAATTTCAGAACTTGTTATTGGTCTGTTCAGGGATTTGACTTCTTCCTTGTTTAGCCTTGGGAAGGTGTATGTGTCCAAGAATATATCCATTTCTTCTAGATTTTCTGGTTTATTTGCATAGAGGTGTTTATAGTATTCTCTGATGGCAGTTTGTATTTTTGTGGAATCAGTGGTGATATCCCTTTTATCGTTTTTTTATCGTGTCTATTTGATTTTTCTCTCTTTGCTTCCGTATTAGTCTGGCTAGCAGTCTATCTATTTTGTTAATCTTTTCAAAAAACCAGCTCCTGGATTCATTGATATTTTTGAAGGATTTTTCATGTCTCTATCTCCTTCAGTTCTGCTCTGATCTTAATTATTTCTTGTCTTCTGCTAGCTTTTGAATTTGTTTGCTCTTGCTTCTCTAGTTCTTTAATTGTGATGTTAGGGTGTTGATTTTAGATCTTTCCCACTTTCTCCTTAGTGCTATAAATTTGCCTCTAAACACTGCTTTAGCTGTGTCCCAGAGATTCTGGTATGTTGTGTCTTTGTTCTCACTGGTTTCAAAGAACTTACTTAATTCTGTCTTAATTTCGTTATTTACCCAGTAGTCATTCAGGAGCAGGTTGTTCAGTTTCCAGGTAGTTTTGCAGTTTTGAGTGCAGAAGTCCTTAAAACAACATTGCTTTCCAGGGATGTATAGTATAAAGGCATCTAACTCTATACTCTTCGGTGGCCTCTAACATGTCAATGTAGAAAAATTGATGACAAAGATCCTAAAAAAAAGAAAAGAAAATTTATGTTTTAGAAGGTAGGCAAGTGTGTAATATAAACACATTACACATTTAGCCATTTAAACAAAAGGCTAAAAAAGCATTGGTACTTATTGGGGTCAGACTCTGTATAAAAAATATGACAGATTACCTATTAATGTTGAGTAAATAAGGATTTGCTACATATAGCATGACTTCCTGTGTCTTTATGAAAATGTATATCCTGAGGGAGAAGCTGTTTATTTTAAATATTAAATTCATTGTCTTTACAACAATTTTTCTGCTTTCTGGAGCTAAGAATTTTGGAAATAATCTTTCTGGGTCGTATGCTTGGGAAGGTAAACTTGGCTTTAGAGCACAGCCAATTACACCTTTGTATGTGGGTTTACAGTTTCTAAAACACAAGCCAGGAAGTTCTATGAGGCAGAAGCCAAACTGGTGAGAATTTTCTCTATTACATTTCTCTTGACTTCCTTACTCATATAATTTCTTTTCCAAATATGAAACTCAGTTGCACATTCCAAATTCTTCTCAAGGCAATAAACGATTGATCTTTGGCCAGTGACAAGGGAAAAATGAAGTTAAAGTAATGGGACAAAGATAATGGGAAGAGGGTTGAAGAAGTTTCATTTAGTTATAAAATTGTTCAAGAATATAATTACTTTTTGGCTCTCCCAGAACCCAAACACCCTTCCTGCCAGTTCAGTCTGGCTCTTTTGTATCTGGCTGGTCCTTTCTGAAAGGGCAAGATTTCTCTTAAGACATTGGAATGATTCCATTTATTTCTTCCATGACCATATTTGTTAGTATTGCTCTTAGTTTTCCATGTCTAAGTTCAAGAACACATTTCCAGAAAAATTTGATGAGTTCTCTTTTTTCTTAAATGAAAATATATTTTTTCTGCAACTATTAGGTTGGTCAATAAATAAAATTTAAAAATCGGTGTGTACTTGAGGAAGAGTTTCATGGCACTATCATTCCCTGAGGTCTCTGGCCTGCCTCCTCTACACAGGACCTATGTGGGAAACACTATTGAAAGATTCTCCAACCAGAGAAGTTGATTAGGTTGGGCAGTTCAAAATTCTTTAAACTGGATAACTAAATGCAGTTATCAAGCATTCTCATAATATGTTAAATGCTGAAGGGCAGATGTAACCTGAGCCAGGTTTCTATCTCTTCTAAGTTGTAAGTAATCGCATATATTTCACTATTGACAATAATTTATCTTTCATAAAAGGTCACATGTTGAGCTAATTTATTTGAAGAACCTTAATCAGCTTATTTTTTATTCATTCTGAAAGATCTTTGGTTTTAAGTAGCCACTTTGGTTTCAAGTAGCTTCAAAAGATAGATGTGTAAATTGTATCTCCACCTTTGCTCGTTTGTAGCACGCAAAATAATACTGCTTACTTTAACATGCTTAACGAAGAAATATTTTTGACTCAGACTTGGTTTGGTGAAGACACTTGATATCCAAATTCCTGCTTATAAAAATTCGCTTTTAGCTTTTGAAGTTCCTGAGTGGTAACCAGTTTTTGAAGTTATCATGATCTTTTGGAATTCTAAGGCTACTTAGGTTAGGTTTCTTCTCAATCCACTAGTGTAATAATACACATGATGATATGAGACCCTAACCTGCCTGCCCCTCAAAGCTTTTGCATCGAAGAGGTGGGGAATCATCTTATAATTTTATTGCTGATTATATTCTCCATGTAATAATCATAAGAAAGGAAGTTATGAATGTGAATAAATTGACCTTTTGGCTAGAACCCATGACATTATAGCATTCTATTTTTTAATCTTTTTCCTATAAAATGACAACTTTCTGTATTAGTCAAGTTAAAACATAGATTTTATCCTTTGAGTGAAAATAAGACCTAAGAAAGGGAGAACCTAAACTGAACCCCATAAATGATTGCACAGTTAAAATGGACCTCATAAAAGCTGGCAATATTTTGGCATGGTGATAACTATTCATGCATACATCACGTCTCGTGATGACAAAACTAAATTTCAATAAAAACCTTATAATTTAAATACACTAGCCTTTCCACATATACTGTTACTGAAGTCTTATTGTATTTCATAACTAAGCTCCTAGACATTTCAAAGATGCTCAAGAAGCTTGAGTGTCTGGTCCAAGTCAAACATTAGTGGAACCTGATTCATCAACTATTTAGGTACTTTGAAGGATTCCTCTTGAAAAGAAACATTTTTGTAAACAGATGTTAATAATAGCACAATTTATTTTTTTTTTATTTATTTATTTTTTTTTTTTGAGACGGAGTCTCGCTCTGTCGCCCAGGCTGGAGTGCTGTGGCCGGATCTCAGCTCACTGCAAGCTCCGCCTCCCGGGTTCCCGCCATTCTCCTGCCTCAGCCTCCCGAGTAGCTGGGACTACAGGCGCCCACCACCTCGCCCGGCTAGTTTTTTGCATTTTTTAGTAGAGACGGGGTTTCACCGTGTTAGCCAGGATGGTCTCGATCTCCTGACCTCGTGATCCGCCCGTCTCGGCCTCCCAAAGTGCTGGGATTACAGGCTTGAGCCACCGCGCCCGGCCAATAGCACAATTTATTTAAGATGTTTTGGTAAAAATAACAAATAATATGATCCTGGGAATTGACAGGCTTGTACTGAACAGTGTGGTTATTTTGGAAAGCTCACAATGGATACACAACCATTTAACATGACCCTTTAGCATATTTTCAATATTTGTTTACTTTATATTCTAAGTCATTTTACTGACTCTCCTAGAAAGGCTTACATGAAGTTTTAGCTTTTATTTATTTTCTCCTTTGGGGCAAAGCTTCATGGTAAAACTAGCTGGAATAATTCTTCAACTAAAAGAAAGGAAGAATGTTGAATTCAAATATTATACTTTCCTGTCATCTGTTCCATCATTTCCATTGCTGTTGTTTGAGTTTGTTGTCTGTGGCTGCTTAAAAAAAAAAGGAAAAAGAAAAAAAAAAAGAAAAGAGAAAGAAAAAATAGCAAAAAAAAAAAAAAAAAAAAAAAAAAAAAATAGAGTTTACTGTATGTTTCTGCCTGTAACCTTAAACAGACATCTGGTTTACCTTTTCTGTGTGCTTCAGAATGCTACTGACTCTTGAAAACCTGGCAGAAAAAAAAAAAACCTGGAATAAAAAATTAGAAAGGCTGTTTCACAATGAGACTAAGGAGGAATAATGAGGCTGCAACAAGATCAGAAACTAGAATGACCTACTTATTTCAAGGAGATAAGAAAATCTAACTCTCCCCTCCCCAAAGGAACCTATGCATGTAAGCAACGTGTTCTTCAAGGGCAGCGCCCATACATGTGCCATTCTTCTGCATCAGAATGAATCCATCAGGACAAACACCTTCTGTTTTGTCAGCCACTCCTGTTCTGGTATGTTATTTTCTCACTGCCTTCTATAGTTAGCCCTAAGAAGAAGAGAGGATGATCTGGAGAAACCTGAGGCATATTTAAGTTTAAGGAAAAACAAAACCAGAAAACGGTGTTTACTTTTTTAAAAAAAATCTTCTTACCTTACTTAACCTCTTTACCTTTCTAATCTTCCCCAAATGTAGTTAATGCTGTGACGCTGTGCTATTAGGAAGTAGTAGAAAAGCATTTCCAGTGTAGAAGGCATAGGTCTGGGGGGAAAAAGTTAGTGGAAAACAGTACTTTTGAAGAAAAAAGTGTGTTCAGACTGGGTGAGGGCTGGAAGAATCAAACCATGACAAGCAGAAAACATGTAGCGTCTGCTGTTTCTGAACAAAAATCTTTTTTTGCAAAGGACCTGATAACGCTCTAAATTCCTTTAATGAGTCATACTATCAATTTATCCCAAATTTCAAGCAGCACACAACTCAGTAAAATCTCAGCACGGGGGTACATTACTTATTTATTTCCTTTCAAGAAGTCCTTCTACTCAGGAATGCACTCAAGTTCCCAAAGGTTAGCTATATTTGGCTTAGCACAATCTATATAATTTCAACACCACAATTAATGAGCAGTCTTGTGCAATCTCCTCCAGGAATATGAATGTAGACATAATAACTTGTCTGATATTTTTTAAATCATGACTTATTTTGTTCTGTTTCCTGACCTGAAAAGCATATGACTGGTCAAGAAAATAAGTTTTGTCCATCAGAGCTTTAAGTGATTTAGTCTGCCCACTTTAAGCCATAAATTGGTGGAGACAGAGAAATGAAACTGGTCCCTTTATATGCAGGGGCTCCTAAAATGATTCATTCTGAGGAAAAGGTCTTGAGTTCCAGGAGGTCTGTTTTTCTTTTTTACCAGGCTTATGAATAATGCTTTAGAAACTGCTTAAACAGTGCCTTTAGTTCCTGTTTAGACCATGTTATTTTAATTTTCTTTATATCTTTATAAGAACAATAAATACAAAACTTACTTTTATTATCTCATTTTGCACTATCAGGATTGTTCATTCTGCATTTGGGAATAGCATCTCTGTTTCCCCCCATATTCTGCCTTCTTCCTCTTCCTTGCTCCAATTTCTTCTTATTTTTTGTTACTATGATGACTGAAAACCTCAGTTCATACTCAATTCTACAACTCTCTGTGTGTTCTCAGGCAAAGATGTGCCTCGATTTCCTCATCTGTACAAAGGAAATAATAATAGGGTCTCTTCTTAAAAGGTTATTATGGGGTTAAAGAATTTGACACACATAAAGGTCGTAGAATAATGTGTGGCCCATTGTAAAGTTTGGCTGTTATCAGTGGGAATGTGTAGGCGAAAATATTCATGGAGCTTTTTAGACGATGGGGTTAAATGAAAGAGCCCTACCAATTTTGTTTTTACGATACCAAAATCTTATTCATGGGAAGAGATTTTTAGGTGCTCTTATTGAGTTACTCAAGGCTTCTTTTGTGGAAGTACAGAATACAAGATGCTTTGGCCAAGGAAAATCCACCAGTAGCCAAATAAACAATGTGCAATAACAATAAAAAGGGAAGTGGTGTGCTCATGAGTTGAAGACCAGTGAGTAATTTAGTACAATCTTTCTTGAGGCCAATTTGGCAAAATGTATCAAAAGACTTAAAATTTGCATGCTTTTTGACATAGTAATTTCACTTTTGGGTATTTTTCCTGAGGACATAACTAAGGATGTGGGAAAGACTGTGCTCCAAGAATACTCACTAGAACACTCTTTGAAAAAGTAAAATTTGGAAATTATCTAACACTCAGTTGGTTATGCTTTCAAACAATGAACCACTATGCTGGGGGAAAAAGGTATATTTTTTAACATGGAAACATGATCATAATATCTTGGTAAATAACTACAACTTCAAATGCATAAGAGTTTAGTCTCATGTAGTGTGATGGAGAGGGGAGTTTAAGGGATTGATAATTCCCCCAGTTGTTAGAGTGTTCCTCTTTGGGTGGGTAGAATTGGACATGGTTTTAATTTTTTTCCATAATAGGTATTCATTATTTAATTATTTTTCCAATAATAGACAGATATTGCTTTTTCAGTTTTAACTAAGCTGTCAAATGAGAAATGAAATGCTCAAAGAGATTTAATTTGAGTTTGATTTTTAATTTAATTGAGTTTGATTTTTAATTTAATTGAGTTTGATTTTTATAAGTTCTGAGAAACACTCTGAGTACACATTGTACATATGTACTGGCTTTCAGAGACCTAAGTTTCATCCTCAATTCTACAACTGACTGGTGAACAAAATTTTATTATAAAATTACAAGCAGTTCAATTCTTTGTTTTCTTAGCTGTGAGATGGCTACAGTGATGATAAAGCCATAAGGCTGTATGGATCACATAAAATCATGGATTTGAAAGTAATTTGAAGGTTGTACAAGTATTGTCTGAAACTAATTAATCTAGAAGAGCAATTAACCCGGATGAAGAGAGGGATAAATTATTATTGAACAGATAAAATAATATGATTCTTTTGCAGTTCATTTTCTGCAGAACTATCGCTTCCCAGGATTCTTCACAGAATACCTGATCAGTGCTTGAGGCAGGTACTGAAGTGTCTAATTGTTTAATAAACTGTTACTGTTGGCTAACAGTAAAGTCAAAGTTTAGCTTTTTAAAAATACAAAAATAATCAAGGCAAGGAAAAAGTCAGGTTAAGAATTCTCTAAGTATAGATTTAGCAACTTACTCAGATACTATTGAAAAAAACATGTCATAGGAGAAAACTCTTATCAGTGAAACTTCTACATGCCTTGACATGGAGCTGTAATTACATTATGAAAGAGAAATGGCTAACTTCAGGGCAAACCCTCTGCCAGAATTTAAGATGATATAATAGATGCTTTATTAAAAAACTAAAATATAATTAATCTTGTGCATTAAGAATAAGTGGAAATGTAACTTAATAATAACAGTTAAAATATATTTACTGCTTGCTTCTCAGTACTTCTATTTTCAAGTAAATTCTTCTGTTCTCAAGCAAATTCTTCTATGTAACAAGAATTATGCTAAGTAACTTGCTTGTGTTATCTTAATCAGTGGTTCTCAAAGTCTGTTTTTAAGACCAGCAGCATCAGCATCACCTGGGAAACTGATAAAGCTACAAATCCTTGGACCCATCCACAGCCCTCCTGAATCAGAAACTCTAGAGGTGGGACCCAGCAATCAGTGGTTCAACTATCCCTTCAGGAGATCCTTATGTGTGCTCAGGTTGAAAACCACTGATCTAAATTAATTCTCATTATAATCTAATAAGACTATTGTTAGGCTCCCTATTTTTTTTTTTTGATGAAATTAAAACTTATAGAGAAACTACCTCCACACAGTCCTAAGCTTAAACCATTTCTGTTAGCACCAAAAGTTCAATACCCTCTACCCTTCCTTCAATTTAACACCTTTTTAAAACATCAGTTTTCCCTGGGCATGACAGGGAGAGTGAAGGGGAAAATTGAGCTACCCATAGAGATCACAAAAATGGTGGCCATAAGGTCATCTACTAGTGCTGCCAAAAGCAGATATCAAAAATACTGTTAAATATTTAAAGGTTTGATTTTATTTGGGGGAAAGGCAGATTCGAATTTTTTTTTCTTTTTCTTTTTTCTTTTTTTTTTTTTTTTTGAGACAGATTCTCACTCTGTCACCCAGGCTGGACTGCAGTGGTGCTATCTCAGCTCACTGCAACCTCTGCCTTCTGGGTTCAAACGATTCTCCTGCCTCAGTCTCCTGAGTAGCTGGGATTACAGGCACGCACCACCAAGCCTGGCTAATTTTTTTTTTGTTGTTGTTGTTGAAACGGAGTCTCGCTCTGTCACCCAGACTGGAGTGCGGTGGCGCGATCTCCATTCACTGCAAGCTCCACCTCCCGGGTTTACGCCATTCTCCTGCCTCAGCCTCCCGTGTAGCTGGGACTGCAGGCACCCGCCACCGCGCCTGGCTAATTTTTGTGTTTTTAATAGAGACGGGGTTTCACCGTGTTAGTCAGGATGGTCTCGATCTCCTAACCTCGTGATCTGCCTGCCTTGACCTCCCAACGAGCTGGGATTACAGGTTTGAGCCACGACGCCTGGTCCAATATTTTTATTTGAAAGAAAGCTTCTTTGAGGAGGCTATATTCATTTCATGATGGCTGGTCTTTCAGTTATTAGAAATGTAAAAACTTGAAATTGAATGGAAAAAAATCCTTTATCTTTTAGAACTAAAAAAAGTCAGTTTATCATCTCTCTCATGGTCCTTTTTACAAAGAACAACTCGGAATGCCTTTGGTATTTCTTGTGGCCCACCTAATAGTCATTTGTTTTCTTTCTCTTTCTTAACATAGCTTTGCTTTTATTCAGTTACTTTCTCTGTGAGTGCAGGTGTTTGAGGTATCACAAGCCTTAATTCCATAGGTTAATCATGATTGATGACACTAACTATGGACTAGGGTCACCTGGGGAACTTAGGCACATCTAGAACTCAAGCCCCATGCTATTTTAACTAAATCAGAATATTTGGTGATTGGAACCCTAGTCAGGATTGAGCAGTCAGGATTGGCTGTATGAGTCATGGGGGCTTTTCCCTTACCAGTGACTTGGGGTGTGCTTGTGCTACAATGCCAGCAATGAGACATAAAGGCACATGTGGTAGAGGGCTTGTTGAAAGATTTTTCTCACTGACATTTCTTAAAAAGAAGTCCATAAGAAGAAGTAGTTTGCTTCCTTTGGTTGATGTTACATTTGCATGTGGAACCTGCAACTGTCACAGTTGTCTTGAAACCATGAAGATGAGTTGATGTGCTATGGATGGCTTAGATGAAGAAGGTTAAGAGTCTGCATTCTTGATGCTGTTGGCTTAGAGCCACTTTATCTTCAGATTTATTTTAATGTGTAATAGTTAATACCCTTTGATTTTAAGGTATTTTCAATTTTGCTTTCTGTTACTTGCAGCCAGAAACATGCTCAACTCACCTGCCCTTCAGGTGTATACTAATGGTACCAATTCTGGTTTACTATATGGTTTTATTCAAAGCCTGGGCTGAGGCAATTGATGTTAGAAAGCAATTAGTGGCCAGGCATGCTGGCTCATGCCTGTAATCCTAGCATTTTGGGAGGCCGAGGTGAGTGAATCACTTGAGGTCAGGAGTTCAAAACTAGCCTAACCAACATCGTGAAACTCCGTCTCTTCTAAAAATACTACTACTACTACTAATCATAAAAAATAATAGGCATGGTGGTAGGCACCTGTAATCCCAGCTACTCAGGAGGCTGAGGCAGGAGAATTGCTTGAACCCAGGAGGTGGAGGTTGCAGTGAGTCGAGATTGCACCCCTGCCTTCCAGCCTAAGTGAAAGAGCAAGACTTTGTCTCAAAAAAAAAAAAAAAAAAAAAAAAAAAGGAAAAGGAAAAGAAAAAACAAGCAAGCAACCAATTAGGGCAGTTCTCAATAATTCAGGAGATGGAAGTCGATGGGGTAAATGTATAGTTAGAATCACCTAGGTACATATTACAGACACACAAATATCACAAATATCCTATCTCAGCTCTTTGGGAAGGGAAATATATTGGAATCATGAGGTTTGAGAATTGTAAACAAAAGGATAACTGAGGAAATGTATTTTGAAAAACCTCCCTAGGTGATTTAGATATATCTCCGTAGGTACGCCATTCACTGAGAAATACTCATTTAAGAAGTCAAAATCATTTAAACTATGAGATTCTCCAAATTTCAACTCTTTATTAAGCTAGAACACAAGAAATATCTAGTATATGTTATAGCCTAGGAATAACTATATCATGTTAAACTGACTTTTCTTTCTGTCAGTCTCCTTTACAAACCGTGTAAAGGTTATCTTCAGTGTGAATATTATCTTTGATATTCACAAATCGGTATGTACTTGGATATAGAGACACACTTTGCATAGTTTCCTCCCTCCTAGAATTTCTGGGATTTTTTAGAAGACTCAAAAATATCTTTACAAATTCAGTACTCTTGTTGCTTGCTGTGGCACCCAGCAAGTTAGGTCTCCATAGCCAATGCCCTGATAGCAGGGTTGTCACCGTCGCTGGGCTGGAGCTCCGTTCCAACTAACTAAGCTACTTCTGGTTCTACTAGAGTGTCACTGTGGCCCACTGCTGTTCTTAATCTTTATAATACTGTTGCAGCTTCCCCAGCTTTCACAAATGTAGAGAAAAAGTTTCTGCTCTGTGTTATACTGTTAGGATTTGCCATATCTGAGTGTTTTGGTCACAAAATGCAGAATTCAGTGAACGAGTCCTTTCAGCTCGTATGTACAACACTTCCTCTTGTGTGTCCTAGAGTTGTTGGCTGAGGACAGATTTTCATGGCTGAAAAGCACCACTTCCCTTGGACATGCATGTGTTGGCTGGGTACTGGGAGCCATATTTCGTTTCCTCTTAGAGTAAGTTCTCTTTCAAAGCTCTCATGGCTTTTTCTACAGTTTGGCTTAGGTTGGGCCCTTCTGGTCCATTAGATTGGCTAGTATGTCTGAACATCTGTGGTGTTCATTGTGGAATGCTTTTATTTCACCCCCCCCGCCCCCAGAAGGTTTTCTCATCCCCAATGCACATCAGTAGATGCAATCATCCAAATGATAGTAGATGTAAATGTAGGAAATGTAGGATGAATGTATCTAACTTGGGGCACCCAAGACCATTACCGACTCTGTCCTGTCAAGATACTCCATGCTCTTACATTTGTAGAATTAGAATATTGTATGCCCATTTCAACATTCAGTATTTCATATATAGACACTTGTGCAATTTTTTTCTTAAGACTAGAAATGTTTTTGTCATTTTTCCTTTAGCAAGCATTCTTGAATGTCAGTTTACAAGGTACTAGGGTATATGCTGGTGATGCAAAGATGAATAAGGCATGGGCCATCCCCACAAAAAATTCAGACTGTAGTTAGGGAGGCAGGTAGAGTGCTGTTTGAAAAACTTTGAAATAGAGCACTCGAACTTGCCTTTCCTATTGTTTGAAAACCAACTTTCCATTTTTTGGGGGGTGTTCAGGGGTAGGGGGCCAGGAAAAGGCTCCTGTAGTTCACAGCTCAGCTGAATTTTCATTTCCCTGGAAAGTACTCTAGGAGAAATAAGCCACTGCTACCCCTTGCCCTCCATTTATTTTCCCTCCACATTAAAATCACATTTATGTCGTTTTGTTTTATTTTTCTAACAGGACTTGTGTCTGCAATTATCTTGTCTGTACATTTGTAGTATAAACAAATAAGCTGTCTGTCTTGTGCACTACTGAGTCCTCAGTGTTTGTAAATGTGTTTTGAAGAAAATCATGAATAAAATAACAGGGATAACCTACCCGCCTCCCCCACCCCCACCGCCCCCAGGGAGGAATTAGAACAGCCTTGTTAAAGCTGGAGATGCATTTTAGACATTGAGACGAAAACAGAAGGGTCTAGGAGTACATGCAGGTAGATAGCAGTATATAAAATGTTCTCTGGGGAATTCAGGAGGTTCAGTGTTGCAGGCACTGGGACATATGGTGGCTAGCAAAGGGCAGGAGGCTGGCCAAGCATCCAGGAGACGTATTACCACAGAGTGAGCGTTTATGCATGAGCTGAAAGTGGCTACATTTATACTTTATGAAAGCCAAAAGTTATTTCTCCAACTCGGATTCACAGCATATGGATCAGGAATTGCTTTCTGGGCTGCTTAGAGAAGAGTAAATAGAGATTTGACTCCTAGGGGCAGTTTCGTCTTGTTGCGGGCTGGCATCCAACGCCACATTTTTGAAATGTGCTTCATTACTAGCTTGTTCTTTGCATCCTTCTCTTTTACACTGCTTTGGATTCACCCAGAAGCTTGAAGATGAGGTTGTCACCATGTCTTACAACTTGGTATTTTCACAAGGATACAGTGCCCGCTTGTTCACCTTTTGGGGAGCAGGACTATAGGGGCAGGAGGAGTGCAGGTGAGGGGTTCTTCTTGAGAAACTGAAAACTATACCATCAATTATATTTTTCTCTGCTTTGGTTCTTTTCCACCATCCACCGAACTCAAGCAGTGCGGGGGCTATACCCTATTAATCTTCATTACACCCACATTTAAGAGTGCTTTGCAAATCAGCTCAATAAAGATGTGTAAATAAATGTTGTGTTTAGAATTAAGTTTCGCCTTTGCCTGTGAGGCGAAACTTAATGCATCTGTGTTCTTCAAGGTGTTAGCTAGATTGGTTGTCTTTCATTTGTATGATAGTTCTAGGTTTATTGGATTTGTGCAAACTGCCTTGTCTTTAAAATGAAATCTAAAAAAAAAAAAAAAAAATGTTGGTTGACATTTTACTTTCCTTTAGCTTTCTCCTAGATTTTCTCTCCGCAGCATAGGACAAGTGAAAGTAGCACTGCCTTCAAAGAGAGTCCTGGGGTTGAGTCATGGTTCTAGCACATACTTATGATGAAAAATGGCGAATAATTGCCCGACACTGAGCCTTGGTTTTCTCTTCTATAAAATGAGACAATTAAGCTGTTGTATAGGGTTGTGAAGATTTTAAAAAGGTAATATATGAAGAAAGCTTTGCACCCTGTCACATGACAAGCATTCATTAATTTCAGTTTCTAAACTCTACTTTCTTCCATGAAAACCAAGTTAAAATTATCACCTGTGAGTGGTGTGCTAAGTAAAGACTTCATCCTATGGATAACTCTTGCTCTGTGCTTTGGGTATTTTTACTAGAAAATCCCGCAAAGCTACTTTGATTACTTTCTTGTTTCAACACTTTGGTGAGCTATGACCATGCAAAATGTCATTGCTGAGAAAGATGAGGTGGATAGAGTATAATACCCTCTGAATCTTAAGAACCAAATGTGAGCTGTTGCCTCCCACTTGGTATTTCTACATTGTACATGATGATTAGGTAGGAAAACAAGCATTTTGCTTAAGACTGCAGAAGTTGCAGTGTTTGCTTAATGATTACTACAGCTTGCTTTGTAATTATGATTGCATGGGCAATCCTGTACAATCCAGGGAACTTTTGGAAAGTAATGACAGTAATTTACAGCCATGTGGTTTTGTGTGGATGCTTAAGTACTTGGTCTGTGGCCTGCCTGCATGCTCCATTGCCTGCTTGATGGACCCATTCCCCACCTGCGCTATTTCCCTCCCTGCTCTTGAAGGAAACACTGGAAATGAACGCTGAGTTTGTGTGAAAGACAAAGGAAGGAAAATGTGTGTTGGGAAAGGGAGACTGAATCTGTAAGACATTCTTTTCACTGTATTCTTATCTTTTCAAGTGGTGAAAACAATTTACAGTTTTTTTTTTAAAAAAAGAAAACTATAGAATACAAAATTAATGCAAGTTAGGCACTTTGGTGGATATCTACAGTTTCTTCAAATAAACTTGGAAAATTCCTGTAGGCTTCAGGTAATCTCCTGTGAATGTTCCCTTTCAACTGTGTATTTTTAGATAATTGAAAACTAATTTAAGTAAATTTCCATGGCTTATGGTTACTTATAAGTATGTTTTATTCATGATGACAAGCTCCTTCAAAAATAAAAGCACCATTCTTGAGTCAAATTCAGATTTTTGAAGAAACACAGGAATGATAAAGGGAAAGGAGAAATTGAGCCTCCAATTTCTGTCTGTTGCTTTTGAAAATGTGCCACATCCTGAAAGAAAATTCTGCTTATGTGTGCCACAGTCTCCAAAAGGAAAATGAAGATGTTGGTTAAATTTTCAATAAGCCAGCCCTAAAGAATTTCCTTTGAAGTTGTTTTATATGCTTCTCTACTGAAAAACTTTGTTATAACTCTGCTTTGTGCTTTGAAAATAAATTCAGCACATTAATTGTATTTATGGGAGAAAGTAGTAAATGTCCCAGAATGAATACACAGCCATAATTTACTCAGACGGAACTGCTACTGCCCATAAACTTCTCCTCGTCGCCTCTTCTGGTTTATGACATCAGCCAGCCTTGCAAATGAATCACTGCTTTGTGCACCCTCATATCCTTGTGGTATGTAAATTTCCACTGAATACTTATCAAATAGTATTACTACATATTACATATTTTCTTTGCTAATTTTCCAGAAGATTAAATGTAGTCTGTATTTTGTAAGGAAGGCCTCAGTTATCTGAGCTGCAAATCCATATAGATTCAGAACTATCTGGGCACCACTGGAAGAATGATATGGCTGCCAGGGATATCTTTGCATTAGGAATTGAGGGACCTTACAGGAAAACTTCAACCTGGCAAGAGAGAATTGAGTACGTGGGCTTGGTCTAACACATAACTATGTCTTTGCTGTCAGATAGGAGAGGTGACTAACACATTAATGTGTGTAATGCTAGTCCAATGATCACATATCCACTGTTGAGTTTGCGGGGGGCGGGGGACATATTGCATCATAAATAAAACAATAAAAAACTATTTTTTTTACATGAACTCTCTTTGACATGTTAGTCGACATGTTAGGAGCAAAAGACATCTTTTCTTTGGGATTAGGATAATAGACATAGCAGTAAAGGATGAGGGAGAGAAACTCTCCACCTTGGCAAGGGGAACGTTTTGACTTGGGAGAACTGAAGCTCCAGATAACCCATGTGAGGTGCAGTGAGGACTCCAGCACAACAGTAGTGGCAGAGGCTTTTAGCCACATCAGATCAGTATCAGGAGAAAACCAGGGGCTTGAGGGGATGAGAGGAACTCAGCCTTTGGTGTGATCTGCTGTCTTTCCTCCTTCCTGAATAACAGGTGAAGCTACTTCTTGTAACACTAGGGGCAGCTGAGGCCTGAAGAATTAGTGACTACTGAGAGAAGGGACTGTAAGCCTTTTGTGCTGGTCCTTAGAGACTTGGAAATAGAGCAAGTGACTGTGAGTTCTGAAAGGTATCTTCACAAGCCTGGGGATCGAACGACAGAATAATGCTGGTTGTTACTAATCCTAACACTCTTTTTCTGCCTTCAGGCTTGTGTGGCCTGAGAAAATGGAAATAACTTCTTTGTATACTTCAAAGTAATTGGTTTTCCTCCTTATTCAATTAATATTGTTGGTATAAATATATTAGTGAGTGAAAAAGAAAAATCACCAATCCATCATAAAGACTTCTCTATCCCATTTTGGGGAAATATTTGATGATAACTTAACTATGTGCTACCAAATAATGTGCATGGTTTTCCAAAGAAATATCATGTGATTCTATATGATCCCCCAAATTTGCATGGATTCTGTCTTCTATGCTGAAAGTGTCCACTTTTCTAATGCTTCCTGTGCCACCAGACCTAGAGGATACAGGAAGAAATAAGAGCATGTGAGTTTTCACCTACAAAGACAAAATAAACCAAATAAACCAAAACAGAAAATCAAAAACCACAAATAAAAGAAAAAAGAGAAACCACAAGAATCCTGTTCACATGTATTTGAAGAGGCTGGAGGCTACAATAACAACACATTTAAAATGCTTTTCAGGCACTTTTTCTGATTTCTCTTTGTTTATACTATTTGGCTTCCCATGAGATTATCCTAATTTTTCTGTCATAGGAATATCAAACAAGGTTGTTTCTGTTTTTGGTGTCACTTACCTGTTTTTTGCATTGAGTGATTCTAAGAGATATTTGCATCTAATCCACATTTTATTTTTAAATACATAAGATGTTATCTATCGGCTTGAATATTTTCCAAAGAAAATTTTGATAAAAGAAAGATTTAAAAAGCGGAAGCTATGTAAACTGTTTTATAAAAGGTAAAAAAAACAGGAAAGGAAACACACACACACACACAAACGTGCCATCAACTGCCATCACTAGCCAGTTCTTATCCCATTAACATAGTTCTTTAATAATTTAAAAATAAATGATGATAAGGGAAGCATAAAACCTGTAAGAAGGAGTTACAGTGAATCTACAGAGATTCCTAATATACATATTAGGAAAATGAATAAAAAATGCTCGATTCAAGAAGTTATAACAGCAAAATAAATTCAAGGAAGGTAGAAAGAAATTATTAAACATAAAAGTTTACATTAAAGAAATAGAAAACTTTTTAGAAATGTTAAAAATCAGAACCTGGCCCTTTAAAAATAATTGATTTATGACAAGTTTGATGGAAAAAATAGAGAATGAGCAATAGCTGCAGAAACTGAAGGAATTAAATATTATAAAATAATTATGTGGAATGCTTTATGCAGGAAATTTGAAAACCTAAATTAAATAATTTAGTTAACATTAACTGAAGAAATGCCAAAACATCCAGATAGACTAACACTATTGAAAATTATTGTTGATGCTAGTACAAATTAATATTCCTAGAAAGGTCTAACAAAACTGTAAGGGTCATACCATTTCCATATTAGATAAAAATTTTCAGAAATAAAAATACAGAAAAATTCCAAACTCAACCAACTCAACCAATGAGCTTAGACTTATCTGTATACCAAATCCTAATGAAAATAATATAGAAAGGATACTATCTTTAGGTATTCAAATTGTTATTTTTTAAATTTTGAGTTTGTACTTAAAAACTACCCAGTTTGCAAGATGCTATGAAATGCTAAATTTGCCTGGTATACTTAAAATGTGATTTAGTTTTCCAAAACCTTATGTGCATACTTTTCCAAAGTGTGTCTGATTTGGAAACATGTTTTATTAAGGCAAAATATCTAGTGGGATAAGGGGAAGTTGAAAGCAAACAAGGACTGAGTTCAAGTTACCATACTGAGAAATATATTACATAAAATTACAAAAAAATTAATTATATACAGGCATAGGAAAACAAGAGAGTGTCATACACAAGCTATATATTTCTGAAAACATAAGATCAGATCTATGGACAAAAATATATAACACAAAATACATCCAAAACACATAGAAGAATATTTTTATGAGAATAGAATATATAGCTATTTCGTTACTACAAACCATGAATAAGTTAATATAAAAATAGACAGGACCATGGGGTACTATTTTTTAAGGGTAAATAATTAGAGATCATCATTTAGAGCTTTTGGATAATAATACTTCCCCCTCTGCTACTCTAGTTTTGCTAAGTAGAAATTGAAAGCAGTATTTAACCACTAAAGCAGAGGAAATGATCTGTGAAGTTTCATATGTAAGATAGTATGGCATATAAAAACATACGATAATATTATAGGTAGTTTCTGAGTCTGAAGAGGTTCACAAAGCCTCTCTATTCAGAGGACTGGCACATTCTGCCTACCACCCGAGTCAAACTCTTATTCATAGGATGGAAAGTGGACTGTAGTAAACCACATGCACAAGCAAACAATAATTTTCAAATACAGACACAATAAGCATTTGTGACAAAGTGACAAGATGAAAGAAGTATCACATTCAATTAAAGAATGAATATCCAAGGAAGCAAAGTTAATAAAGTTTATAATAAATATATGGATATTGTTAGTCTTTTCATTATACAGAAAAAAAATTAAACTTTTGGCTTTGAATAAAATTTTAAAATAATTAATTCTCAAGAAAGGAACATAGCTAAAAAGTAATATGGTGATATGGAAGACAGAGGTTATGAATTCTGCATAAAATAAAGTCATGAGATCAAATATATGAAAGAAAGGTTAAGAGACATAAGGAGTGGATTCAGAAGTTTCAACAGTCATATGAAGTAGAACTTTCAGAGGAGACTAAACAATCAAAGAAATAAGAAAACTTAAGAGCTAAAGAAAGAAATTAGTGAAGTACTGTCTTCAAAGTTAAGATCCTCTACTCAACACCCTTCAAGCAGGAAAGCAGAGTGAAAATATCCTCAAATGGAAATCAGTTTATCACCTCCAGTCCTTTTCTGAAAAAATTACCTAAAGAAGGTATTTGGTAAATGTAATCATAAGTACAAAAAGGAGAAATACTTCACATACAAATTTATACAATTAATTCTAAATCTGAGTACTCTTGATGTCTAATATAAAAATAAAATATCCCAAACAACTTGGGAGGCTTCAGAGAACAACACAGGTGTGAACTGCACAGATCCACTTCTATGTGTATTTTTTTCAATAAACACATTGGAAAAATCTTCTGGAGGTTCGCAACAATATGAAAAACCTCAGATGAACCATATATTTATATATGGAAATATAAAAAAATTAAGAAAATGGTGTTTCATAAATGCATAAAATATATGTAAATACCAGTCTTTTATCATTTACTACCATAAAATACACACAAATCTATTAAAATATTAAAATGTATGAAAACTTATGCATGCAAAGTGCATAAGACTGTATATAATGCCATTCCCAGTCAACAGAAATGTAAACAAACATAAAGATGAAGTTTTAAATCATAACTACATTAAAATTATAGCACATACTGTACTACCTTAATTCCACAGCCAGCACCTGTTGGTTGGAATGGCAGTGAGTTCAATTGTTGCATTATCCACTCAAAATGGCATGAGCCACTTATCAATTCGGCTTGAGTAGTTCATCTTTCCAGTAAATTGTGTACCACAGTAAAAAGTAATCTCTCACATACTTTTCATTGTGTTTAGTGCAATACCATAAAACTTCAATAACATCACGGGCCCCATAAGAAGTGCCACTAGTGATGCTAAAGGTGCTCCCAAGAAGCAGAGAGAAATCATGACATTACAAGAAAAAGTGGAATATTTCAGTATTACTGTAGATTGAGGCATGCAGCTGTGGTTGCCTGCCATTTCAGAAAGACCATTTATCTTGTCAGCAGATAACATAAACTTACGACATTGATAAATACAGTACAATACTGCACATGTGTTTTATCTTCCTTATGATTTTCTTAAAACATTTTCTTTAGCTTACTTTATTGTAAGAATGCAGTACATAATACATATAACATACAAAATACATGTTAATCAACTGTTTACGTTGTTGGTAAGCCTTCTAATCAATTGTTTATGTTGTTGGTAAGGCTTCTGGTCAATAGTAGGCTATTACTAGTAGTTACATTTCGGGTGAGTGAAAAGTTATATATGGATTTTCCATCGAACATGGAGTTGGTGCCCCTATGTCTGCATTGTTTAAGGAGCAACTGTATTTTTAAATGTGTAAACATTTAGAAACAGAGAAATGACATGTACACTTATAATTTTTAGATTTAAAAATTGATTAAAGAAAACTGATCATAACCAAAGTCAATGACAGACAGCTCAGTGTCTACTAAAAAACCTTGTGTTCCCCCTTTTATTACATAAAACTTTGCCAACATCTATATTTCTCATCTCGCCTCTCTGTGGTTTCAGTGATGGAAAGCTAATGGAAATGATGGGTTACCCTTCCGTGGTAAGGGACTAAGTAAGAGTCCGATGTGCTGTCCCTAATGGTTTAATTCCACTTCTGACTCGCTGCAGAAGACTCTAAGTATCTATGAATTGGCAGACCAACAAGACAGAAGAAATTTGAATTTCTTAAATATCCTATGGAGTAAAGCTACTCAACAACCAGGAAATTGTGAGTTGTACTGTTACATAAGCAAGAAGTAATCTTTTATTGTATTAATTCCTTAAAACTTTGGATTATTTCCAAACCAAAGCTTTTTTTTTTTTTTTTTTTTTAGTAGCTTTGTAACCCTATCTATGACAGAAACTATCACCTTTAACTGGAACATTTCTGTTATGAACATTTTAAAACATGTAGCAGAGGGTTGAAAATCAATGAGTGGGTGGTGAGTAAGCAGGTATTAGGCAATGAAAAGATGGATGAAGTATGTAGTATGGAAATATGTGACAAAACAGTTGTCTACAATAATTCAAATGGCAAGCAAAGTGCCCACCAGGCCTACAGCTCTATGGGAAGAGGTTGGAAAAGAGATTGTTAGTAAGATGTGTTGGTTATTCCTTTTAAGGTATTATGAGAAAGAGATGATCTCAGGCAAAAATTGACTGGTTTGAGAACAGATACTAAAGAAATAAACAAACAAAAAATGCCAAGAGAGCTAAAAATTTGGGGCCTTTTAGGGTTGGATGAGCTTATTGCTTTTTAACCCCATATATTAAGAGTTAACCCTTTTTAAAAGGCATTGAGCAAGACAAGCCTATTAAAACTTCACAGTTAAATAAACTAAGATCTAAATTAATATAGTTTCCTTCCCTTTCAAACCTATTATTTATATGACCTTTAGGAAGCTGCCATTTTGTTGAGAGAGAAAGGCCTATAAAAAGAATAAAGAGATTAAATTTGTAAATTACGCCTCAGAAAAAACATTTGAATGTAGTTACAGGTACGTAAAATTGGCTCGATGCAACAATTCACAATATATGAGGAGGTTGTAAAACATCCTTAGGAACTCAGACTTACATCAAAAAGAGTTGTGCAGTGATACGTATACAGCATGTAATGAGATCGTGTTCCACAATGTCTACTCTATCCATGGAGAAAAATGAACAATGAAGAAACTTGTGCACAGTTGATCTAGGGGGTCACATACAGTAATGAATAAGAGAAGAATCAGGTTCTAATCAAGGAAATACTACCAGGATATAGAGTTTTCAAAATGCTTGCCTACCAGCTAATGAGTAATAACTACTGTGTGTCATCTCCCTTTTCAACTGTCTCACAGTGGGAATTTTTACTTCAGAATAGAGTTGGTCAAACAACAAAAAGAAGACTCAAATAAGCAACTTAAAGAATGGAAAATAACTAAATTTACTGAGGTGATTAAAATTATTACAAAATCATAAGTATAAATTTATGCAAGGACTCTTGAAAATCTGCATAAAATGGCTAATTTCCTAAGAAAATGTAAATTACCAAAAATAATTCAAGAAGTAGTAGAATATCTGACTAAATACTATTTAGAACCTTTTTAAGAACACCTGACTAAATCAATACTATTTAGAACATTTTTACTAGTAGTCAAAGTTCTACTCCTAATAAGTATATGAGTGCAACATGAATTTACTATCAAAGTCTATCAAATTTTCAAGGAACATATAACTTCTATTTTTGAGAAAATGTTCTAGAACAGAGGTCCCCAACCCCTTGGCCCCTACAGGTCTGTGACCTGTTGGGAACCAGCAGGAGGTGAGCTGCAGGCAAGTGAGCATTACCTCCTGAGCATCGCCGCCTGTCAGATCAGCAGCGGCACTGGATTCTCATAGGAGCAGGAACCCTATTGTGAACTGCGCATGCGGGGATCTAGGATGTGTGCTCCTTATGACAATCTGCCTAATGCCTGATGATCTGAGGGAGACAGTTTCATGCTGAAACCATCTCCGCTCCAGTTCATGGAAAAGTTGTCTTCCACGAAGCGGGTCCCTGGTGCCAAAAGACTGGAGGCCGTTGTTATAGAGCATAGTAACATACAGAAAACTTTCCAACTCAATGAGGCTAGCATTACCCAAATTCCAAAGTCTAACAAATTCTCATCCTTCCCTCGTGTACACATAGAAATACTGTGAGGCAATAGCACTATTGAATAATGCTGGAATACCCTAAATATTAACAGAACAAATTCAAAGTTATATTAAAGAAAAATTGAACACTACCAATTAGGTTGTATTTCAGGAATACAAAGATAGTATATTATTTAAAAATCAGTTAATCTCCTCTCCTGAAAGGTTAATAAAGGAAAATAAATATCATTATTTTATTATGTGACAAGATTAAATACTCATTCCAGATTAAAAAACAAAAACAACAAATATCAATCCCCTGGGAATAGAAAGAAATCTTCATCTAATGTAGAGCATATATCTACAAAAAGTTAGAAAGAGGACAAAGATGCCTGCTATTAAACTGCTAATATTTGAAATTATGTGACAATTTGTAATTAATGTAAAAAAGTTAATTATTGATATTGAAAAGAGAGAAACAACTGTCACTACTTATGGTGATAATGATCATTAGACTAGAAAATTCAAGAGAATCAACTGAAACAATTAGATTAAAAATGTAATAAGTTTACTGGGTCGATTTACAACAATCATTCATTTTCTTATACACCAGTGATAACAACTGAAAGCTATAAGAAAATAAAATGCAGCTAAGAACAGCAAAATAACAATAATACAAATTCTAAAATACCAAGAAACAAATCTTTTAAAATATATTTAAGAATATGATTTTCCAAATGAAACTTTACTGAGTTATGTAAAAGAAAATCTTAATTAATAAGTAACATGTACATAAGTAGAAAAATTAAAATAATACTGCAGAATTTTGAAAGGATGCAGAAAGCTAGAAAAAGTCTCTCTCATCCTAAGAACAAGAAAAAGCCAGAAAATCTACAAAATCATAATTTTTCTCAAAACTATAAGTTCAAGAATGAGACCCAAATGAGATTTCAGGACAGCTAGCAAGCCAGAAATCTAAAGACAGAAAGGCATCTCCAGGGAACATCAAGACGTCACTATTGTCTTACTTGTAAACAAGGAAAACAGGTCCACCATAAAAAACAGGTAAGATGTTTTCAGCTAAACTTTTAAAAAATTCCCAAGCATCAAGTATGAGTTTGCATGCACTTGGAGGCTCTTAGAGTATTTCACAAGGTGTTCAAGAGGAACAGTAATTCTAGGGTAGGAGACTGGAGAAAGCTTACTTTGGAGGGGGCAAGTTTGTATAAAGGTAGTGGCTGCTGCTGTGAGAAAAGCATGAAGCAATTCATTGTCCTTTTCTCCTAGGGAACAAAAGCCTTAAGCCCCTAGAGAAGGGTGGCAAACAAAGATGACCCCAGGCACAAGTGAAATCTCACTGTTGTTTGGGAATAATAATTATTATTATTAATCCTCCCTCTTTAAGGGAGGGGCAGAAAAAATGTCTTGGACTTATAAATATCCTATCACTAGGAAAGAACAAGATCACTTAGAAAACCTCATCCCTTGAGTTTGTGTCCTTTGTAGGGACATGGATGCAGCTGGAAACCATCATTCTTAGCAAACTATCGCAAGAACAGAAAACCAAACACCGCATGTTCTCACTCATAGGTGGGAACTGAACAATGAGATCACTTGGACTCGGGAGGGGGAACATCATACACGGGGGCCTATCATGGGGACGGGGAGAGGGGAGGGATGGCACTGGGAGTTATACCTGATGTAAATGACGAGTTGATGGGTGCTGACGAGTTGATGGGTGCAGCAAGCCAACATGGCACAAGTATACATATGTAACAAACCTGCATATTATGCACATGTACCCTAGAACTTAAAAGTATAATTAAAAAAAAAAGAAAAAGAAAAAAAGAAAAAAAAAAAAAAAAGAAAACCTCATCCTTAAGACCTAGAATAGAAGTCAGAAAACAAACAAACAAAGACAATTTTTAGAAGATTAGACCATACACAGACACCAGGGATATGTGTAGGCAGAGGAAAGAGCATCTTCCCCCATGGTGAGAAGATGACTATCTGCAAGCCCAGAAGACAGGCTTTCAAGGAAAAACACTGTGCCAACACCTTGATCTTGACCTCTAGCCTGCAAAGCTGTGAGAAAATACATTTCTGTTATTAAAGCCCATCTAACCTATGGTATTTTGTTATGGCAGCCACAACAAGCTAATATAATTCATAATTCAAAACGTATCATAGACCTAAATATAAAGCCTATACTAGAGAACTTCTAAAAGAAAATATAGGAGAAAATATATATGACTCTAAGTGAGGCAAAAATTTCTTAGACAAAACACCTAAAGCAAGATTCATAAAATGACGTATTGATAAAGTGGACTTCATAAAGTTAAGAACCTGAGAGGTCTTTGATAGACACTGTTAAGAAAGTGCAAAAGTAAGCCACGGACTGGAGAAAATATACACATCTGATAGAGAACTGTATCCAGAATATGGAAATAATTTTCAAAACCAAATAAAAAAGCCAATGAAAATGGACAAATTATTTGAACAGATATTTTTCCCAAGGAGATATATGAATGGCAAATAAACACATAAAACATTCTTAGCATCATTAGCCACAAAGGGAATGCAAATTGAAACCACAGTGTCCTATCACTACACACTTATTAGAATGACTAAAGCAACAAAACAAATCAAAAAACCAAATCAACAATTCCAAGTGCTGGCAAAGACACAGAGCTACTAGAACTTTCATAAGCTGCTGGTGAGGATGCAAAATAATATAGCCCCTTTGAAAAACAGGTTAGCATTTTTAAAAATGTTAAACATACATTTACCATATAATTTAGCATTCCCACTCCTATTTACCTAAAATAAATAAAAACTTATATTTACATGAAAATCTTATAGTGAATATTTTTAGCAGTTTTTTTTCTCATCCAAAGTGGAAAAAACTCAAGTGTCTTTCAACTGATAATGGCAAACTGTAATGTATCCATATAACAGAATACTACTCACCAGTAAAAAAGGATCCATGTTCTAGTACCTTCAACTTCAATCAGATGAATCTCAAATACCTTATGCTAAGTGAACAATGCCAGCCTCTGAAGGCTACATAGTGTATGATTCCATTTTTATGGCTTATGGAGGAGACAAAACTATAGAAACAGAGGGAAAGATCAGTAGTTGCCAGAACCATGGTTCTGGGGCAAAGGTTGACTATGAAAGGACATGAGGGATGTTTTCCATGGTGATGGATCCATTCTGGATCTTGATTATTGTAGTGGAACCCTAACTGCATACATTTGTCAAACCCTGTGCACTAACAACATAATTTTACTTCTTGTAAAAAATATCTCATTAACTTGGCTTCAAAAGATAGGATTTGAAGAAAGAATGAGATAACAAATTGAGTTAGCTTGGAGAGGGGCAATCCTTTCCAAAGCAAGAGACAAAGATAGCAACCATATAGAAAAAGGGCAGACTTGAATACATAAAAATTAAACTTCTGTATTACAAAATACACTAAATATAAAGTTAATATGTTTTATTATACTGGAAATATATTTACAACATATTCAACTGCCAACAGGTTGCTATGCAGAATATCTACAGTTGCTATAAAATAGTAAGAGAAATAAAAATTATGCAGTTGAAAAATGTCACAAACATACATTTTAGTTCATCGAAGTAGATAATAAAAACAAGCTAATATGGTTAATTAGAAAACAGTAAACTAAAAATGAGACATCTGTACACGTTAGATTGGCATGAGCTGTTGATGTTGCCAGGCAAGTGGGCACTCTCATACACTCTGTAGGAGTGCAATATGGTGGAGCCTATTAGGAAAGCAATTTTGTAATCTCTATCAAAAGTTTAGCATTAACTCTTAAAGTTTAGCATAACTACTAACAGTTTAGCATTTAACAAGTTCACTACCAAAATTTTACCTTATAGATGTTTTGATTTTTAACTTTTGTGGGTACATGGCAGCTGTATATAGTTATGGGGTACTTGAGATATTTTGATACAGACATGCAGTGCATAATACCACGTCATGGAAAATTGGGTATCCATAACCTCAAGCATTTGTCCTTTGCGTTACAAACACTCCAATTATACTCTTTTAGTTATTTTTAAATGTACAATTAAATTATTATTGACTGCAGTCACTCTATCAAATACTAGATCTCATTCATTCATTTAAAAGGTGTGTTTTTGTATCAATTTAATCATCCTCACCACCCTCCCAACACCCCATTACCCTTCCCAGACTTGTAACCATCGCTCTATTATCTATCTCCGAGTTCAATCGTTTTGATTTTTGGATCCCACAAATAAGTGAGAATGTATAATGTTTATCTTTCTGTGCCTGGCTTATTTCACTTAACACAATGACCTCCAGTTCCATCCACGTTGTTGCAAATGACACGACCTCATTCTTTTTTTCTAGTTAAATAGTACTCCATTGTGCATATGTAACACATTTTCTTTATCCATGCATCTGTTGATGGACACTTAGGTTGCTTCCAAATCTAAGCTATTGTGAACAGTACAGCAACAGACATGGGAGTGCAGGTATCTCTTCAATATACTGATTTTCTTTCCTCTACATATGCACCTAGCAATGGGATTGCTGGAATGTATAGCAGCTCTATTTTTAGTTTTTTGAGGAACTTTCAAACTGTCCTGTCTCATAGTTGCACTAATTTACATTCCCACCAACAGTTTATGAAGGATTTCTTTTCTCCATATCCTCACCAACATTAGCTATTGCCTGTCTTTTGGATAAAAGCCATTTTAGCCTTACAGATATATTTTTTTAATATCATACGGTATGTTTAATAATAAATATTTTTTAAATGAACTAAACAACTGTCAACAGGGAAATGTTAAGTAAATAACTATGTATAACTGTTCTGTACAACCAATTAGAAGATAGAATAAAGGTATATGTATTTACATAGAAATTTTGATGAGTCACATTATTAAGGGAAAAATAGATTGTATTTTAATATATAGATTTTCATCTCTTTAGTGTTAAAAAATTAATCAAATGTGTGTATGTATTATCATATAAATCAAATGATTTTTGTCAACTTAAAGTTACTGCCTCCTGTGGGGATAGGGTGAATGAAGAGGAATGTAGGGGTTTTGTCCTATAAATTTTTCTATTGCTTGAACTGTTACATTAAGAAACTAATTATAACCTATGTAGTTGAAAAAAGAGAACAGAAAATGGGGAAAATAAATAGTAGAATATATATTGTGCTATGCTGCATAATGCCTGTGTTTTGAAATGCTTTTTTTAAAAAATTATAATTTTCCAAATATTTTGTTCTAATACTTTGATCTGGTACAGTTTGAGTGGTGATCACTGAAAGCATCACAACTTATTACTAGCAATGTGTGCTTCAGGGTGTCATTATTTACAACCTTTACACAGGAAATAGTTTGTTTCTACAGGAATTATTTCTGCTTCCTTCTCTTGGGACTCTTTACTAGGTAATGCAAACATTCATATTGGGATATGTGATAGATATAATATTATGTAGCTAGTTCCTTATAATGCCTGTTTTACCACAGGGAAAATTCAAAGCCAGATTTGAGTGTATGGGTTTTCTTTTTCCATCAATGTGAAACCAAGAAGGAAATATGACATGCTCCTATGTAATAACTCTTTACAATGTAGACAGCCCGTCACATAGGATTTGAAGCACTTTGCATGTCAGTGTTTTGCTTCTCCAGTGTCAGTCACTCAGCAGTTTAGGTTTCCATCTGATGGGAAGGTTTCACTATTAATCTCAATCACATCCTTACTCTGTTCAGAAATGTTCCACTATCAATCATTCATTATGTCTCCTTATTTTCTTGAAGGATGGTGTTATTGTACAACTTGCCTCAGGCCATAGAAGATATCAGATGTAATGCTTAGATAGAAATACCAATTCCTAGTTTCGCACTTGTATCAACAAGTTTGATACAAGCGCCAAACTATTTATAGTTTGCTCCCTCTAAAGAATCTCTCTCTTTTGCAGATCTAAGTTCAGATTTGCTACTAAAAGTTTGGATGTGTCTTCTAATTCTAGAAAAAGTTTTTATCTGCATGTTTTATAAGGACCATCGAGGGTTGAGGGATTCTTCCTATTTAAGGAGTCAAAGAAACTGGGTACTGAACTCTGAAGATGGATCTTGAGAGTGATAGCTACCAGGGCTGTTCATAAATATTCAATTTCTCTCCTCTTCCCAGCATATGAAAGGGTTACATGATCTAATCCAATTGCAATCATATGTGACTAAACAAATCTTGTTAACCTTTGCTATGTGAAGAAAGTGATGAGTATCTCTTCTAGGGGGCAGTTTTAGGGAGCTGTTATGTACTTGGCTGTATTTCCCACCCCCAGCTCCCATGAGAGTTATGGGCACTGTTCCAGAGAGTGGCTCCCTCATCAGCCTGTGTCCTACAGTCAAAACAGCATGAGGTAGAGCCACGTGTGTGATGACATGTGACAGGGTGAGGAAAAATCTTCACACACTAATGTTGTAAGCCTTTGAAATTTTTGGATTGTTTATAGCATAAACTAGCCCATTGGAACTAATAACATTTTCCTAATATCATTTTCCCCTAGTCTGAAATCCCAAAATTTCATAATGAACATTCTAAGATAAAAACTGTATAATTGCCTTTAACAATTTTCATTGTATAAGTTGGTATAATGTAAGATTGATACTCTTAAAATTTGTGTTTAGAATCTTCTATTTAAGATGACATTTAGCATTTTACTTTTCTGACTAGGAGATTTTCATACTGAGAAATAAAATTAGTTATGATTTTATTGGTGCATATTTGTCTTAAAAGTTAAACTTGTGACTTTTTATTTTTTACTCACTCCTGGGAAACCTAACTAGGAATCACTGCAGGCATTATCTTTGTTATTCCTTCAATGAAAATTCTAATTGTTTCCCCATATCATGTTTGCTATTACTAAAAGTAATAACTATTATTCATTGAACGTCTGTGTTCTAAGCTTAATTTTTGGTTCTTTACACATGTTATTTAATTCAATCCTCATAATATCTATGCATGGTAGATGACAAACAGGCTCAGAGAGATTAAGTAACTGTACAGTCCAGGAATGTTAGGAGAAGACAGCTAAAAATCTGAGAAAGAATGTTGAGGTAAAACAGAGACCAAGAGAGTGGTATTTAGGAATCCAATGGAAGGAATCCATTTTAGGAAGTGCTCCAGTGTGCAAAATGTTGCTGTTAGTTGCAGAAAGGTGAGGAATAAAAATTGACCAATGGCAACATAGGAGCCATTTTGACCTTGACAAGAAAAGCCTTGGGGTAGTGGTGGGACAAATCTGCCTGGAGAGAATAGGAGGGAGACGAATTAAAGATGGCAAGTGTAGACAGCTCTTTCGAGGAATTTTGCTATAATCAAAAATAGAGAAATAGGACAGCAGCTGGAGAGAGAAATTATGCAGGGAATTTTTTATTTCAAAATTTACACAGGAGAAATAATAACAGAAGTGTATTTTCAAGAATGATCCAGCAGTATTTCATAATTCTCATTGCAGAGATCTTTCACCTCCCTACTTAGCTGTATTCCTAGATATTTGATTCTTTGTGTGCCTATTATGAATGGGATTGCATTCCTGATTTGGCTCTCGGCTTTGATGTTGTTGGTGTATAGAAATGCTACTTATTTTTGCTTATTAATTTTGTATCCTGAAACATTGCTGAAGTTCTAGGAGCTTTGGGGCAGAGACTATGGAGTTTTCTGGGTATAGAATCATATTGTCTGCAAAAAAGATAATTTGAATTACTCTCTTCATATTTCGATGGCTTTTATTTCTGTCTCTTGCCTGATTGCTCCGGGTAGGACTTCCAGTACTATGTTGAACAGGAATGGTAAGAGTGGGCATTCTTGTCTTATTCCAGTTTTCAAAAGGGAATTCTTCCAGATTTTGCCTATTTAGTATGATATTGGATGTGAGTTTGTCATAGATTGGTTCTTATCTTGAAGGAAGTTCTTTCAATGCTAGTTTGTTGAGGGTTTTTAACATGAAGGGATGTTGTGAGAGCTCTGAAGGAACCCAGGGTTCAATTAGAGCTAGAAGATGAGGAACACACTGAGAGATGAGGTTTAGGATAGACATAGGAATTTTTCTGATGACCTACTATGAATCCTGGAGATCAGAGAGTAAGAATTTCAGGTCCTGGGGCAAGACGGGAGATGACAGCATAATGCAGTGCCATTGGGAATTAGAGTCTGGCCTAAATGGGACTAAGAGCATAAGCATAGACTTGGTAGGCATGCCAAGGGGTAACGATGGCTAGGAGAGGGGCATTGCAATTCTGAACACACTGGCCTTCTTTTGACCCCTACAGGAGAGGGGTAGGAAGCTTTGACATGTGTGTTCTTAGTGCATGAGACTCACTCAGCACTTCCACTTGCTCTTGACTGTTGCTGAAAGGGAAATCCAAATGACTAAGTGTTTGGGCAAAAAGGGTTCAGATTCACTTTACACTTCGGAGAAATTAAAACATGAAAATAAACTATTCTCCATCTCATTAGACTTACAAAAATTAGAAGTTAGACATTATTAGATATTTAAGAAAATGGGAAGAAATAGGATATGCCATGTCCTCATGGCCAGAAGGCAAACTGTTGCAGCCATTCTAAAGAGCAACCTGGCTGTAATTAGACAAATTCATATGCTTATACCCTACCCTACCAATCCAATTCCAGGGCATATCTGTCAGAGGAAAAGTTTGGCTGATCTATGAAAATATATTCACTATAGCAGTTACTTGTAGTAAAAGTTGGAGGTACCCTATTCTCACCCTATTCAGTAGGGGTGAGAATAAGAAAAATATTGTTTATGCACATGATGAAACTCAACATGTTTGTATCAGAAAAAATGAGCAAGATTTAGACACAGCACATGAATATGTTTTAAAGATGCAGTGGTGGGTGTGAAAAAAATGAACTGATATTTAGAATACAATTTGGTGTAAATTAAGTGTCACCTATAAGAATACCATATATTTTAGGAGATGTGCATACAATAAAGATGTGAGTTAAATATATTACAGTGGTCCAAGGGGGAGAATGGGGCTGGAGGGAGGGATGAAAGAGAAAACAAGCAAATAAAATAGGAGAGGGATTTATAAAGATGATAATAGCCCAGGAAAGAAGGACTCTCGTTAACTCAACTATACACCTGAAGTTTTAAAAGGAAAAAGAAATTCTTAATGATCCACTTTTTGCTTATCAAACTAGTTTTAGATTTTGCATTTTGTTAGCCAATAGATTAACTTAATATAATTTAAATAAAGAACACACGTTTAAAAATTAGCTAGTTGAAACTAAGCATTTCTTGTTACCTTTCTACTTCTACCTAAATTATTTTTGCATTAAGTGTTTATATCAATATCATAAAGGTGTAAGCAATGAGTTTCTGTAAAACAGTGAGCAATTCAAGAATGAGGACAATGTTAACCATCAGTGGATCTTCAGTGCTAACTAAGGTACATCCATAATAAGTTTTGCTAATCAAAATTAATTTTACACATAGAGGAAGTAGGAGGCAAAGCAATCTTTATTAAATAGCAGAGATGTAAATCCTTTGTATGATGTTACAGAGGCTGCCAAGGTAACATGAGCAATCACTAAGCTGCATGGTTGTTGGTTTCTTGGGTAGGAGGAGTGTGTCCCATGGAGTTCCTATCTGTAGTTAATACTACAAGCTTATACCTACTGTAAAGCTTGAGTAGGGTCTGTTTAGTAATTTAAATAGTAGTAGATTACATAGGCAAATGTATGTCATAGGGGTTTGCTGCACAGAACATCCTATCACCTAGGTATTAAGCCCAGCATCCATTAGCTATTCTTCCTGATACTCTTCCTTCCCCTACCCATCTCCAAAAGGCCCCAGTGTGTGTTGTTCCACCTATGTGTCCATGTGTTCTCATTGTTCAGCTCCCACTTATAAGTGAGAACATGCGGTGTTTGGCTTTGTTCCTGCATTAGTTTACTAAGGATAATGGCTTCCAAGTCCATCCATGATCCTGCAAAGGACATGATCTCTTTCATTTTTATGGCTGCATAGTGTTCCATAGTATATATGTACCACATTTTCTTTATCCAGTCTATCATTGATAGGTATTTAAGTTGATTCCATGTCTTTGCTATTGTAAATAGAGTTGCAATGAACATACACATGCATGTATCTTTATAATAGTATGATTTATGTTCCTTTGGGCATATACTCAATAATGGGATTCCTGGGTCAAATGATATTTCTACTTCTAGGTCTTTGAGGAATCACTACGCTGTCTTCCACAATGGTTGAACTAATTTACATTCCCACCAAGAGTGTAAAAATGTTCCTTTTTCTCCACAACTTTGCCAGCGTCTGTTGTTGGTTGACTTTTTAATAGTAGCTATTCTGACTGGCATGAGATGGTATCTTATTGTGGTTTTGATTTGCATTTCTCTAATGATCAGTGATGTTGAACTTTTTTTCATATGTTTGTTGGTCACATAAATGTCTTCTTTTGAGAAGTGTCTGCTCATATCCTTTGCCTATTTTTTAATGGGGTTGTTTGTTTTTTTGCTTGTAAATTTGTTTAAGTTTCTTGTAGACTCTGGATATTAGACCTTGGTCAGATGGATAGATTGCAAAAATTTTCTCCCATTCTGTAGGTTGTCTGTTCACTCCGATGATAGTTTCTTTTTCTGTGCAGAAACTCTTTAGTTTAATTAAATCCCAGTTGTCAATTTTTGCTTTTCTTGAAATTGCTTTTGGTGTTTTTGTCATGAAATATTTGTCCATGCCTATGTCCTTAATGGTATTATCTAGATTTTCTTCAAGGGTTTTTATAGCTTTGAGTTTTACATTTAAGTCTTCAATCCATCTTGAGTTAATATTTGTTTAAGTCATAAGGAAGGGGTCCAGTTTCAATTTTCTGCATATGGCTAGCCAGCTCTCACAGCACCATTTATTAAATAGAAAGTCCTTTCCCCATTGGTTGTTTTATCAGGTTTGTCGAAGATCAGATGGTTGCAAGTGTGTGGTCTTACTTCTGAGTTCTGTATTCTGTTCCATTGGTCTATGTTTCTCAGTATCATGTACCATGTACTATGTACCAGTACCATGCTGTTTGGGTTACTATAGCCTTGGAGTATAGTTTGAAGTCAGGTAGCATGATGCCTCTAGCTTTGTTCTTTTTGCTCTAGGATTGTCTTGGCTCTTAGGGCTCTTTTTTGGTTCATATAAATTTTAAAATAGTTTTTTCTAACTCTGTGAAGGATGTCAATGGTAATTTAATGGGAATAACAATTAATCTATAAACTACTTTGGGCAGTATGGCCATTTTCATGATATTGATTCTTCCTATCCTGGAGCATGGAATGTTTTTTCATTTGTTTGTGTCCTCTCTGATTTCTTTGAGCAGTGACTTGTAGTTCTCCTTGAAGAGGTCCTTCACTTCCCTTGTTAGCTGTATTCATAGGTGTTTTTTTTTTTTTTTTTTTTTTTTTGGTTTTGTTTTCTTTTTTAATTTTTGTAGCAAATGTGGAGATTTGGCTCTCTGCTTACCTGTTGTTGGTGTATAGGAATGCTAGCAATTTTTGCACATTAATTTTATATACTGAGCCTTTGCTGAAGTTGCTTAAGCTTAAGAAGATTTTGGGGTGAGATGATGGGCTTTTCTGATATAGGATTATGTCATCTGCAAACAAAGATAAGTTTACTTCCTCTTTCCTATTTGAATACCCTTTATTTTTTTCTCTTGCCTGATTGCCCTGGCCAGAATTTCCAATACTTTGTTGAACAGAAGTGGTGGGAGAGTGCATCCTTGTCTTGTGCCAGTTTTCAAGGGGAAAGCTTCCAGCATTTGCCCATTAAGTGTGATATTGATTTTACCATTTTTATAGTTTTGTTCGTATATTGCATCTTTATTATTATCTCTGCTAACTGTAGTTTAAAAATATAATACATCATATTTGGCAAGCAAATGGTGTGTCATTATTTCTCTTCTATTTTATTTATGATAGTTCTTTAAATTAATTTATTTTATCATATTTTTCACATGTACCTATAACAATTCAAATAATACAGAGATATCTGTTCCCATTCATATACTTCCATACTACCAACTCAAAATACAAACAATATTAACAATTTGTTGTATAGGCTTCTATATTTTATATTTTTATAACAGTATTTACACAGATGTAGGTATTTTTCTTTTTAAAAATAAAATGTAATCATATCATAACCATGAAAATAATTTATGCTTATTTTGAAAAACATAGTAAAGTAAAACATACTAAGAAATAATCACATTAACATTTTCTGTATTTTATCTTTTATCCTTGACTTTTTATATTCTAGAAATGCTGAACAACAGAACAATAAGATACATGATATTGCATTTTTAAAGTGGAATATTGTGAAATATTAAAAAGTCATGCAGATATTTCCTTTTTAATTATTTAAAACACCATTTTAGATAGTTATTTCATATATATACAAATACATGCATTTTTAACCAATTTCCTATTATCAGACATCTTATTCATCCTAGAATAACATTAAGTAACAAATGTGATACAAGCATTTGTATTTTATTATTGCTTTTAATGAGAAGACCTCTAGTGCTTTATTATTGGTATACTGTTGACTAGATTTAGATGTTCTTTATCATGCTCCATAATTACTTTCTGTTTCCACTTTGCTAAGTTCTTGATATCCAGTCTGTTAAAATAAAAGGTTTATTTGAAAATTTAAAAATGTTATTTCTGTACGTGCTGAACTGATCAGTTGCTTTATTTTAAAAAATGTTTTGTTGTCTCTAATAGATTTTCCACTTGTAAACCTACTTGTATTTGAAAATCTTACCAAGTTCAAATTCTTCTGCCACAACACATCATCTGAAGAATTTAGAATCCCATTAGATTATATTAAAAGTTAAAAATTTAACTGTTGGCATGATATAGTGATTACAGCTATTAGAATTCGTATTTACCATGAACTTGAAAATCCTACTGTACTTCATTTGGAATAACCCCTCTGAACTGCAGTCAGAAAGTGCCACCAGGCAAAAACCTCATTCTTTTTTCTTCTCTCAGGAATAACATTCCTACCTTGTATGTTTTCTAATATCTGTAGAATTATTTGGTATAATTGTGTCTAAATTTTTAGTTGGTTTTGGTCAGAAACAAGCTGATTTGAATTACTACCTTGTGGCCAGAGTGGAAATCTAACAGATATATTCCTAAAGCAAAATGTAGATAAACTAGATCACAATACTGTTCGTTTCATTCATGTTTAGTGGCTATCTATTGTATTTGGACACTTGTTAGGAGTTCTTGGTGCAGATTCTATTATATTGTATACAAAATGGAAACAATGTCATAGTTCTAGATTATTCATTTTGCTATTGTTAATCAGAAAGGATGTTAAAAGAAAGATTACAGCTAATTTTTACATAAAGGAAGAACTCAGGATCAATTAAATATTAATATAAGTTGAAATAATCTGTTGTACACTCATCAATATTTAAATAATCAAGATTAACCCAACTAATAGGTAGAGCTTAGGTAGTTACATAAGGGTGCATTTCTCAGCTCACTTATACTAATGGTGTCTTTGGATTGGTGTTATTCATATTTAATCTTTATTGTGTTAAAATTGAGAAATTTATTGATTTGTTTATAAGATAGTAAGCAGCATTAAAGAAATATACAGCTTAAAATAGTTAAAATGACCCTAAAATTTTAATGACAATTTTACATTTATGACTAAAGGACAATGAATAGTTTTTAATAATTAATTTGCTTAAAAATGTTTGCTTAATAATTCATCTGAAATTAGACAGATACAAGGCTAACTGGGATCTGGGCACCTTGTAAAATAAGGTAATGGCCTTTTATCCTTCTCAAAAAAGTTGTGATCCTAATAAAACAGTGGTTTTGTTCTCCCCGCACAGGCCGCCTTTCCATTCTGTCACTTCTCAGTGACAATGTGTCAATTCTCAGTATTACTGGTTTGTATGAATTCAAATTTTGGTTCCACTAAAAATATTTTCAGTAGGCAGTCAGAGGACTATGACCTATTTACCCTCTACTTAGAGAGGGTAAATATGACCTATTTATCCTCTACTCAGAATCAGTAGCGTAACATATTTTGGCGAGGTCAAATGTTCTCACATAATTATAAATATTAAAAGGTAACATTTTTAGTATTTAAACTTTAAGAGACATTACATTAAAGCCCTTCCATGGATGAGAATAACCAATCACACACACACACACAAAATCAAACACAAATAATCTATGCTTAAAAAACAATTCTTTTAGAGTAAAATTTTTTTCCCTACATTAGAAGTTACAGATGATAGAATCTTCTCTGATAACCTGTACAGGGCCAGTTATAAGAAAAACAGTTTTCTTAGACTGGCATCTTTTCTGCAGTAAGACCACTTGTTTGTGATGAGAACAAATGTGGCTGACAAAAGTGACAAGTCCTGACTAATAACTAAAGCAAGGAGGTTTCATTTGAACTGACAACTCAGAATATTTATACTGCAGTTTCTTGTGAGAGTTTAATCATGAACTGACAAAAATTTAGCCTCTGCCAGTGTAACCTAAGGAATCTGACATTTGAAGGAATCTAATTGAAAAGTTCAATATCTCACTAGTTAAAATGATCCCCTATCTTAATTCGGATCCTGTGAATGTGAGTCTTTAGACCACCTCGTCTTATTTTCCCCAACCAACTGCTTTCGTTAAATTTTGATTTAACCTTGGGGAGGTCTGAATGGAATTTTTGTGTTTTCTAATCACATAATTGAAGTGATGTGTTCTGGTGTGCCTTCTGGGTGTTTTCATGTCATAAATTCCTGCTTGAGTTTAGTTCCAGGAAGTAACACAGACTGCAGAGACAAATCTGTGTACTTTTGTTTGTTAGATAATGAAAAGAATGTCGTTCAACATGTTATTCTTTGTGTTCTAACTGGCAGAAAATTTGGGGCTCAGTTCAGTGCCCAACCAAACTGTCACGCACTGCAAGGAAAGAATAATATCTACTTGCCTTTGGCCCATTTGTATGATTAAAACTATGTTGTATTCCTAATTGGTCTGACACTGCAGGCTTCATTTTTGACATCATCTCATTTTTTTTTTTTTTTCCTTAAATCAAGCTATCCGTTTGTAAGCTACTAATTTCTTTCAGGCATTTTCCCCATAAACTTTTTGTAAAGCGTCAGTGATTTCACCATTCTTCCACCCAAGATTCACTATAAATTTGCTGATCTCTCTTACTTCAACTTTAGTAAAATTCATGATGTTCTGATAAGCGCTTTTTCCAAATTGATGTCTTATTCTTGTTAGCACTCCAAACTAGATCCTGTTATAATATGGTAATATTAGCTGGGCACGGTGGTTCAAAACAGTAATCCCAGCACTTTGTAGGACCAAGGTGGGTGAATCACTTGAGCCCAGGAGTTTGAGACCAGCCTGGCTAATGGGTAACATTGCTAAACCCCACGTCTATAAAAAAAACAAAAATAAGCCAGGCCTGGTGGTGCATGTATGCAGTCCTAGCTACTTGGGAGGCCGAGGTGGGAAGATCACCTGAACCTGGAAAGTTTAGGCTGCAGTAAGCCATGATCATGCCACTGTACTGCAGCCTGGATGACAGAGTGAGAGAGACTTAGTCTCAAAGAAATGAAAATAGAAAAATGTTAATACAAGTTTATTTTAGTGCAAAAATATTTTGATGCAAACAATTTTGAAGTCCATGAATAGTTTTTTCATAATATACATGTTTCATGAACTTTTGAAGACTCCTTGTGTATGTGTATTTGTGTGTGTATGTGTGTGTGTATTTGATTCCATATATTGGCTACCATAAATGCTGCGAGGAACCTGCAAGTGCAGATACCCTTTATATACTCACTTCATTTTCATTGGAAATATACTCAGAAATGAGATCGTTAGGTCTTATGATAGTTTCATTTTTAATTTTTTCAAAAACGTTCACACTGTTTTCCATAATGGCTATTCTAATTTACATTCCCACCAGTAATATATGCAATATATAAGAGCTTTCTTTTCTCCATCTTCTTGCCAAACTTGTTACTTTTGGTTTTATTAATAGTTGCTGTTTTAACAGGTGTGAAATGAAAATTCATCATGGTTTTAAATTGTATTTCCCTAATTACTAAGGATCTAGGGCATTTTTTCATATACCTGTTGGTTCTTTGTATGTCTTTTGAGAAATTTGTCTTCAGATTTTTGGCCATTTTTAAATCAGATTATTTATTTCCTTACTATTGTGTTATTTGCATTATTTGTATATTTTGGATATTAACTCCTTATCAGATGTTTGACTTGCAAATATTTTCTCCTACTCCATAGGTTGTATTTTCATTCTGTCTACTATTTCCTTTGCTGTGCAGAATTGTTTTAGTTTGATGCAATCCCATTTTTTAAGTTTTACTTTTGTTGCCAATGTGTTTGGAGACATACCCCAAAAAATCATTACCCAGAACAATGTCAAGAATCTTTTCCCCTGTTTTCTTCTAGTAGTTTTACAGTTACAAGACTTACATATAGCTATCCAGTCATCTCAGCATCAGTTAAGTTTTTAACACACTTTGAGTTGATTTTTGTGTATGGTGCGATATAAGGGTCAAATTTTTTTTTGTCTATATGTAGCTATCCAGTTATCTCAGCATCATTTATTGAAGAAACTTTCCCATTGTGTGTTCTTCACCACGTTGTCAAAGATCAATTAGCTGTAAACGCCTGGATTTATTTACAGGCTCTCTATTCCATCTGTTGGTCCACATGTGTGTTTTTATACCAGTAACATGCTGTTTTACCCCATAAACTTTTTGTAAAGCGTCAATGATTTCACCATTCTTCCACCCAAGATTCACTATAAATCTGGTGATCTCTCTTACTTCAACTTTAGTAAAATTCGTAATGTTCTGATAAGAGCTTTTTCCAAATTGATGTCTTGGTTACTGTGGCTTTGTGTACTATATTTTGAAGTCAGGTAGTGAGATGCCTCTAGCTTTGTTCTTTTTGTTCAAGACTGCATTAGCAATTCAGGGTATTTTGTGATTCCATACAAATTTTAGGATTTTTTTTTCTACTTTCGTTATTGATATTTTGATAGGGATTGCACTGAATCTGTAGATCACTTTGGGAATTAGGAACATTTTAACAATATTAATTCTTCCAATCCATGAACATGGGATATTTTTCAACTTGTTTGTATCCTCTTCGATTTATTTTATCCATGTTTTGTGTTTTGTATTGTAAAGATTTTCACCTTCTGGTGAAGTATATTCCCAATTATTATTATTATTTTTTGATAGCTATTGTAAGTGGCATTGCTTTCTTAATTTCTAGTTCAGATAGTCCACTATTGGCATATAGAAATGCTACTCATTTTGTGTGTTGATTTTTGGATTCTGAAAAATTACAGAATTCATTTATGCTAATAAGTTTTTATAGAGTCTATTGGGTTTTCATATATAAGATCATGTTGTCTGAAAATAGGGAAAATTTGACTTTTGTCTTTTCAGTTTAGATGCTCTTTATTTCTCTCTCTTGCCTAATTGACTAGGACCTCCAGTACTATGTTGAATAACACTGGTGAAAGTGGCCATCCTTGTCTTTTTCAACTTTTCCCCATTCAATATTGAACTGTGAGTTTGTCAAATATCTCCTTTACTGGGTTGAGATATGTTTCTTTTATACATAGTTTGTTGAGAGTTTCTATCATGAAAGAATATTAAATTTTATCAAATATTTTTATTTCTGTGTATTGAAATAGGGTTTTTTCCTTCACTCCATTGATGTGATGTATCATGTTCATTGATTTGCATATGTTCAACCAGCCTTGTATCCCCAGGATGAACACCACTTGATCATGGTAATCAATCTTTTGTGATGAGCTGTTGAATTCAGTTTTCTAGCATTTTGTTGAGAATTTTTGCACCTATATTTATCAGGCATATTGGCCAGTATTTTTTTGTCTTCTATGTTTTATCTACTTTTGGTATCAGGGCAGTGCTGGCCACATGTAATGAGTTTAGAAGAATTCACTCCACCTTAATTTTTGGAATAATTCAATAAAAATTGGTCTTAGTTATTCTTTAAATATTTTCTAAAATTCAATCATCAGGATCCTGGGTTTTTCTTTGACAGGAGATATTTCATTTCTCAATCCTATTACATTTCATTGATCATTTCAGGTTTTGTATTTCTTCATGATTCAAGAAGTATGAATCTGGTAGGTTGTAGGTTTACAGGAATTTGTTTTTCTCCTAGGTTTTTCGGTTTGTTTGTATATAGTTGCTACAAATAGTCTTTAGTGATTCTTAATATTTCTGTGGTATCACTTGTAATGTTTCCATTTTAATCTTTGATTTTATTTGAGTCTTCTCAGTTTTTCTTAGTCTGGCTAAATGCTTGATGATTTTGTTAAACTCAACTTTTTGGGTTTTTTTTGTATTATTGTAGTCTTTATTTTATTTATTTCTGCTCTGAACATTATTTCTTTACTTTTATTATTTCTATTTTACTATTTTATATTTCTATTTCCTTAGGTTCAATATTAGGCTGTTTATTTGAGCTCTTTCTACTTTTTTTTTTAATTTAGCCATTTATTGCCATAAACTTTTCCCTTAGAACTGCTTATACTGTATCCCATAGGTTTTGGTATGTTGTATTTCCATTTTTACTTGTCTTGAGATATTTTTAATATTTAAAAGTTTTCTTCTTTTTTTTTTTTAATGGCCTATTTGTTGTTCCAAAGCATGTTGCTTAATTTATATGTATTTTTACAGTTTACAAAGTTCCTTTTGTTATTGATTTCTAATTTTAGGCCATGGTGGTCAGAAAAGGTACTTGACATAATTTTGATTTTAAAAATTTGTTATAACTTGTTTGGTAGCTCACCTATGGTCTATCCTGAAGAATGTTTCCTGTGCTGTTGAAAAAAAAAGTGTATTCTGCAAGTGTTGAATGGAATTTTCTGTAAGTAACTGTTAGGACCATTTGATCTAGAGTACAGTTTAACTCCAATTTTTTTTGTTGATTTTCTGTTTGGATGATCTGTACATTGCTGAAAGTGGGATGTTAAAATCACCTACGATTATAGTATTGCAGTTTATCTCTCCCTTTAGGTCTATTTCTATTTGCTTTTTATGTTTAGGTGCTCCAGTGTTGAGTACATATATAATTGTTATATCTTCTTGCTGTATTACCTCCTTAATTATTATATTATGGCTTTCTTTGACTCTTCTTATAGTTGTTGACGTATGATCAATTTTATCTGATGTACCTATGGCTACTTCTGCTTTTTCTTTGTGTCCTTTTGAATTAAATATCTCTTTAGATGTCCTCACTTGGTCTAATTTCGTTTTTACAGGTGAAGTGAGTTTCTTGTAGACAGCATATAGTTACATGTTTTTTTTTTTTTTTTTTTTCATTCAGCCATTTTATGAACTTTACTGGACAATTTAATCCATTTACATTCAAGGTAATTATTTTTGGGTAAGAATTTACTCCTGTCTCTTTGTGACTTGTTTTTTAGATCTTTTCTTTCCTTCCTTTCCTTCCTTCTCTCTCTCTTTTCTTTCTTCTTTCTTTTCATTCTTTCTCCTTCCTTCCTCCCTCCCTCTCTCTCTTTCCTTCCTTCCTTCCGTCCTTCTTTCTTTCCTCCCTCCCTCCCTTCTTTCCTTCCCTCTTTTCTCCTCCTTCTCTCTCTTTTCTTTCTTTCTTTCTTTCTTTCTTTCTTTCTTTCTTTCTTTCTTTCTTTCTTTCTTTCTTTCTTTCTTTCTTTCACTGTTTTTTTTGTGGCTAAGTGATTTTCCAATAGTATGTTTTGATTTATTGCTTTTTACTTTTAGTGGATTTATTATAACTTTTGCCTTGTAGTTACCATGGGGGTTACAAAAAAAACCTTATAGATATAATAGGTTATTTTAATCTGGAAATGACTTAACTTTGATTACACAAGAAAAGAAAAGATAAAAATTCTACACTTTAACTCCATTCCACCTCATTTTGTATATTTGATGTCACATTTGACATCTTTTCATATTGGCTGTCCATTAACGAGTTAATATAATTATATCTAATAATTTTCCTTTTAGGATTCAAACTATAATATAAGTGGTTTATGCAGTACAATTACAGTATTAGAGTATTAAATTAAGTATAATTTGTTTGTGTACCTATTTTCCCAATGAATTTTTAACTTTCGGATGTTTCCCTGTTACAAGTTAGAATCTTTTTCTTTCCATTAGCTTGAAAAACTTCCTTTAGCATTCCTTGTAGGACAAATCTTGTTGAAATTAATTTCATCTGCTTCTGTCTCCATGGGAAAGTCTTGATCTTGCTTTTATCTCCAAAGAATAGCTTTTTTAGTTACAACATTTTCAGTTGGCAGTATTTTTGTCTTTTTCTTCCTATTCAGTATGCTGAGTATATTCTCCCACTCCGTATTGCCTGCAGTATTTCTGCTAAGAAGTCTGCTGCCAGGAGTATGGAAGTCCCTTATATATTATTTGCTTCTTTTCTCTTACTGCTCTCACAATCCTCTCTTTGTCTTTGACCTTTGAGCGTTTCATTGCAATCTGTGATCAGGTAGTCTTTTTTTGGGTTGAATTTGTTTATTTTTTTAAACTTTTGTTTAGAAGGTTTAACCTTCCTGTACTTAAGTATTTATATCTTTCTGCTTGTTTGAAGGAAGTTTTCTGTTATTGTTTCTTTGAATTAGTTTTGTACACCTTTGTTTTTCTGAACTCTCTTTATTTTTGGAGACAGGTCTTACTATGTTGCCTAATCTGGCCTTTAATTCCTGGGTTCAGGGAATTCATTTACCTCAGCCTCATGAGTAGCTGTAATTACATGTGCATGCCACTATGGCTGAACTCTCTCTTGAACTCCAATAACCCATATGTTTTCTCTTTTGATGTTGTTTCATAGATCCCATAAGCTTTTTGTTTCTTTATTTTTTCTCTTTTTTATTTTCTAAGAGCTTGTCTTCGATCTCATTTATTCTTCTGTTTGATCAGCTCTGCTGTTAATGCTCTCTCACAGTTTTCATTTCATTCATCAAACATTTCAGCTCCAGGATTTATTATTATTATTTTGATCTGTTAAATTTCTCCAGGTTTCTTAATTCTTTCTGTATGTTTTCTTGAAGTTTGTTGAGCTTCCTTAAAACAGCTATTTTGAATTTTTGTCTGATAGATCTCCATCACTTTAGAGTCAGCCTCTGAAGGCTTATTCTGTCCATTTGGTAAGGTCGTATTTCTCTGAATGTTCATGATGCTTTTGGATATGCAGTGTTGTTTGTGCATTAATCAATTAGGCATTCATTCCAATCTTCACAATCTAGCTTTGTTTGTGCCTGTCCTTCTTCAGAGGGTCTTCTAGAGATTCTAAGCAGACTAGCTGTTATGTTCCCTGAGTTTGTGACCACTACAGCTGTCTCAGAGCTAGAGAACGATTTAAGCCCAGGATTGGCATGAGTCTCTGGGGACTCTGAGGTTGACATGGCTTTTTAGCCCATGTAGACCTGAGAAAGACCTAAGGACAGTACCTTGGCTGTGTGAGAAAGCTGGTCTGGGAACCTGACCAGTTGGTTCCGGTATCCCAAATGAGCATGCATCCCAGTAGCACCCTGTATTAGTCCAATTTCATGCTGCTGATAACAACATACCCAAGACTGGGACATTTACAAAAGAAAGAGATTTAATGGACTTACAGTTCCACATGGTTGGGGAAGCCTCACAATCATGGTGAAAGGCAAGGAGGGGCAAGTCATATCTTATATGGATGGCAGCGGGTGAAGAGAGAGAGAGCTTGTGCAGGGGAACTCCTCTTTATAAAATAATCACATCTGGTGAGACTTATTCACTATCATGAGAACAGCATGGGAATGACTTATCCCCATGATTCAATTACCTCTCACTGCATCCTTCCTACAGCAGGTGGGGATTCAAGACAAGATTTGGGTGGGGACACAGCCAAACCATGTCATTCCACACTTGGCCTCTCCCAAATCTTATGTCCTCACATTTCAAAACCAATCATGACTTCCCAACAGTCCCCTAAAGTCTTAACTCAATTTCAGCATTAACTCAAGAGTCCACAGTCCAAAGTCTCATCTGAGACAAGAAAAGTCCCTTCCATCTATAAGCCTGTAAAATCAAAAGCAAGTTAGTTACTTCCTAGATACAATGAAAGTACAGGCATCGGATAAATGTACAGGCATCGGATAAATGTACCCACTTCAAATGGGAGAAATTGGCCAAAACAAAGGGACTGCAGGCCCCAAAATCCTGTGGGGGAGTCAAATTTTAAAGCTCTAAAATGATCTGCTTTTACTCCATGTCTCACATTCAGGTCACAATGATGCAAGGGGTGTGCTTCCATGGTTTTGGGCAGCACTACCCCTGTGGCTTTGCAGGGTAAAGCCTCCCTCCCAGCTGCTATTATGGGCTGGCATTGAGTTTCTGTGGCTTTTTCAGGTGCATGGTGCAAGCTGTTGGTGTATTTACCGTTCTGGGGTCTGGAGGACAATTACCCTCTCCTCACAGCTCCACTAGGTGGTGTCCCAGTAGAGACTCTGTATGGGGGCTCTGATCTCAAATTTCTCTTCCACACTGCCCTAGTAGAGGTTCTCCATGAGAGCCCCACCCCTGCAGCAAACTCCTGCCTGAACATCCCAGCATTTCCATACATCCTCTGAAATCCAGACAGAGGTTCCCAAACCTCAATTCTTCTCTGCACCTTTAGGCTCAACACCATGTGGAACCTGCCAAGGCTTGGGGCTTGCACCCTCTGAAGCCACAGCCTGAGCTATTTGTTGACCCCTTTTAGCTATTGTTGGAGTCGCTGAGATGCAGGGCAACAAGTCCTTAGGCTGCACACAGCAGGGGGACCCTAGGCCCAGCCCACGAAACCATCTTTTCCTCCTAGGCCTTCAGGCCTGCAATTGCAAGGGCTGCCATGAAGACCTCTGACGTGCCCTGGATACATTTTTCCCATTTTCTTGGGGATTGATATTTAGCTCCTTGTTACTTACACAAATGTGTGAAGCTGACTTAAATTTCTCATCAGAAAATGGTATTTTCTTTTCTATTGAATTGTCAAGTTGCAAATTATCCGATCTTTTATGCTCTGCTTCCCTTGTAAAGCTGAATGCCTTTAACAACACCCAAGTCACATCTTGAACGCTTCGCTGCTTAGAAATTTCTTCTGCCAGATACGCTAAATCATCTCTCTCAAACTCAAAGTTCCACAGATCTCTAGGGCAGGGGCAAAATGACACCAGTCTCTTTGGTAAAACATATCAAGAGTCACCTTTCCTCCAGTTCCCAACAAGTTCCTCATTTCCATCTGAGACCACCTCAACCTGGATTTCATTGTCCATATCACTCTCAGTATTTTGAGAAAAGTCATTCAACAAGTCCCTAGGAAGTTCCAAACTTTCCCACATTTTCCTGTCTTCTTCTAGTCCTCCAAAATGTTCCATCCCCTGCCTGTTACCCAGTTCCAAAGTTGCTTCCACTCTTTTGGGTATCTTTTCAGAAGCACCCCACTCTTCTGGTGCCAATTTACTGTATTAGTCCGTTGTCACACTGCTGATAAAGACATACCTTAGACTGGGAAATTTACAAAAAAAAGAGGTTTAATGGACTTACAGTTCCACGTGGCTGGGGAAGCCTCACAATCATGGTGAAAGGCAAGGAGGAACAAGTCATGTTTTACATGTATGGCAGCAGGCAAAGAGAGAGAGAGCTTGTGTAGGGGAACTCCTCTTGTAAAACCGTCAGATCTTGTGAGAGTTATTCACTATCACGAGAACAGCATGGGAAAGACTTACCCCCATGATTCAATTACTTCCCACTGGGTCCCTCCCACAACATGTAAGAATTCAAGAAACCATATAATACCCTGCATGGTTCTTCAACTGCAGCAGGAAGGGCTGGAGCTGAGACTGGGCCCCCTCAGGATATACTATGAGACAGAAGCTAGTTAGTCTGTCTCATTTCTTTTTCTTTTTTTTTTTTTTTTTGCTGGGTAGACATCTCCCTATGGGTCCCTGTACATGAAGGATAGTTTCCTGACTGCAGTGAGAGGCGGGAGAGCTGAGACTGGACTCCCTCAGGATCTTCTATGGGCTGGAGGCTGGTGATCCTGTCTCATTGGTTCAGCAGGTACTTCTCTCTTAGCAGGTCCTTACATAAGAGGTTTATGTCCTCAACTACAGTGAGAGGGGCCAGAGCTGAGACTGGGTATCTTGGGATCTGTTGTGGAATGGACACTGGTGAGCCTATATCATTAGCTGAAATGGGAGTGCAACTTCAAGCATGTTTCTGCACAGGCAAGGTAGATCTCTGACTTTAGCATGAAGGGCTGGAGCTATGACTGGGCCCTCTAGAGAACTGATCTGGGACAGAGGTTAATGAGCCCATCCCCTTGCTCAAATGGGTGCACATCTCTCAGTAGATCCCTGTACAGGTGGGGCAGGTTTCTAACTGCAGTAAGACTGGTCAGAGCTGAGACTGGATCCCCTAAGGATATTCTGTGGAATGGAGACACGTTCCCCTGTCACAGAGGTTCAGCCCTTCAGGCACTGAGATATGGGCAAGTCTACCTATGGGTCCTTTGGCAAGCAGTTTTAAGCTGGGACCTCAATTGAGAAGTCTGGAGCCATGCTACAGGAAACCTTTCAAGTCTCTGCTGAGACAAATGTCAGTTGACACCTGAAGCTCTCCATTGAGGCACTAGTGTGTGTGATCACTGCTGTACCTCTTGGCAGATAGTTTTGATTATAGGCTTGAGGACGAAAGGGGTTGTAACCAAGCTATTTTAGAAATGGGACTATTTCTGGGTTTGAGCCTGGAAGAATGATCAGTGGGTCTGCTAGCTGGATGTTGGTCTTGCATTCCAAATGTTCTTCATAGGTCTTGGGCGTCACTGGAATTTTACAACTTCCTACCTGAATCCTGAAGCTCCCACAGAGAGACTTTTGTCTGTGAATGGGTGCAGAATTCTTGTGGTGGAGAAATATAACCATGTTACCTCCCATTTCAACTTGCTGGCATTACTTCAGCTTTGTTCTTTATGCTCAAGATTTTTCTGGTATTTGAGCTCTTTCCTTTTATGGTTTAATACAAATTAAAAATTGTTTTTTCTATTTCTTTGAAAAATGCTCTGGGAATTTTCATGGAGATTACTTTGACTCTATGTATTGCTTTGGGTAGTATGGATTTTTTAATAATATTCTGTTATCTTTCCATTTGTGTCTTCTTCAGTTTCTTTCATAAGTGTTTTGTAGTCTTCAGTGTACAGACTTTTTACCTCCTTGATTAATTTTTTTATTTAGTATTTCACTTACTTATTTGATGCTATTATAAATGGGGTTTTTTAATTTCTTTTTTGCATAGTTTGTTGTTATTGTAAGAAATGCTACTGATTGTTGTATGTTGATTTTATGGCTTATAACTTTACTAACATAGTTTATTCGTTCTAACAATTTTGGGGAGAAATCTTTAGTGTTTTCTATGATTTCTAAGCTCATGTCATCTGGAAACAGGATGTTTTTACTACTTTCTTTCTAATTTGGATGTCTTTTCTTTCTTTTTCTTGTCTAATTGCTCTGGCTAGGACTTCTAGTACTATATTGGTAGAAGTGGTAAGAGGGAGCACCCTTGTAATATTTCTTAAATGTTGTGATGATATAACTTTAGTACTATTAGTTTCAAGATCATATCCTGTTTTAGACAGAGATATTCCTGCCTCTGCCACTAGACACAGGATTTTTTTAGAGATAAAACATGCTTTTATCTCTAAACTTTTTAGAGATAAAAAATTTTTTTAGAGATAAGCATGTTGTATCTCTAAAAAAATAGAGGTGCATCTTCTATATGTTTTAACTAGTAGGCTTAACATCTCCTCAAAGTGATTCACATTTGGGAAGCTGAGAGAATGCAGCATCTGTTATGAATTAGAAAAGGAGTGGACTTCTCAGTATATGCTGCTTATGAAACAAGCAAATGACTGGTCTACTGTACGTTAGAAATCCTGGGCTCTAGCCTCACATCTGCTTCACTCTTAGCTGATTGCCCTTTAGCAAATCACTCCAGCTTTCTGAGCTTCAACATGGTATTCTACTAAAATGAGGATGTTGCTTTTCTAATGTGCTTGTTATTTCCTAAGTTGCATGATTCTATTTTGGGGGTCAGGCCTGCAGTATTTTAGATATTCACATAGGCAGAAGCCACTCAATTCTTGCTGAACTGAGAAACCATCTACAGTTGTCCCACAGTATCTGCAAGGGGAATTGGTTTCAGGGCCCCCTGCAGGTACCAAAATCCATTAATGATCAAGTTTCTTGTATAAAATGGTATAGTATTTGGATATAAGCTATGCACATCCTCCTGTATACTTTAAATTACCCTTTAGATTACTTATAATACTTAATAAAATGTAAATGTTATGTAAATAGTTGTTATACCGTGTTATTTTTATTTGTCTTATTTCTAATGGTTGTATTGTTATTTTTAATTTTTTTTTAAACTTTTGTTTGACCCACAGTTGGTTGAACCACAGATGCAGAACCCACAGATGCAGAGAGTTGGCTGCACTCTTAGTCACTTTTTTCTTTTTGGTGAATTAGGCCAAATAAGGTCACTGTTTGTCTTTTGTCCTTATTTGAGGGCACATGTTCTCAGAAAATCTGCAGTGCTTTTGGTTTAAGGACTGGCAGTATTGAGACTTCCATTCAAAGCCAGGTAGTTTTTGCAAGTTCATAGCTTAGTTTGCTGAGACAAGTGACATGCATAATAGAATTGCTACATATTTGTTTATGAGATCACTGTGCCTGCTAGTTGAGTTCAAAATGAAGAGAGCAAGACTGCATTTCACCACCTTTGCAAAACAGAGGGTGGTTTTGTTGCTTTTAAAGTTTACTGTGTACTGACATACAAGTGTGAGATAGAGCAACATTTTGTGCACAACCAGTAATATATCTGGGTTTAGAAACACAAAACAAAAAGAATAACTGTCTTGTTCATGATGGTGCCTGACAGATAAAGTGTTATGTGTTTTGGAATGAATTAAGAAAGCTGTTTTCTTTTTCTGGTCTTTAATAACATTCTTTTTGCAGTAATCAAATGAAAGAATGAATTTAAACGAAAAGAACAAATTCTCACACCAACTTTACTTTCATTTCCCTCCTTCAATATCTAACCACCCCTACTTGCTTCTCTTTCTGTCTCTTTCTAGTTTCTCCCCTCCAGTGAGTATCTAAAAAGATAACTTTTTTTTTTCGGGGGGAGAGAGGAATGAATGCAAGACTGGAGTCAGAGTGGTCAATTATGAAATGACTGTGGTTACAATAACCCAGGTTAGAAGTGATGAGAACCTCAATGAGGACAGGGTCAAGAGGAATGAGGAGGGAGGAGTCTTAAGGAATACCAATGAAGCAGAAGGTCTAAACTAAGTGACTAGGAGAAATCCAGTAAGCTTTTTATCTTCTGGCTTGAAGGATTAAGGGTTTGTGGTAGCATCATCAACCTGCAGAGGACAGCAGGTTTGGAAAAGATTGTGAAGTCTGTTAAGAAAACATGGTTTGAGAGGCCTGAGGCCTCTTTAAATTGTGGTGTCAAAGAAATAGACGAATACATAGGTCTGTTGCTTAATAGAGATTTGCAAGATTATGAGCTTGATAATATTTCTATTTTTAAAGCCAGGAGACTGAGTCAAAAGTCAATTTACTTAGCAAAGTAAATTTACAGTAGCTGGCAGATTGGGCACTCAGAGTCATATGCATTTTGTCCTTCTTGCTTTAAACAGCTGTAGTGAGTCTTTAAAACAAATACTTAGAAAGTCTTCTGAGCATTCAAAGCTTTTTCTGTGAAAAATCTATATTAGAGTATCTTCCTGTCATCAAAGAAAACCATGCATGAAAAAAAGAAGAGTCTGGAAGAAGTTTCAATGTCATATATAATGACATTTCACCTACGTCTCATCTATTCTCTTTCAAAATGTGGACTCCTAGCCCTAGAATCAACACACATGCTACAAACATAGGCTTTGGATGGGATCTGGGAGGCATGCAGACCTTGGCAATTCTGGCGTCTGCTGATTCTACTTCCTATCAAATAAACCACATTTGTTTGATGCTGTGGTTCCTGTGGTTATCATTCAGATAGGGGGCCAGAGAGTTTATAAGCAGAGGAAATGAACTCTTCGATTCTAACACTGTTGGTGACCAGACAGCTTCACTTTCTTTTTTTTCTTTCCTCTCCAGACTCCTTCCTCATCAACATTTTTTATTTTTATTTCTCCCAAAACCAAATGTGCCTCAACCCCAACTCTGATTGCTAGTTTCCTCCCCAGCTAAAAGCTTTCGACCTGTTTACTCTTTGCTCCAGTTACCCTAGAGAAAATGAGAACCCCTGTGCCAAGTAATCCCTGATCTTGACCAAGAAGCTAACAGCTGTGACAGGAAAATATCTTGGGCTCCTTCAAGCTGGAAACTGCTTAGGGCAAATATGCCTCCCATTCTATTCAAAATCATCAGCTATAGGCAGAGAGGGTCCCAAAAAAGGTCCTTATTCCCACCCTGAGAAAAATTCTATGCCCTCCCCTGGTTACACATGTATTTGCATATCAGGACTGCCACGTGTTTAAAAGAACATTAGATCACTGCCATTATACTTAAAGAGATAGTTACAGAAACTTTTAAAAAGTATTTTCCTGACAAAAACAAGAAATGGTGAAAGGATTCCCTATTTAATAAACGGTGCTGGGAAAATTGGCTAGCCATAAGTAGAAAGCTGAAACTGGATCCTTTCCTTACTCCTTACACGAAAATTAATTCAAGATGGATTAGAGACTTAAATGTTAGACCTAAAACCATAAAAACTCTAGAAGAAAACCTAGGTAATAATATTCAGGACATAGGCATGGGCAAGGACTTCCTGTCTAAAACACCAAAAGCAAGGACAACAAAAGCCAAAATTGACAAATGGGATCTAATTAAACTAAAGAGCTTCTGCACAGCAAAAGAAACTACCATCAGAGTGAACAGGCAACCTACAGAATGGGAGAACATTTTTGCAATCTACTTATCTGACAAAGGGCTAATATCCAGAACCTACAAAGAACTCAATCAAATTTATAAGAAAAAAAAACAGCCCCATCAAAAAGTGGGCAAAGGATATGAACAGAGACTTCTCAAAAGAATACATTCATATAGCCAACAGACACAGGGAAAAATGCTCATCATCACTGGCCATCAGAGAAATGCAAATCAAAACCACAAGGAGATACCATCTCACCCAGTTAGAATAGCAATCATTAAAAAATCAGGAAACAACAGGTACTGGAGAGGATGTGGAGAAATAGGAACACTTTTATACTGTTGGTGGGACTGTAAACTAGTTCAACCATTGTGGAAAACAGTGTGACAATTCTTCAAGGATCTAGAACTAGAAATACCATTCGACCCAGCCATCCCATTACTGGGTATCTACCCAAAGGATTGTAAATCATGCTGGTATAAAGACATATGCACACGTATGTTTATTGCGGCACTATTCACAGTAGCAAAGACTTGGAATCAACCCAAATGTCCATCAGTGACAGACTGGATTAAGAAAATGTGGCACATAGACACCATGGAATACTATGCAGCCATAAAAAAGGATGAGTTCGGGTCCTTTGTAGGGACATGGATGCAACTGGAAACCATCATTCTCAGCAAACTATTGCAGGAACAGAAAACCAAATACCGCATGTTCTCACTTATAGGTGGGAATTGAACAATGAGATCACTTAGACACAGGAAGGGGAACCTCACACACAGGGGCCTATTGTGGGGAGGGGGTAGGGGTGAGGGATAGCATTAGGAGATATACCTAATGTAAATGACGAGTTAACGGGTGCAGCACACCAACATGGCACATGTATACATAGGTAACAAACCTGCACGTTGTGCACATGTACCCTAGAACTTAAAGTATAATTAAAAAAAAAAAAAGAAAAGAAGGGGTAATACAAGGTCACTTTTGATTAAATGCTGAATAAATGGAACAAACCATCACAACTCCAAAATCGAGGAGAAAGGAGTTTTATGACTTAGATCAGTGCCTTGATACTATTGTATTATTATTTTAAAATGTATTTCTATTAAATAATAATGCACAAAAAAAAAGAAAAAAAGTATTTTCCCTCCTTGATTCTTAGCTCTTTGCTCTAAATTTTAGTTGTGCCATCGGCATAATCTCAACAACTATTTTACATTTCGAGCTATTTCATTCCACTACCTAGAGTTGAGTGCTTTGAAGCCGTATAGACTGATTTTTTTAAAGTACCACAAATGAGAATGAGAGGAAATATATCTTATTATATCAGAATGCAAAAATATTACTTTATATTTTCAGATTGCTTTGAATCTGATGATTGTGTGGGGTTTTATGGAATACACGTTAAACACAGCATGATTAGAAATTTTGCATGCCCAAGCTGGCACTTCTTGTTAGCCCTTACTAAGGGCTTTGGTAACTATATGAAACAGGATGCTCAGTAATGCATAAAATAAGTTTAAAATGCCCATTTTGAATTCAATAAGTTTAAGTACAGTTTTCCCTTGGTATATGTGAAGGATTGCTTCCAGGACTGCCCGCCTTTACCAAAATCCACACACTCAAGTCCTACAGTTGGTCCTGTGGAACCCATGTATATTCACGTTTTGCATCTGTGACTACTGGATTTTCCATCCATGTTCAATTGAAAAAAAGCCACATGTAAGTGGACTCATACAGTTCAACTGTATTGTTCAACGGTCAACTTAGGGAGCATGTGAAGAGCATGTTACTGATTAAAATGAATGAAGACAAGCTTTAAACCAATAATGCAAGATTTGTCAGGTGGGAATGAGTGAGGCAAGATATGCAGAAAAATTCACTCCAATGCCCTTCTAGTAGTGTCTTTTCTTTCAAGATAATTCTCAGGCTTTTGTTGATTTGCTTTGTTTTTAAATTTACTTCCTCTGTGGAACTTTTCTGTTAATGCTAGTCTTTTGCAGTAATTAGAACTGTAACAAAAGTTCACTCTTTGTACTGCATTGTCCTGTTTGCCTGTGATTAACTGGGCTTTGGCAAATAATATCATGCAGTGATGTAGTTGGAAATGATCTGGCAGGAGCTAGTGGTGATATGCAAGATTTTATCTAGGACATCTCATTCCCAGTTCATTCTGCAACCCATCAAGTGCCGTTTTCTTTCCACTTAACAAATACTGTTCTGTACTGTTCTAATCTTATTATTTATTCTATTGGACTTAATATGCCTATTCTTCTGTGAATTTCATGAATGGCATTAAAATGACTGTGGATAAAAATTAACCTTCACTTTTACTATAAATTAGTTAATCCCAGAGTTGCAAATTATTTAAATAGGTCTGTCTTAGTCTTTTAGCCCTTTTGCCCCACCTTTCTTTATTTTTTGGTTCAGTGGGGTAAGATATAAGAAGAAATTGTAAACTAATAAAAAGTAAAACGGATGATGAGAAAACTTCTCTAATTTGGTGATTCTCACAATTTATAAGCAACAATGTCACTTGGAGGTGACGGGTTGCTAAAGCCACCCCTACCCTCCCCCAATCCCCAGGGTTTCTGATTCAATAGTCTGGAGTGAGCAGACAATTTGCATTTCTGTCAAGGTCCCAGGTAAACTGATATTGCTGGTCTGCAGATCACACTTTGAGTGTGATCAAATGAAGCATTGAATGAATTAAAATTACTCTTAGTCTTTCATTTTTCTATTCCATGAAATATATCTTTTTTCTTTTCTCTTTCTTTCTTTCTTTTCTTTCTCTCTTTCTTTCTTTCTTTCTTTCTCTCTTTCTTTCTTTCTTTCTTTCTTTCTTTCTTTCCTTTCTTTCTTTCTTTCTTTCTTTCCTTTCTTTCTTTCTTTCGTTTCTTTCTTTCTTTCTTTCTTTCTTTCTTTTTCTTTCTTTCTTTCTTTCTTTCTTTCTTTCTTTCTTTCTTTCTTTCTTTCTTTCTTTCTTTCTTTCTTCTTCTTGCTCTCTTTCTCTCCTTCCTTCCTCTCTTTCTTTCTCTGTCCTTTCTTCTTTCCTTCCTTCCTTCCTTCCTTCCTTCCTTCCTTCCTTCCTTCCTTCCTTCCTTCCTTCCTTCCTTTCTTCGTTTTTTCCTTCCTTCTTTCTCTCTGTTTTTCTTTCTCTTCTTTCTCTCTCTCTCCATCCTTCCTCTCTTTCTTTACTTTTCTTTTTCCTTTTCTTTTCTTTCTTTTTCTTTTCTTTTTTCTTTTCTTTTCTTTTCTTTTCTTTTCTTTTCTTTTCTTTCTTCCTGTCTTCCTGTCTTCCTTTCTCTCTTTCTCTCTTTCTTTTTCAAATGCTCACTCTGTTGTCCAGACTGGAGTACAGTGGCATGATCATGGCTCACTACAGCCTTGACCACCTGGGCTCAAGCAATCCTCCCACCTCTGCCTCCCAAGTAACTGGGACCACAAGGGTGCATCACCATGCCCAACATTTTTTTTTTTTAATTTTGTGTAGAGACAGGGTATCCCTATGATGCCCAGGCTAGTCTCGAACTCCTGAGCTCAAATGATCCACCAGCTTTGGCTTCTCAAAGTGCTGGGATTGCAGGCATGAACCACTGCACCTGGCCACTTACCTTTTTCTACTCACTCAGTTCAATCACTTTAAATAAACAGTGATGTCCTTTAGCATTATTAGCAAGACATCAAAACCTCATTAATTTTTGCCACCTTAGCTCTTCACAGATTCTTTCTCCATCCCTTTAACATGCATCCACCTACCCCTTTGGCTACATAGTTGGACTTCCCCATTGTTTCTCAATCCTGCATCCTCTTAATGATTTCTTTGAGAATAATTATCCTAGGTTTACCAGGAACTCTCTCTTTAAGGTCAAAATCTGATGTTTTCACAAAATAGTGGATGAGACACTTGGCCATTTCCTGGTTCTTCCTCTTGACTTTTTAACACGTGGGTTGGGACTGACCAATGAAGAAGATGAAGCCCCTGGGTGAACATACACCTTCTTTCCCAGGGAAAGAGTATCAATTTTTGATCTATCCCTTTAGTTAGTTCCTCCCCACACTCCCTATTAGTCAAATAGCTAAATAGAAAGCAAATATGTGGAAATAAAATGAAGCAAAACTATTGTTCAGGGGCAGCAATCTTGCTGACATTTGGGCTCTTTCTCCACATTCTGCAGTTTATAGAAACTAAAAAACATTCAGAACTTACAATAATATAAGATGCAATAAATAATCCTGATTGGTGTCATTTACTGAAGGTTTTAATAAGTGCCAATAGACTAATGTTTTTCCATGCATTCTCCTTTAAACTACAAAACAACTCCTCAAGGCAATTATTACTATTTTTTTCACCAAGAAAAGTGAACGTTAGAAATTTGAATAGTTTGCTCAAGATCCCTCAGTTAATATTTGGTAGCACTGAAATTTGTGCTCAGATCTACCTGATTTCAAAGTCTGTCATGTTCTCAACTCTATCATGTGAAGGTCACCAGGACACTTGAAAAATATATAACTACTCTGATGAAAGGGAAGCATAATTTTGCTATGAGAAGCTAACTGCAGCAAATGTTAAGTGATAGGTAACTAATGATAATAAAAGTAATAATCACAATAACATTTATTGTATGCTAACTCTCTTTCAGGCCATATGCTTCACATGATTTTTATTATTTAATCCTCTGAACTACAGTATGATATAGATATTGTTATTATCATTCTATAGACGTGAAGACTCAGTAAGATTAAGTAAGTTATTCAGGGTTCTATGCTCCCTTACTCTAATACCCCAGTAAGTCACAATGGTATATCATAGTCAGTTCAGGTGGTCTACTTTAACAAAATACATTACAAAATACGTTACACTGGGCTATTTATAAATAACAGAAATTTATTTCTCATAGTTCTGTAGACTGGGAAGTCTGAGATAAAGGCTCCAGCAGATTTGGTATTTGGTGAGGAGGGCTTGCTCTCTGCTTCAAGATGATGCTTTGTTGCTGTGTCATTGAATGGCAGACGTAGTGAAAGGGTGAAAGGAACTAAAGCTGTGTCCTAAAATCCTATTGTAAGGGCACTAATCTCATTCATCAGAGCCCCACCTTATGGCCTAACCATCTTCCAAAGAACCAACCTAGGTTCTTTCAGTTCTAGGTTTGGCTCTGGCGTCAATCACATCAAAGCTTGCATTTGTACAGTGCTTTAGAGTTTCAATGGCTTTTTTAGTATATTTTAATTAGTTTACTTTCTGACTCTATGTAAGTTGCATAGGGTCAGATGATCTGTGAAACTTATAAAATAGTGTGGTAAGATAATAAGTTTTTTCAGGCTACTATCTTGACATTCTCTAATTACGTGAATTAGAGTCATTCTCATAAATTTCGTCCACAATTCCAGGTTTCTGCTTTCATTTCTAGATAAGCAGAAGATGAGAGGCATTCTTTTCATGTTTTATAATAAACTTTTACTTTCACAAATCTCATGTAAGCATTTAAGAAAATAAAATGTGCTCATATGAAAGCAAACAGTACAGAATTCTAAAAGGTAAACATTAACTTTGTACCCCCATTCTCATCTTCCCCATCTCATATCCAGAAGAAATAACTCTTAGATTTATTTAGATTCTTTAAAATATATTCTGTAGAACAAAATCAATTTCCAAACCTTCTTTCCCGTAGACACCTAGACTTCCTCCTATCTGAGGGGTAAGAAAAAAAATTAGAATAATGGCATAATGCCTTTTGTTGATGTGTTTGCCCATATTTGAAATAAATAAGAAGACAAGACCTAATAAAGTCTAGTCGCTGGGAATATGTTAAATTTGTCAAAATTTGACTTCAGTGTCTTCTACTAGTTTGTGGGATTTCTTAGAGTCTTCTGAGAGTAAGGCTGTGTTAAGCACCCTATTAGCCAGGTAGCCCAGCCCTACCCCATGGGAGAAGGGGAAGGCAGCAACCACAGTGGCCCAGAGTACAGACCTTCCACCTGGACCATGTGGATTTCGATCTCAGTGCTGATCCTCACTACTTGTGTGCTTCTGAGCAAGTTACCTGTTTGCTTCAGTTTCCCCATTTGTAAGGTTGTTATGGGTATTACATAAATTAATATTCAAGAATTTCAAGTGCCTGGAAAACAGTAAGCGCTGAAAAAGGGTCTACTAAATAAAGAATGCAGAATCCCCTTCTGAAATCATTTCTGATAGATCGTCTTGTTCATGGTTGTTCCTGAATGCCTAACATGAATCTAGGACAATTTTAGTTGCTCAATTAACCTTTTTTAAAATGAACTGTATTTGGATATTTTCAGTTAGGAATCAGAACTCCATGAATAAATTCATTTCATAGTTGAATAGTTCTAGATAATAGAAAATATTTTCTTCTAGTACGTCAAAAGTTGCCACCCTCTTATTCTACTCATTACTCCTAGTTCCAAATGCTGCAACACCTCACTGCTACTCTAGACCATTAAATTGGTGGCAGCTCTTTATATATTTTGAAGTTTGCTTTCCATTCTTTGTCTTCTTAGGGCTAAACATTCCTCAAGAATTATATTATAATCTAGCATCCAGATACCTTATCTCCTGGATTACCAACATTTTCTTCTCAGAACTTTCCTCCTTCTAGCTTTACTGTACTCACAAAATTTTTTAGCTATTTGAGAATCCTTAATATGGCTGAGTAGTGATTTTTTAAACTTTATCAAGTGAAGCTTTATCTGACTGTGATTCATTTGTTAAAACTCATTTCTATGATAATTTGATGAATTAACTCATGTTACTTATGCTTTATAGAAGTTTCATTTGGTATCAAGAAATAAATTGAATAAACAATTACAAAAATATGTTACTTTAGGCTTTTGATATATTTAATTTTTTTTAATTGTTCTGTAACTTCGTAAGCAAGACACAAGAGTAAAAAGCTTTGGGCTTTGGAGTCAGGCCGACTTAAGTTTTCACTTCTAGCTGTCTTATGATGGACAGTGTGCTATTCATAAAGCATTTGGAAGAATTGCATGCAATAATGGATGTGAGATCAATTAGCTCAGGTTTTGCCATATAGCAGGGCACTTAAGAATTTTAGTTGTCTTTCACATGTCTCTAGTTTTTTTGAATTTCAGAGAACTTGGATCAGACCTTAATTATGTTTTTACCTTGATGGTTGTTTGCTTCTCTCCTTCCAATCTTTACTCTATTATTACCAGAATTATATTTCTAAAATACAGATTTTGTCATATCACTGGCCTTTGTAGAAACCTCTGGTGACATCTATTGCTTAAATGAGGAAGGCTTTCTTGCTTAACAAGACACCATAATCTATTTTCCTAGCTTTACATCCGGCCACTTTCCCCTTTTCCTAGTCACATCAGGCAGGCAAGACTGACATATGGCGGACACTTTTTACATCTTTGGACCTTTGCACATGTAGTCATTTTTAACCTAGAATGCCCTCCTCCACCTTCTGCTTTACAACAACCTGTTACCTTATCAAATCCTTCCTGTTCTTCTGTGTTCAATTCAGATGCCATCTTTTTGATAAAGACATCCTTCCTGGATCTCCTAGACACAATCATTTGCCTTTTGTTACTGGCTTAACATTGCTTATAACTCTTTTATAATTCATCATAGTTTAGATATTTGTTCATGTGTAATTATAGTTGTAATCACATTTCCTTTAGTACCTTATGGTTGTAAAATATTTCTACTTGCATTTGATCTTTATAATCGTTCTGCAAATCAGGACTTTAATTTCATGTATGAACAAGGTTGGAAACAACAGAGTCTCTGTTGAATAAGGTAGAATTTCAATAATTTATGTAGCATTTATATACACTTACTATGTGTGAGGCACAAGTTTAAGTGCCTTGCAGGTATTAATTCTCTACCATAGCTCCGTAAGTTAGATATTACTACTTTATTTCATTTATTTAAAGATATATCTTGTTCCAGTAACCTATTATTGCATATAAAACTCCCCCAAATGTAGTACCCTAAAATAATAAGTATTTATTCTTTCCATAAGGCTAGAGGGTGGTTCTGTTGATCTGGATAGGCTCAGATGTTCATAGATGAGCTTGATCATATAACCGTGGTTAGCTATCTGTAGGCTGGGGAATAGGTGATCTAGCAAGACCTTGGTTAGGATTAATTGACTCTATTCCACATGGCCTCTCATCTTTCCAGCAAGCTAGCTGGGGTTTATCTTCCTGGAGGCAGCAGAGTTCTAAGACACCAAGCAGAACTGTGAAAGACCTCTTAAACCTAGTTTTGGAATGGGTACATAATGAAGCCTGTCACATTGTATTGTCACAAAAAATTCATGAAACAAGCAGAGATTCAAGTGTTGGAGAAGTAGACGTCTTGATGGGAGGGGGTGCAAATCATTTAGCAAAATCAGTGGATTTGAGGGAAGGAAGAATTGGGGCCATGATTGCACTTCGTCTACCACACACCTGTTTTCCTCCCATTGTGCATCTATAAAATTGATCTTATAATTAATATTGTCTTGGAGTGTCTTTAGCCCGGATTTTCATCAAATTCTTCCGGAGGCAATTGGGATTTGCTTTTGCCAGTCACCTGTAGCATGATCAACCTCAATTTTCTTTTGAGGTCTTTCAGACCACACTGGCAGTGTGAATTTAGCCTGCAGAACTACATGGCTACTGGCTGTTGTTCATGTCATCAGAGAACATAAATTTTCCCTTTCTCCATTCTGGGCCAAAGTGGAGGAAATGTAAGTTTTCTCGTAACATTTTCTGTGGGTCAGATCTTTTTCTCATTTTCTTTGCATTGAGGACATCGCCCTTTGTTATATCTACTTTATGAAGGGTTTGCCCTTTATCTCCCATTTTTTCGTGAATTTTTCTTTTGCAGTAGTAGAAAAATAATGGTGTGTCTTTCAATCAAAAGTGCCTTAGATAAAATATAGTATATCTTTACTTTAAAGAAGATAAATTTTACCCAAGGTGAGTTTAATTAAATTGAAAAAGACCTAACAGATACAGCTATTAAGTACTAGAAGAAGAATGTAAGTCCAAACAGTCTATAGCCACTGCCATTACTGAATTTATGAAACTAAATATTTAATCTTAAAAATTACATTATAACTTAGAAATAACCTTATATTATGCTTTTTATCACCTGTTGCTTGGATAATCTTTTTTTCTGATAGTAGATGGGGATTACAGTGTAAAAAATTTAATATATAATAGATATATAGAGGATGTAAAGTAAATAATATGCTTCATCTTCCAAGAAATACATACTATTAGTGACCTAACTTAACAAAGTTAATAATATATATGATTCAAATTGTGTGGTAAGGCCATTAATAGAGACTTCCCTGAATTTTTTTAACATTTCTACAATCACCCCAGTGTAATTATCTCTGTCTCCATCCTTGTATAATGCTGAGATCCTCATTAGGTCTATCACTTTATCTTTTGACTAACAGCTTTGTTTGTCTATGAAATTATTCACTGTTAACTACAGAGGCCACATAGTTATTTGACTCCCCAAACTCTTTAATTCAAATAATTCATATACAATGATCAATCAATAACTATGACTAAGAAGGTAATGAATTAAACCCCCAATAACAATAACACTTTCATATAGCTGTACAGTTTTCTGATGTAAACATTTTAATACTAAGTTTTTAAACTTTGCAATGAAAGAACTATCTTTTTGCCCTAAGCTGTTTTTTTTGTGTGTTTTTTTGTTTTTGTTTTTGTTTTTTCTACCTAGCTTTAGAGTTTAGGAATATTAAAGATTTTTTTTTTTTAATTCCATACATGTTGAGATAAGCTCTGAAATATTTTCCAATAAAGAAGCACAAGTTTTTCTTAAGCTGTAAAGCAACAGTGGGATATTAAATATTTAAAAGCCCCACAAAGTTTTCTCTCTTAGCTGCCAACCCTTTCTAAAACAATGCAGTGAAAGAATTCCCTCCAGTCTCCATAAGATCCTCACATTTCATTAATAAAGGTAATACCTTTTCCTCTATGCTGTAAATAAATCTAAAATTTCTTTTTACTGAAAACTCCTAAAAGTAAACATATCCAATTTTTTTTTTTTTCTTATCAAGCTACGAGGAGGCCCCCAAATAGATTTTTCCCACCTACAAATCACCAGGCAGTAGTTATTGGGAAGTGCCATATGTTTCTCAGTCTGGCACCTTGGTAAGTGGGTTTTTAATTTTCTTGCAGTTGGAGATGTGCCACGTCAAACTGTAATACTAATAAATAAGACAAATAGTTCAGCATCTTTTTAATTTCTTAAGTATATTTTTGGGCATATTTAACTCACCAGATTTGGGAGTTGACATATGTAATATCCATATTTCTTTTGGGTAAATAAAACTGTGATTTACTAATGAATAAACATTCTTCAATTATTTTTTGACACTTAAGATTCTCTCTGAAATGCTGTATTTTAAAATTTTTGGCCTCATTTTTTTCCTGCTAGCCTTTTACTTGGTAGTTCTCTCTTCTTGCCTTTTGCACCGTGCGTGTTATGTTAGCTCAAAGAGACATTTCTTTCAGTCTCAAAGTACGACTAAAACATAAAATATTAAGCTGCAATTTTTGATAATCATTCAGTGACTATGGTAATATGTAAGTGTTTCTGTTTCAGAGTCAACAGAGTCAACTCTGTTTCAGAGTCAGGTAACTTCTGTTTCCTTAAAATTCATTTTTCAGTCTAAATTCATTTACGTTCAGCATAAATCTGTAAAAGTTATTTTTGCTCAACCTATTACTGGTGGGTGATATACTAACATTAAGAATAAAAGTAGTAAATAACATCACACTAGGTAATATTTTAAATGATTTATTTGCCGCAAAATAATACAGTTAAATCAAAGAAAATGTGTGATGCTTTTTTTTTTTTTTTTTTGAGATGGATTCTCGCTCTGTCGCCCAGGCTGGAGTGCAGTGGCGGGATCTCAGCTCACTGCAAGCTCCGCCTCCCGGGTTTACGCCGTTCTCCTGCCTCAACCTCCCGAGTAGCTGGGACTACAGGCTCCCGCCACCTCGCCCGGCTAGTTTTTTTGTATTTTTTAGTAGAGACGGGGTTTCACCGTATTAGCTAAGATGGTCTCGATCTCCTAACCTCGTGATCCGCCCATCTCGGCCTCCCAAAGTGCTGGGACTACAGGCTTGAGCCACTGCGCCCGGCCAGTGATGCTTTTTAGTTTCAAAAACTAAATGAAAAGACTGCTTAATACACACACACACAAACTGCACAAGGAGTAGATGTGGCGTGTTGATTTGAAATTTACGGAGCTACCATGGTGTAGAGAAATTCTGAAAGCTTTTTTGTTTTTTCTGAACCTGTTGAGAAGTGGAATTAAATTAAGTCTGGGTGGTAGCCTCCTCCGAAAATGGCTGCCATCACTTCTGTCTGTGTCTGTGCATGAAAACCGCTCCTCCTGATCTATGTGTGCAGCTCAATCTTTCAAGATGATTTTGTTAGAAAAAAATAATTTGGGGCATTGCTGTTTGTTAGAAGGGAAGTTCTGCTAAGGAATCTTTTGCCCTTGTTATCTGCCTAACTAATTTGTTTCTATCTCCTGTATCAATAGCTCACCTCTTTTGCCCCCAACCCGACAAACCTTCACAAAAAGACAGCCTCAGATTCAAAACCAGTAGTTTTTTTTTAAAAAAAATTTTTTTTTTTTTTTAAGTTTTGTAAGAATAGTTTTAGGCCCTCAACTCTTTTGATGAAATTAGTCTACTTATGTAGATAAAAATCATTTTTCTCCCCCAGAAATGAAAAATGACTTCACTTTTGTTACTGAGAGACCAACAAGACCTTGTTAAATTTAAATTTAAATTCTGTGTAGTTCAGAATGACTCATCTGAGTGGCCTACAGATTTTTATGGATTAATGCATCTTTTCCTTTATTAATATCTCTTCACAGGCTGAGCATTGTGACTCATGCCTAAAGTTTCAGTGTTTTGGGAGGCTGAGGCAGGAAGATTGCTTGAGGTCAGGGGTTTGAGACAGGCCTAGGCAACATAGCAAGAAATTTTAAAAATTAGCTGGACGTGGTGGTGCATGCCTGTAATTCCAGCTACTTGGGAGGCTGAGGTGAGAGGATTGCTTAAGCCCAGTAGTTCGAGGCTCCAGTGAGCTATTGATACAGGAGATAGAAACAAATTAGTAAGGCAGATAACAAGGGCAAAAGATTCCTTAGCAGAACTTCCCTTCTAACAAACAGCAATGCCCCAAATTATTTTTTTTCTAACAAAATCATCTTGAAAGATTGAGCTGCAAACATAGATCAGGAAGCTGGAATCTTGCATGGGGGAATGTTGGCAGCTGCACCAATAGAAAAGCATTACCTGGAGGCCTGGCATGTCTACCATGGAAGCTCCATCTTCCCTTTTTCATGAGCACATGTACAGTAAGAAAGAAATGGGCAACATGGTGCAGCTCATGCTGAAAACCCGCCTGCATAATAAAAGACTGGGGTGGTGGCTGCCAGAAATTCTCACCCTATGCAAATGACACACCTGTTTCTAACCAGTTTTTCATGACCTGTGTAGATCAGACACTGCCTTCCCACCAGCTCATCTATAAAGCCCCCTGCATTTCACAGTAGATGAGCAATTTTTTTTCCAGGACCCCTCTCTGTACCAGAGAGATATTCTCTCTCTTTCATTTATTAAACTTCTTCTCTTAACCTCACTCTTTGTGTGTCCATGTCCTTGATCCTCATGGCCGTGAGACAATGAACTTCAGGTGTCACTCCAGACAATGAGGCTAGGTTACTATGATCGTGCCACTGCATTCCAGCCTGGGTGACAGGGAACTTGTCTAAAAAAAACAGAGAGAGAGAGATAGAAAAAAATATCTCACCACAAATTTTTGGGATGCCAAAGCCTCTGAAAGAGAATTTTCAGGGACAAGAGACTAGATATTAAGGTGTTATTTTCATGTCATGGTAAAACTTCTCCTTGCCCAACCATGTGAGCGAAGACTATTGCCTTGCTTAGGTATCCCTGACTCCATGGTCTCTCCTGGCTTCTCACTGGTCTGGTTTCTGAACTTGATGGCAGTGTGAGGCTGTTCACTTAGTTCTTTTGTTAACTGCTGTTACTGGCTACTTTACACTTTAAATAAATGGTTTGGTGAAGTATACTTGTCCCTGAAGGTATTGAGGCTGTAGGAGGTAACTTTTAAGAATTTTTAAGTTGATTAAAACACATACAGAGACATGACTTAAAAACAACTATGAAACAAACAAAAAAATAAAATAAAATAAGGATATTATAGCAGGAAGAAAATATTTTTTCTATAATAAAAGCAAGATGAAGTCAAAGCTCAAAAATCATTGAAGTCTATTAAATAATCCAAAGTAGTTTATGCATTACTGGTATGAGACAAAAATGTAGACAGTTAATGGCAGGTACTGACGCCAACAAGTAACACCAGGATCAATATTAACTGTATGAAAGGTTATGTAAATGGAATCTAATGGCAAATCTATCTATTTGAAAAAAATTAAAACATATTATGAAATTATGCACTGTAAAATAAGCAATTATGACTTAGTTATTAGACTATACAGATTTTTTGATAGGGTGTTCAGAAATATAGGTGTCATGTAAAAATAATTGCTTAAAAATGCACAGGAACTGTGAAGTGTCACTCTTTTTCTGAAGAAAAAAAGAAACAAAATTATATTTCAAACACTTAAAAATAATAATTCAGGTCAATTTAAATCAGATTAGATTATATCAATTTCTTAGTTAACTTGATAAAATGCCCAGCTCTCAAGCATAGAGAGAAGTTTATTTGAAGAACGGGGACCCTTGGGTATATAGAGGTCATTTCTGTATTAAAGAGGGCAACACATTATTTGTACTCTTTCTACACATTTGTGATGAGTTTCTTGAAAATTAGTAAGAGTCTTCAGAAATAGCTACTGTCAGTCTCTGTGGATTCTGGCAATGTATATTGTACCATAAATATCACATTCATTACTAGTAAAATTAAAATCGTATTTTAGTAGGACTAAAATGTCTGATGACAGATGTTCTAACTCTATATTGGCATGCACCAATGGAGGAGAAAAAGGTATTTTATTTAGACAAAGAGATACAATAAAGGATGATAGGAAAAATAATTTGTTAAAAGTTTAAATAATCTTAGTGGCAGTTAATCTTATATTTCAAAAAACTCCAATTTTTTGGGAAGCAGAGCAAGATGGCAGAATGGAAGGCTTCACCAGTTTTCTCCCCACACTCCCACAAGGACACCAATTTAACAACTATCTACAGAGAAAAAAACACCTTCATTAGAACCAAAAGTCAGGTGAGTCCTCATAGTACTTGATTTTAATTCTGTATCTCTGAAGGAGGCACTGAAGAGGCAGATAAAACAGTCTTGAATTGCTGACCTCACCCCTACCACCCCCTGGCAAGGGTGGCAGGTTGCAGAGAGCATCTCTGGGCTCTCGGGGAGGTAGAACACAGCAATTGTGAGGCATTGAACTCAGTGCTATCCTATTAGGGCAGAAAGGAAAACCAGACCTAACTCAGCTGATGCCTGCCCACGGAGAGAGCATTTAAACCAGCCCTAGCCAGAGGGGAATCACCAGTGCCAGGTGCTGAACTTTAGTTTCCACAAACCTTGTCGCCATGGGCTACAGTGATCTGTGCTCCAAATAACTTTGAAAGTCAACATAAGCCATAAAGACTGCAACTCATAGGCAAGTCCTAGGGCTGAACTGGGCCCAGAGACAGTGGACTAGGATAGAGCATGTGACCTGCTGAGGCACTAGCTGGACTGGGGTAGCTAAGAGAGTGCTGGCATCACCCCTCCTCTAACCACAGGCTGTACAGCATGCAGCTCCCAAAGAGGCCCCTTCTTTTCACTTGAGGAGAGGAGAAGAAAGATTGGGAAAACTTCATCTTACATCGTGGATACCAACATAGCCACAGCAGGATAGGGCATCAGTCAGAGTCATGAGGCCCCTGTTCCAGGCCCTAGCTTCTGGATGACATTTCTAGATACACTCTAGGCCAGAAGGGAACCCACTGCCTCAAAGGAAAGGACCCAGTCCTGGCAGCATTTATCACCTGTTAACTGAAGAGCCCTTGGACCCTGAATAACAAACAGTGATACCCAGGTATGACGTCAAGGGCCTTGAGTGAGCCTCTGAGAATTGCTGGCTTCAGGAACCACCTCTGTGGTTGCCACAGATAAGTATAGCACCAAGTGGGCTCTTAGTGTCCCCTAATCCAGGACTAGACTCTTAGATAGCATCTCTGGACCTGCCCTGGGCCAGAAGAGAGCCCACTCCCCTGCAGGGTGAGTCCCAAGCCAGGAAGAATTCACCACAAGATGACTGAAGAGCCCTTGGGCCTTATGGGAATGTTGGTGGTAGTCTGGCAGTACTCTTCATTACCTGTGGTGGTGCAGGCTATGGGGTGAGTCCTACCTTTGGAGAGGGGAGGGAAGACTGGAAAGGACTGTGTTTTGTGGTATGCATGCCAGCTCAGTCTCAGTAAAATAAAACACCAGGCAGATTTCTAAGGTTTTGAACCATAGTCCCTAACTCCCAGATGGCACCTCTGGACCCACCTGGGGCCTGGGGGCACTCACCACCTTAAAGAGAAAGACACAGACCTGACTGGGTTTGCTACCTGCTGATTTTATGTCCCCAGAGCCTTGAGCAAACAAAGGGAGTAGCCAGGAAGTGGTTATAACAGGCATTGGACAACACCCAGTGCTGTGTTGGCTTCAGGTCTGACCCTGCACAGTCATAGTGGTGGCAACAAAAGGGGTCATCCCCCCTTTTTGTCACAAAAGGGGTAACCCACCCCTGTCAATCCACTCATCCCCCGTTTAGGTCACAACAGTGAGAGATTTTGCTGGTTTGAGAGAAAGTAAGGGAAAAGAACGAGTCTCTGCCTGGTAATCTACACAATTTTCTCAGGTTTTGTCCAAGACCATCACGGCAGTACCTCTTTGAGTCTGCAAGAACCACGGCATTACTGGGCTAAGTGTGCCTCCTAAAGTAGATACAGCTTAGGTCACAACACCCAAATTCTTTTAAATATCTGGGAAGTCTTCCCAAGAAGAATTGGTACACACAAGCTCAACCAGTGAAGACTACAATTAATGCCTAACTCTTCTGTGCCCAGATACCAAAGAACATCTACTAACATCAACACCATCCAGGAAAACGTGACTTCACCAAATGAACTAAATAAGGCACCAGGGACTAATCTTGGAGGAAGAAAAGAAAACAAAAAGTATGTGACTTTTCAGATGGAGAATTCAAAATACCTGTGCTGAGAAAGCTCAAAGAAATTCAAGGTAACACAGAGAAGGAATTCAGAATTCTATCAGATAGATTTAATGGAGAGATTAAAATAATTAAAAACAATCAATCAGGAATTCGGGGGCTGAAAAATGTAATTGGCATACTGATGAATGCATCAGATTCTTTTAACAGCAGAATTGATCAAGCAGAAGAAATAATTGGTGAGTTTGAAGCCAGGCTACTTGACAAATTCACAGTCAGAGAGAGAAAAGGGAAGAAATTATTTGAAAAACAATGAAGCACACACACAGGATCTAGAAAATAGCCTCGAAGGGCAAATCTTACAGTTACTGTCCTTAAAGAGGAGGTAAAGAAAGCAATAGGGGTGGAAAATTTATTCAAAGCGATAAAAGTAGAAAACCTCCCCAACTTAGAGAAAGATAACTATATTCAAGTACAAAAGTATAGAACACAAAGTAGATTTAACCCAAAGACTACCTCAAGGCATTTAATAGTGAAACTCCCAAAGGTCAAAGATAAAGAAAGGATCCTAAAGAAGTAAGAGAAAAGAAACAAATAACACACAATATAACGGAGCAACTGACTTCCTCGCGGAAACCTTACGGGCCATGAGACAGTGGCGTGACATATTTGAAGAAATAAAAACTTTCCCAGAAAAACAAAAGCTGAGGTATTTAATCAACACCAGACCTGTCCTACAAGTAATGCTAAAGGGAGCACTTCAATCAGAAAGAAAAGGACTTTAATGAGAAGGAAGTGATCACCTGAAGGTATAAAACTCACTGGTAACAGTACACAGAAAAAAACCAGAAAATTATAACTCTGTAATTGTGATGTGTAAATTACTTTTATTCCAAATGAAAAGACTAGCCAATGAACCAATAAAAAATAACAACTGTCAAGACGTTGACAGTACAATGAGATTTAAATAGAAACAACACAAAGTTAAAAAGTGAGGGAATAAAGTTAAGGCATAGAGTTTTTATTAATTTTTCTTTTTGCTTATTTGTTTGAGTGTTTATGTAAACTGTTAAATAGTTATCAAGTTGAAATAATGGGTTATAAGATAGTATTTTCAAGTCTCATGGTAGCCTCAAGAAACATGCAACAAATACACAAAAAATTAAAAGCAAGAAACTAAATCATATCACCGGAGAAAATTACCTTCACTAAAGGAAGACATGAAGGAAAGAAGGAAGGAAAAGACCACAATCAGAAAGCAAATAACAAGGCCTGTCATGGTGGTTCAGGCCTGTAATCCCAGCACTTTGGGAGGCCGAGGCAGGCGGATCACGAGGTCAGAAGATTGAGACCATCCTGGCTAACACAGTAACACCCTGCCTCTGCTAAAACTACAACAAATTAGCCAGGCATGGTGGTGGGCGTCTGTAGTCCCAGCTACTTGGGAGGCTGAGGCAGGAGAATGGCGTGGAACCTGGGAGGCAGAGCTTGCAGTGAACTGAGCGCACGCCACTGCACTGCAGCCTGGGCGACAGAGCGAGACTCCATTAAAAAAAAAAAAAAAAAAAAATCACAAATAACAAAATGGCAGGATTAAGTCCTTAAGTCTTCATTTAGCAATAATAACATTGAATATAAGGGGGTGAAAATCTCCAATCAAAAAACATCGTGTAGCTGAATGGATGAATAAACAAGACACATTGATCTGTATTTATAAGAAACACACTTCACCTATAGAAACACACATAGACTGAAAATAAAGAGATGGAAAAAGATAATCCATGCCAAAGGAAACCACAAAAGAGCAGGAGTAGCTATACTTATGTCAGACAAAATAGATTTCAAGACAAAAACTATAAGATGAGACAAAGAAGTTCACTGTATAATGATAAAGGGGTCAATTCAGCCATATATTGGCCCCCAGTAAATATATATGCACCCAACACTGGAGTACCCAGATATATAAAGCAAATATTATTAGAGCTAAAGTGAGAGATATGTCCAAGACAATAATGGCTGGAGACTTTAACACCCCACTTTTAGATTGGACAGATCTTCTAGACAGAAAATGAACAAAGAAACATCAGGCTTAATCTGCACTATTGGCCAATGGGATCTAGTAGATATTTACAGAGCATTTCATCCAACAGCTACAGAATACACATTCTTTTTCTCAACACATAGATTATTCTCAAGGATAAACCATGCGTTAGGTCACAAAAGAAGTCTGAAATCATTGCAAAAAATTGAAATAATATCAACCATCTTCTTTGACCACGATGGAATAAAACTAGAAATTAATTACAAGAGGAATTTTGAAAAATATCAAAATACATGGAAATTAAGCAATATGCTCCTGAATGATCAGCAGATCAATGAAGAAATCAAGAAGAAAATTAAAAAATTTTTTGAAACACATGATAATGGAAACACATCACACCAAAATCTATGGGAAACAGCAGAAGTAGTACTAAGAGGGAAACTTATAGGTACAAGTGCCTACATCAAAAAAGTAGAAAAACCAAATAAGCAATTGAATGATGCATCTCAAAGAACTAGAAAACCAAGGGCAAACCAAACCCAAAATTAGTAGAAGAAAAGAAATAATAAAGATCAAAGCAAAAATAAATGCAATTAAAATGAAGAAAACAATACACAAAAATCAATGGAATGAAAAGTTAAATAAAAATTGACAAACCTTTAGCCAGACTAATTAAGAAAAGAGAGAAGATACAAATAAATAAAATTAGTAATAATAAAACAAGACACAACTGGCACTGCACAAATTTAAAGGAACATTAGAGTCTACTATGAGAAACCATATGCCAATGAATTAGAAAATCTAGAATAGACAAATTCCTATACACATATAACCTACTGAGATCGAACCAGGAAGAAGACCAAAACTTGCATAGACCAATAACAAATTATGAGATCAAAGTTTCCCAGTAAAGAAAAGCCTGCAGCCCAGTGGCTTCACTGCTGAATTCTATAAAACCTTTAAGGAGGAGCAAACAGTAATCCTACTAAAACTATTACAAAAAACAGAGGAGGAGGGAACATTTTCAAATTCATTATATGAGGCCCATATTACCCTGATACTGAAATCAAAGACACATCAAAAAAAGGAAAACTATAGGCCAATATATCTGATAAAAATTGATGCAAAAATCCTCAAAAAAATCCTAGCAGACTGAATTCAGCAAGACATTAGAATTCAACGTGACCAAGTGAGATGTATTCTGGGGATGCAAGGATGGTTCAACATATGCAAATCAATGTAATACATTATATCAACATAATTAAGGATAGAATTCATATAATCATCTTAACTGATGCTGAAAAAGCATTTGATAAAATTCAGCGTCACTTCATGTGAAATTGATGCTTGTGAAATTGATGTAGAAGTAACATAACTCAATATAATAAAAGCCATATATAACAGACCTACAGCTAGTATCATACGGAATGTGAGAAAAAAATGCTTGTGAAATTGATGTAGAAGTAACATAACTCAATATAATAAAAGCCATATATAACAGACCTACAGCTAGTATCATACGGAATGTGAGAAAACCTAAAGCCTTTCCCGTAAGATCTGAAACATGACAAGATGTCCACTTTCATGACTGCTACTCAGCATACTACTGAAAGTCCTAGCTAGAAAAGTCAGACAAGAGAAGAAATAAAAGGAATCCAAGTTGGAATGGAAGAAGTTAAATTATCCTTGTTTGCAGATAATATAACCTACTTTTGGAAAAATCTAAAGGCTCCACAGTTTGTTTGAACTGATAAATTCAGTAAAGTTGCAGGATATGAAATCAATATACAAATATCAGTAGCATTTATATATGCCAACAGTGCAAAATCTGAAAATAAATAAAAAAGTAATCCCCTTTACAATAGACACACATAAAATTAAATCCCTAGGAATTAACCAAAGATGTTAAATATTTCTATAATGAAAACTACGAAACACTAATGAAAAATACAGGACACTGAAAAATGGAAAAGCATTCCGTGTTTCATGGATTGGAATAATCAATATTGTTAAAATGTCCATACTACCCAAAGTAATCTACAGATTCAATTCATTTCCTATCAAAAATACCATTGATATTCTTTAAAGAAATAGAAAAAAGAATTCCAAAATTTATCTAGAACAGCAAAGGACCCCAAACAGCCTAATTTATCCTGAGCAAAAATAACTAAACTATAGAAATCACATTACTTCAAATTATATTACAGAGCTATTGTAATCGAACGAGCATGATATTGACATAAAAACAGACATGTAGACCAATGGAACAGAATATGGAACCCAGAAACAAATCCACGTATGTATAGTTAATTTATTTTTCACAAAGGTGCCAGGAACAAAAACTGTGGAAAAGACAGTCTCTTCAATCAATAGTGCTGAGAAAACTGAATATCCATAAGCAGAAGAATGAAAATAGACCCCTGTCTCTCGCCATATACAAAAATTAAGTCAAAGGGGATTAAAAACTTACATCTAAGACCTCAAAGTATGAAACTGATATAAGAAAACATTGGGGAAAATCTCCAGGACATTGGTCTGGCCAAATATTTCTTGAGCAAAACCCACAAGCACAGGCAACCAAAACCAAAATGGACAAATGGGATCACATCACGTTAAGAAACTTCTGCATAGCAAAGGAGACAATCAACGAAGTGAAGAGACAATTCACAGAATGGGGGTAAATATTTGTAAACTGTTTTTCTGAAAAGGGAATAATAACTAGGATATATGAGTGACTCAAACAACTCTAATTTGTTGTTAGAAAATCTAGGAAAAAATCTAATAATTCAATCAAAAAAATGAGCAAAAAATTTGAACAGACGTGTCTCAAAAAAAAGACACACAAATGGAAAACAGGCATATGAAAAGGTACTCAACATCACTGATCATCAGAGAAATGCAAATCAGAACTGCAATGAGATACCATCTTATCCCAGTTAAAATGGGTTATATCCAAAGAGAGGCAATAACAAATGATTGTGAGGATGTAGAGAAAAGGGAACCTTCATACACTGTTTGTGGGAATGTAAATTAGTACAACTACTATGGAGAACAGTTTGGTGGTTCCTCAAAATACAAAAGATAGAACTACTACAAGATCCAGCAATCCCACTGGTGAGTATATATCTACAAGAAAGGAAATCAGTATATTGAAGAGATTTCTGCACTCCCATGTTTGTTGCAACACTATTCTCAATAGCTAAGATTTGGAAACAACCTAGTGTACATCAACAGATAAATGGATAAAGAAAATGTGGTACATATATACAATGGAGTGCTGCTCAGCCAGAAAAAAAGAATGAGATCCTGTTATTTGCAACCACAGGGATGGAACAGGAGATCATTAGGCTAATTGAAATAAGCCAGGTACAGGCCATGCACAGTGGCTCATGCCTGTAATCCCAGCACTCTGGGAGGCCGAGGTGGGTGGATCACATGAAGTCAGGCATTCAAGACCAGCCTGGCTAACATGGTGAAACCCTGTCTCTATAAAAGATACACAAGTTAGCCGGGCATGGTGGTGACACCTGTAATCCCAGCCACTCAGGAGGCTGAGGCAGGGGAATTGCTCCAACCCAGGAGGCAGAGGTTGCAGTGAGCCAAGATCGCACCACTGCACTCCAGTCTGGGCAACAGAGTGAGAGACCGTCTCAAAAAAAAAAAAAAAAAAAAGAAAAAGAAAAAGAAAAGAAAGAAAGAGGGAAAGAAATAAGCCAGGTACAGAAATACAAACTTCACATTGTCTCACTTATTTGTGGGTTCTAAAAATCAAAACAATTGAACTCATGAACATAGGGAGTAGAAGGATAGTTACCAGAGGCTGGGAAGGACACAGCAGAGGCACAAAGAAATGTGCTAGGCATACATTTTTGAAAAAGAAGACATTGTTATTGGAGTTCTGAATGTAACTTTAAGACGATTAATCAATAAACAGTTAAGATCAGTGAAACTTAGAATTCATTCTGAGAAGCAAGATTTATAAAATATTGCATAACAGAAGTTATCTTATTCGTAATTTGGGAAAGTGTACACACTATGTTCTCCTTTGGAAGATTCACAATGTGAATTTAACTAAAGAATCTGCGAAGTCTTGTAACAAAGATAACATTTATCAGTGTTTTTGAAAACATTATTTTTGTCCAAAATGTGTGTTCCTCAGTCCCGATAGGTTCATAAGACACTGTATAAAAGTCTTTCAGTGAGACTAACTTTGTCAGAGTCCTTAAAAAAGAATTATTGTAGTAGGAATGATCAAAAGGAGAAGGAAAGGTATGTTAAGTCTAATTGAAAGTACAGAGGAAAAACAAAAAAAATACAGTTATTAGAAATTATGGAGGAAAAAAGTACAGTATCATGCAAGACAAGAATAGTAAAGAGAGGGACAATTAAAACTCATCAAATAAATGGGTTTTCTGGAGAATGAACAAATTTGACAAGGGTCACTGCCAGAAATTAAAGACTTTTTCAAATTAACATATTCCTTGAACAGAAATGCACCTTTGTGCACCTGTGTGTTCTAGGTTCTATGCTCAACACTAAGGATGTCCAAGTGAATTAATACTGACCTGTTTACAAACTAGCAAGGGATAAATAAACTGATATTTGTAATGATGATCCAAGAAGATAAGAATGCAATAGAGGTATAAACCAAATGTCTCAGGATCACAGTGAAAATTAAATAGGTTTGTACTGTGTGGTTCAGAGTTATCCAGAAGGAATGTTATGAGCAATATTCGAATCTTAAAGGCAGGAGTATGCCAAGCAAAGTTAAGAAGAGTGACTTTTGTGATGTCATCTTAGAGTTATTTGATGTATTATCTGAGGGACAACTTTGAAGGCCAAGCGGTAGAATATGAACATTAAATATTTTAATACAAAAACTTTTCTTTCCTTTCTTTGCTGTATTAGATAAAGCCCCAACATCTGGAGATTATACCTCCCTGCCCTTTTGAGTTTCCAATAATTTGGGATCTGGCATTATTGGGCCGTCAACTCATACTATGAAAGAACTAGAAAAGAATAGACCTAAGAAGATAAAAGAAAGAAAGAACTACTTTCTTAAGAAAAGAAAGGTAAATAATTTCTACATAGTAGTCCTAGGGAGGAGAGCTACACTACGTGGACCCTGGACTCCTGGGAGCTGTTTTTCAAGGAGCTCCAAGATAGGAAAGGGACCCAAGGAAAACTAGCTGAATGAGCTCTGGGAAGAAAAGTTCTGGGGTATATTGTTCAAGATCCCTACAGCTTAGTAGGACTGAGACATAACCTCCAGATTACTAGCCTTCACACTGAAGCAAACACTTTACAGAGTTTGAGCCCTTGTTATTGTTCATTAAAAACTTCACTTAGCATACAGAACTTGACTTCCTGAATTTCCAGGACGAAGGATACCCATCCATACTATATTAGTTAGCTATTGCTGCAATAGTGCCGCCTAACAAATCATCCCCAAACTTGATGATTTACAACAACCATTGTTTATTATTTTTCAGGAGTGTGTGGGTTGGCTGGGCTTGGGTTTTCTGCTGGTCTCCTTCATGCACTTGCAGTGGGTTGGTAGGTCAGCTGAGGGATGGCTGATCTAGAGTGGCCTCAGCTTCAATAAATCAGGTATTTTCCATGCGGTCACTCATCTTCTAGTGGGCTAACCCGTGCTTGTATTCATGGCAATGTCAGGAAACTGAAAAAGAGGAAGTGCACAAGTCGTTTTGAGGTCCAAACTCCTACTTGATATGCTGACAATTCTGTCACATTCTATTGATTGAAGCAACTCAGAAGGTCAGCCTGGATTCAGTAAGTGGGGAAACAGATGCCACTTGATGGGAAGAGCTGCAGCATTAAGAGCTAGTGTAAGGGAGGGGGAGAGATGGGGCCCGTTTTATTAGCACTCCACTACATAGACTTTTTGACTTGGCCCAATTCCTATCTGCTTACTTCTTAGTCAGTTCAAGGGCACCAATAAATCAAAGGAAAATGGAGTGGTGGCCTGGCTTCTTAGTGATAAGTGGAGCATTCTTCCTCTTGTCCTTGGGAGAGATCAGTTGACTGAGTCCAGACCCCTTGACTCTGGACAGGGATTAGTGGCACTCTTATTTTAAACTGTAAAAGCAGTAACCAACATTTAAAAGTGAAAGCAACCGAACTAAACTGCAATGTGGTGCACACAGAAGACAGAAATTTAGGACAAAGTGATGGGCACATTGGTAGGAAAATAAGTTTTAAAGCTAACGGCAGAATTTGGAAGTAGAGAGAAGAATAACACAGAGCAAAACCTAAAAAAGAATGAGACACATTATCCTTTAGGCACAGACAAATTAAAAAGTTGGTTGAAAAGTAGATGAAGCTCGTTACAGATTCTGTGCTGCAGTCTATGAGTGAAGGTGTTGCTCTGACAATGCATGCAACTTCAGCAAAACACTCTAGATTCAGCTGAGTGCTCTTTGTCCTCTTAGTGTTGCTGTCTTCATTTCATCACTGAAATCCTTAAAAACCCCACACAGAATATTAAAATGTTGGTGGTTGTATAAAGTCACTATGTAATATATTATTTCTCTTCATGATTAATCAGAATAAATACCATAGGCTTCATCTGCATTTAATCAATATGTGCACGTGTTAGCAAGATTTCCAACTTTCTCTACTTTTTTTTTTTTGACAGGGAGTCTTGCTCTGTCGCCCAGGCTGGAGTGCAGTGGCGCACGGTCTCACTGCAAGCTCCGCCTCCCGGGTTCACGCCATTCTCCTGCCTCAGACTGCCCAGTAGCTGGGACTACAGGCGCCCGCCACCACGACTGGCTAATTTTTGTCTTTTTAATAGAGACAGGGTTTCACCGTGTTAGCCAGGATGGTCTCGATCGCCTGACCTCGTGATCCACCCGCCTCGACCTCCCGAAGTGCTGGGATTACAGGCGTGAGCCACTGCGCCCGGCCCCCTATGTTTTTTTTTAATAGTGACCAGGAAACAAAAAAAGTTTTTTTTTTTTCTAAACCTAATTTTTGATTAGGCAAATGATAAAGACCATAGAATATTGTATTATGAGAAAAGACTAAAGAGACTAGAATAATTGAGACTATAAAGTATAAAGTTATTAATAAAGTGATTCAAAAATGAGATAGCTTATTATATTGAATATGATAACCGTTTGCAACTTGTTGGAAGTGGGAAAATAGGAAAGTGGATAAAAACTGTAGCATTAGAGAATCTGGATATAAGGAAGACCCCTCTGGTTGTGAGAATAAAGCTATTATGAACATCTTTGAATGTCAAGGATAGTGAATCACAGTATTTCTAAATATTTGAAATTTTTTTTTTTTTTTTTTTTTTTTTTTTTTACTTTTCAGTACTGTTTCTTTCCATTTGGCCTATAATAAAAACGGAGTACAAAATACCCTTCTGTGGAGTCTCACTGCTTATAAATTTGTTTTACATATATTTTTGCGCATCTTATTTCATACATTTTCCACATTTTCCTTCCTAAAAGGTTAGGGATAGAGTTTGTCATTCTTTCCATATGTATGTTTGAGTGTGTGCATGTTTAAGATGTGGAAATGTGAACATCAGCATCTTATTTATCTGTCCTGCCCTATGTCAAATAGATAGTATTAAATATGATGTTTTTTAAATGTAAAATTTTGATCTAATTTGCTGTTCAACTATAATATTGGGTTATAGACTATTTATTTTTTATTCATGGCTACCTGGAGAATTGTGGCATCTCTTTAGGATAATGTTACCATCCTGCAGAATATATTGGATATTTCGTGGTTGCCTATCAAACAATTTCCAGACTGTTCAGCCTGGGATTAAAAAGCCACTTCTTCTCTCCAAAACCTCCCCCTCCTAATCTTCATGTACCTAGTTCCCTAGCATCTCTGTGGCATTCTCTTCACTTCCTAGAACCAGCCTGAATATAGGGTAGATCATGTAGAATGTTAGGAATCGGGGACCCTTAATCCGTATGTGAACTTCCTCTTTAAAAATGGTAAGAAATCCTCAGTAAGAAAGAAAAAATTGCCCACATATTTGTAATTTTTGGAAATAGCAGAGATGTCATTTAATCCGAGCAGCTTCTGCTGTTCTTCTGCAGAAGTGGTCATCAGCTGGGAACCACACTTTCTTTTGTCTGGCATAAATCCTGGAGTGGTCGGTGACAAGGTGAAAGTCTTTGTGCTTGAAAAAGATCATGGCGGGTTTCCTTTCATACACAAAAAGGATAACAGAGGCTAGTGTTTCATTCTCCAATTTTTATATATATTCTCCATTTTAAAAGTCTATTCTCTTCTATATTCCTAAATCCTATCTAATTAGGCAGAAAAAATAACACCATACTTAGAGTCAGACAAACCTTGACATGCATCTTGGTCCTATCCTCTCCCAGTGGACAGTCTTGGGCAAGTCAGATAGCTTTTCTTGAAGTTATTTTCTTTGCTCTCAAATGTAGCTAGTCAATTACCTACCTAGCATGGTTGTTGTGAGGATTAAATAGGAGACATTGTGATGGTTTAATCAGTGTGTGTCCATTGACTCAGTATGTTTCTTACACATAGTAGGTACTTAGCCAAAATATAATTGGAAAAATGAAAGTGTTATTTGATTCACTTTCAAAAGAATTTCAATTTTGTAAACACTCATAAATCTTCATTTCTACCTGTATTTCAGGCCTCAACTTTAGTATATATTACAGCACTTTTGGTATTAATAGATTAATGATTTAAGCATAGATTTAGTGACTTCTACATATTGAACTGGCTACTGTGTGGATGGATATCAATATACAGGCAATAGTTATAGTAAGAACTTAGTTTATTAAGTGCTAAGTGGACAGGTTTAGACTGTAATTACAGTTGAATCCTAGTTAAAGAGAGAGACTCCAAGAAGTAATGATAATCTAAGAAAATAACAGATGCAAGGTGACTTAAGCAGAAGCTAGATGAATGAGTTGGGTGTACTAGGTGGTGTAACACTTGGTAGTGCATAGGTATGTGGTTTTGCTATGATTAGATTGTTTTTCTCGAGCCTAGGATGCATTCAGACGACAAGGATGTGGAGAGCACTTGTATTTTTGATAGGAAGGAGAGATGCAGATTGTAAAGAGCTTCAAAACCAAGTGAGATTTAACTTTGGTTCAAAAACAGCAGGGAGGAGGTATGGGCTTATGAACAAAAATGTGATATAAATGAGACCTTTTGCTTACTAGCCATGTGTAGAATAAATTGGATGAGAACAGCAAAGATTATTTAGCAGCTGTTGACACAATGCATGCTGTGATAATGCAAGTCTATACTTAGTTGTCCTGGGGATGAGTTGAGAAAGGCCTTAAATATTAGAAAGAGGCTGGGCTAATACCTGTAATTCTAGCACTTTGGGAGGCTGAGGTGGGAGAACCACTTGAGCCCAGGAGTTCAAGGCCAGCCTGGGCAACACAGCGAGACCTTGTCTCTACAAAAAATAAACAAAAATTAGCTGGGCGTAGTGGCACACACCTGTGGTCCCAGCTACTCAGGAAGCTGAGGTGGGAGGATCACTTGAGCCCCAGAGGTAGAGGCTGCAGTGATCCCTGATCGCATCACTGCACTCCAGCCTGGGTGACAGAGTGAGATTTTTGTCTCAAAAATAACATTGATGGTATGGATATGACTAGGAAATTTTCAAACTACTGACAGGATTTAGAGACATACATTTTGGAGGGAGATAAGACAACAGGTATTTATAAGTTGGAAGACAAGGTAATGGTGAAATTCTTACGTAAAGTTGGAAGAAGGGTCTGTGTTTTAGGAAGATCATGGGTTAGACTTTGAGAATGCTGAGGTAGTAGAAGGCTACCCACATGAAAATGCCCCATAGGCACTTGTAGATATTGAAATCAATATAAGTTTAAGGTAAGTTTCTTACCACTATTCTGATCCTGAACTCAAACCCTAACCTCAACCCTAATTCTTACCATTGTACTAATATCACTCATTAGTGATGACAAGAAACAACTGGCACAAGAAAAAGAAAACGATAGAGAAAGCCTGAATCTTAAACCAAAGTAGATTGATTGAATTCTCTCTCTGCTTTAGGCAGCTCTTTCATTAATAGATTGGATAATTACTATAATTTTGATGAAGGAAGAGTCTTCCTGTGTCTCCCTCTCAGATATATTAAGTGATATTTCTTCATGTAGCCATGCATTTTTTAGGCTCCAGGCACCCCAAATCTTTTATAAACCATAAATTTAAAAAGAGCACAGCTTTCCAGTTTCTGGTTCACTGAGGCCCTAAATAGAAAAATCCATGTTATATCAAGATTCAAGATTTATTTTCCCTCTCTCTCTCTCTCTCTCACCCCACTCCCTCCCTCTCCTCCTCCTACCCCCTCCTTCCTCTCATGTTTATATTAACTGAAATGAGTAAATTGAAAATAAGTGAATAGTTGAACTAGTCAAAATCTAACCAAATGCTTTATCACACTGTTCTAAACCTTCAATATATAGATTACTCAGCATATTCCTAAATAATTCAAGGTAAACTGAGTCTTGAATTTTGTGCTGCCTACAGCAACATCCAATACCTTTTTTTTTTTTTGAGACGGAGTTTTGCTCTTGTCACCCAGGCTGGAGTGCAATGGCACGATCTTGACTCACTGCAACCTCTGCCTCCTGGGTTCAAGCGATTCTCCTGTCTCAACCTCCTGAGTAGCTGGGATTACAGGCACCTGTCACCATGCCCAGCTAATTTTTTTTTTCTTTGTATTTTTAGTAGAGATGAAGTTTCACCATGTTGGTCAGGCTGGTCTTGAACTCCTGACCTCAGGTGATCCACTCACTTCGGCCTCCCAAAGTGCTGGGATTGCAGGCATGAGCCACCACACCTGACCTCAACCACTTTTATGTCTTCTTTATAACACAGTTAAGTAGAAATACCAAATTATCTGGTCTCCACCTTCATCTTTCAAAAATAAGACAAGTGCTGAGAAATGTGCCTTCATCACTTTTCATTTTTTTTGTTTTTTGTTTTTTTTTCCCCTTTTCAATAAACAGTCCATATCACAGATGCTATTTACTAATCATTAAATTTGTTTTGGAATATTGTCTTTGTTTTCTTAAAGCTCAACTCAACTCTGTCAAAGCCTATATGTACTTTTTGAAGGATAAACATCTCCAGATTCCTGCTAAAGATGCTACATATTGAAAAAAATGTGGTAGAGTACCCTGAAACCCATTATTCAGAGAAATCCTCAAAGGGAATGCAATTAAAAAGGATTAGATGAGGCTGTTTCCTCTCCTGCTTCTCATGGGAAGGCTGTGAACCCCTCATGTTACATTATTGCAGTGGATTCCATCATTTCCCAACATTCTCAACTCCCTGCGGCAGGACACCTGCCCCATAGTCACTGAGCACAGTATTTGTATAAATGGAAAAACGGATGCTTCAGTTCACTGATGGTCTCAGCAGAGGAGGGGAGAATGATGTAGCAACCAAGTAAGCCTCCAATTCCATTTCATGGGCAAATGGAATAGTCTCTCTTGTAGTAACTTATAGAGTATCACAGGCAACCTTTCTTTTTCCGAGAGAGACAATGAGAGACCAAGATAAAAACTTTTATTCCACTTGCTGAACTGGGAAGTACATTGTGTGGTAACTCACTGAGCTACTGCATTTGATTATAGTGACTCGTACTGTTCAGGACCTTAGTATATTATTTCTAGAAAACCATATGCAGAAATTGCTTCTATTTATGAATGGCTGATGGTTTCTGCTGCCTCATATGCTGTATTTCTCCTTCTGATTGATGGCAGTGGAATAATTCCAGGGTGAAAATGATATAAGGCTAAGAGATCAACATTATTTCTGTGGTGAATTGATTACTCTCCTCTGAGTTTACAGTACTTACTAGCATTGCAAATTAATATGGTTGATGCACTTAGTTATTCTGATTGTGCCTTCTATTTAAATGCAGGCAGCCTAGACATTAAATATTGCAAGTTTACAACTCATAATAAGATAGTAGGTCCTGTGAACAAGAGGAGGTATTTGTATCATGTCCGAATAGAAAATATTTTTGAAATAGTTGTGGATCACTACATTGGATACTATATTCTGCAACATGAAATATATGCCTAGCAGCCATCTATTATTCATTAGATAAACATGCATTCAATTTTAACGTCTGACTTTAGGTTCACATCTAGGAGAAATGAACAAATGTACCAATAACATGGGATAGTTATACGTAATGTATATACACGTAAATAACAAATTATATACGCACATATGTCAAATTACTATGTAGTTTTAATGTGATTTTAAAACTGTTCTTATGCATATGTTATAAATTTAGATGTAATTAAAACTTATAGGTTTGATTTTTTTTTGTTTTCAGATGTGCAACCTTCCTATTTTTGAAGGTGAGTTGCTGAGAGAGGAATCATCAATTGGAAAGGTTTTGATTTTTGGAGGAAGTGGGGTTGTTGCTACTTTGCAACTTATAACTTAACATACCTCCATATAAGATTTTAGAACTACAAAGACTTTTGTAGTTACCTCTTTTAACGACCTCAGATTCCAACTGTGTTAGTGCACTTTGCATTGCTGTAATGGCTTAGCAGATGCTGAGTAATTTATAAAGAACAGAGGTTTATTTTGCCTCATGGTTCTGTAGACTATCCAAAAGGTGTGGTGCCAGTTTCTGCTTCCAGTGAGGCCTCAGAAAGCGTACAATCATGGCAGGTGGAGAAGGGAGAGAAGACATACCATATGGCCAGGGAAAGAGTAGAAGATTTGTCAGGCTCTTATAAACAATGAGGTCTCATGTGAACTAACTGAGTGATAATTCACTCATGAGCAAGAGAATGACACCAATTCATTCTTGAGGGATTTACCCCCATGAAACCAAACACCTGCCACTAGGCAGCACCTCCAACATTGAAGATCATCTTTCAACATGAGATTTGAATGGAACAAACATCCAAATTATATTTCCAGGTTGCTAAACAGAGGTTCCAAGCATCAAGTGACACAGAGCATGTTAGGCCACTCTTCGCTGGCAGTGCTGGAATTCTGACCCAGCTCATTGCTCTTGCTACCTTGTTATGTTTTATAGATGCTTTAACTGCCTGCAAAGTGGAGTCTCAATTTCCATATTCTGTAGCTATTTTTATTACGAATGTCTTCAGAATGTTTTATCCTAAATTTCCTCCCTACACAAGAACAAAAGAAGATGCTGTTATAAATACAAAGTGTCATTGTTTTGAAAAAAAAAAAAAACAACAACTGTATTTGCTTTAGGTTTATGGATATTAGCATGAACAATGTTGGGTCAAATGTATCTTTTTAATAAATATTGATCATCAAGATTGTGAAAAATAAAATCCTACATGAATCTTGCTGTGCCGTAAAAACCTTTGTTTTCTCAGTTGAATTCGGAGGACACATTCAAGTCAGGATCTGGAAGCTGTCTTGTTAAATGGCTAAAATCCTAGTGCTGTCCTGAGACATCGTTAATACACATGAGGGTTTGTTAAAAACAAAATTTATTCTGGGTTATTTTTTGTAGGGGTGTGAAGAAATGATCTTCAATTCTGAATATAATTGATGTCACCTGGGTAAGTATAATTGTAACAGAAATCCATATACATATATTTAGATAGAACCTGATCACTGGCAACTTTACTAGTACAGACATTACAGGTTGGAATTTATCACTTTCATATTACTTTGTTTTATGTCAAAAATATAGAAACTGCTAGATACTATGTGGACATTTTAAAAAATGTTGATTAGCTGCTCTTTAAATAATTTGCATAGTCATCCTCCAAAGCTGAAAAACTTGCTCCATAGCATAGAGCTGGCACCTTGAACACCGCATAACACACATTTGAGTAAGTGGCACATTCACTGTTATCCAAAAGTATAAACAGCAGTTATAAATCTTCAACGTGCTTATGATCTGATACATTATTTTGGGTTTACCTTTCAGGATATTATATTTCTCAAGACTGTACAGGAAAGGTCTGGAGAAACTAATTTAACCCAGTGAGTTACTTAATGTTCAAAAATTAATGTTTGCTGATTATAGGATTGCATATGTTGGTGTTTGTTCTTTTTTGTTGTTCAGTTTTTACTTAACAAGCTACAGAATATCTTCTTATGCAATGAAATATTTGAATTCAAATCATATTTTTCTAAAATGTATCTCAAAAAAACAAGATATTTTCTTAAAATCTTTGGAAACTGTGTTCCTCGTTTGTCTCTTTCTGATTTTTAGCTTCTTTCTCCTTTTATTTTCTATGCTCTACTTAACTCAAAGAAGCCGCAGTTTGAAAAAGTAAGATGTTATCTATTTGTTCTCATGAGCCATTTCAAGCTAAATATTAGCCAAGGCTACTCTGTCACCTCAGCAATGTCGGTCCTGTGGAATGATGGGACTTCAATCCCTAAACATCTGCTTCTTCTGTCATCGGCTTTCAGTAGGTTCAGGAAAATAAAGAAGGAGGAAAGAAGGGCTTTCCCCGAGGTCCAGAATTCTGAGCACTCGCCTGCTTTGGACACAGAGTGTGTTGTTGGGAGTGCTGCTATCTAGGAGCCAATAGTCATGGTTGATAAAAGCTGCTGCACTTCGCTCTTTCTTGTCTTGGGCGTGATCTGTGTTCTTTGTGTTCTCATTTCACTGGCCAGAAAGGAGCAGAAGCTGTATACAGAAGCAGCAGCAGAGAGCCCTCCATTTACAGTTCTCCATGTTCTTCTTCATTTCTGCAGTTCAAAGTCTCAGTTAATCAGATTGGAGCTTTCAAAGATGGTACATTATGTCTTCTCCTCATAATCAGTTACATTCTCCAGAAAAAATGCTCCATATTACTCTAACACTCATTCTCTAAGAATGAAAAATATGTATAAAACAGAAACTTTAATAATTATTGACATGAGTACAGTATTTAGCACATAAAGGACTTCACATACTCAAAAAACATTGCAATAGGTATTATGATGGAGGCTAACATAATTGAAGTAATTTTTACCTCCCAAATTCCACAGCTATAGAACTTGAATCTCTATATATCTTCTGATTACAAATTTCTGACTTGATTCCAAGGATTACACTTCCTCGTTTGTGAACTATAAATCACGTATATCATAAGGTACCTATGTGTTATGGCTCTTATTAAATTAAATGTCCTTTTTTTTCTATAATATTCAAAGATTATGTTTAATGAAAGGGTATCTTATCAAGTTTCATTTTTTTGTAGTTCTGCATTTTATTTTATTTGACTTTTTGTGTTTGGGGCGTTAAAATGTTAACAACTTCCATAGCGTAACCTGTGCCTGGTTTTATAGGTTATATCAACTTTGGTTATCATCTTACTTGTTGATATGCTGAAATATATAATAAAATACCATCTGCTTTTATAATTGCTCAAGAAATATGCATTATTGGTATCACTTGGATGAAGTAGAATTCAAAAGAAATTGTCCCAATGTACATTATTACTTTTGGAACTTGCTTTTGATATTTTATGAATACCCAATTCAATCTATCTTCTAACTTGTATAGTACTTGTGAATTTAAATATACTGTATTTGATAGAAAGGTATAACAATTACATCAAAAACTTTTTTTTTCACTAAGATGAAACATCAGGGTAGAGAGAAAAACAAAGAAATGTCTATTCTGGTTTTTTCTCAGTAAATCATGTAAACTATCATTCTTTAGGAGATAAGGAGTTAAATGTAAGTAGAAGAAATAGAACTAATGAGATTTTTCAAATCAAAAGTAACATTGTTTTGTTAAATCTCCTCTTGTTCCTTTAGTTAAAAAAATAATACATTTAAGGAAGCATTCCTCCATCTCTAGAAAGATAAGTTTGACAGATGCATGACATTTATGATTACTTTCAGGTAACTAAAACTTTTAAAGTCACTTTCTGTTGCTCGTTAAATTAGCAGTTCAGAAATTAGAAGGACAGTCACATGTAGCAATGAACACTTTGGAACTGAATTATCCTAGATCTTCTCCTTCTCCTTCTCCAATCCTTGGTTGGATTTCTGCTGCAGGCTGATGGTTGGCAATGAGAGACAGAGAAAGATTGTCTCTATGTTAAATTATTTTCTTAAAAGTTTAAAATATGATTCGTATGCAATTATAAAGTCTGCACATTTCAAAACTGTATGTAATTTATTAATGAGGGAGTCAACCGAATAATAAAGCTGGTTTAACAATATTTGAGGAATAGATATGTTCATTTAAGTAAAGAAAGTTGAATTCAGTTTTCTAATTTCCTAAGCGGTTATTGTCCTTGAACTAAACCCTTTGATGTTATATTTTTTCCTGGATAGAAATCTGTAAGTTAATTTCAAATTCCAGAGCTTGACCCCTAATCAGGAGAGATAGTTAAGTCAAATAAGGATGCATTCCTCATGAGTAAACATTTTAGATAATGTTCCAGTGTAACACTGACAGGACGTGCAGTCATTTTGTGTCCTGTTTTCTAAATTTTGAAATATTTTTCTTAGCATCTGTTTTCTAGGATTTTTTTTTTTTTTTTTTTTTTTTTTTTAAGATGGAGTCTCGCTCTTGTTGCCCAGGCTGGAGTGCAGTGGCGTGATCTTGGCTCACGTAAACCTCTGCCTCCTGGGTTCAAGTGATTCTCCTGCCTCAGCCTCCTGAGTAGCTGGGATTACAGGCGCCCCACCACCATGCCCAACTAATTTTTTGTGTTTTTAGTAGAGACAGGGTTTCACCATGTTGGACAGGCTGGTCTCGAACTCCTGACCTCAGGTGATCCACCCGTCTCGGCCTCCCAAAGTGCTGGGATTACAGGCATAAGCTACCGCGCCCAGCCTCCAGGATTTTTATTTATTCCTCTTCTCCTTCTTTTGCTTTATTTGGTTTCTGATCCTGCAGGCTGAGGAAAGAAGAGGAGGAGGAAGTTAGGAAATTTTTACTCGATTGGTAATGTCAAAAGCTGGCATGCTCTCCGTGGACTTGGCAAGTGTTCAAAGTTGACTCTTTGAAAGATTCTTTTCTGGATGTCCAGAGGCCCCCACTGTGTATGTATGGTCATCCTTTCCCTGATGTGAGTGCTGCTTTTTCCTCTTGTTTACTGTTGGCCCCCTAAGTTCTAGTGTTTCAGAACTCTCTTCTACCCAGATTCTCTCTGTTGGAGTTTGAATGCCTTCCCAGATGGTCTCTCTCAGGCTAGTTCTTTTCAGCAATTTAAATACTTCCAAGTAGGATTTCTCTTTCATATGAGCCCACATCTGATCAACAGGAAACTCCTGTGCACTCTTTGCCTATTCAAACTCTGGAATGATAGCTCAGGCCCAATACAAAAGCAACTCTCAGTCTCTCCACCACTGAAGCAGTTTTCCAGCCCATCTCTCTGGTTAACTAAGCCTCCTAGATGGAAGGCAGGTACTAGTCCACTGGGTCACTTTACTGTAAGGTGTGTTCCCTTTGAATCTCATCCCTTTTGACTTAAAGAGGAATGACTCTTCTATCTCCCCCTCTGGATGTAGAAGGTTTTTCTTTTACTATAGAAATCTTTCTTAAGAATTCTCCCACAGCATTCGCTCCTGATTCTTTTAGATCTTCAATGTGAATATAAGTAAAACCTACTTCTAAACTTATATTTTACTTGGTAATTTCCTTTGAAAATATATTTGTTGGTATGGCATTTTGTCTCTGGCCTGATGTCTATTTATCCCAATGTCTCAGATGAAACTTCTACTTAATAGCCTGTGATACTGGTTTAAGGTGATAAGGAGGCTCTTGGAAATACTATCTTGAAGGCATGCTGTAGTAAAAATTTTCCCAATGATTTTATCTGCTTATTTTTGAAGAACTATCTACAAAACACAAACAAATGAGGTTGAATGGGGGGATAGGTGTGAGAAATGCAGGAGTGGAGATAAGGCACTGAGACAGGTAGTTGTAGGATATCTTGATCCATCTCCTGATCTCAAATGATATACGAAATCCACCTTTATGCCAACCCTATCTTGCTTTCCACACCCAAACCTTTTGTGCCTTTTCAAATTCCAGGCATTCTTAGCATTTTGATTTGCTGTCAGAGAATACAGTATTCAGAGGGAAGAATTTGGTGTTCTGTATTATAATAGCCTGTAGATTTCTCTTTCCCCTGGCTGATAATTTCCTTGAAGGGAGGAACTGTGTTATGCTCATTTTTGTGTCTCCATCCCCTAGCAGCCTGCCTGGTGCATAGTGTACGATCAATAAGTATTTACTGAATGAATGATTGAGACAAAGAAGGAGACATGCAGACTGAGATTTCCTCTTGGGCTCTGGTTTTCTAGAAAGGGTTTTGTTTGTTCATTCTTTTTAGAAGACTTGGGGTGGGAAAGATAGTGGGAAAGAAAAAAACCACAGTTACCTCTGTTTGTAACAGCCTTTCCTCCTTTGAAGTGGTTCCTCATTCATCTATGCCCTGTGAATGTGTGTGTGGGAGGAAGCTATAAAATTATTTGTAAAAATGTTGACAAATAATTGCATTGCATGAATATATATGCCCTTATTTTATAAACTGCCTGCATTAAATTGAAATGTTTTTAAGACTATAATTTCATCTTCATTATGTGCCATATTCGTGTTTAGAGTTTATTTATTCGGCTGAATAAAATAACATCAGTTTTCACCAACCTGGGCTTGGGTGGTTTGATTTTCTATTTAGGGGAATTATCCTTCTTTTTAGTATTTTCTTTACTTCCCAATAAGTCTTTTGAAAGCGCCCTCTTCCTTTATTCCTTCATTTTTTGTACTAAATACAAAAGAAAACAGCAACCGCTATTTAAAATGTAGACAATGTTATCCCTTATGGTTACTGCCCTCTCTTCCAGAGATTAGAGTTTACTGTAGTACAGCAGCCCAGCAGGATTTCCCTGGAAATAGATTTTCATGTAAAGTATTAACTTATGGCATTATGTATAGCAAAAGGAGGATCAAAATATTATAAAGAGAGAGAAGCTGCATTATTATTTTTAATAGGATTGGTGGAACAAATGGTCCTTAAAGAGAATACATCTGTTCCACTCAATGCTTTCTTTCTGAATTTACCATGAAATGTGTTTTACTCATAAGAACCAGCATCCTGATCCATTATTTCTCTGAAAGCCTGGTTAAGAGGGTTTTAATACAAGAACTGCTACATAGTATTTTGGTACTTTATTGAAAGTAAGAGTTTCCATTGTAAAATTGAAGGAAATAGAAAATATATCCCACAAGTATGTTTTTAGTGCCTGTCCTCCTCATTTGGGTTATTAAATATTTAGCTTTAAATAAACACATTCTATGTAAGTTTCTATTTAAACAACATAGCTGCTTGTTTCTTGTAGGATGGAAAAATTAAAATGCATAAGTGACAAAGTCATTGCAACCCTCAAAAACTGTACTTCTACTTATCTTCTAAATAGGAGATAAATTTGAGTAGAACTGAGTTTACTACTGAGTATAGGTTTCTCCCTGACTTGAACACATATTTACCAAGAAGGGATTAGGTGTAGTTTTGTACTGGACTAAAATTAAATGTTTGGTATCAAATGGAAAGCCCCTTCCCCATGGGAATCTGAATGTGCTCTTCTGTAAGAGAGAAGATGCAACTAGATTCCACCAGCTCTGATCTGTGCATATCAAAGCCTAAAGGCAATGCCAAAAGACTAAAGACAGGTATGCAGCCCTAATCTTGCGTTTTGATTCTTTTCCATTGCCTACCTACTAGTGTGTCTGAAAATATCAAGCTATCCTGCAACACAGTTGGTAATGATTTCTGTTCTTGAACTGAGATAGTCTTAGAGAGACCACAGTGAGAAACATAGACTTCTAACCCACATGTATTGAGCGGAGCTTTCCTTGGACTCCATACATTCGGGTGAAAACTGACATTTTACGTGGTTTTAAAGTCTTGACATTAAGTTTTATCTGAGGAGTTCTGAAATAGGGCCCAGTGAACCAGGGAGTATGTTTTAATACTATATGCACAGATTTGAGGCAATTTGACTTGTGAATCTGCATTTTGAAGGCTGTATATAACTACCTCTCTCTCCCAAGTAATATTCACAGCCAACCTCTCAGTGACTGCTGACACATTCACTCTTACCCTGATACAAAAGACTCTAGAGAAACTAAATTCTGCAATATTGCATTCAGAGATTTTCTGAGGTTTTTATGCCCATGAAATCAACAATAGAAAATCTAAGAGGGACATCTCTAAATTTGAATACACACTGGAGCAATAAAAAATGTTATTACTTACTCTATGGAGATTGATAAGGAAAAAAAAAAGAAAAAGAAAGCATTCTAGGTCTGAATTTTACATACACATAGATTCTACCAGCCCTGGTCTGGAACCATGAAAACCTGAGCACATTGTCAATAGGTTAAAGAGGAGTGTGTAGCCCAAGTCTTGCCTTTTGATTCCTTTTTCCTGCCTGCTAGTGTGTCTGAAAAGCCTGGGCTATCCTGCAACAAAGTTGGTGACGATTACTGTTCACGGAAATGCTCCTGGAACACCTGGGTGAGACAGTCCTAGTGAGACCACTGTACATATGGGGTTGGTTTTACATACTTGAGAAAATGTTTATAGACCTTACATTTCTAATCTATTTTATCTATTATTGTTGGTAACCCTTTTTGGTATTTTGTGTGTGTGTGTGTGTAAAGTAGGTTTCTAAGAGCGAATCCTCCCACTTACAACATAACTCTAGGAGAAAAGAGTTTAACTTACAGTGCTTTAAATTGCAATGATTGCATATGAAGGAATAACTAAAAAATATGAGGTCATAGTAGAAATATATTGGACTAATAAGAAAATAGGACTCATCATATCTAAAAGGGATCACAAGGCAATTTTAAGCAGATTCTAGAAAAGTTATACACACACACACACACACACACACACAACACATAATGAAAGAGGTAGATATTGTGACACGAAGAGATCTTCATGGATCAAGGTAGAAAATGGTTCATCCCAGGAGGCAGAGGTAGGAGTGAGCCGAGATCATGCCACTACACTCCAGCCTGGGCAACACAGCGAGACTCCATCTCAAAAAAAAAAAAAAAAAAAAAGAAAGAAAGAAAGAAAAAGGTTCAGTAATAATGGCTTGGATTTGATCTCATTTTGGCTTCTCTTATTATTTTTCTATGTGCTCAATTCCCTTGGAGCCATTGAGAAGAGGCTCAGGAAAATTTCACAGCAGTATGGTTGGGAAAGTGCCCAGTAAATAATGAGTATCTTCATATAGAGTTTCCATATTTCTCATACATGTTATAATATCTTGACCAGGTAATATACTTTCCGATTTAACTTAATTACAAAGACAGTCATTGTCAAGTTTAAGTCTTTCCAGTACAATTCTAATGAGGCAAAAAAAAAAGTAGCTTTTTTTCATTTTGTGTTCTGACCGAGTCTTCACCTGAAATTTAAAATATATATATATATCTCCTACTTTTAATAGAAATACATAATTCAAAACTACATTTGTTCCTATGAAAATTCTCTACAACTTTCAACTGCCAAGATATCAAGATATTATTTTCTATTTTCCAACCCTTTTTTGAAGCTGTGTCTTTGTAATCCTAATGTTTTAAAAAATAACACACACATGCACACACATACACACAAATATACAGACTTTATCTAATTGACAACTGAATTATATGAAACCTGTAGTCTATATAATGAAGTCAAACTTCTTTTGAGCTCGCATTTTTGTGAGCTACACATAACTGACCTTATTAATTATTAGTTCTATGGAAATTATTAATAAGAAAACAATAGGTAGTACTTTTTTTTAATTATCAAATTCCAAATTGTTAACTTTGGGTTTTGTGAGGAATAATTTAGTTCTGCCATCTTACTGACCTTGGAGTGGTAGAATATTTTGGAAGAAAAGTGTATGTGTCCATCATACTTAATATATATGATAAATTATGTATACATGCATACATATGTAATGTGTATGCTGAAGACATTTCTACATACTTTTAATATGTTAAGCTTCTGACTTTATTTGCATATTTCTAGTAGAATATATTTAGGTAAAATTTGTCATTAATTTTGCTTTATTCCTAAAAAAATGTTGTAAAGGATATGTTGGATGGTGCCTTAAAGTGGGATAATTTGCACTGTGAGTTCCTACAGAAAAAAAAATCTTCAGAGAGTTTCTAGGCAGTAACTCTGTTTTGGGATGATATTATTAAAACCTTTTAATAGCTAAGAAATAAAAATATTCAGAAGATATTAAAATTTTAGAAGTTTTTGCTATGGCCTATATATACCTTCTAATGGGAATGTTATAAATTATTTTGAATAATTTGTTCCAAAGCACTTTATTATATTAAGAAAGAACCTCCATAAAGAGATGTGCTTCATCTTCTATTTCACTGAAAATAACTTTTTCCCCTTTTACACTTAAATTCTCAGTTTTATATTGTCATAATGCTTTACTTTGTATTATTACCTCTTGAAATGCTTCATGATCATATAATTGGGACTAAGTAGAAAGTAAATGCACCTAAGTTGAATGGTTGCTGCTCACCAACTACATAATTATTGTCAGGGAGGTTAAAATACAGAATGTCTGTCAACTTTAAAAGAAGTACACATGGAGGGCAGTGGTGGGGAAGATGGAAATCACAGCTGGAGGTAATGATTACTCTGAGTGTCTTGCTAGAGCAAACATAGCATTTAGAAATTCATGAACATTCCTTTTAAATGTTGAAAACTCTTTGCAAAACAAACCACACATTAACTAAAGCACTGATGACTGCACTGCCTACACACTAAGCCACCCATAATTTTGGGAAAGGTTATTTCTATGCAACTTCAAAAGAAACTACCATGAATCTTTTGTTTCAGAAATTGGCTTTGGTGACAAATAAGTTTGAGATAAATAATACATCTAGTTCTGCTTCTCTGACATTTAATATGCAGTGCCATGCCACATAATTTTCTTGTTTACTTTTTAAATTTAAGTGTAATATATATCCAAGATTATATATCCTTTCCAGTATATATCCAATATATAAAAATGTGGTCATACATTGCTAAATAATGCACAGTTCATGACTGATACTTTCTGGAGTCTCTCATTAAACATTAATCGCCCCAGACTCGCTGTTTTCAAATCAATTTGGGTTAATAAGCCCCTGTTTATGGGAGAATAATTAACCCTCTAGTTTATTCAATAAGAAAGTAGGTTTTCTCACATCCGTTCCTGTCCACATGCTCCTCTGCTGTTCTGGCTGCTACCAGGAGTAGCTTTCACTGTACACTCCGTTGTCCCCCTGTAACACAGGAAGGCATCCTCCTAAGCTGGCAGTAACTGAAGGACAAAGATGAACAAACCACAATTTCTTTCATTTTCCCAACTCCTGGTAAGTGATCAATAAATATTTTTAGATGAATGAATGAATGAATGAGTGAGTACCTTTATTTTTCAAAATGCTACCATGCAATGCTACTGGGCTTCACTAAGAAGTGGTGTGGATTTGTGGCCTTCTCTTCATTTACCAACTCCTTTTCAAGTAAAGTCTTAAGACTTCTCTGTCTCAGAAATGAGAATCCATTGCAAATTGCTCTACCCCTTGTAGACACAAAAGCCCTGCAGAATCTTGGAAAACACTGCTTTTGCGTCCTAGAGTGAAGATTGCACCCTGCAGAGAGGGCTGAGGGTAATGGTTGCACTGAGGTGATTGCTCTTTTTCTTAGGCTATTAATCACTTGTTTTATTCAAGTTTTATTTCAATAAATGCCTAAATAATGTAAATGTTTACCTGTTTAAAATTCTGATAATGGGAAAGAAAATGAAAGGGAGGTGTAAAGGGAAAATAATTTGTACTGAGTGTGTCTATATCAAGTCACTATTATCCCTGGGAGGCAATATTATCCCTGGACGCATCCTTCCCTTTTCAAGGAAAATAATAAGATTGCAGAAAGCAACTTTCATAAGCCCTCAAACTGATGACTGTCAGAGCCAGAATTGGAACCCAGGAGTGTCTAACTCTAACCAGTCTTCTTTCCATAATACAACATTTCTCTAATGTCTTGAAAAAGTGAGACAAACAAGAGTCATTTGGAGCCGAATGGTAGTTATTGCATAAGACCTGAGAAGGAAACATGGGCATTTTGGATTTCAGCCTTCAAAGAATGAAAATCTTGGGGAAATGAAAGCAGAGAGGTGGTGCTGGCCAGAGAAGATCTTGCAAATTGAGCAGTTATGACTATTTTTCTGGTGTCAGATGATTTTTCACTGAAATCACTTGCAGAAGTCTTTGGAGTATTTTGGTTTCCTGGTGTCAAGTTGGAATTGTGAAACTCGGTTATAAAATACTACCATGGAGTTGTGATGATCAACTGAAACATGTTTGACAGAGTAATATGAACACTATAAGAAACGACTGAAATACTGTTCAGATATATTTGCACTAGTTTGGAAGGCTACAAATCAAAGTCTGTTCAGGTTTAGTCTCTTGCAAGAATATATCTACTATATATTGATATATATCTGATATTTAATATTCAATATCTAATATCTAATATTGTATACATAATATATAATATAAAAATATATGTTAGATGTATTCTTGCAAGAGACTAAACCTGAATGGACTTTGATATATCTAATCTACATATATTAGATTTTAGAAATCATCAGAGGTTTTTTCCCAAATACTGTTCTAAGGAGACCTGGGATGCAAGTATATGTTATAGGTTGCATGGTGAAACATGTGTGGGAAGCATGGAGTTAAACAGTTTACAGAGAACCTCCAATGTGCTAATCTGCGCTGTGAATCTCTCAAGGGTAGGAACCATTGTTTGCCAGAATTCTTTAACCCTAGATCCTTCATGCTTAAATAATAACTGAAGAGATAAGTGGTTTCCAAAATCAACAGAACTTCATGTCACATATTCAAAACATTAAAATCTCAACTAACAAAGAAGTTATTTTCCCCTAGAAACACATCATGAGCTGATTAATATTTTACTGTATAAATATTGGGACCTGTTTCACATGTATGTTGGCAAAACTCTTTCCAAATAGTCTTTTGTAATTTGCTGACTTCTGATTACACAATCCATCTTCCCTTTTGCTGCTCAGAGTTGAGTTCCCACCTCCCTGCTGACTGCAATGCAAAGGTTTAAGGTTATACTCACATATGCAAGAAATCCTTATTCTGATATGTTAAGGAACTGGAGCACAGAATCTCCAACTTTGGGATGAAAAATACTACCTTTTTTTTTCCTCTGTAATAAGGTCTTATAAATGGCAACATCTTTTTAAAAATTGTGACAATGCAGTAGGTTTTTCTACACCACCACACTGGACTAGCTAGCATCCACAGAACCTACTTTGAGAAATGCCATTCTATTCCAATGATACTACTTTTCAGAGGAAAAAAATAAAACGCAGAATATGTAGGTCATTTTCTCAAAGTAAACACAAGTGACACCTCTATTGAGGAGTAGCTATCACTTCAGAGGGACCATAAGAACTCCCTTCAATTTGCTTACTCTTTTACAAAGCAAAATTAATGTCCTCATGATGTAAAAGAGAATATGGGTCCAGTTCCAAAGGATGAAACCATTACTTTGTCAGCTTATACCCAAATTGAAATTTTCCCAAATATGAATTTCTGAGCTGAAAAAAAAAAAAGACTTGTGTGGAGGAATCTGGAAAAAAATGTTATTTTATACAGTTCCCCCAAAAGTTCTACCACCATATAATACCATGTAAACGAAATTGAAATGGAAAACTAGATGAATTATATATATATTGAATGAACTCATGAAGGAATGTACAGTGAGCACCCTCGTGGTTTCTGAAGAATGTGTTTTGGGTCAGCAATACTTACTGTCCCCATAGGGCCCGCAAGAGTAGGCTCCGTTTTGAACACTATTGTTCGTTAGTCAGTCTGCTTTCCCTCTTACTGATTCATGGGGTATTGCAATAACAAAAATGTAGGGAAAGAGGTTAGATTCATTTTTATTCCATGGATTGAAAACATACAACTTTTTTGCATACTGCTAATGCCTTTTTAATTTTCTTGTGACAAAATTATGAAATACCACACAAACTCCAGAGTTCTAGGATAATTCACAGCTGAAGATTTACTTTAGGAAACAAAACAGTAGTATGATAAGATGGAGGCTACTGAGAGAGATGGAGTTGCTTCACTTAAAAATATTTAGTTGGTTTAAATTTTTTTAATATGTAGATATTTAATACAGCAGAGTTTTCAGAAAATGATATTTTTATTTATGGGACAATGTTGACCCCACATCTCTCCTCTGCCCACATGGATGAATGGTCAGTCTGCAAGATGCTTCAAAATTAATGAACACATGTAAAAGACATATCCTTAAATTAGAACTCGAGCCTGCCCTCCTGTCCTTTCCTTTTATTGGTTGATTATTTATGTCCATTTCATTATCCCAATATCAATTCCCTCTACATCAGAAACTTTGTTTACAGTGAGCTCTGAGGAGGATCCACCAGCTCAGTCGACTGCGACTCTGATGCTGTAACATCCGATGACATAGATATAAAACCTGCCAAATATTCTCAGCCTGACAACTCTGGGAGAGGACATTCTATTGATGACTTTTGAGGGCAAGGGCTAGATCTCTAATTTCAATGCTTACTGCTTGATGCTATGAGAATTTGCCAACCTCTCCTTCAGTGTCTCTTCTCAAGTCAGTGGTTTCTCTTTGGTGTGGCCATTCTTTCAAGCTGCCCAGAGCCACACTGTGGAACCCCACTTTTTACTATTCCCTATCCCTATTCCATTTATCTCATGTGTTTGTTCATTCATCATCCATTTACTGAGGAGCTATTATGTTCTATAATACTGTTTAAGACTAAGAGGTGTGAGAGAGAAAAAGCAAATTTTGATCTTGATGAGTCATGGCGACTGTCTATGCTTCAGGTGATCCAATCCACAGTGAAAGTTCATCTAGTCTTGGTTTTGATTACTATAATTCAACTGTCTGGCTTCCTAGGCAGGATGTTAACCCTTTATATACAATTTTTTTTCATAATTCACTACTTCAAGTACAGCTGTTTCTCACTTTTATGTGTCAAATCAGCACCTAAAAGGTTTCTTGTGGATATAATCTTTCAGATCAAAAGGCAAGTATTATTTCATACACTCTTTAATTATTCTAATCTGTCATATTAAGAAATAGAAAATCTTGAGTTATTTATGTATTGAAATAAATAACACTGTTAAGCTTATTCTTATGACCCATGCTTCAAATTATTTTTGCCTGTTCTTGAACTTGTATAGTGGAGTCATAAAATATGTGGTCTTTCTTTTGCTTTATTTTATGTAATATCTGTTTGTGATATTCAAGCATGACATTGCATGTATCAAAATTTAATTCTTTTTTATTGCTGTAAAACATTCCATTGAATAAATATACCATAATTTGTATACCCATTCTCCTGTTGATGGATTTTTTCCACTTTTGGTCATTACGGGTTTTTCCAGTTTTTGGCTATTATGACTAAAGCTGTTAGGAAGGTTCTTTTACAGATCTTTTTGTATAAATATTTAGGATTGGAATTTTCAGGTTATATGTTGAATATACGTTTGACATTATAACAAATTTATAATTTTCCAAGTTGGTTGAATGATATTACACTCTGCTTGAATGTGTTAACATTTCACTTGTTTCATATCTTTGTGAATATTTGGTGTTCATAGCATGTAAAGTAGTTTATCATTGTGAATTTAATTTTCATTTTCCTAAGAATATATTATCTGTTTATGTACTTATTGACTATTTACATATATGCAAATATTGAATATTGATATTGGAATATTTACACGTGTAAATATTCAATATATAAATATTGAATATTCAATGTCACATATAGGTAAACAGTCAATAAGTACATAAACGAATAATATGTTCTTTTTTAAGGAATGGGTATTATCTTTGTTTTTTAAATAGGCCTTAAAAGATAATATACATTTAGCTGTACCCCAAAGGAATAGTGCCTCGAAAGAATATAGGTATGAATTTCATTGTGCCTAATTAGCATATTGACATCTCTCTCTCTCTATTCTCTTATATATATATGTATGTATATGTGTGTGTGTGTGTGTATATATATATTTCTCACACACATAGCCAGTGAGAAAGAAAGGGCCTCAATCTGTCGTCCAGACTGTAGTGCAGTGGCACAATCATGGCTCACTAACCTCCTCAGGCTCAGGTGATCCTCCCACCTCAGCCTCCTGAGTAGCTTGGATTACAGGCCTGAGCCACCACACCCAGCTAATTTTGATATTTTTGCCATGTTGCCCAGGCTGGTCTTGAATTCTTGGGCTCAAGCAGTCCTCCCACCTTGACCTTCCAAAGTGCTGAGATTACAGGCATGAGCCACTGTGCCTGGCTAGTTATATATTTTACTTTGTAAAATGTCTGTTCAAATATTTTACCCATCTTTAAATTGTTTTCTTGTTCAATTGAGAGTATTCTTTAGTGTATTCTGGATGAAAGTATTTTGCTGGTCACTTGTGTTGACAGTATTTTCTCCCAGTTCTCACTTTACTTTTCATTTTGTGTCATTTGATAAACAGAATTTTTTAATATGATGAAATCAAGATTACATTTTTTATTATCTTTAGTGTTTTACATCCTTACTAAGAAAGTTTTGCCTATGTCAAGATTCTTTTAACTTTTATATTGCTCACTAAGTCAATGATCATCTTAACATCAGTTTGGAGTTTGGTGTGACATTAGGGAAATTTTTTCTTTCCCTCATACTTGTATCTACTTGTTCCACCAAAATTTGCTTAAAAAGACTTTCCTTTAGGTCACTGAAATTCCTCAGTATTTTTTTGAATAACAGTTGACCATACATATAAGAGTCAATCTCCGAAATCTCTTTTCTGTTTCATTGATCTTTTTATTCCTATATCCATACTGTATTGTCTTTATTACTATAATTTTATAATATAAATTTAAAACAGGTAGCAGCGGTTCTCCAATTTTATTATTTTTTAAATTTAAAAAAGTTTTGCTCATCTAAATCCTTTGAGTTCCATATAGCCAGCTTACAGATTAAAGAAAAAAAAAAACTTGTTGGAATTTTGTTTGCATTACATCTGTAGACCAACTTGAGAAAAAATGACATATTAAAATATCGAGTCCTCTGATCCATGAACCTGATAGAACTCTCCATACATTTCAATATTTTAAAATTTGTCTCACCAATGTTTTGGAGTTCTTAGTGCAGAGATCTTACCTGAAATTTGTTAAGTTTATTTTCATTATTTGATGATTGTGTTGATATTATTTTGTTAATTTTTAAAACTATTATTAGCTTATAGAAATATAATTGGTTTTTGTTTATTGGCAATTTATAGTGTAACTTTGCTAAATTTGTTTATGAGTGCTGATAGATTTTTCTTTCATTATTTGAGATTTTTAGGTACTCATGTTATTTCTGAATAAAAACAGGATGGAGTTTAGTACTATGTTTAATAGAAGTGGTGAGAGGAAATATCCTTTCCTTTTTCCCAATCTTAGGGGTGGAGTGCCCAATTAAATGGTTGTTCAATCTTTTTCAAGCACTTTTTCTGCATGTATAAAAGTGATAACATGGTTTTTCTCTTTTATCAATCTCTGTTAATATGGTAAATTGCCTATTGATTTTTGAATGTTAATTCACCTTGCCTTCCTGAGAGAAACGTCACCTTGTCATTGTGTACATTATTTATTTAAATTGCTGAATTTTATTTGCTAATATTGTGTTAAGATTTTCCATCTATATAAAAAAGTAGAGATTAATAATATTTTTCCTTGACTTGTTTTATGTCAGTCTTCGGTTTCAGGTTGATGCTTATTTCACAAAATGAGTTGAAAAGTATTATTTCCTTTTCTATTTTTTAAAAGGGTTCAAGTAAGATTGTCATTATTTATTTTTCAAATATTTACTGTAATTCACCAGTGAAATTATCTTGGCTTGGAGTTTTTTATGGGAATGTTTTAGTTACAAGTTCAATTTCCTTAGTGGAAATAGAGATATATGTGTGTACACACATATATATATTTTATATTAGTTTTGCCAAGTTGTCCTTTCCAAAGAATTCATGCTTGCCACCTAAGGTTTAACATTTCTCGGCATACTATTTTTATAAAGTTATTTTATTTATAAAGAATTTTATTCTGGCCGGGCGCGGTGGCTCAAGCCTGTAATCCTAGCACTTTGGGAGGCCGAGACGGGCGGATCACGAGGTCAGGAGATCAAGACCATCCTGGCTAACACGGTGAAACCCCGTCTCTACTAAAAATACAAAAAATTAGCCGGGCGAGGTGGCGGGCGCCTGTAGTCCCAGCTACACGGGAGGCTGAGGCAGGAGAATGGCGTAAACCCGGGAGGCGGAGCTTGCAGTGAGCTGAGATCCGGCCACTGCACTTCAGCCCGGGCGACAGAGCGAGACTCCGTCTCAACAAAAAAAAAAAAAAGAATTTTATTCTATGAAGTTCATAGAATTTACATCAATGTCCCCTTTTTATATCTACTATTGACATTTTGTGTTTTCTTTTTTTTTATTTTGGTCAGTCTTATTAGGTGTTTGTCATTTGTATGACAAAAGCTATTAAAAAATTTTGTTTTCGTCTCATGTATTACTTTTTTATTGCTACCATAATAAATTATTATAAGCATAACAGCTTAACCACTCATTTATTTTCTCTGTGTTTTCATGGATCAGAAATCAGGGTACAGCATGACTAACCTGGTTCACAGCTTGGCTCCACAAGGCTGAAATCTATGGGTTGACTAGACCGTGTTCTGCTCTAGAGACTCTGGGAAAGAATTCACTCCCAAGCTCATTTAGCTTGTTGGCAGAATTTAGTTCCTTGTGGTTATCTAGCTGAGATCCTCTATTTATTTACTGGCTATTACTAGAAACCTCTCTAATCTCCAAAGTGTGCCTGCATTCCGTGTCACATTGCACATCTCAAATCAGCAATGATGTGTGGAGTCCTTCTCAGGCTTCTAGTCTCTTTGGCTTCCACTTTGCCACATCTCTCTGACTCCAGTTGGAAAAAAATTCTGTTTTTAAGGTATCAGGGATTAAATTAGACCCACCTGGATAACCCAAGAAAATTTCATCATTCTAAGGTCCATCATTGTAATTATATCTGCAAAATCACTTTTATCATACAAGGTCATAGAGTCACAGATATCCGGGATTAGGGGATAGATACCATTGGGGACATCATTCTGCCTACTATAGTTATTTTTCTCTATTATTAGTGTTTTACTTCACTGATTTCTGCTTTTCACTTTTTCTCACAATTTGCTTACATTTTATTAGGTTGTTAAGGTGGACTCTTAGATTTTTGATTTTGTCTACATTTTTCACTACGAGCATTTAAAGCTAAAAGTTTTCCTCTACTTTAGCAGCAACCCACAAATTTTGATGCTTATTTTTATTTTTCAGTTTGAAATTTTTCTAATATTTTCTTAAATTTCTTTTTTGATTCATAGTTTTGATGTTTGTTATTTAAAAATACTTGACCTGCAGATCTGTAAATAACAAATATTTGTTATTTCTTGCTTATTTAATTTCATTTTGGCTAGACAAGTATCTATCATTTCTATCTTTTGAAATTTATTGTAGTACTTTTGCACAGCATATGATAAATCTGATGAAACTTTCATGTTCACTTGAAAGCATATTTATTCTACAGTGAATGGGGTGAATGGGAGTGATATTCTATAAACGTCAATTAGGTCCACGTGGTTGATGGTGTTGTTCAATTCTTCTGTAGCCTTATCATTATTATATGACTACTCGTTTCAAAAGTTAATGAGAGAGGGTTTATATATATTTGACTATTATTGTTTATTTGGATTTATAGATTTCTTCCTTTAGTTTGGTCAAATTTTGTTTGTGTACTTTGAATTATAATTAGACACATCATTTTTGAGATTATTATGTGCTTCTGATAAATTATCTCATGTATAATTTTTTGTAAAATCTCTTTATTGAAATCTATATTGTTTGATATATCTATAACTCTACTATCTTTCTTATTGTTTGATGGTTTATAATTTTAATCATTTACTTTAACTTATCTGTGTCTGCAGTCTGATAGAGAGCAATATACTTGTCTCTTACTGTTTGTAGTCTAACAGATTTTGACTTATAATTATTTTCTCCATCTAGATTTAATGTAACTATTGATATGATACATTTTAGTCTATAGTTTCTATTGTTTCTCTGTTTCACTTATTTGATTAATTTTTCTGTTTTTTGTTTCCTTTTTTATTATGTAAACATTGTTTTATCATTAGTTTTTAATTCTCAGTTTTTTAGTTATACCAATTTGTACTTATTTTTTAATTGCTTGCTCTATGAAAAAAATATGGTTTAATTGGATTTAATATTGTACCACATTATATAGGATCAAGTAATCTTATAAAAGTACAATACCATTTACCTCTTTATCCTATAATTTGCTCCTATTGTGTTATAAAAAATCACACAATGCAATGTTCTTATATTTTTCTTTAAAAATTAAATATATTTTAAATAAACAAAAAATAGGGTTTTATATTTACTCACATACCATTTTCAGTATTATCTCCTTTTATTGCTTTCAGTTTCCATTTGTTATCATTTCTTTTCAGTCTGAAAAACTTAGATGTTTTTAGAGTTCTGGTCTGGTAGCTACTAAGTCTTTAGGTTTATTTTCAGGAAAAAAAAAAAAAAGTCTTCATGACCTTTTATCTTAGGAGCAATGGACTAGCATTAAAAGGATTTAAGCAAGGAAGCAAAATCATCATTTGATTTGTTTAAGATCACTCATCACAAGGATAAATAGTTGAGAACAGATTGAAGATGGGCCAACAAGATGCAGGGAGCCAGATTAACTTGCAATCACAGCAGGCTAGACTAGGCCAAAGGTGGAAGCAGTGGAGATGGAGCCTTTTAATTATGACTTTGGCTTATTAAATGGCCCTGAGGAGAAGACATAAACAAAAAATCTAGGCTCCACTGTAAATTAACAAATTGACATTCTGGTTTATCAACATATTTCATATTGTTTTGGTTAAACAAGTTAAGTTTTAATTATATGTGAGTATACCGAGTAAAATAAATTTTCTATCACACAATAAATAACTCAGGAGGCAAAGCCTACTCACTTTTTCTAGTTTGTTTACATAAATAAGTGTAAACTTGTTATCCACAGTCATAGCATATTTGAATATCTTATACATTGATAGAAAATGAAACATTTTCTTGTGTGCCTGTTGTTTGATTCTAGACCAGGTAATAATTTATTCCCCAATTTATAATAGCTGACATCAATTCAAGAATTAACTCATTACTGGATATTACCATTGCCATTCACATATAAGCTTGTTAATTAGTGGGTTACATGAATAACACATGAGTGTAAACTATAACAAGGAAAATTTGAAATATTCCTTCTTGATTATTTCCTTAAAAATGAGATGGGATGTCCTGAGAGAGAGTCACAATTTTTTTTACAGTGGGCCCCTTTCTCACAGTAGGTCTAGTCATCTGTGGCTGCTACTATCCCTAGAAAGTGTTTGAAAAGATGTAGAGGCATTTGGTCACATTGCCTAGGGCATGCTATCAGTATTTGGTGAATGGGTAACAGGAATACTAATCATCCTGGAATGCATTGGGCTATTAAGAATTATCCCACCCAAATACCAATAGTGCCTCTGTTGAGATATAGGACAAGAGTGATGTTGACCTCTTCTTTGAATTCCCCACTGTGCTTAGCGTAGTATCTTACACTATCATTATTGGCTATTATAGTTTGTGTGATATTTTTAAAATAATAAATGCCTAAATAGATGAACTATACAAAACATTTGGTAATATGCTGTGATACACCCAGGGATTTGTATCTCTGGCCCAGTAGGAATATAAAGTTTTTCTTTTGGTTGGCAATTCAATAATTTATATTCAGAGCCAAATATTCCACCCACTGCATGCCCTATTTAGAGTGAATTGTTTCTCTTCATTTTAAAGATGGCCTAGATCCTTTTTATATAAACATGGTACTTGCATCATAAATTAATGCTGACCTTGCTCAATGTAGTCAAGAATGCAATAGAATTACTAGAGTCTCTTTTTTCTTATGGAATTGCTAAGTAGTCAGTTATACGACCTGATATTCCATTAGCCAAATTATTCTGTGTCTAAATTAATTATGTAGAAGAAAAAGAAGGTTTAATCCTCTTTGTTAATCTTGTCCACATTTTATCTTATACTAAAATGGTAAAGTACTCTTTTATTTTTTTCAGATTCATGTTTCCCTTATGCAAACTTTAACAAAATAATGTATATGGGACAATAAAACAGACTTTAAAAATGACTTAACACACATTTATCTGCTTTCAGTCAACAGCAAAATATTAAATGCCTACAAAAAAATAAGTGTCTACAACATACTAGAAGTGTAATTCTAGTAAGAGAGTTTCTACCCACAAGACCTTAGAATTTAAATGGGGAAACAGGAAGTTAAGTGTTATGAGGTTATACATATTCCGTGACAAGAGTAGACTCAGTTCATATGTGAGGTGTAAGGAAGGGAGTAGCCAGTTCTACCAGCAAGTGTGTGGATGTAGTAGCGGGGAAGGAGGCCATGTTGGGAAATACCATAATGAGATGGTGACACTTGAGCTGGAGCTTGAAACATGAGTGGATGTTAAATAGGCAGGCAAATAAAAAAAGGGAAAAGAGTAACAGCTAAGCAAAACACACAGGCAAGAAGGAGTCAGCCACTTTCATTCATCTGGAGCTCATCTATCAGATTTAGAGATCAGGAGATATGGCTGGAGGGATGTGTTGACAATGTCTTTTATACCATGCCATGTAGTTTGAAATATATACTGTAGGCTACACAATGGTTCTTAAAGTATGGTCTCAGTTTAGCAGCATTAATACCTGGAAACCACCTGAGAACTATCTGGAAACATCTTAGAAATATCCATTCTCAGGCCCACCCCCAACCTACTGATTCAGTCATTCTAAGAAAGGGGGCCCAATAATCGGTGATTCGACCAGGCTTTGAGGTGGCTTAATGCATACTAAGTTTTAAGAACTGCTAGGCTAACAGAAGTCACAAAATGACATTAAGCTGAGTAATCATATGTTGTTTGTCCTTTAAAATATTATCTTAGTAAAGTTTGATTAGACAGAAAAAAGATGAGAGGAAGGGAGACCATTCAGGGGCACATGATCAAGAGACTGTGAAGACATGCCCAAGTGCAATAAGAAGAGAGTAAGAAGAGAGGAGGAGAAATCACAAAGAATATATTAGGAGGTGGAATTTATGGGATTTGATTTCTTTTGAAAGAGGAGATCCTAATAGTACTTTTGATTTCTTGGTACCATTCTTAAGGTGGAAAGTGTGGAAGGAGGTACACATAGTTTTGGAGATGTTGAGCTTAAATTTCCTGCGGTAAAGTTGGAATGCAGATAGATTGAATAGACAGTTGGGCATATAAGCATGGAGCATTAGAAGGAGGTCTGATTGAAAATAGAGATGAGGAAGTCTTTAGCTATTATAGGAAACTGATAACATATGTGAAGGGACAGTACATTAGTTAAAAAGAGAGGATAAACCAGTGTAACGCCTCAGGATCGTTTATGGGCTAGACAGAAAGGAAGCACCTTTACATACAACAGAGAATAAGTGATCCATTGTTTTGTGAGGCCGAAGGAGAACCAGAAGGGTGTGTGGTCAAGAGGACCAAAGGAAAAAGGTACTGGTCATTCAGTGCTAAGTGACCAGTCATCTTTGGGAAGATGAAAGCACAGAAGAATCTTTTGGTTTTGATATTAGGGAATCATTGTCAGCCTTAGTAAGAACAGTTTCTGGAATATAGTTAGGATAGTTTTTCTTGAATCCTTGGCCAGCAATGATAGCAGACTCACCCTGCCCACCCCTTTTAGAAGAGGGTGCCGGTTTTTCTCTGCTTTTGCTTGACTTCAGCTTTCATGTGAAGTTGCCAGCTGAACAAAGTAAAGTAGAGAGAACTTATGTTGTTAAAGAGAGAGGTTATATTTCCTTTTATTTTTATTTTATTTGTTTATTTATTTTTGAGACAGAATTTCACTCTTGTTGCCCAGACTGGAGTGCAACGCCAGGACCTCAGCCCACTGAAACTCCACCTCCAGGGTTCAAGCGATTCTCCTGCCTCAGCCTCCCAAGTTGCTGAGATTACAGGCGTCCACTCCTACACTCAGCTAATTTTTTGTATTTTCAGTAAAGACAGGGTTTCACCATGTTGGCCAAGCTGGTCTCGAACTCCTGACTTCAGGTGATCCACATGCCTCGGCCTCCCAAAATGCTGGGATTACATGTGTAAGCCACCGTGTCCAGCCTATGTTTCCTTTCAGAAAGAAGGAGGTGGAATGAAGATACTAGGAAGAGAGATGAAGGGATGAGTAAGGCCAGCATCTTCAGCTGGCAGAACTAACAATACCACAGAGTTAACATAAGACATGAAAACACTGCAGTTTTTGAGTCACATTGAGGAAAGGTGTGAGGACCTGACAGCTGGGCCTAAAGTTGATAACAGGAAAAAACAACACCTGGGTGCACCAGAGGCAGGTGCTCTGAAGTAAAACAAGAATAAGCATTTTCTATTTTTTTAAAATTTCATTCTACTGAGCAAGGATGAGACTTTGTGATTGCTTCCCTACCATGAGTTCAAAACTGTGGGATAAATATTATATAGGTTCTCTATTCTTAGATGATGACTTGGTCTGTCACTCTGCAGGATGTTTAGGGTTAACCTTGGATTAAATTAGAATTTCACTGTAGTTCAAATCTGAAAACCTTGCTGACCGGAATACCTAACTTTGTGGTGATCCTGCTCCTGGCTCATGGTGGCAATGGTCATGAACTGGAGAAAATGGAGTCTCTCTCTCTCTCTCTCTCTTTTGTTTATTCGTAACATCAACCAAGAAAATTTACTGAGCTTTAATTTTTGAGGTGAACATTCTAAAATACCCTCTACAATTTGCTGAATAAATTATAATTTTAATTTTAAGTGTCTTTTCACTTTAGAATGCATTCCACTGCCCTCAACCCCACATAAGGGCAGGTCTCAAGTCAATAAATAACCTGAGATGAAATCAAATATTCTGAGGCTGTCTCTGGCTTCTTATTTTTAGAACTGGATTTGAATGAAACTTGTCCCTGGAGTTTGGGAGAATTAGTTCATGATACCCAATAGCATTAAGCACTTAATTGGCTTTGGTTTAATTCTGGGTGTCTGGGACAGATTCTACTTAATAATTTAGGCTCCATTATTTTAGAATTGAATTGGAATGACCTTTGAATATCTGGGGTATGTATTTCCTTGGAAATCTGTGTATCTCTGAGCTTCAAACACTCATGCTGGTCATACCATACCAGTTGGCTCATATCTGACACTAAAGCATTATTTGCATTTTTGACGTTCTCCTGACACTTCCATTTCACTAGTTTTAGTGGGAATGTCCAAGCACCAAGTCTCATAGTTAATGCTTCCTCCTAGGAAATTACTTCTATAGAGACAAAAATCATATTAATTTAATGATAATAGAGTATTTGGATTGTAGAGAAGTTTTGTGAAGAGAATCCAGAGGAAATCCGAGATTCTCTCTCACCAAGAAAATGGTAACAAAGAGGATATATTTATGGAAAACAGTTTCGTATATTTCTAAAATTATATGAAGGGTTATAAGCTAATGAGCACATATAATCATAATCTATGTGCATTTTGAAGAATATAAATATTACCTGATTTGAAGTACATGTATATAAAAGCCCTTAATGTTTTGTAGTATATGTCATATTATGTAATGTAAATGGGTTTTATAGATGAATAATTGAAATGATTGATAGAATTACTCAACAAATTAAATGATTACTACTGTTTGTTGTGATAAGTAGTCTTTCAAAAATTTAACTTATCCAATAAATATTTATTATGTTCCTTCTATACAATAGATTTAACTATTTACTCTTACAGCTTTAGCTACAAACAAAACTGATATGGTCCCAGCCTTCAATGAATATACAGCTTAATGAGAATGATAGACATTAAGAAAGTAATTACGAATATGATAGATGTCATGAGAAGCAAAAATATAGTGGAATGAGTGGCATTGGAGACCGATCTTAATTCGAAGTTCAGGGCTTCCTGGAGAAAGGAAAATTTAAAAGTTTAACTTGAAGAATGCCTAAAAGAACATTTAGAGTTGTCTTTATGTGTGTCTAAGGCCAGGAGGTAAGGGAGATTATTAGGAATGAGCTACAAACTGAAATGAGTCCAACATTGCTGGGGCATACATAACCAACTATAGAACAGTGGCAAATGCAGTTTTAGAATTAGTGGGGAGCCAGACATGGAGGGCCATGTAAGTTGTGTCAAAGAAATTTGATTTTATCTAAGGCCTATGGGAAGCAATTGTTGAGTTTTAAGTAGTGGATGTTTGTGATTGTATTTGTGTTTTATGTGATGTCTCTGGATAATAGCACAGAGAAGGACTGGAGAAGAACAAGAGTGGAAGTGTTGGTATTGGCTAATAGGCCATGACAGTGGTCCTGAAGGAAGATGTAGTACATGTCATAGCATATAATACATAGCAATACGGCTTGGATTAGGGAAATGACAGTGGTTATGCAGAAGTGTAGGCAGTTCTGAGAGATAATTAAGCAATAGAAGCAATGAGTCTTGGTGTTAATTGTGTGTTGGTGTGTATGTGGTATGTGTGTTTATTGGATGGGATCATTGAGAATAAAGGAAGATTAGGTTTGCAGCTTAAGTCAAAGACCAAGGGTGGAGGGAAGAGGCTCCAGGAGGGCAAGCATCAGCGTGGCAGCCCCGAGCAGACTGTGACCAGATTCTGGACTCTTGCTCATCTGGGAGACATCAAATTTCAGAAATGACAGGTGTGTTAGTCCATTTTCATGCTTCTGATAAAAACATACCTGAAACTAGGCAATTTACAAAAGAAAGAGGCTTAATTGTACTTACAGTTCCACGTGGCTTGGGAAGCCTTGCAATCATGGCAGAAGGCAAGGAGGGGCAAGTTCCGTCTTAGGTGGATGGCAGCAGGCAAAAAGAGAATGAGGAAGACGAAAAAGCAGAAACACCTGATAAAGCTATCAGATCTCGTGAGACTTATTCACTACTATGAAAACAGTATAGGAGAAACTGCCCCTATGATTAAATTATCTCCCACCAGGTCCCTCCCACAACACAGAAGAATTATGGGAGAACAATTCAAAATGAGATTTGAGTGGAGACACAGAGCCAAACCATATCATTCCTCCCTGGCCCCTGCCAAATCTTATGTTCTCACATTTCAAAACCAATCATGTCTTCCCAACACTCCTCCAAAGTCTTAACTCATTTCAGCATTAATTCAAAAGTCCACAGTCCAAAATCACATCTGAGACAAGGTGAGTACCTTCTGCCTATGAGCCCATAAAATCAAGAGCAAGCTACTTATTTCCTAGATACAATGGGGGTACCGATATTGGGTAAATACAACCATTCCAAATGGGAGAAATTGGCCAAAACGAAGGGGTTGCAGGGCTCACGCAAGTCCAAAATCTAGCAGGGCAGCCAAATCTTAAAGCTCCAAAGTTATCTTCTGTGACTCCATGTCTCACATCTAGACCATAATGATCCAAGAGGTGGATTCCCATGGTCTTGGGCATCTCCACTCATGTAGCTTTGCAGGGTACAGCCTCACTTCCCAACTGCTTTTATGGGCTGATGTTGAGTGTTTGTGACTTTTCCAGGTGCATGGCGCAAGCTGTTGGTGAATCTACCACCTTGGGGTCTGGAGGATGGTGGCCTTCTTCGCACAGCTCCAATAGATGATGCCCCAGTAGGGGCTCTGTGCGGGTGCTCTGAGCTTACATTTCCCTTCTGCACTGCCCTAGCAGGGTTCTCTATGAGAGCTCTGCCCCTGTTGCAAACTTCTCCCTGGGCATTCAGGCATTTTTACAAATCTTTTGAAATCTAGACATAGGTTCCCAAACCTCAATTATTGACTTATGTGCTCCTTCAGGCACAATACCATGTGGAAGTTGCCAAAGCTTGGGGCTTGCACCATCTGAAACCATGGCCCAAGCTCTATGTTGGCCCCTTTCAGCCATGGCTGGAGTGGCTGGGATGCAGGGCACCACGTCCCTGTGCTGTACACATCTTGGGGACTCTGGGCCTGGACCACAAAACCATTTTTTCCTCCTAGGCCTCTGGACCTGTGATGGGAGGGGCTGCTGTGAAGACCTCTGACATGCCCTGGAGACATTTTCCCTATGGTCTTTGGGATTATCATTTGGTTCCTTGTTACTTATGCAAATTACTGTAGCCCACTTGAATTTCTCCTCAGAAAATGGGATTGATTTTCTTTTCTGTCTTATTGTCAGGCTACAAATTTTCCAAACTTTTATGCTCTGTTTTCTTTGTAAAACTGAATGCTTTTAACAGCACCCAAGCCACCTCTTGAATGCTTTGCCACTTAGAAATTTCTTCTGTCAGACACCCTAAATCATCTCTCTCAAGTTCAACGTTCCACAAATCTCTACGGCAGGGGCAAAATGCTACCAGTGTCTTTGCTAAAGCATAACAACAGTCACTTTTGCTCCAGTTCTCAACAATTTTCTTACCTCCATCTGAGATCACCTCAGCCTGGATCTTATTGTCCACATCACTATCAGCATTTTTGGGAAAGTCATTTGACAAGTCTCTAGGAAGTTCCAAACTTTTCCACATTTTCCTGTCTTCTGAGTCATTCATATTGTTCCAACCTCTGCCTATTACTCAGTTCCAAAGTCATTTCCATATTTTTCAGGTATCTTCTCAGCAGTGCCCCACTCTACTCATACCAGTTTACTGTATTAGTCCATTTTCATGCTGCTGATAAAGACATATCTGAGACTTGGCAATTTTCAAAAGAAAGAAGCTTAATTGGAGTTACAGTTCCATGTGGCTGGGGAAGCCTCATGATCATGGCAGAAGGCAAGGAGGAGCAACTCCCATCTTACATGGATGGCAACAGACAAAGAGAGAATGAGAAAGACGCAAAACCAGAAACCCCTGATAAAACCATCAGATCTCGTGAGACTTATTCACTACCATGAGAACAGTATGGTGAAAACAATCACCATGATTCAATTATCTTCCACTGGATCCCTCCCTCAACACATGGGAATTATGGGAGTACAAATCAAGATCAGATTTGGGTGGCGACACAGAGCCAAACCATATCAACAAGTAAAGAAAGCCAGCATCTTGTGGAGACATGGTATCACAACTGCAGAGTTTCTGCTATGCAAATACAAATACTGATGAAAATAATACTGTTGCCCTTCTGCAAAACAATGGCTGAGTTGCCACAGCCAGGAAGAACATTTCCCACTGAGACAGACCAAAATATCTAGCAAACCAGTATAATCTGAACAGACCATCTGAGAGAACGCATTGAGAAAGTTTTGACAGATAACTCAGATGCCAGGACTGAATGGGACAAAAGCTGAAAACCCAAACATGGTTGCCAAGTGCTAGGACATGTTCCAGACTCCGAAAAGTTCCTAAAGAAGGGGTGGCTCTGACCTGTGTAAGCGGCCAGACTTGGCAAGAGCAGGGCTGTCTTTGCCATGGAAATGAGCTGAGTCTGATCTGTATACCCTGCTGTCTATTGTCCCCTTTCAGATTTTCTGCCTGAACATGCTTGTACACAGTGCTGTCTCAGCTGTCCACCCAACTCCCTGGAGTGCTTTTGTCAGTGGCCGTCACCATAGTGCTTTCACCGGAGCTCCAATCATCACACTGGAGTGCTTTTACTGGCAGCTTCCCACCAGAAAGTGTTTGCCTGTGATGCTGTCATTCTTTGAAGTGTCTTTGCCCACTGTTCCCCCAGATCCTCTCTGGAGCACTTTGCATCTTTGCCACCCCAGCCATCGCCACCAGAACACTTTTCATCTGTGATGTATCCCATGGAGTACTTCCCGCCTGTGGCACCCCCACCAGAGTACCTGCCAGCTATAGCACCCCGGCAGCCTTCCCCCGAGCAGTTGTGCCCACAGCTTCCCTGCCAGGCCTGATGGAGTCCTGTTGTCAGTGGTCTGGAAGTACCTTGGTCCTGCCAGCCCAGGTGGGGCTTGACCTTGAAGAATGAGAGGACAGAGCTGTAGACCTGGTCCCAGCCACCCAGGGTTAGAGCATGAAGCCCAGGAGTGTGGAGCTGAGCCTGGGCCCTCAGAAATAATCCAGAAATGAAGTAATTCAACTATATGTGAATTGTGCCACAGTCAAATCTTCAAGGGAAAACGATCATAAAAACAAAAAACTCCATCCAAAGAACAACAAATTCAAAAGAAAAAGGAACATTAACTCTCACAGGTGAGAAAGAACCAGCACAAGAACTCTGGTAACATTAAAAGTCAGAGTATTTTCTTACCTTCAGATAATCACACTACATTCCTAACAATGGTTGTTAACTGGATTGAAATAGCTGAAATGTAAGACATAGAATTCAGAATTGGATGGCAAGTAAGTTCATCAAGATATAAGAATTGATTGAAACCAAATCCAAGGAAAACAGTAAAATCATCCAGCAGTTGAGAGACAATATAAACATTTTAATAAAGAACTTAACTGACCTTCTTGAAATGAAAACTTTATGACAGGAATTTCAAAACATAATTGAAAGCATTAACAACAGAATGGACTAAGCTGAGGAAAGAATCTCAGCGCTTGAAGCCCACTCTTTAGAAGCAACACAGGCAGACAGAAATAAGCAAATAAAAATTTTTAAAAAATGAACAAAATCTCAGAGAAATATGGGATTATGTCAAGAGACTAAATCTATAACATATTGCCATTCCTGAAAGAGAAGAGAGAGAGCATGCAACTAGGATAATGTATTTTGTATACAGTTCACAAAGTTTTTCCCATCTTGCTACAGAGGCCACATGCAAATTCAAGAAATTCAGAAAACCCCTGTGAGATACTATGCATGGCGATCATCCCCAAGACACATAGGCATCAGATTCTCCAAGGTCAGCGTGAAAGAAAAAAATCTTAAAGGCAACGAGAGAGAAGGGGCAGATCACTTACAAGGAGAACTCCATCAGGCTAACACCAGACCTTTCAGCAGAAACTGTACAAGCCAGAAGAGTTTAAAGGCCTATGATCAACATCCTTATAAAAAGAAATTTCAACCAGGAATTCCATATGTCACTAAACTAAACTTTGTAAGACAAGGGAAAATGACATTCTTTTCAGATAAGCAAATGCCAAGGGAATTTGTTACCAATAAACCTGCCTTACAAGAGATTTTGAAGGAAGTGCTAAACATAAAAATGAAAGAATGATACCTGCCACCACAAAAACAAAGTGCAGCACATACCACATTGACACTGTAAAGCAACTATACAATGAAGTCTATATAACAACCAACTAATAACACAATGACAGAATCAAATCCTCATATATCAATATTGACCCTGAAATTCAATGGGTTAAATGCTCCACTTAAAAGGCATAGAGTGGCAAGTTTCATAAGGAACCAAGGTCCAAGTATTTTCTGTCTTTAAGAGACCATCTCATAAGTAATGACACCCATAGGCTCGAAGTAAAGGAATAGAGAAAGATCTATCAGGCAAACAGAAAACAAAAAAGGACAGAAGTTGCCATTCTTGTATTAGATAAAACAGACTTTAAACTAACAATAATTAAAAAGGACAAAGAAAGGCATTACATAAACCAACAAGCAGACTTAACTATTCTAAATATACACACCCAACATTGGAGCACCCAGATTTATAAAACTAGTTCTTAGAGATCTGTGAAGGACTGAGACAACCACACAATATTACTGGAGGACTTAAACACCTCACTGAAAGCATTGGACAGATCATTGAGGCAGAAAACTAACAAAAATATTCTGTATTTAAACTCAGCACTTGTACAATTGGACCTAATAGACATCTACAGAAAAATCCAACAACAACAGAATACATATTCTTAACTGCAAGTGACACATACTCTAAGATCAATAACACGCTCAGCCATAAAGCAAGTCTCAAAAAATTTAAAAAAATCAAAATTGTACCAAGTACACTCATGGACCGCAATGCAGTAAAGATAGAAATAAGTACCAAGAAAATTTGTCAAAACCATACAATAATGTGGAAGTTGAACAAGCTACTTCTGAATGACTTTTGGATAAATAATGAAATTAAGAAAGACATCAAATAATTCTTAGAAACTAGTGAAAACAGAGACCCAATATACCAGAATCTTTGGGACACAGTGAAAGCAGTGTTCAAAGGAAAGTTTATAGTGCTAAATACCCACATCAAGAAGTTAGAAAGGTCTCAAATTAACAGCCTAATGTCACACACAGAGTAACTAGCAAAACAAAAGCAAACCAACCCCTAGGTTAGCAGAAGAAAATTTAAAAAAAAAAAAATTGGCCTAAAATTTTCTTTTTTTGTTGTATTTCTGCCAGGTTTTTGTATCAGGATTATACTGGCCTCATAAAATGAATCAGTGAAGAGTCCTTCTTTTTCAGTTTTTGGAATAGTTTCAGTAGAAATGGTACCAGCTCTTCTTTGTACCTCTGGTAGAATTCAGCTGTACATCTGTCTGTTTCTGGGCTTTTTTTGGTTGTTAGGTATTTATTAGTGCCCTAAGTTTAGAACTTATTATTGGACTATTCAGCGATTCAATTTCTTCCTGGATCAGTCTTGCAATGTATATGTGTCCCGAAATTTATCCATTTCTTCTAGATTTTGTAGTTTATGTGCCTAGATGTGTTTATAGTATTCTCTGATGGTTGTTTGGATATCTGTGGGGTCAGTGGTGATATTCCCCTTATCATTTCCAATTGTGTCTATTTGATTCCTTTCTCTTTTTTTTCTTTATTAGTCTAGTTAGCAGGCTGTTTTATTATTTTCTTTCAAAAAAAAAGACAGCTTCTAGATTTGCTTATTATTATTATTACTACTATTTTTTTTTTCAAGAGGTTTTTGTGTCTCTATCTCCTTCAGTTCATCTCTGATCTTGGTTATTTCTTATCTTCCGCTAGCTTTGGGGTTCTTTGGTTCTTTTAGTTGTGATGTTAGGCTGTTCATCTGATTTTTTTTTTTTTTTAGCTTTTTAATATGGGGATTTAGTACTGTAAATTTCCCTCTTAACACTTTTTTACCTACGTCCCAGAGATTCTGCTACATTTTCTCTTTGTTCTCATTAGTTTGAAAGAACTTCTTGATTTCTGCCTTGCTTTCACTATTTACCCATGAATCACTCAACAACACGTCATTCGGTTTCCATGTAGTTGTGTAGTTTTAAGTGAATTTCTTAGTCCTGAGTTCTAATTTGATTGTCCTGTGGTCTGAGAGACTGTTTGTTATGATCTCAGTCATTTGCTGAGGAGTGTTTTACTTCCAACTATGTGATCAATTTTGGAGTAAGTGCCATCTGATCTTACACAAACCTAGCAAAAACAAGCAATGGAAGAAAGATTCCCTATTTAATAAAAGGTGCTTGGAGAACTGGCTAGCCTTATTCAGAAGATTGAAACTGGACCCCTTCCTTACACCTTATACAAAATTAACCCCAAATGAATTAAAGACTTAAATGTAAAACTCAAAACCATAAAAACTCTATAAGAAAATCTAGGCAGTGTCATTCAGGACATAAGCATGGGCAAAGATTTCATGACGAAATTCCAAAAGCAATTATAACAAAAGAAAAAATTGACAAATGGGATCTAATTAAACTAATGAGCTCCTGCTCAGCCAAATAAACTATCATCACAGTGAATAGACAACTTACAAAATGAGAGAAAATTTTTGCAATCTATCCATCTGACAAAGGTCTAATGTCTAGTCTACAAGAAACTTAAAGAAATTTACAAGAAACAACTCCATTAAAAAATTGAACAAAAGATGTAAGCGGACATTCTCAAAAAAAAAAAAAAAAAAAAAAAAGGACAATCATGTGGTCAAAAAATCATACAAAAATGAGCTCAACATCACTGATCATTAGAGACATGCAAATCAAAACCACAATGAGACCATCATGCCAGTCAGAATAGTGATTATTAAAATGTCCAGAAACGGCCGGCGGCTCACGCCTGTAATCCCAGCACTTTGGGAGGCGGAGGCGGGCGGATCATGAGGCCAGGAGATCGAGACCATCCTGGCTAACACGGTGAAACCCTGTCTGTACTAAAAATTCAAAAAAATTAGCCAGGCGTTGTGGCGGGCACCTGTAGCCCCAGCTACTCGGGAGGCTGAGGCAGGAGAATGGCGTGAACCCCAGAGGCGGAGCTTGCAGTGAGCCGAGATGGCGCCACTGCACTCCAGCCTGGATGACAGAGCGAGACTCCGTCTCAAAAAATAAATAAATAAATAAATAAATAAATAAATAAATAAATAAATAAAATGTCCAGAAACAACAGACACTGATGAAGTTGCAGAGAAAAAGAAACACTTTTACATGTTTGTGGGAGTGTAAGTTAGTTCCACCATTATGGAAGACAGTGTGGCAAGTCCTCAAAGATCTAGAGGCAGAAATGCCATTTGACTCAGCAGTGCCATTATTGGGCATATACCCAAAGGAGTATAATTTATTCCACTATAAATATACATGCGTGTATATGTTCATTGCAGCACTATTCACAATAACAAAGACATGGAATCAACCCAAATGCCCATTAATAATATATTGGATAAATAAAATGTGGTACATATACACCATGGAATACTATGCCACCATATAAGAATTGAAATCATGTCCTATGCAGCAACATGAATGGAGTTGGAGGCTATTATCCTAAGCAAATTAACACAGGGACAAACAAACAAATGCCACATTTTCTCTATTATAAGTGGGAGCTAAAGACTGAATACACATGGGCACGAAGATGCGAACAAATGATGGTAGGGACTGGTTGATGTAAAAGGGTGGGAGGCAGGCATGGGTTAGAAGGCTACCTGTCAGGTACTATGCTCACTACGTTTGTGATGGGATCATTCATACACCAAGTCTCAGTGACACGCAGTTTATCCATGTAACAAACCTGCACAAGTATCCCTTGAACCTAAAATGAAAGTTAAAGTAAAAGGGGGGGGGGGGGGGAGAAAATAGGTGGAAGGCAGGACTGTTTACCAAATATTAAAGAATTACTGATAGATTCCAATGAGAATTACATTCTCTGTTATGCATTTTCTGTCATATGACACAAAATATGAAAGTAAGTAATTTTAAAATACTTATCACTGTTTTATATTTATTTAAGTATCCTTATTTACAATGCAGCATTCAAGAAACATTATTTGTGTATGATTTATTTTGAAAGAAAGTGTTTACAGAACACTTTATATGAATTAAAATAATTTTATTGAAATTTTTTAGCTAACTGCGGAAGAGTATGTTTTTGCAATGAGATAAAAGGCCAATAACAAGTGTTAAACATAGTTCAAATAATATTAAATTGCATGTTGGATGAGCCATGGGACTTTCTCACAGAGACTTCTCTATTTTCTTAGCATATTTCTTCTTTTATCTCTAGCCGGGGGCAGAGTGAGGTCTCTTCTTGCTGGTCTCCTTGCTCTTTTCTCCAGAGAGCTCACCTATGCTCTTTCAACATCAACATTTTTACTTCCTAGATGCCATTCTCTTGTTCTGTCTCTTATCTTCTTCCAAGTTAATAACCTTCCATGCATTCAGTGCTTTAATGGCCTTTCCAGCTGGAGATTATTTTGTACTACAGACCACCCAACACCTCCAAAGCAGAACCCAGTCTCTGATGCCTGCAGATCAATTTCCCTCCTGAGGCCTCTCTTTCATGGATTCAGTGGATTCAATCTATACCTCATGGTGTTCTTGGACTCCTCTTCTGATGGAGTTATTAAAGACAGGTAACATGTGCTGAGTATTTACTAAGTGACACTGCACGCTCAACATTTCACAGGCATGATATAATCCACTTCTCACACCAACACTATGCAGCTGCTGCTGTGAATAACGCTATTTTATGGGTGAAGAAACTAAAGTTTGAAGTGGATAAACAACTTCTTCTGGTCACAAAGTTAATAAGTGACAAAATGGAAACAGAAAACTAGATTTTTTTTAGACTCTAAAGCAACCGAGTATGTGTTCTTAACTACTCTGTGAAAAGGATTCTTTACCTCATGACTGGTCATTTATCAAGCTGTATTAGTGTTGTTTAGATATTTCAGGTCCGGTTCTGACAAGTCCCACTCCCTTAGTCCCGGTTCAGGTCTTTAAACATCAAACAGGAATAAACATAACAACGTCCTTGCTTATATCTGCCTTACTTATACAAGCATCCTTCTCTTTGATGCTTTCAACATATTCATGCCTAAATAATTGTTTTAAATTATCACTTTTATTATCAATATCTCAGCTATTTTAAACAATTATTGTGTCCTATATAGGCTAAGTCTCAGATAACCTGCTACATCTTCTGCCCCAACTTCTATGCACAGTCTCCATCTACAAAATTCCTTCTGCAATGTTTTTCATGCTGTGACTGCATGATCCCCAAATTTCAGCCTTCTCTTTGGCAGATACTAAGTGGATGGGCATCTTATCCAACAATATCCAATCTACAGGTGGCTTTATCTAAAGAATGACTTACCAAACCAAACTTCTGTCTCAGAAATTTGGCCATGTAAGAAAAACCAACTCAGAGCAGGAAAGAGTAGCAGTAGAGATAGTCACAAAAATATTAATCTGAGCATGGCAATAGCTGGAGGTATGAGAAGGAAGCACATTTAACTCTTGTTACTGAGTCGATGATATAATACTCTTGTTTCTTCAGAGCCCTGGAGCCTGAACCACACTCGGGTATGATAATCTGGTCACTGTGAAGCCAGGTCAACTTCATTTTTTTTTTTTTCTTTTTTGATGGTTCTTTGGTTATTTGGAGATCTTGCCATGCATTATCTTCATTTCTACGTTTGCTCTGAAAAAACATACAGACAACAAAAAACAACTACATGTTACTTGAGGAATTTGAGTAAGATTGTGTTTTTTTCCCTGAAAGACCACAACACAAGATCTTTGCTTTTTATTGCATTAATTCATATAATAATAATATAAGCTGAAAATCTGAAAAGCTTTGGTCTAGAACTGTACTGAATTTTGGGTTTTGTTAGATATTGGAATATTTGCATATGCATAATGAGATATATTGGGGAGAAGATTAAAACCTAAACCACCAACTTATTTATACTTCATATACACCATATACATGTAGCCAGAAGGTAATTTTATATGATATTTTAAGGAATTTTGTGCATGAAACAAAGTTTGTGTGCATTGAACCATCAGAAAGTAAAGACGTCACTGCCTCAGCCAGCCACGGCCACAGAAACAATATCTGATTGTTTGGCATCACCATCATTCCTGACTGTGAAATTATATGCTACCAATAAGCAATTATTTTCTCATACTTATTCGTACACGAATACTTAACAGTAAAATACATATATATATTATATATATATATATAAAATGTACCATTAATACAGTGAAAAAACAATGTGTTCGGAGTAACTAAGCAACACAGTCACCTCACCAGAATACCTATAGAAGCTGTTAAACAACATCAACAAACCATGGGAAGATTTTATTTTTTTCCTATCATGCTGTATTTTGATTAAAAGGTTAATATACACTGCATTTTATTTTTCTTTGGTGAAAACATACCATCAGAAGCAGTTGAGGAACCAGGAAATGGGTTCTCTAGGGATGAGAAAGCATTCTGCTTGATGGGTCTTTAAAATGTTTTCTCTATGCTCATTTCCTTCATTAACAATGGTTTCTGTCTTAGAAGCTACTCTTTGATTTTCTAGACTGACAATTTCTTCTTCTCTTATGAGTGCACACCATTCTAATCCTTTAATTAGCCCATCATATCACACATTTTCACCATAACATCATCAGTATTACTTTTTCTTTTTCTTTTTTTTTTTTTTTTTTTTTGAGACGGAGTCTCACTCTGTCGCCCAGGCTGGAGCGCAGTGGCCGGATCTCAGCTCACTGCAAGCTCCGCCTCCCGGGTTCACGCCATTCTCCTGCCTCAGCCTCCCGAGTAGCTGGGACTACAGGCGCCCGCCACCTCGCTCGGCTAGTTTTTTGTATTTTTAGTAGAGATGGGGTTTCACCGTGTTAGCCAGGATGGTCTCGATCTCCTGACCTTGTGATCCACCCGTCTTGGCCTCCCAAAGTGCTGGGATTACAGGCTTGAGCCTCCACGCCCGGCAGCATTACTTTTTCTGTAGAGTTAACATCACCCTCATCATCACTGGTATCATGATCACCTTGATTCAGAAACATTTTGTCTATTTTCCCATTAGTCAATGAGTAAACACCTGGAGTCTCATTACCGAGGTTAAGAGTTTTTTTGATATTCACTTCCTTCAGCTTACTATGGATTCTGAAGATACATATTTTATATATATAAGAAGGTCAGACATCAATTTTTTTTTCTCACTTGACACATGGAATCCTTCAAAGCCACGACCATGTTCATCATTATCACTGAACATAGTGATATCACAGGCAAGAGGTTGTGTTAGGCACTCACAAATGTGTCTTTAGTCACTGTGTTCCAAGCATTGGCAATAGCATATGTGGCATCTTTCATCCTAATTTCCTTTTGAAAATCTTCCACACTCATGCCTCTGTTCATTGTTTCTAGCATGCTATTCAAAAAAATGTTTGCGTATTAGTCTTCATTGAGAGAAAGATACTCTGTTAAACTGGCTGAATTAATGAAGTTACATTTGGGGGAAACTATGTAGCATAAACATTATTTTCCATGAGAATTTCAGCTGGAGGATGAGCAGAACTGTTGCCATGGAAAAACAAAATCTTGCTGTTATTATGTAGCTCAGCTTCCCTGCAGTGAGCATAAGTCACTTGTACAAAATATTTGTGAAATAAATCTGAAAAGATGTTCCTAGTGGTCCATACCTTTTTGATAGTATAATAGTGAACTTAAGTAACTCCTTGAAAACAGCAAGAATGGAAGGTTTTGCCTATCACAGAAAGTTTACACTTACGTGTGCCTGCTTCATTAGCACATCCCAGTACAGCTTATTCTGTTCTTGGCACCCTTAATACTTAGGGGCTGTCTCATGAACTGCCATCATTGTCTTTCTGTGGCATTTACACCAAAATTAGTATCATCCCTGGCATGTTGTTTCATCAGCATTATAGAATTGTTCCGGCTTCAGATTTTTATCAGTGATAACCTTGGCAAACTTGTCAATAAATTTCTTTGCTGCTTTGTGATCAGTGGATGCCTTATCACAACAACTCTTCAAAAATTTAATGTCATGTCTTTTCTTAAATGTTCACCATAAGCTTCTTAAATACTAACAGTTCCCTTCAATGTACAGTTCTTTCTGATAAATCTTTACTTGGTTCTTGATCAGTGTACCATTAAGTGACATGTGTTCATTGCAATGCTAATGGATTCACTCTTTCAATACGTAATCAAGATCTTCATCTTTAGTTTTTTTCAGTGTTTCTCTGCTTTACATTACCTGTTCATCACTTTCAACATAGAACTTCAACAATGTATTCTTCTGTTTCTTCAGGTCATATATGCTGTCTTTCCAACAAATGTCTTCGGTAAGACATTTCATACTCACACTGCTGTCTGGATTCTCAGAGAGCAGAATCCAGCTGTGTCTGGTTTCTCAGGCAGCAATATGAGCATAACACAGCCTGATTTTCTGTGTTATAGACAAACATAAATGTTTCCTCTTGTTCTTGTTAGTGGTACCCACAGGGATACCTTCAGGTCTTTTTGACATTTCCAACAATATTTCTGCACCACAAAGCAGAGCATAAACAACAACAACAACAACAACAACAACAACAAAAACACAGAAATAGCTTGGGCCCATGTGGGGCATCATGGTAAACTTGCTGTTGGTGCGTTTGACATGCACCTGTTCTATTTTTTACACTTTGTGGGCATGCTTATGTGGGAGAATCTGGGCATACAGAGTAAGGAAATATCACAACTGAAGGAATCTGGGAGGTATTTTTTCTCTTGAAGATGTGGAGTGTATTAGTCAGAGTTTTCAAGAGGGACAGAACTAATAGGATAGATGTATATATAAAGGGGAGTTTATTAAGGAGTATTGACTCACATGGTCACAAGGGGAGGTCCCACAATAAACTGTGTATAACCTGAGGAGCAAGGATGCCAGTCCGAGTCCCAAAACTGAAGAACTTGGAGTCTGATGTTTGAGGGCAGGAAGCATCCAGCATGGGAGAAAGATGTAGGCCAGGAGACTAACCCAGTCTAGTCTTTTCGTATTGTTCTGCCTGTTTTTATTCTGGCCATGCTGGCAGCTGATTAGATTGTGCCCACCCAGATTGAGGTTGGGTCTGCCTTTCCCAGTCCACTGACTCAAATGTTCATCTCCTTTGGCAACACCCTCACAGACACACCCAGAAACAATAATTTGCATCCTTCAATCCAATCAAATTGACACTCCATATTAACCATCATATGGAGTAAACGGTGTTTTGTGTGTTTTGACCATGACATGTCACATCAGGTCAGACGTAAAATTTTCCACTTATGGCACCATGTCAGCTCTCAAATAGTTTTAGATTTTGAAGGATTTTGTATTTTAGAATTTTTGATTAGGGATGCTTTACCTATAATAACTACTGACAATTACTACTAGTACCCCATCTATCAGGAACTGTGCTAAGTTCAAATATCTTGTCTCATTTAGTTCTCACAATCTTTTCAAGTAGGTTGCATTAACCTTCAATAACAGATAAGGTAACGGGGGCTCAGTAAGATGCATGAATCAACCCCAAACCATACACCTAGTAAACGGCAAAGCAGAGGCTTAAGATCAGGTCTGTGTGATTCCAGAATCCACATCCCTGTAATGTTCCACCAACTCTTTACCTGATTTTAAGGACCCTATAATTTCCTGACATAGAACTTTCTGACTTATTATTCCGTTTTTTATGAAGCTGGCATTCTTGTTGTTTCACTAAAATTTAGTCTTATTTTATTCACTTGTTGTTTTGTTTTGCGTTTTTTTAAGGAGATTTTGTTCCTTGAGCCTAGATTACCTTTTGACTTCGTGTAATTAAACCCTAACATTCCTTTAAGATTCAGCTCAATCCTTAATTATCTTTAAAATTCCTTTTTCCACCCAACTTATTCCACAGCAAGAACACACAATGTTACATTATTTAATCTCTCTTTCCACTGATTAATATTGCTTTATATAAGATTTTTCTACCTATAAGGTCAATTTGGTATCTGGAATCATGTCTTATTTTTTATCACTATGAAATCACCTTTATAAGTTGAAGTCATGGTAGACTTTACCACATCACATATTTAATTTTTGTTTGATTAAAATTTATTTTAAACTTATTTATTATTAATATGTTAAATTTAAATTAATTAAGTACTATGTATAAAATATATAACATGCTTAGTTTTACACTGAGAGATTTGAGAATAAAGTACAACTTCGATCAATCTTAAAGTCATTTTAGTCACTTGACAAAGAATTTTTCTTTATTTGTGGATTCAAACGATGTACGTCAGTTTAGTTTTATTTCTATGCTAGTTAAAATAGAAGAGATGATAGTGAACATCTCTGTTTTTGTTGCTCAGCTCTCATTCTCTCTGTCCTCCTGGTAGCAAACTCACAGTTTTATTTAGCGAACAACACTCCTTTATTCTTAGTCCATAGAGTTCAGTTCAGAAATCACCCCTTTTGGCTCCTGGCCCTTTGGAACTGCATTGCTTTGTTCACTTTCACTCAGGAATAACAGGAATCCAATCTAAAAAAAATAAAATTCAAGGAGATCTTTTTCTGGAACTATTGAAAGAAAGGCACGATTCTTCTCTCCTGAGCATGTTAGTAATGAGGAGGATGTGGGCCTGGAACTACTTGAGACAATAAGAGGAGCCTGAGAATAAACCCAATGGAGAAATAAGCAGAGATGGAGAGAAACCAAGTTTAGACGGCATTGAACAAGTCCTTGGATCAAACTGTGCCACAACCTGCTTTCATCTCTACAGACGCGTGAGCCAACAGGTTTCCTTTTTTGGCATAAGTCAGTCTAAGCTGAGATTTCTGTCATGTAAAATCACAGGAGTTCTAATCAATTTATGTTCTTTTATCAAATAAGAAATTACATTTTTCATCGTCCATCTCTTCCAAAAGAAACAGATAAACTCCATACATCCCACTTACTCTATAGACTATGTGGTTAGTCACTGTTTGACCCCATTGTACCAAAACCATGCATTGTATAACTTTCAAAGGTCTGATAATAGGTAAAATAGACAAATAGCAAACTCTGATACTGCTAAGTCTATATGCATCTTTAAAAATGTCCATTTTCTGTTATTTAAAACAGATCTATATATATATTTTTTGTTTTGTTTTTTCTCCTATTCTTGTGCTTTGTGTTGGTATAGGAAGGTGGTATCTGCCCTAGTTTATAGGAATGTGAAGGTGTAGAGGCTTGATGATTCACCTGAAGTTAACAGGCATGTATAGGCATGACTCTGTACATAAGACATGACCTACATATTTCTAGACTGACTGGATAAGTCTTCAGGGCAAACAATCCCAAATTAAGCAATATACATCAATGGAGTTTTGAAATAGAAACATTTTTAATTTCTTTGTCATAAAAAAGTTAAAAGATTTCTAGCTGAAATGTCTTGCTATTGCATTTGGAAGTAAGTTGATACAGTAGTCCTTCTCACACAGACGTATTATCGACATGCATTACACTAGAATATTTATTAGCAGCATTCATTGAGCTGTAAATCACTGAGGAGGTCCAGGATTAGCAAGATATTAATGTTTAACTGCATGAAGATTACCATTAATTTTATCTTTCCAAGTATTACAGTTTATAAAGACAGTCACATAATTTCAGCTTAAATGTCCCTTAAGTCATAATTTGACTATAACTGAATCTTGCTGTTAACCGAGACTTTATAGAAAAAAAAAAATCAATCAGAATTAACAAAAGCCTTAGTTGGCTGTGATTATGTTGAATACTAAACCACTCAGGAAGTACTTTGGACTTGGTATTCTCATTGCAAGATCTAGTCTGCTGTAGATTAAATGCTTAGGTGCCTCCAAATTTTTATATTGAAAACCCTAATCCTGGCTGGGTGTGGTGGCTCATGCCTATAATCCCAGCACTTTGGGAGACTGAGGCGAGCAGATAACCTGAGGTCAAGAGTTCAAGACTGTCCTGGCCAAAATGATGAAATCCCACCTCTACCAAAAATGCAAAAATTAGCCAGTCATGGTGGCACGCACTTTTAGTTCCAGCTGCTTAGGAGGCTGAGGCACGAGAATTGCTTGAATCCAGGAGGCGGAAGTTGCAGTGGTAGGAGATCATGCCACTGCACTCCAGCCTGGGCGACAGACGCGACAGAGTGAGATGCTACCAAAAAAAAAAAAAAAAAAAAAGAAAACCCTAATTTGGAGGTTGGGACTTTGGAAGGTAATTAGAGTTAGATGAAATGATGAGGGTGGAGCTCTCATGTTGGGATAATGCCCTTATGAAAGGCTCTCTATATGTATCATGTTAGGATACAGTAAGAAGGCAGCCATCTATAAACTAGGGAGAGGGCCCTCACCATGAACTTGACCATGCTGGCAGCCTGATCTCAGACTTCTACCCTTCAAAACTGAGAGATATAAGCATTTGTTGTTGAAGCTATCCAATCTATGGTACTTTGGCATAGCAGCTCAAACTGACTGAGATATAGACCATACAAAAACAAATTATGTGTCTATTAGAATGTTTATGGCTGCAAGTAAAAGAATACCCAATTAATTAAACCTGAATTAAATAAAAAGTGTTTATTATCTGATATAAAAAGAAGTACGGAGTTGGTTGGTTTGGGTTTTAACTTCTGTCAAGGTGTTATTAAGGACCAGGGTGTTTTTCTGTTTTTTCCCTCTTTCATTCTTAGAGCTACAAAATAACCACTGAGCAACATGCATATCTTCACACAACACATAGAAAAGCAGTAATAAGTCTTATGTATTGGTTATGAAACTCTTTCCTAGAATCCCAGCACATCTGTGATGAGTTCCCTTGACCAGCACTGGTTTATACATTTAGTGGAATGCATAAGCTGGAATAATTTTTGGAGAAGTGAGAGTCTGATACGTTCATTGTCTAGAGAGGGCAGAGAGAAGAGAGAATTTGTATGTGAACCACTGGTGTCTAAATTTTCAGACTGTCTTGCCGTCTGATTGCTTTGCAGACAGTCAGAAATAGCAGCTCTTTGCCAAATGAAATAGTATATTAGAATCCCAAGTTAAAGATTGATGGGTTTGCCTTTGAGAAAGGTAGAAGGGAAACTTCCACTGAAATCCTTCTTTTTTTTTAAGACTCTTTTTTATCTAGAATTTGGATTCTACCTAGACAGTAGGTCTACAAGCTAAAGAAACCCTTCCTAGTTTGATCTGTTGTCAATAAATGCATCGTTTTGCATTATAATAGAAACTATGCTCTTAAATAAATGGGCATGCTTCCTTTCATTCATTGTTGTAATTTTCCCTTTGGGCCCTGCTGTTGTCAAAGGCCTATGTGTGTTTTATAAATGGAGCTCTAGGGTATTGTGCTATGATAGAAATCTACCTTATTTAATAATAGGAATCTTTTCTATATTCAAGACAATATAAACATAATTATGTTGTTTGGAATGCCCTATTTCTGACATGCTTCTTATCCTGACAGCTGCTTTGCTTTTAAGCTTAAAAAGTTAATATTCAAGTAAGCACACACATACAGACACACACTAAAACAATAACAAAACTCTAAAAAATGCCAGACCAAAGCTTATTTAAATTTATAATATTTAAATATTAATGATAGAGAAATTCCTTTTTCTACATTCATTGCTTAACATTGTTGAAGCATTGCTTTGCTACTTTTACATTTTAAATACAATGCAATTAACATTTACTGAGTTTCTAAAATATAAAAGTCATTATACTGAGTTCTGTAGGGACACAACTAAATAAATTTGCTTTTTATAAGAAATTAATCATCCACAAATGATATAGATCAATATGCAAATAACTTTAATGCAAGGTATCAGCCATGTACCTGAAGTTTAAACAGTGACTATGGTAACAAGCAGTTAAGCTTCTCTGGCAGGATCTGGGGAGGTTTTATGAAGGAGTAATCTACAGGTTTGACATTTAGGATGGGCAAACAAAGGAAAGTAGGACTCTTGGCACTCCAAATTGTGAGATCTAAACAAGAAGGAATGCAGTGCGTATCATGAGGTAAAAAAATGAGCGGTCATACAGTCAGACTATAAAGTCAAATTGGACTAAAGCAGGCAAGGGACTTGAAATATGGACTTGGGCTGGTTTGAAAGTAATACGAAACAGGATGGAAGCAATACTAAGCTGCTGAATATTCCTGGCCATAGCCAAGGCACGATCGCTTGCTTTAGAACTCCCATACCTCTGTCTGCAAATCACTAACCTTTGTTGAACACTCTGTTCTAGTCAACAATCTAAGTGCTGCAATTGTACTGATTCATATTATCCTTAGAAAAACCCTGTTAATCACTTACTACTATAAACTCACATTAAAAATCAAGAAATGTAGACAAGTAGAGATTCAGAAACTTGCCCAAGTTCTTACAACTTGTCTAAGGTCACACTCTTAATTACTACCTCTGTGAATGAGAAGAAAAATAATTATTTCTTCTTAATAAACAGTATTTACATATTTTTATTAAAAGAAAAAAGATCATAAGTCAAAGTGCATATTTCTTATGTTAAAATTATTTGTCTAATGATTTACCATAGCAAATTTTCAATATAAACTTCAATTCCTGTAATTCCCTCCACAAGAAGAAATCTCATAGAATACTTAACAATACTGCATTAGTTATAAATATTTCATCTGAAAAAGAAAACTGGAAGCCATTCAGAATATTACAACATTTAAAGTATTTATTATTTAAAACAAAAAGGAAAAGGCTTTATTATACTTATTTAGTGGATCCATGGAACACTGGAATTGCAAGGGACTGAATTAATCATTATCTAGGCCAGAATTCAATCTGGCTGCCCTCAGATATTATTTATTTGCCTGCAAAGCGATGTATTTTCTGCTTCAAATTAATTACATTTTCTAATTTTTCTGAATATTGAATAAATTCCATTTTTCTGAAACAGAATTAGTTGGCAATTAAAAAAGAATTGGAAATTCCATCTAAAAGTATCTATTTCCAGCATCTCATAAAAGATGAAATGTGGTGCAACGGGGACCACCCATTCCTATGACAGCAATCAACTAGAGCTGAGTACAGACTGGTTCATTCGGATGTATTCTGTACTACCTGATTAGTCAAAGATCATGTGTTGGTTTTCCATTAATACATAACCAATTACCATAAACACAGCAACTTAAAACAATACCTATTTATTAGCCTTACATTTTCGTAGGTCAAAAGTTTATAGTAATTTGTTCTCCACTTCATGGGTGGCATCTCTGCTAAGGATCTCACAGGGCCACAGTAAAAATGTCAGTCAGGCTGGGCTCTTACCTAAAGACTCTAGGGAAGAATCTGCTTCCAAGCTCACCCCGATTGTTGGCAGAATTCTGTTCCATGTGGTTGTAGAACTAAGGTCCCCATTTCCTAGTTGGTACTATGTCAGGGATCATTCTCAGTAATTATGGGCCACTCTTAGCTCCTTTCCCCATGTCCCCTTCATCTTCAGAGCCAACAGTGGAATATCTGTCATGTTAAATCCTTACTTATTTATTCATTTATATTTTGAGATGGAGTCTCAAGCTGTCTGCCAGGCTGGAGTCAATGGCATAATCTCAGCTCACTGCAACCTCCGCCTCCCAGGTTCAAGCACTTCTCCTGCCTCAGCCTCCTGAGTAGCTGAGATTACAGGTGCCCGCCACCACGCCAAGCTAATTTTTGTATTTTTAGTAGAGATGGGAGTTTCACCATGTTGGCCAGTCTGGTCTCGAACTCCTGACCTCAGGTGATCCACCAGCTTCGACCTCCCAAAGTGCTGGGATTACAGGTGTGAGCCGTTGCGCCCAGTCGAATCCTTATATTTTTAATCTCTCTGAATTTCCCTTCTACAACCACCTAGGAAAAACTGTCTGCTTTTAAAGGGCTGATGTGATTAGTTTGGCGGTCATGTGACTAATCTTTTTTAAGGACAACTGATTAGTAACTTTCATCCGGCAAATACTTTTGATCATGTAATATAATAAGATTATAGGAGCAACATCAGTGCTGATATTACGGGACCATTTTAGAATTCTGTATACAGTAGATAGCAGTGGTCTTCTTGACTATTGTAAATACAAAAGTACCAAATGTACATGAGTATGTAGAGTCATTGAAAGTCTTGTAACTGGAAGGAGATATATTGGTACCGCTATGCTGTAATGCTATTGAATAGAACATGTGCATGTATGCTTTGTAACACAGAAATCCTGCATCCAGGTACATGCTCAATAGAAATGTGCATTTAATAATATGCAAATTAGGACTCACAGCAAATGTTCTATGATTGTGTAATATCCCTTATAGAAAATACAGAAAATCCTCCTTTAAGGGACCCCTTATAGAAAATAATCTCATTTTCTGAATATTATAATTGACTTATGGACAGTGTCAACATTGCAGTCTTTGGCCATCTTTTGAATATTTTTGAGGTCTTCCATTTATAGCTGACTGTATTTGCCTGAAGTGCATTAAGGAAGACCCTTGGAAAAATTCTATAAATGAGATTTGAAACTTAACGCTATCATATAACAATTGTTTTATTTATTTATTTATTTATTTATTTATTTTGTAGGAAGTAGATGACACATTTCAACTTTGGGTATTGTCTATCATCTTAGCTAGGTACGTGAAAGTCTATGCACTCCTTCCCAGAGATAGGCTATGTGTTTGCCTAAGGGAGGAGAATATGTAACATCTGAAGTTCTTTACAGAGAGTCCCTTTGTCTAGAAATTATATTTGCTTGCTTTATTTCCCCTAAAGAATTGGTGAGACACATGTCCCTTGGTATCTCAAATAAAGACAGAAATAAAATATGATTGGATGCTACTTATAAGCCACTTATTTCAGTTCTGACAGAAGGAAGAATAATGGTCAGAACACCTGCTCTTCTCTGTTGCTGAAAGGTTGACCTGGCAGTGGCTCGTTTTAGGACGTTAGACAATATCCTTATGTGTTCTCCGTCCCCGGCAAGGTGCGTACTCAGGATCAATAGCAGTTATGAAGATCAGTGAATACCACCTTAGATGAAAGCTTTCAGCAGAAAGGAGAATGTGTTGGCATTTTATATGTTAGGAAATAAAAGCAGAGGGAAATCATTACGGTGTCTCTGATATTTTCGAAGTTATACCTTATTGCAATTAAAATAAATCATAGGGTAATCTTGGACATAGAATATAGATAGCCCTAAATTCAGCTGGTCCTAAGACACATATACAGTCCATTGTTTTTCCTTTTTCTCCTTTTACCTAGTATACAATGTTAACTTCATAAGATTTTTTACGTCAAGAAAAACATCATTCGCATTTTACTTCTATTTATACAATATTTGTCTTTCTGCTTTTCTAGAGCTTTTCCCAATTTAAGAGACTTCTGTTGAAATTGCTATATATAATTGTACCTATCATTATTACATTTGATAGTCATTAAAGTTGTTAACAAATATTGCTAATTTGTTGTCTTCTCTCCTTCTTGGCACAGGGTAGGATTTTACTTTTCCATCAGTGAATACTTCACTATGTGCCCTTTTCTTTCTATGATGCCAATTGGGAATAGAAGCTCCGTCAGCCTGGGCCACAGAGGAAGTAAGATAGTTATGTAGAACAGAAGTCCAGCCAATTTACAATAGATGTAGCATAAAAAATATTCCTGTGTTGAGGTTTTTGAGTTCTTATTGTAGCATATCCCAGCTATCCTGATTTATCCATGGTCAGAACAGTTTTGAGACTCCTTCAAGCTTGTCAAAATCATTCTGTGATTTCAATTGAAATTCACTAGCACATGCAATTTGCATGGACAGAACAGAGGTTTACAATGTTCAAATGTTAGGCTTTTGTTTGTTTTGAGGCAGGGTTTCACTCTGTCACCCAGGCTGGAGTACAGTGTCACAATCATGCCTCACTGCAACCTTGAGCTCTCTGGACTCTGGAAATCCTCCCACCTCAGTCTCTTGAGTAATTGGGACCACAGGTGTGCACCACCATACCCGGTTAATTTTTGTACTTTTTGTAGAGACAGAAATTTGCCACATTTCCCAAGCTGGTGTTGAATTCCTGGGCTTAAGCTATCCTTGCGCCTTGGCCCCCAAAGTGTCAGGAGCGTAAATCACCACACCTAGGAAAATATTAGTTTTTCACTGTTAAATTATGTGATTACTTTTCTATCATGCCAAACATAACATAACTGAACTTTAAGTTCTCTTCAATTTTTTTTTCAACATAGGAATGAAATTTGACTTTCAATAAAAATAATAATTTTCTACTTCATCAATACTCTTTATGAGTTGGTTGTTTTGGGGAAGACATACCTAGTAGTCTCCCCATCTTTTATGAACTTGTATTCTAAGTTATAATAAACACTAAAGGCACTCCAATTTTATGCATGCCTTGTTGACAACATGCATATTCTGCAAACATATTTTGCTTGTTAATGTGTAACAAACTGACACTTGAATTTGAATTGCTCTTATTCTTCTGCCCACCATATAAAACATGTTCACAAATCAGCTGATACATTTTAAAGTTTGTTAATGTTTTCATTTAGTGCCAGTTTTAGATTCTGAAAATGGTGTACGATGGTTCTCAGATGAGCTCTAAAATAATACCTACATGGAATTTGGCATACTAGAATGATTAATTGATTATAATTACTTTCACTTTATGTAGACAATTGATTGTGAGTTTTGATTGATTAGACTCAAATGCAGATGTAGAACTTCAAATGTCTAAAATACTTGGTTTTTCCCATAATCTATTGGAAAGTCTTGCAAAAGCCAGGAGAGGGCTGCTGCCTGGTTTTCAAGGGGCAGATACTATGTTGGCGAATTCACCGGAGTCCTTGAAACTGGTAAATAACCATTGAAAATCAGTTGATTTGTTTGTAATAAGCAAATTAACTGTTACGTGGACCACAATATTGATGGAAGAACCATCTCATTCTGGGAAACAACAAACAAAAAGTAGATTTGTTTGTAAACATAGAATTAGAATAGGGACAGTTTGCTGTATGATTTAAATGTGTAATGGCTTAGAACTAACCCCAATTATTTTATTTACATAATGATAAAAATACTATTGTCAATTGGCCTTGCACACTAGAAAGCAGTTGACTTAATATTTACTTTGAATGTTTGCCTTCATGCTTCTCTTTTTGCATAGCTGGTGCTACTACCAACTTCATTTTGATTGATAGCTACATTTTAAAAATATGTTCATATCAGGCCTGCATGGTGGCTCACACCTGTAATTCCACCACTTTGGGAAGTCGAGGCAGGCAGATCATGAGGTCAAGAGATCGAGACCATTCTGGCCAACATGGTGAAACCCCGTCTCTACTAAAAATACAAAAATTAGCTGGGCATGGTGGCGCGCACCTATAGTCCCAGCTACTGGGGAAGCTGAGGCAGGAGAATCACAAAAATATATATATGTATGTTCATGTCTTAAGCTTGGTTATAATGGGACTTATGGGTCTGAAAAAACTTTTTTTTTTAAAATGTAACATTGTTTATCTCTGTTTAATCTCCTCTGAATGGATTTGACAGTGAGACTCCCCAAGATATTTCCCTTATTTCCAGACTTCTGACTTATCTCATTTAAACATTCACTTACTGATAATAGTAGGTGTTGCCTGGGTAATAAAGACAATGGTCATATGTTCAACTTTCTTGATAGCTTGTTTTTTGTTTTTTTATGTAAGCAAATTTCTATTAGTCCTGTGAAGCACTTGCCAATTGTAAAAAAATCATCCATCTGTGAATATTTGTTTTATGTTTCTTTCATTTTTCCCCTTCATAATTTATTTTCACTTAGCACAGATGCTCTGTAAAGAATGATATGAATTCTTTTGCAAAGAGGATGCTGTTTGAGGTCTACATCATCAAATGCTCATTGATTCCTGAAAGTATCATCGTCAACTCAATCAGTAAATTTCACTTAAAAACATACAGGAAAGGCAATTTGACTTTGAGTTCCAGTGGAAAATGAACACCTATTTAAAAAATTGCCATCTACCATGAATAAAGTATTTTGTTTTTAATCTGGTCTTTTTATAAAATTGTCTCTATTTCTAAGTTGTGATTATTCATTTACAAAAAGTGTAGTTTGATTCTACATGAACACATTACTTTGAGTATGATATAAATTTTTGGAATTTTCCAGTGTATTATTTGCTTTTAAAATTGTTCCTTTCATAACAGCTAAAAAGAAGAGACCAAACAATTGTTCCTCCATATTCTTGGAATATTTTATCTTGCAGAAGCTGTGATATAATCTTGTACTTCTTTTTTCTTTGGCATTCTGATATGATTATTCAACATTTTATATATGTTGGGCTTACAAAGAAATCTTTAGATGATCATACTGACCTCTATATAAGACTTCCACTTTCTTTGAGCTTAAATATTAGGCAAATTCTCTTGTTGATTTTACCCTGATTTATATTTCTAAAGAATCCCATTTTTGCAAGAAATTAAAAGATCAGAACAATAAATCAAAGAACTGCTACTAAAGTTAAACATAACACTTATTATTTTTACCAGCAATGTAAAAAGGTGGCCTTTTCTAGTTATTCTGATAGATTGATTTGAACAATCTCAAAAACTGATATTGAGGCTAAAATAGAATAATGCAAACATTGAAAATGCTTCATTCAAGAGCAGTAGCACTCTGACTCATATAACATGCATGTATTGAGTTACTTTACTGTGTAAAGGCCAGAAAAGCAATACAGAACTGATCCCCAATGTACTACAAGTCATCTTGGTACAGAGGCATGGGATATACAGAAATCAGATGACAAAAAAAAGTTGACATGATAGTTCAATTTCATATTTATATCTTTTATTTTTAGCAAATGAGACGAACAAATAAAATTTCCAGAAGGTCAGAGTAGCAAAGACACTTTTTGAAGGTAGTTACGCTTAGGTAAAAGTCACAGGCTGGCAGCTGTGACTGTCATTATTTAGCAGCATCCTAACAACAGAACCTGCCTTTTATTTAGCACCATGATGGTTTTCTAAGCAGGGTTCCTTCAGTCAGCCAGAAAAGTCACATCTCATTTGGTAAATACTAACAAAAAATTTGTTTCTCTCCAGGTCATCTGGTGGGGTACTTCCAAGATAGGCGGTGAATAACTATTTGTTTCATTGTTTTACAATAAAAGAGAGCTTGGAAGATTGTAATTTTGAGAACATCGAGTGAAGTATGTGCTTTGTTCATTTGTTTGAAGAAATACTATTTCAAGTTATAGGAAAGGGTTGACTTTGTGTATTTTTTTCCATAGGTCACTAAAAAATTGCTGGATGACAAAGAATAGCTGCCTAACAAGTCACATTTTGACAAAACTCAATGGTAATAGGATGAAAGGGAAAATGGATGCAATAAGATTCATTAGATTGAGCCATATGAAATAGCTGATATAGACCATATTTAACCTCAAAAGTAGTCATTTAAAATTGAGCAACCAAATAATTAGAACTCATTTTGTCTCATTTTTGTCTGAAGCCCTCAAGACTGGTAGTAAAGCAACAGATGTCAATTCTCCCAATTCAACCCTTTCCAAGAAAGGTGTTAGCTCTTTTAACCAGGATGGGCTAAGAGATGGCTAAATTGATTTTGCCTGCAGTGATCACCCACCTCCAACCATAAAAGCATGGAGAAAGAAAATTAATGGAGAAGGCTTCTTTTAGAGAATGTGGGAGACAGTTGTGCGTTCTTTCTTCCACGCGTAGGAGGAGAATGGATTCCTGCTACACCTTAAGTCAAGTGGAAAGAGTCATAAGGCAGCCCCCATCTCAACCTACAGGCTGGAGGGAGACTTCCTGGAAGCATTTTGAAAGGAAATTAATCCAAAACAATTCTTGGGTGATGGTCTATCCAGGGCCTGAATTGTTGTGGGTTCCAAGTCTTAGAATCAGTCAGGCACCCTGTGCATTACAGTATATAGTAGGAGGCTGCAGCAAAGGAATCTAAAGACTCCCATAAAAGCAGATAGTGAAAAAATCAGGTTGGGACATATGCCAGTCTCACAGGACAGGGACATTAATTCACAAGTTATTTAATACTGCTATTTCTCTTTAATCTCTCTCCTTGAGTCCTGTCTTAGAGAGGTTGCATACTTGAATCTGTGGCTAATTATACAATGTAAAAGCACAAAAATAATGACACAGCATAAGCTGGGTTGCCTTGCCTAGGCTAAGGTTCTCTTTCATAACCTCTTGCTTTTGCTGTCACTCTCATATTTGTTCTTGTTTTTCTCTCTCACTATTACCTCTTTTATTTTTGTATTTGATTCTGAGGTATTTACTAGGTCACCCCTTCCTATGGGAAGTTTAGATTCCAAGGCATGGAACGAGATTGCCACTTCTCTGTTCAGGCTATTAGATTTCTACCAGCTTTCCAAGCCTTGCTTAGGTGTCTCCCCTTTCACCTAAGCTCTAGGAATTCCCATTCTCCCACTAAACAACTCACTCCACTACCACTTCTCTTTTCCCCCAAGGTTCTTCTATGGACAAAGGAACTCCTTATCTTCAGAAAGCTTTATATTGCCCAGGCTTAAGTAAAACAAAATACTCGTTGATTGTGATGACCTTTAGGAATGGCAGCAAGGGATATCCAGTAAACTTAATAAAGGCAATATTCAGATGATTTCTCAATGTATATAGATTCCATATCAGTGCAGTTCCACATAGTAAGCACAAAATATTTTTTGTCTTTTCAGATCTGGTGGCAATACCTCACACAAGCCCTTGGACTTTACTTCTGAGTTATTTATTACTGTGACTGATTCTGCACATAATTTTGGATTCCATCTTTCCCATGATTCTTAGTTGTCACCATTGCAACACATCTGAAAATGCTCTATGTTGAATTCTACTAAAAACAGATATAGAAAACACACTCGCACACATACAGCAAATTGCCTAAAAATTCAAGAGAATATGGTCTCATGGCTAAACATCTGGCTTATTGCTGGGAAAAAGGCAAAGGAACAACCAATATTTTATGAATAAAAGGATTTTAACAGAAGATACCTTTGGAGCATTTTTTTTTCCACTAAATGATAATGCTGTCAACAATTCACTCATGTACAGAGAAAAGAGTGTTCATGGATGGAGACACCTGCTACTCCAAGAACTGAGGGTATCTGCGTCTTGGCCCATCTGTAACCCATTCCCAACAGTCAAGTCTGGATGCTATGCCTTAGGGATTATTACCAGGACTGGCTTCATTTAAAGTTTCTAAAAGAAACCTGAAAGATGAAGTGCCCCATAAAATCTTCAAGTTCACAGATGACACTAAGCTTCTCTGGGTAATTAAGTGTCAAGCTGATAAGAATAAACTGCAGAAAAATCTTTCTTGCTTGTGTGTGAGGTCAGGACACAGAAGATGAACAGCACTATGGGAGTGTGAATATGGTAGAATAAGAAAAAATAACCATATTTATATCATGATGACTCTTGAGCATCAGTGATGACACATAATAAAGATTTGTGAGTCATTATTATCTTCTCTTTCTGGAGAGCTCCACCTGATGTCTATGGTGGCAAACAACAGTTGCTATTATTCTGTGAATCATCAGAGATGCTGCTGCAAATATAGCAGAAACATCAGTAATTCAAACACTTTCATAGGTGTTATTTTGTTTAATTCTCAAAACAATACTGTAAGATGACTTCTAGTGCCTTTTACAAATGAGGAAAGTGAGAGTTACGAAGTGACTTATCCTTGCATCAAAGCATAGGACTCTGCAATTGGTTCTGGTTGCTGTACCAAAAGAAAGTGAATTGAAAAATATTCATAAATGGACATATAAGTAAGGACAAGAACCAAAGAGAGGAAGAGATTTTTAGAAGAGCATATACTTTATCCTTTTTTAAAAAGAAGAAATCCTTGATCTGGAAAAAAAAATGATTTGAATACTGAATGTAATATGGCTTGAATAAAGTTCTAGAATTCTAGATTTAATTAGGAAATACCATGATGCTTAAAAATTATATATTTGCTTGCAAGGGCTGCCTTAACAAAGTACCACAATCTCAATGGCTTAAACAACAGAAATTTATTGTCTTACAGTTTTAGAGACTAGAAGTTCAAAGTCAAGGTATCTGTAGGAGTGGTTCCTTTTGCAGGTGATGAGGAAAAGAGATGTTACCTCTTTGAATTATGGAGACACTTTTTCTCCTTATGGCTCTTCACAATATTTCCCCTCTATACATATTTGTATCTAGATTTCTGTTTTCTCTAAGGACACCAGTCATATTGAACCAGAGCCCTCCCTAATGACCTTATCTAAACTAATTATATCTGCAATGACCCTATTTCCAAATAAGGTCACTCTGAGGTGTTAGGGGTTGGGACTTCAACATATGAAGTTCGAGGAGACACAGCTCAACCCGTAACAAATGGCAAGAAAGCACGACAGAGTGGGTGATGCATTCATGAAAGTTATCAGTATGAGTAAGAACAAGACCTAAAGGCTTTATATGCAAGTGAAAAATAAAGCATTGAGAGAACAATAAGGTAATAAAGAGATGTGAATGTTTATGGGAGGAGAGTGTGCGTTGGTCTTAGCGTTATAATCTTGTAGGGTTGTGGACAACCACAGAGATCACTGTGTTTCTGCATAGTCGAGCCATATCTGGGAGAAAGTCTGTGCTCTTCTCTCCTTGCCTAACAACAACACAACTAATTGATGTAGCCTAATATGATATTTGTATTCAAATTCATTTCTGCCAGTTATTTATGTTTTTATTTTTATTTATTGTTATTTTTGTGGAAATGGGTTCTCCCTGTGTTGCCCTGGTTGGTTTTGAACTGCTGAGTTCAAGCAAACCTCCCGTCTTGGCCTCTCAAAGTGCTGGAGTTAAAGGTGGGAGCTGTCTGCCTGACCATTATGCCAGTTATTAATATTTTTATCCCAGAAAAAGATTGAACCCCAAATATTTAAAAATATGGCTCACCACAAAACCTAAATAATCTCAACTCTTCGATTTTATAGTGAAAACTTCACACTTGGCTTTCTCTTTCAGATAAAATAAAAGCAAAAACACTTCAGACAAGTTTACACTAGATACTTTAGTAGTGATAGTTTCTAAAATGAGCCTCAATCACATTTCTCCATGAAATTGAAGAAATATTTCAATTAAATTTTATTTTATTTGGGTTATAGTCAGCCCCATACTGCAATGTCACATATTATATATGCTATGAAGGCCTGAGAGATGTTTTAAGGTATGTAACATATCAAGGAAATTACGACTAATCTTTACTGTCTATAAGTAAGAGATAAAGAAAAAATAAATTTTTATATATTTGTTACTGTGTCCATCCTCTCCGGATGTATCTTTACTTAAAAATGACCCTCAATTTAGTCTTGATTGTAATGACAGCTTATGCATAGGCCTGCATTATGACTATTTTTTATTTAGGTTATTGGCCATGAATTTATGGCTCATAAGATGTCTCCACAATTATTTTCATTTTATGCTAATCCTCTGAGTCTGTAGAAAAATAGAACTGGTCATTTCCTTCTCTCACCCTTGAGTTTTCTGGCTTGTCTCTAGAGTGCCAAATAGCTGGAGGTTGATTGACAGCTTTGGCAATGTCAATGCAAACACCAGGCAAATCTAACTAGTGGCAGAGAATTGATCAATACAGTACTGGCACCCATAGACTTCTTGTCAATGGCTTACCTAAATTGACTTCTGCTTTGTAGAGTGGGAAGAACATTGAAATGTAGACACTGGTTTGCAATGCCCTTTAAAAGAGAAGTGATTACTTGAGACTAGGCACTGAATGGAATTTGTATTTGGCCTAAAATACATGAATCCAAGAGCATCAAACAGAGAGAATTGCTGTGGGCAAGGAGCAGTGGTACAGACTGCTCTACCAAAGGTCACTACCAAAGGTCAGGGTAGAAGGGACTTTACCTTCATGTTAAGATGATAGGAAAGCTTTCTTTTCGATATTTAAAGGAGGAAATACAAGAATAAGACTTCTTTTTTTAACTTTCTATTTTTAATTTTTTTGGGTACATAGTAGGTGCATATATTTACAGGGTACATGACATATTTTGATATAGGCATGCAATGAGTAATAGTCACATCATGAAAAATGGGGTATCCATTCCCTCAAGCATATATCCTTTTTGTTAAAAACAATCCAATTGTACTCTTTTAGTTATATAAAAAATATACAATTAAATTATTATTAACTGTAGTTACCACATGGTGCTATAAAATACTAGGTCTTATTATTTTTTCTAACTATTATTTTTGTACCCAGTAGCCATTCCCATCTCCCCCAAGCCTACTACCTTCTCACTAGTCTTCCCAGCCTCTAGTAACCATCCTTCTACTTTCTGTCTCCATGAATTAAACTGTTTAAATCTTTACCTCTCACAAATAAGTGAGAACACACGAAGTTTGTCTTTCCGTGCCTGGCTTATTTCAATTAACATAATGACCTCCAGCTTCATCCACGTTGCAAATGGCAGAATCTCATTCTTTTTTATGGCTGAATAGTACTTCATTGTGTCTATGTACCACTTTATCTTTATCCATTCATCTTTCGATAGACATTAGGTTGCTTTCAAATCTTGGCCATTGTGAAAAACGCTGCAACAAACATGATATCTCTTCAATATACCAATTTTCTTTCTTTGGGGTATATATCCAACATTGGGATTGCTGGATCATATGGTAGCTCTACTTTTAGTTTCTATAAGGAACCTCTTCATTGTTCTCCATAGTGGTCTTAATTGTTCTCCATAGTGGTTGTACTAATTTACATTCCCACCAACAGCATATCAGCATTCCCTTTGCTCCACGTCATGGTCAGCATTTGTTATTGTCTTTGGATAAAAGCCATTTTAAATGGGGTCTTATTGTTGTTTTTGTTTGCATTTCTCTGATAATTAATGATGTTGAGTATCTTTTCTTATGCCTGTTGGCCATTTGTATGTCTTCTTTTGAGAAATGTCCATTCAAATATTTTGCCAATTTTTAATTGGATTATTAGATTTTTTCCTATTGAGTTGTTAGAGATTCTTATATATTCTATTTATTAATCTCTTGTCAGATGGATAGTTTGCAAGTATTTTTTCCTCATTCTGTGGGTTATCTCTTCAGTGTTTTTGTTTCATACTGTACATAAGCTTTTTAACTTGATGTGATCCTGTTTGTCTATTTTTGCTTTGGTTGCCTGTGCTTGTGGAGTATTATTCAAGGAATCTTTCTGAGCCCAGTGTTCTAGAGAGTTTCCTTGATGTTTTCTTGTAGTAGCTTCACAGTTTGAGGTCTTAGATTTAAGTCCTTAACCCATTTTGATTTGTTTTTTGTACATGATGAGAGATAGGAGTCTTGTTTCATTCTTCTGCATATAGATATCCTGTTTTCCCAGCATCATTTATTAAAAAGACTGTATTTTCCCCAGTGCATCTTCCTGGCACTTTTGTCAAAAATGAATTCACTGTAGGTGTGTAGATTTGTTTCTGAGTTCTGTATTCTGTTTTATTGGTCTATATTTCTGTTTTTATGCCAGTACCATGCAATTTTGGTTACTATGGTTTTATAGTATAATTTGAAGTCAGGTAATATGATTTTTCCAGTTCTTTTTGCTATGATATCTTTAGATTTTCTGGGTCTTTTGTGGTTCCATACAAATTTTAGAATTATTTTTCCCATTTCTGTGAAGAATGTCATGGTATTTTGATGGGGATTGCATTAAATCTGTAAATTGCTTTAAGTAGTATGGACATTTTAACAATGCTGATTCTTTAAATCTATGAACATGGAATATCTTTCCATTTCTTGTGTCCTCTTTAATTTCTTTCATGAATATTTTATAGTTTTCATTGTAGAGATCTTTCACTTTTTTGGTTAAGATAATCCTAGGTATTTAGTTTTCCATATAGCTATTGTAAATAGGATTACTTTTTAAATTTATTTTTCAAATTGTTCACTGTTGGTATATATTGATTTTGTATCCTGCAAATTTACTGATTTGTTTGTTAGTTCTAAACAGTTTTTTGGTGGAGTCTTTAGATTTTTCTAAATATAAGATTATATCATTTGTAAGCAATGATAATTTCACCACCTCCATTCCAATTTGGATGTGCTGTATTTCTTTCTCTTATCTGATTTATGTAGCTAGGACTTCCAATACTATGTTGAATGACAGTGGTGAAAGTGGGCACCCTTGTCATGTTCCAGGCCTTAGAGGAAAACCCTTCTGTTTTTCCCCATTCAGTATGATACTAATTATGTTCCTGTCATATATGGCATTTATTTTGTTGAGATATGTTTCTTCTATATCCATTTTTATAGGGTTTTTTCATAAAGCAATGTTAAATTTTATCAAATGCTTTTCCAGGATAAATTGAAATGATTGTATGGTTTTTGTCCTTCATTCTCTTGATGTGATGTATGTATCATATTGATTGATTTGCATATGTTGAACCATCCTTGCATTCCTGGGATAAATCTCACTTGGTCGTGAGGAATGATCCTTTCAATGTATTGTTGCATTCAGTTTGCTAGCATTTTGCTGAGGATTTTTGCATCAATATTTATGAAGTTATTCACTTATAGTTTCCTTTTTTGAGATGTCTTTGTCTGGTTTCTGTGTCAGGATAACACTGACCTCATAGAATATGTTTATAAGTACTCGTCCTTTTTTTTTTTTTTTTTTTTTTTTTTGGAATAGTTTGAGTAGGATTGTTATTAGTTCTTTAAATGTTTGGTAGAATTTAGCAGTGAAGTCATCAGGTCCCAGGCTTTTCTCCATTGGATGACTGTTTATTATGGCTTTGGTCTCATTACTTGTTATTGGTCTGTTCAGGTTTTGGATTTCTTCCTAGTTCAATATTGGTAGGCTGTGTGTGTCTAGGAATTTATCCATTTCCCTAGATTTTCCAATTTATTGGCAATATTAATAGTTTCTCACAGTAGCCTCTAGTAATTCTTTGAATTTCTGCAGTATTAGTTGTAATGTCTTCTTTTTCATCTCTGATTTTATTTATTTGGTTCGTCTTCCCCTTTTTTTCTTTGTTACTCTGGAAAATAATCAATTCTGTTTATTTTTACCAAAAAAAAACCCCAAACTTTTTGTTTCATTGAGCTTTCATATTGTTTTCTTCATTTCAAATTCATTTATTTACTCTCTAATCTTTATTATTTCCTCCACTAATTTTGGATTTGGTTTGCTCTTTTCAAGTTCTTTAAGATGAATTATTAGGTTATGTATATGAAGTTTTTCTTCTTTTGTGATGTTGGCAGTTACAACTATACATTTTTCTCTTAGTACTGCTTTCACTGTATCCCATAGGTTTTGGTATGTTGTGTGTCTATTATCATATGTTTCAAGAAATGTTTCAATATCCTTCATGTATTTATTTATTTATTTATTCATTTATTGAGATGGAGTCTCTCTCTGTCTCCCAGGCTGGAGTGCAGTGACATGATCTTGGCTCTCTGCAACCTCTGCCTCCCAGGTTCAAGTGATTCTCCTGCCTCAGCCTCTCAAGTAGCTGGGACTACAGGCATGCACACCACACCTGGCTAATTTTTTGTATTTTTAGTAGAGACAGGGTTTTACCATGTTGGCCAGGATGGTCTTGAACTCCTGACCTCAAGTTATCTGCCAGCCTTGGCTTCCCAGATTGTTGGGATTACAGGTGTGAGCCAACATATCGGGACTTCAATTTCCTTCTTAATTTATTTGTTGACCTACTGGATATTCAGAAGCATACTGTTCCATTTTTTTTCCAAAATTCCTGTTATTGACTTCTAGTTCTGTTGTGGTCAGAGAAGATGCTTGATTTTTTTTTTCATTTTTTGAATGTTGTAAGACTTGTTTTGTGACCTAAAATATTGTCTATTCTTGAGAATAATTCATGAGCTGAGGAGAAGAATGTGTATATTGCAGCTGTTGGATTAAATGTGTAAATAGCTATTAGGTCCATTTGTTCTACAGTGTAGATTAAGCTTAATGTTTCTTTTTCAATTGTTTGTCTGGGAAATGTGCCCAATACTGAAAGTGAGGTGTTGAAGTTTGCAGCTATTACTGTATTGGTGCTTATCTCTCTCTTTAGCTCTAACAACATTTGCTTTATTTATCTGGGTGCTCCAGTGTTGAGGGGAGATATATATATATATACATATATATATACACACACACACACACACACACATAATCATTATATTCTCTTGCTGATTTGACTCCTTTATCATTATATAATGATATATATATAATATCATGATATTTTTATTATGCCTTCTTTGTCTCTTTTTACAGTATTTGTCTTGAAATCTATTTTATCTGAAAAGTATAGCTACTCCCACTCTTTTATGGTTTCCATTGGCATGGAATATCCTTCTCCATCTCGTTATTTTCAGTCTATGTGTATCTTTATAGGAAGAAACACACTTCCAAGAAGTGTGTTATAAACGCATATCATTGGGTCTTGTTTTTTTTTCCATTCAGTCACTCTATGTCTTTTTGTTGGACAGTTCAGTCTCTTTACATTTAATGTTATTATTGATAAGTAGAGACATACTCCTGCCATTTTGTTATTTATTTTCATCTATCTGGTTGTCTTATCCATATTCAAAGACCCTTGTGATTATACGAACCATGTAAATATCCTAGGATAACTTCCTTATTTTAAGGTCAGCTGATTAGTAAACTTGTTTCCATCTGCCACCTTAATTCCCACTTGCCAGGCAACCAACATATTCACAGATTCTGGGGAGTTGGATATGGACATCTCTGGAAAGCCATTATTCCATTCACCACCGTGACTCTCTCCTTTCCTGAGCCTAGAAGTTTTATTCAGGAGAACCTGTAATCACTCTTCTCATATTTCAAATGCCAACATCTTGGTTTTATTTAGTATGACAATTTCCCATCTAATAAAATCCAGTGTCCTATTCTCCATGCCAGTACAGAAGCATAATGTGGCACTGTTCCAGTCAATGAATTACAAGGGAAACACCACTGAATATTCCTTCGAGAAATTTTGCTTTCCTTGTAATAAGTGTCACCCCTTTCTCTCTGCAGCATTACTTTAGAGTCTAGATGAAGTATAATCACCTTATGACTGACAATGATAGGAATGAATACATCAGAATTTCTGCATTAAGGATAAGAAGTAAAAATAAGCAAAGAGCCTTGGTCACTGATGACATTGTTTAGTTGCTGTATTGTATCAGTTTAAGGCTTGCCTGTGGTCTTCCTGTACTTGTGAAATAAATACTATATACTTAAGTCATTACAGTAGGATATTTAGTTGCTGGTTGCCAAATGAAATCTTACTTACTAGCCTACATGAGAGCAAGAACCTTCTCTATCTTGCTTACCCCTTTGCTTCTGAAGCCCAGGACAGAGGAGAACATACATTAGGTACTTAGTAGATGTTGGCTAAAATTCTCTAGAGATGTTCACTTTTGACTTATATTTAAATGATAAGTCAAAATTAACCAGTTTAAGAAAGGAGAGCATGTAAATCATCCCAAAGAGTACTTGTGTGTCCTAATGTGACAGTAAGCTTGTTGTATTCAGGGAACTAACAGAAAATGGTATGGGTGTGAAATGAGCAGGAAAGGGAGCTAGATAAGCACGGTGAGATCAGCTGGCAGTGAGATCATGCACTGAAGGTCAGGGTAAATTTTTTTTTTTAGTTCTAAGAGCGTCGATCAGTGAAGGACAAATTTTAGTTGAGGTTATCATATTTATATGTTTGAAAGCTCATTTAGGATGCCATGAGAAGAAAGGTGGGTGGTTAGTTCAAGAGGGATTAGGAGGGTATGAAAATCCTCTAAGTGAGAGATGATGAGAATCTTATGTGGTATGGTGATCCTGGAAATGGAGAGAAATAGATGGACTGGAGAGACATTAGAAGTTGAGATGACAGGACCTGGCATTTGACTAGATGTTGGGGCAGGAGAGGAAAGAGGTTGTGTTAATTCTAGTCTCTGGCAGTATTATGCGGGGAGGATCTGTGACAGCAATATCCTGGCATTTCTCTGCTGGAGATAACTTTCTCAGAATTCTTTGTTGAATGTTCCAAGTTAGTAAGTGCAGCACTATGACATAAACTTGTAAATGCTTCAGAGTCCAGGATGAGGTACAAGTGACGATGAGCGGCTGGAGATAAAGCTGCCCAGATACAGGGCTTGGCTGACAACCAGGGCTATGAAAAGCATTGTAATCCACCTAACAGAATTTGTTTATTTTTTTATTATCTCCTTATTGAGGGCACTGTTTTAGGAGCTGTGTACATGAAGATGAATACCGTGATTTCAATAACCTCAGAATCTAGTGAGGAGTTTCTCACGTGATTCATGAATGGGTCACAGGCGAGCTGAGCTAAAGACCTGTGCTAGATCTCAGGACAACCCAAGCAACCTCTTCAACTTAAACCAGTGTGAGGTGCACATGGAGTGTAATTTCTACATGTATTCTGTGGAAGATTTTGGAGTTCACTAGTCCTGGAGACAAGACAGACAAATAAAGATAATAGTAATAATAACAACAATATGACATAATGATGTAGTAAGAAAATATAAGGTAATAAAAAATACCAAGGAGATAGTTTAGGTGACATTTTAAAAGTAAGTACTCTTCATGAAGCTGGAAGAATTGATACCCGTTCTTTTAGGAGCTTCAAACCTGAAAATTCTTTTGGAGTTTGAACTGTAAGATTCCTCATTTGTTTTTTTCTGTAACTATTTTCCAGGCAAGATGACATGAGACATTTTCCATCGTATTTCATCAGCTGATGAATTTTAAATATACAGTAGTCAGAGAGCAGATGACAGTGTAATGATGTGTCTCTGTACCATTTCTCCCTCTGGGTAAGAAGTGAATATGGAGAGGTGATATAGCTTCTCGTTAAGTTGAACTTGGGCGGTTCCTGAAGTGATATCATGCTCTTTCAATTATTTACTTTCTTCTGCTTATAGTATAAGCTATAGTTATCTGGGAGGCTTCCAATGCTTTTAAGCAAAAAGTGATCGTTTTATATCGCCTAAAACTATGTTTTTGCCTGTGAAATTATTTTTCTCCACAGATTTGCTTGTCTATCAAATAGCATTGTGTTTTAATTTTTTGTGGATAAGCACTTTATTAAATCTATATGCTTCTATTGTTTTGCTCTTTGTTTTAGTTCAAGGAAGAATTTGGAAGGTTAAGTAAAAGGCTGTTGGTTAAATCCAGCTGTACTGCTACTGCTCCAGTACAACTGTTCCACGAAACTTTCAGTAGATTCCAAAGAGTTTTAACTGTGATTTAGAGCTGAATTGAAATAAATAAGAGGATCTTCTGAAGTGATTGTAACAACTGAACTTGAAACTTGGCCTAGAAACTCATTTGGTTTATTGAGTCACTAAAGATTATAGTGAATATGAAACTATTTAAAATAGAATCAATTATACCTCATTACTGCATCAGATTTTGATTAAAATAACATCCAGATATGCTGACCTGTTCTCAAACTCCTTGAAATCTCTGGTGTCAGCCACTGGGAACAATGTCAAACTCCGTCACTACCTTTTTCTTTTTCTTTTCTTTTTCTTTTTCTTTTTTTTTTTTTTTTTTTTTTTGAGATGGAGTCTCGCTCTGTCGTCCAGGCTGGAGTGCCTCCCGGGATCTAGCAATTCTCCTGCCTCAAGCCTCCCCAGTAGCTGGGACTACAGCCGCCACGCCTGGCTAATATTTTGTGTTTTAGAAGAGACGGGGTTTCACCGTGTTGCCCAGGCTGACCTCCAACTCCTGAGCTTAGGCAATCCACCTACCTCAGCCTCCCAAAGTGCTAGGATTACAGGCGTGAACCACCACGCTCAGCCCATCACTATCTTTTTCAATGCATAGATATATTATGAATCTTGTGAGACCCATCATGAAGATTCAGCCTTGGTCTTAAAGCCCATGTCTAAGCTCTGACTATCCTTCCTCAGAGTGCTTACATCGCAAATGAAGCTTTTTTAGAATTTTAGCATTTAACAGAAAAACCATTCTTCCATTTCATAAATGCACTATGTAGGCTGTTATACACAAGCACTATGAAAGGGCTGCTACCCACACCAGCCCACTGTTACAATCAAGCTTTTTGTGATAAGAGTGTTTTAAACAATCTTGACAAATGCTTATAATTATAATAGTTATCATGTGGAACACTCAGTATCCTCCAAGGGATCTTAAGTAGATGATAGAATCTTCATTTTAAAATAGTTTATCAGCCAGCAGATTTCCATTCTTATGTATGCCAAGTGCATTTTAGATACATAAAACCACAATGAATGCTCTCTTAACTATGTCAACCATTTTAGTAATCAAGCCCCTTTCTTTCAAAAGTATTTAAGCTATCTCACTAAGTATACTTCTAGAGGATATAATGACATTCCTCCACATAAGCAAGGAGAATGTCTTGCATTTATATTCTGTCTTATCAGACTCCAGAGTTTTAGCAGTTAGGTCACTGGGATAATTAGGACGCCAGAGCTCCTCATCCCCTTTTGCCTACCTGTCAACTCTAATGGCTGGCAAAGAGATAATTTGCCAAATTGAAAAAGTTGCTATGAGGCTGGAGGTAAGTGTAGGACAAAGTAAGCAAATTTACAACCTGTCACTTTTAAAGACTCTGAGGAATAATTTGTGAGCTCTTGAAGCCAATGTCAGTTTCATGGCCCAGAAAACATGGACATTTCTTATATAAGTCCCGAAACATTTATCTGATAATTTTAAAATATGGGAAAGTTTGACCAGAATGTTCCACTAAGGCTCTCGAGCAGTTTCAGAGTGAGATGGGCACGCAGTGTGCAGGCACTCTTCAGTTCTCAGCATGGGCATATTTCAAATTAACCATAGGTTGCATGTCCAGTTTATCTTTTACTTAAATTTCAGAGCTTAAAGGTCCAAAACTCTCTTTCATATATTTTGATTTTCCCACTAGCATTTACTATAACAGGCAATAAATGTGAGGTATCTGTTTTTTCTAGAATGAGACTTCTTACTTTATTTTGACTTTGTGAGTCAATATTTAACCCCGTCCTCTACTCAGATATCTTTCACATACAGATCTGTAGTAGAAGATGGAATCAAATGTTGATTTAAAAAGTCAAAATGAAACAATAATGTTTTTTATGTATGTGCATATATGTATATATATGCACACATATATATTTATGTATATAAAATTCTTTCATAAATATGAGGAAATGGATATAGGTTTAAATAATAAAAATGTTAAATTGCTTGATCATTTTTATTTTTAATAAAATACCTAAACATGGTGAGAGAAAGATGTTCTTAGGCATTCTTTTTGGTATTTCATTCTGATGCTCTCGCGTTCAAAAATCAATGTTAAACTATTAAGCTTGCAATGATGTAACCTTAGTAGTTTCCGAATTAAACTACTAAGTAGTTTAACTACTACTTAGTAGTTAAATTATAGTAGAATTTAAGTACTGTACAGAGAGTTGCCCCCCTCACGTGGACTCTTTCCCCTTCTGTGTTTGTGTCTTTCACGGAGTGTGCTTAATTACTGAAAATAGTAGTGTCGGAGCCATAAATCCATATGACTATTTTGCTTTTCACAATCTGAGAAAATGACAAAAAATAAGGCAAATGAATCGAGTGGTACTGAGATGCTGATGGTGTTTGTAAAAACACAAACCTCTTTTGTTTTAAATAATGTGTGGGCAGATATTTGATGTCAGGGCCACTGGAAGATTAATATATCTTCATTGAGATCAGTTTTTATCCTATGTGAATGATCAAACTAAGAACATTAGAAGTTTCATGTAAGAAGCTTCTCTGTACTTTGGTGTGGTGTAAAGTCATGGAATGGGTTAGCATTTATCCTCATGCTTTAGTAATGGAATATTCTATGCAGTTTTCTTTCTATATAAACTTATTTTTAAAATTCCAGTGTTTACCTTTAAAGTCTTACTGTGCTGCGTGGTTCCTCTGGGTGGAACACACTTTGGTCTTTTTGTTTTATTGCACAGGGGATATCAGCAGACCACGACTCCCCCCAATCCCAAAGAAGGCTGCTTTTTGAGTATGTGGGGGCAGGAATTGGGGAAGTGAGCATTAAAATCCTCAACACAACTGTACTTGATATCACTGACATGTCTTAACTACTGTCAATGTTAGCATCCCTGTTAAGCACTATTGATTCCCCATTGGTAGGTTCCCTGTCTCCTCTGTTTGTTCCTTGGCCCCTATACTCTGCTAAGCCTGTTTACTTCCTTTAGATTCATTTAATAGAATTAAATTTCTCCTTGTAATTTTAAAAATTCTAGCTGTCAGGGCTGCCCGAGAACTGACAGCAAAGTGTCCTATGACCATATGTATGCTTGGAAGGAAATAGACAACACAACAGTGGGGAATAGTGTGCCTCTGTGTGGTTGGCATCAGAGGCTCACTGTGATCAGAATTGAAAAGTGTGTCAGCATTTGTCCTCATTCGGTTGCTCAGCATAGTGCTTCTGACAGGCAATGCTTCATCATGGAAGCAGATTTGAAGAGGACTTGTGTAGTGTGCTGTACTTCCATAAATCAAAAAACTGGGCTGCCCAAGTCCTCCTATTTGGGAATAAATTGAATTGAAAATGAAATGCCTAGTAATGAACACTTAGCTGAAAAGGTTAGCATCTGGGACAGAGAGTGGGAGATGAGAGAATGAGGACTGGGTGATTTATTAAATTGACACAATCCCTAATTTTGCAATTTAACACCATTTTCTTTGTTCTGCCCTCAGTAGAGATGAAGAACAGCTGGTCAGTATTACCTATGTAAGAATCTATCATTTTCTTGAATGCCATTAATAAATTTCCTCACAGCCTTAAAAAAGACCAATTCCTTTAATCTTTCAAAAATGCTAAATCAAAACTTCATTTATTTCACCAGCCCAGGAATTGAAAATGTTATCTGAAGATGGTTTGCTTCTTAGGCTGAAGCTTAGAACAGAACTTTCTCAACTAAATAACAAAACAATTTGTTGTCCAATGGGAATGGAAATGAAAAAGCCAGGAATTCCAACTAAGCTGTTAAGCCTAGTGGGAAATGAAGGAAGGCAATCCACTGGACTTCATTAGAAGAATAAGAATTCTAGTCAACCCAGGCTTGTGGGGGATGGCTACTGAATAGCTATTCAGATCCAGAGCCACTGTGGATGGATTATCATGTTGCTACCAAGCAACTGAGTTGTGGATTTTTTTTTTAATATTTCTATACTATTAATACGAAACAGCTATTAACATGATTTAGCTACGCTTTATCTGCTGTAGCTTCTGTGATTCACTGAACAACTGCTTTTACATTTGCTACTACTAAAATGTCCAAAGGGTTTGTGACTGGCTGATAAAATTTTGTAGGCTATTGATCAGATTATATGCTCTCTATCCTTTATTCAGGTAAAAGATCCATCCTTGGTTCCATCAGTAATGGGAAGATCACGTGGGACAAAAGATCACCAATATGAGGAGCTGCCTAGGATTCTTTTTGCAGTGTGGGGTTGACAGCTAGTCAGACACTTTTTCAGTCTATCTAATAGTGTTGGTATAGATGATTGATAATAGGAAAGAATACTTTTCTCTGTTGCCTTTCTATCTAAACACATGCTTAGGATTACAAATTACTTTCTCCATGTCGATGGTCACTACACAACCAAAAAAATACTGAAATGCTAGAGACTGGGATCCTTGGTAAGTTATGTTTCTACATGAATCTCATCTTTCCATTTATTTCATTTTATTGTAATTTAAGTTTTTCATTGGCAAGCAATAAAAGTACATATTCATGAAGTACTTAATGACGTTTTGATACATATAGTGTGTAGGGATCAGATCAGGGTAATTAGAATATCCATCATCTCAAACATTTATTATTTCTTTGTATTAGGAACATTCAGTATCTTCCTTTGAGCTATTTGAAACTATGTATTAAATAATATATTATTATTAACTATAGTCATCCTACTGTGGTGTAGAACACTAGAATTTATTTATGGCATCTAGATGTAATTTTGTATCTTTAATGTATCTCTTTTTATCCACCTTTCCCCCTACCCTTCCCAGTCCTTACTATCCTCCCTTCTACTTTTTACATCTATGATAACATTTTGTTTCTTAGTTTTCACATGTGAGTGAGAACGTGCAGTGTTTAACTTCCTGGTTTATTTCACTTAAAATAATGCTATCCATGTTGCCATGAATAACAGGATTTCATTTTTTTAAATAGCTGAATAGAATTTCATTGTGTATATATACCACATTTTCTTTATCCATTCATTTGTTGTTGGGCACTTAGGCTGATTCCGTATCTTGGCTATTTGGAATAGTGCTGCCATAAACATGGGATGCAGGTGTCTCTTCAGTGTACTGATTCCTTTCATTTGGATAAATGCCCAGTACTGGGATTGCTGGATCACATGATAGTTCTATTTTAGTTTTTTGTTTTGTTTTGTTTTGTTTTGTTTTGAGGAACTCCCATACTGTTTTCCATAACAGCTGTACTAAGTTACATTCCCACCCACACTGTGTGTTTCCTTTACTCCGTATCTTTGTAAGCATGTGTTACTTTTTGATAATAGCCATCCTAACTGGTGCGAGATGATACTTCATTGTGGTATTGATTTGTATTTCCCTGATGTTGAGCCTTTTAAAATATATTTATTGGCCACTTGTATGCCTTCTTTTGAAAAATGTTTGCTTAGATCATTTAGTCATTTTAATCAGATTTTTTAGTTGTTGTTGCTGTTGTGATATTTGATTATTGTATATTCTGGACATTAAGTCCCTATTCCATGAGTAGTTTGCAAATATTTTCTCCAGTTCCACAGGTTGTCTTTTCATCCTGTTGATTATTTCCTTTGCTGTGCAGAAACTTTGCAGTTTGGTTCTTTTTGTTTTTGTTGCTTATGCTTTTGAGGTCTTCTTATTTATAAAACCTTTTGTCAGTCCAATGTTCTGATACATTTCCCCTGTGTTTTCTTCTAGCGGTTTTATAGTTTTGGGTCTTACATTGAGGTCTTTGTTTCATTTTGAATTGATTTTTGTGTAGAGTGAGTAACAAGGGTCTAGTTTCATCCTTGAGCATATGGATAGCCAGTTTTTCCAGCAACATTTACTGAAGAAACTGCCATTTCCCCGATGAGTGTTCTTGGCACCATTTTTTTTTTTTTATCTGAAATCAGTTGACTATAAATACATGGATTAATTTCTGGTTTCTCAGTTTGGTGACATCTATCTGTCTCTTTTTAGCCTAGTACCAGGCAGTTTTTGTTACTACAGCTTTGTAGTATATTTTGAAGTCTAGTAGTGTTATGTCTCCAGCTTTGTTCTTTTTGCTTAGGACTTTGGCTATTCAGGGTTTTGTTTTGTTTTGTTTTGTTTGTGTGTGTGTGTGTGGTTCCATACAATTTTTTAGTATTTTTCTCCCTATTTCTGTGAAGAATGTTTGTATTTTGATAGGGATTACATTGAATCTGTACATTGTTTCTGGTAATATTGCCATTTTAACAATATTAATTCTTCAGACTTATGAGCATGGGATGTCTTTCTATTTGTATCTTTTCTCAATACCTTTCATCAGTGTTTTACAGTTTTCCTTGTAGAGGTCTTTCAGCTCCTTGGTTAAATTTATTCTGAGGTATTACTTTTTATATAGCTATTGTATATGGAATTCCTTTGTTGATTTATTTCTTAGCTAGTTTGTCATTTGTGTATAGAAATGTTATTTTTTGCATATTGATTTTGTATTGTGCAACTTTATGGATTTTAAGTGTTTTCTGGTAGCATCATTAATTATATCATCTCTAACAGGGACCATTCATCTTCCTCCTTTCTAACAAGGATTTTCTTCATTTCATTATCTTGCTTAACTTCTCTGGCAAGGACTACTGATACTGTGTTTAATAATAACAGTGAGAAGGGGCATCTTTCTCTTATTCTGGTTCTTAGATGAAAAGCTTTCATTTGAGACGTGTTAGGTGTCCTAAGATGTGATCAGTCCTGGAGAATGTTCCATGTGCTAATGAAAAGAATGTGTATTCTGCAACTGTTGGGTGAAATATCCTATAAATGAATGTTATGGCTATTTGGTCTATAGTGCATTTGTCTGCTTAATAATGTGCCATAAATCCTAAAGGTTTTCTTTGGTCATTTGTATTCTTTCTTCCTTTCATTTTATTTACCTGCAAAAGATTTATCTTCAAGTTCAGAATTTTTTTCTTCTACTTGGCCAAGTCTGTTGCTGAGTCCCTTGATTGTATTTTTTTAAATTTCATTCATTGAATTATTTAACGCTAAGATTTCTGTTCAGTTTTTTTTATGGCAACTCTTTAATTTCTCATTCAAATCATGAATTGTTCTCCTGATTTCATGGAATTGTTTATCAATATTCTCATATCTCATTGAGTTTCTTTAAGATTATTATCTTAAATTATTTTTCTGGCATTTCATGTACTGCTTTATGATTGAGGTCTGTTACTAGAGAATTAGTGTTTTCCTTTGAAGGTGTTGTGTTTCCCTGATTTTTCGTGTCAAAGGTGTCCTACATTAATTTCTATGCACCTTTTGGGAAAGTCTCCTCTTCCAATTTTATGGAGAGGATTTCATAGGGAAAGACTTATTTATATGAATGGGTCTTGGGGTGTCTATTTGATGGGATGCACTGGCTTTGCTTCTAGGTGGATGAGTAGTGTAGTCTCTCTCTCTCTCTCTCTCTCTCTCTTTCTGTGTGTGTGTGTGTGTGTGGGTGTGTGTTTAAATCTGTAATACACATTAGTGGCATTTGAGAGTTTCTCCGTGGAATAGACTGAGAGAGTTTGTAGCAGTAGTGGTATGACCTTGCTGGGGGTAGGCTCACTGGATTATTTCTCAGGTCAGGGGCATGTGTGTGCACATGGTAGGTTGACCAACATGGGGTCTGGCTTGTGAGGTTGGGGTCACAGGGCTATTACTGTGACCTGGAGCATAGGCACATGGTTATTCAGCTGATCTAAGGGTTTATATATTGTGGGCAGCCCACAGGGCTACTTCTTAGGCTTGGAATGTCAGAATGAGGCTTCTTGACTGACTTGGGGGCATATTTGGCAGAAGGGCCAATGGGGCTGTTTTTCAGACTAAGGTGCAAGGCTGCTCATCTGGCCTGGGGGATGTATCTGCCAAGTGTGGCCTACTAAGAAACAAAACTGTTGCTCAGGTCTGGGACCTGGGCTCTTTGATGCTTGTCAGTCTTCTTGGCATCCCTGTCAAGGATGGCCTGCAGGGCTGTTTCTTACTCCCTGATTGCAGACACAGGGTTGTTATGCAGGCTGATGCATGGGTACATGTGTGGGGGCAGGGGTGCTTGAGGACTATTTCTTAGGCCCTGAGTATTGGCATGTAGCCCTTCTGCTGACCTGGGGGTATACCACTGCTCAGATGTCTCTCCCACTTTGGGGAGGGTTTGCAGCGGTTTGATCAGGGTGGGACTGCCAGACTGTTCCTTTGGCTAGAAGTGCATTGGGTGGGTGAGGAGTGGGACTGGCTTTCCTGCTGTGCAAGACCAGAGTCACAGCTGAAGCTGAGTCCAGGATTCACACAGCTGGGGCTGTGGCATTCAGCCACCCATGTGAGCTTGGTGGAATGGAGATGGAGTTCCAGTGCTGGAGAAAGGCAGTGGCTTTTGATCGCAGAGGAAGGCACACTCCAGAGGTGGCTCTGGTCTCAAGATTGCACTAGGCTGCAGCAACTTTGCTCACTGAGGATAGGTGTGGGGAGTGGATACCTTGTGCTCCTAATCTGGGTCAAAGCAGCTGCATGAGTTTCCAGCAACTCTCCAAACAGGGCTCAGAACTTGTGAAGACTATGGGATTCTGCTGTTGTAGAGACTATAGATGTTTATGGTGGCAATAGTGGCCGGTGGGGATCTTCTGTTTACCTTTTCCCCTGCAATGGGAAATTCCTCCTGACTCCAGGCAGATGTATCTAGGTCAGGGGATGGGGTTGCAGAAGCCAGAGATCTCCACACTGCCTCCTAGACTTCCAGCCACCACAGGTGTGTCTCCACTCCCCCACTGCACTCCAGCACTTTCCCTTTGACATTCTAGTCAAATTTTAGCTGTTTATTAGTTGCCCTGGTCTTTTAATATTGTTGTTGGGGAGGCAAATGCTAGGCAGCTGTAGTCAACCATCTGGCTGATGTCATTCCTCATCTTCTCATTTTTATTATTATATTTATTTATTGCTTTCAGAGACAGGGTCTTGCTCTGTCATCCAGACTGGAGTGCAGTGACACAGTCATCGCTCACTGCAACCTTAAACTCCTGGGCTCCAGCCATCCTCCAACTTCTGCCTCCCAAGGTTCAGGGATTACAGATGTGAGCTGCCCTGCCTGGCCCCCATTTTTAATAACTCTTGTGACTTCTGAGTCACATATCATGAGTTTTATTCACTTTGTAACATTTCTCAATTTACTTCATGGAAATTGATTTATTTCAGTTTTCTCTCTCTTCTGGGATCAATTTCAGCAATTAGTGTTTTTCAAAAAACATTCTACTTTACCTGAATTTTAAATGTTTGTATATAGAGTTTTGTAAAGTCTTCTACTATACTGATTTGCCACTGATCTCGGATTTAATCAATTTATTCTTTTTTAAATTTATTTTTCCCTTGTTTTTCTTAAATTTTGCTTTTCAATTTATTCAATTGAAAGCTGAGCTCATTGGTTTTCCTTTAATTTATGAACGATATTCCTAAACATTTATGAATTTGTGAAAAAGAATATGGTAAAATTACAGCCATTGTCCTGTAGTGTTCATAATGTATTGTTAAATGAGAAAAGCAGGCTTAAGAGTTAAATGTTTAAAGTTATTAATTCTGTTATTTGCCATTAAAATGTCAGTCCTAACTGAATACTAATCTGATATTGCTCACAAGCTTCATGAGATGAACAGTGTACAATTGATATGCATGGGATTCCTTTAGCAACAATGTCAGACACCATCAAGCATGTTCTCCTGATTTGGGGTTATTCTGGGTTTGGGCCATCTCCCTTTAGCTACTCAGAGTTCAAGATCCAGCTCCCAGGTGATCCTGGCTGTGAGGCCTTTCAGAGATACTCCAGGCCCAGAAATTTGGTCCTGCCTTCACGCACACAGACTTTGATATCTATATATGTTTGGGTTCTTACCATATTGCCATTTTTCTTTGTTAATTTTTAATTATTGAGGCACACATTCTCATTGTTGAAGTGAAAATATACAGAGATGTAAAAGAGAAAGTTAATCAACTGCCATCATCTGCTCAAAATAACCTGTTAATAGCTTGATGTACATTATAATATACTTTTCTTTGCGATTACATGAATTTGAATAAATCCATTAAAAATATCAATTTATGTTGGCTTGTTTTTCAAAAATTGTATTGTGAGATATCATTTTGTAATATGCTTTTCTTAATACGTCATGAACATCTCTCTAGGTCAAGATATTAAAGTAATCCATTTCTTTAAAATAACATTTTGAAAATTAATTTTGAGGAAATATAGATAACATAAAACTTACCATATTAATCATTCAGTGTATAGTTTTGTAGTATTAAATATAGTCACATAATTAATAGCCAATAATCTGCAACCAATCTCCAGAACTCTCATCTTACAAAATGGAACCTCTATACCCATTAAACAATAACTTCCCATTCCTACCCGCTATCTCCCAGTCCTTGGTAACCAGCATTGTACCTTTTGTCTCTATAGATTTTGAGTACTGTAAATACCTCATTTAAGTGGAATCATATGGTGTGTGTCTTTTGTGACTGGCTTATCTCACTTAGGATAATGTCCTCAAGGTTCAACTTTGTGGTGGTATGTGCCACAATTTCCTCCCTTTTTAAGGATGGGCATATATACTACATTTTGTTTACCCACCTTTTGACTATTGTGTATAATTCTGCTATGAACATGATTGCACAAAAATTTCTTTTAGGCCTTACTCTCAGTTTGTTTGTTTGTTTGTTTTTGCTATATACTTAGAAGTGTAGTTACTGGATCATGGGCAATTCCGAATTTAATTTTTTAAGAAACTAACATACTGTCTTTCAAAGAAGCTGTGCAATTCTGCATTCCAACAAACAGTGCACAAAGTTTCTAATTCCTCTAGTAACCCTTTCTTTTGGACAAATTCATTAGTATTCCTCAATGTTGATTTGGTCATTTTCTTTGCATATTTCTTTCTACCAGTAGACTGTGTACTCCTACAGGGCATTTGTGAAGAGATAGTGCTATTTGATTTGGACCTTGAAAGAAAACTGGGATTTCTTCTGGTGGGGGTTGGTTGGAGGACCTCACTCCTCTCTGCCAGTGTAGCTGACCTTGCACTGATTTCTACTGACTCTGGAGAATCTGCCACATTCAGATGAGCTTTCCACCTTGTTATACTTCATTTGAGCCTTTATTTATTTATTTATTTTCTTGAGACTGACATCAGACCACAACTAATTTCCCAGTTAAACTTTGGAAAAAAGCTAATTAAAACTCTTTTCCCCTCTCTAGACAAATACATACAGGCACTCAGTATTTTACCTTCAGATTTGGAGGTTTTACTGTCCCCTGAATCTTCAGTGGATGCTCCTTCAGGACTTCCTGGATTTAAAACACCTGCTCTAAGATCTGACTCAGCCCTTTCACTTTGATAAGCAAGAATGAGTCTATTTAAGCTTCATCACTTATCCTTCCCTCATTACACTGCTCTTTGTCTCTCTTTATCTTTGTACTAATCTTGATCTTCCCTATATGTTGCCTCCTTTCCTTTACACTGCTCATTGTTTATAAATTGCCAAACACACACTTTCATTTCTTCTTACATTGCTGGCATATGGTGCTCATTCTGTCTATTACCTAATAATCCTGAAGACATCCCCAGAAGTAGGTAGAAATCTTGTATTATCAATTAAATCCGATACAGAAGGTACAAAGGTCCAACTGTCTCATAGTGTCAATAAAGTTTTATTTATACAGTAGATTATTAAATGTGGCTAGGCAGCCTTCAATACCGTTAGATATTTCTTGTTTTTATTTTGAAATTTTCTTTCCCTTGCTCCAGGCTTTAGGGGCTCCTTTCTGGCTTTAAAAAACATTACACTGGAATAGAACCGAGGCTCAAAGATCTGGAACATGATATCTCGAGTAAAATAGATATGCTTTTTGTGACCCAATTATGACTAAACTATACTGTCATTATGATATTTAATTCATTAAAAATAACATTTTCCCCTAAATAATTCATCAATATGTTTACATTTTAAAAATCAGGAACAACAGGTATAAACAGTAAAGCCTACACATTTTCAGTAGATTTTTTCACAAGAGAAAACACTTTTTAAGTATCTCTGACATCTAGGTATATTTGATTGCCAATTGACATGTCAAATATGAAAAATAAGAAAAGAGAGACTTTCCAAAGTAGTGATATGTGACATGGTTTAAAATGTATTTGTTTGCCAATTCTCATGAGTTTTATCATTATCCTTACAATCGCCATTTGTTTCCAATTTATGTTCTAATCTTTTAAAATGCATTTTGTCAACACCTTTACATTTAAGATTTAAACTCACTTTAAAGGAGAAGCTAAGTGCAGAGTGCAGTGTACTTAGCATTCATTTGCAGTTAACTTTTCAAAATGTTTGATCTTTTTGATGTTTGAGAAACCTCAAGAGATTTTTTCGTGCAATTTTACCATTTTTTTACTTAGAAAATAAAATTGTGTTTTGTGATGGATGAATAAAATAAAACATAAATGAGTTACATGATTCTGAGACTCTGGAATTTTGACCAGGTATATCTTCCCGTTTTACTTATGACTTTCACAACTATTTTACTTGACAATTTAATGATGCCACAGACAGAGTAGGATACGCTTATGCTTCAGTACCAAACAAACATGATTGCAGGTTTAGCAACTGAAATTTGTTCATTTCCCCATAAAGATGGTAGGCTAAATAGTTATTCAGTGCCCCTGTCTCAGGTGGTGACTCAGAGGTTAATCTCTTTCACCATGTGGCTCAGCCATCTCAACAGCTGGTCTCCATGCTTCCTACAAATGAGAAGGAGGTTCACACCTGCTCATTAATATTTGGCCATTCTTTGCTGACAGTGCATCAACCAGAACAAGTCATGTGGTCCTGCCTAAATGCTATAAGGAAAGAAATGTAGAGAACACATGGAATGAAGTTTGCATTACTATCTCTGCTGCAAAAGCTAACTTTAAATGTGAGACTTAGAGATAGATGAAACTTGGAAGGCAGCTCCTTAAGTGATGGGTGCACCAAAATCTCACAAATCATCGTTAAAAAACTTACACATGTAACCAAATACCACCTGTTCCCCAAAAAACCTATGGAAATAAAAAAAAAACATAAGTGACTGACATATAAATAAAGAGATAAATATCCATTTTGCTCTGAAATTAAATAAAAAGGATTCTTCAAAAGTAAAATTAAAAAGCAAAAAAAATAAAAGAAGAAGAAGAAGACATGATAACTAATGCAATATGATATTTTGGATAGAATCCTGCAACAGAAAATGGACATTAGACTATGCAACCCTAAAAAGGAATGAAAATAAAAAGGAATGAAAGGAATGAGATCATGTCCTTTGCAGGGATATGGATCAAACTGGAAGCCATCATCCTTAGCAAACTAACACAGGAACAGAAAACCAAACACTACATGTTCTCACTCATAAGTGGGAGTTGAACATTGAGAACACATAGACACAGAAAGGGGAACAACACACAAGAGGTGGACACAGAGAGTGGAACAACACACACCAGGATATGTTGGGGGGTTTGGGGAGGGAACTTAGAGGATGGGTCAATAGGTGCAGCAAACCACGATGGCACATGCCTACCTATGGAAAAAACCTGCACGTTCTGCACATGTATCCCTTTTTTTTTAGAAGAAATAAAGAAAAAAAATTCATTTAAAAATCTGCATCCGTTTTCCAGATACTTGCAATTCAAAAAATAAAATTTCACAGAATCTTGCAAAAAAAAAAAAAAAAGAAAATGAACATTAGATAAAAACTAAGGAATTATGAATAAAGTATGGACTTCAGTTAATAACAATTAAAAATTTGTGAAGGTAAGGCTGTGAGTTAGGTCACTTATTCACTCACACTACTACTTGTTTTGAGTAAGCAGAAAATGTGAAGCATGTGCTTCATCATGTCTTTTGTAATACACTGGGAAGACCTAATAACCTGGTTATAATGCTCTTCTACCTAACCATCATTCTTGAAAGTAATTCTGAGACACTCTTAACTTCAGATCACCATTAGATAACAATTATATCATCTTGTTTAATTGTGAATGGTTGCAGAATCACGGAATACAGCATTAGGGAGCAGACTTTGGAACATAAGGGGATTTTCCTCCAGAATTAAACTATGCTGGAGCTGTGTGGCAGGTTTTAAGCCCTGCTCTTGAGTCAAAGTAGATATGGAATCTGGATTTCATCTGCAGATTAAATATTTCCTTTCCTACTCATGGCTGGAGGTTTGTTCAGAAATTTGATGATTTAAGACTTCAGATAAGCCAAAGTGAACTGATTATCAAATCCAAGCTGTGCATCAGCTCTAGTTGGTAGCTGTGGGATTGAAAATGAAAATACAGCACTGAATATTTTGTTTACAGATGATAATGCCCAAGGAACAAAATATATTTCATCATTAGAACTACAACATACAGAACTTTATCCTCAATTTTTGCATTTCCCTCATTGGAGATCAGTAACAATCTTCTGACAGTAACCTGTGGACCAAAATTAGAACAGCATTGAAATGGAGGAAATTACACAGTGGAAAATACAGAACTGAAAGCTAAAAGGTAACTAGCTGCCTCTGTCACATTCCACAATTTCATATCTGCAGAAAGTAAAGATAATATTCTGAATTTGAACATGTACTTGCACTTTATTACCCATTTGGCTACAGATCCTTTTGTGTATATGCTACTAGGCAGAACACTAGAGAGGAGAGGTTGGTGCCCCCAGACCAAAATATTTCTAGCAACTTTTCATAGTAGCTGTTATCATACGTATTTCATGAATGAGAAAATATAAGGTTTATAGAGAATAAATTACTTGGCTAAGATTATACAGATTAAATGGCAACATTGAAATTTCCTTCATGAATGTCTCTGATACTAGTTCTCATGCTTTACCAACAATTAAATGATTTAGCTCAAGATTAACTACATGAATTAGTTTCCTACTGATGTTGTAACAAGTGACCACAACCTGAGTGATGTAAAATAACACCAAATTATCTTTTGAAGTTCTAGAGGTCAGAAGGCCAAAAACAGTTTCAGTGAGATAAATTCAAGATGTCAGCAGGGCTTCTTCCATTCTAGAGGCTCTAGGGAAGAATTCATTCCCCTTTCTAGCTTCTGGAGGCTCCTTGCATTTCTTGATTGGTAGCCCCATTCTCCATCTTCAAAGCCAGCAGTTTAACATCTTTCAATCTATCTCTCTCTCACTCTTAACCTCTTGCCTCCATCTTACAAAGACCCTTGTGATTGCATTGGGTTTACCCATCTCAAAGTCTCTAACTTAGTCACTTCCTCAAAGTCCTTTTTGCCACGTAAGGTAACACATTCACAGCTTTCAGAGATTACGATGTGGATATCCTTGGGAGACTATTATTCAGCCTACAATACTACAGTATTTCTCTTGAAATGCATATTTCAATAACATATTCTAAATTATTCTATTGTATCTTTTGGGGAAACAGAACATATTTATTTTTTATTTTGGGGTATTAAAACTCTACACAATTTTACAGAAAATGAATAACCCATATTTTTAATAAAAATAGGTAGACTTGGCACATATTTTCTATATCCATACAACAGAAAGAGAGGTAATATATCTCAAAAGGGACAAAGGAGACAGAACAGAGCCTTATTAGAATAACATACAAGGATTATGATTGAACCAACTTAACAATGTAAATTTTGACTGTCCTGGAGAAGGTTAAACCTGAGGCTCGGCAGTATTGGGTAACTTATGTGTATTCTGTCTTCTACCTACATGGGATGAATGTTTATTCCAGCCACATCCATGAAAAATAAATGGGTTGTTTGACTTGACAAAGCAGTGTACCATCTGAGGAGGAGAAAAGATGGCATTTCAAGTGACAAGGTAATTGTGTGGGCCCAGTCATTTTCTATGAAATTTAAAAGAAGGGATGTGGCTGTTCTGAGAATCTCTGAAAAGTGGATGGCCTGACATGAATAATGGCACCATACATTTTGGTGGACTATGCGCTTTTACTTGTAGTTCTGCATGGTATTTTCTTGCCTTCCAACTTCATGACTCTAATAAGGGGGTTACCACGTCATCATTTTGGAGTCATAATACCAATTTTCTTTATTATTTTAATTAAAAGGTAATATGAAATATCTATAGGACAGTGTTCATTTGAATTTCTGTGGCATTCTTTGCAATGAAGAATGAATCCCCAGTATTCTCTGTTACATTGGAAAATCTTAATACTATCTTGAGACAAGACAGAGAAAGAAGCTGATGTGAAAGCTCTTAGAAAAGCACTGTCAAACTGAACTTTCTAGGAGGCCAGAGATATTCATTAATCTGTATTTCCCAATGCAGTAGTAACTAGCCATAGGTAGTTATTGGGTGTTTGAAATGTGGCTAGTGTGACAGAGGAACTGAATTTTTATAATATATTTAATTTTAATTACATGTAAATAGTCACATTTGGCTAGTGCCTATCATATTGGACTAAACAAATTTAGAAGATATTTTACACAGGATCAAGTCTTTGAGAAGAAAGTCTCTGCACAGATGTAAATCAATATCAAACAAGTTCGTAGCAGCTGGAGCATCAGGCAAGTTGGGAACCTAATAACACCCAAAGATAATGTCAAAGTTGCTAGGGCAGCTCAGAGCGAAGATAACAACACATCTGTACCTCATTATCTGTCGAGGAGACTCACGTTAACACACTTGGAAGCAATAAAGTCACTTGTAAAGGTAGGGCTGTTGCATGACTTTCATGGGTCTTAGGTACTTTGGCTTTGTGGACCGTTTTCTCTATGCAAAGTATTAAAAATTACATTTTATATTTATGTGTCTATAAAGATGAATATAATTTTGAACACAAAATGTTTATACTTTTCTTCCAATTTTAAAATGAAATATTTTCATAGAGCCCACAATGTTTTGTGGGCTACAGGGACTGCACCTGCTCTGCATGGGTAAGTTGGCCTTACATAAAGGAGAATTTAGTAACCAAGATCCAAGCTAATTGGTTAGTATATAAATCAAAAGACTTCGGTTGATCTAAATTAAAATAAAGGTTTTATTATAATTTACTGGATCATTAAGATAGTATTTAAATGAAATTCTTACATTTCAGATGTTTCTTTCCATTTTTATTTACATAAAGACTTATGAAAAAGTTCTGTTTTAAACATAGAATTTGAGAAAGAAAATTTCAAGCTTACTTTGCATATTCTAAGGATAAGTGAAAATTGTCACTCCCGTCTAGAAGAATGGGATATTTTGATTAGTTCATCAAAGCATGTTGGCTTCGGAGATATAGTCACTAAAAGGCTGAGATTGTTTGTGCCTTTCAGTATGGACTTGAAATTATACAGGAACCTGGGTTTGAGCATTTGCCATATCTGGTGTCAAATCTCCATTCTTGCTTAGTAGACAGTATGCCCAGTGGCTGAACATGCATCCTTGAAAATATCACTACCTGGCCCAGAATCTGGAATTTCTTTTGCTTCCTAGCTGTGTGAACTGGAGACCAGTTTCTCACTCTCTCTGAGACTCAGTTCCTTTATATGTAAAATAGGAACAATGGTTGTGAAGATTGTTCTGAAGATTAATGAGAGGATTCATGTAAGTTATTTGTGACATAGTAGGTATTCCATAAATATTAGTAATTATTAGAAATTGACTAAAATTTACATTGAGTAAGATTATTACACTGAATAAGATTATTTTTAACCCTGAGCTTCAGTTTTTCTCATCGTAAATACGAATTTATTCAATCAACAGATACTTAATCTGGCTCCTGCAGCTGTACAGCAAAAGACCTGTGGCCACAGCAGAGCGTAGAATTCAGGGAGTTAATAACACCTACCTGCAGAATGTATGTGAAAATTTAATGGGACAATGTATAATTGAAGTGCTTGCTTGTTAGACTTCCTGGCATACTTTATTCACTAAATAAATGTTAATTTCTTTCCTTTCTCCTTTTTAGTTGGTGGAAAAATCTTACCTCTCTTTCTTATAAAGTTTAAATATACACTTTGGGAGGTCGGGGTGGGCAGATCACTTGAGGTTAGGAGTTTGAGACCAGCCTGGCTGACATGGGGAAACCCCGTCTCTACTAAAAATATAAAAATTAGTTGAGTGTGGTGCAGGCACTTATAATCCCAGCTACTCAGGAGGCTGAGGCAGGAGAATCTCTTGAACCCAAGAGGCGGAGGTTGCAGTGAGCTGAGATTGTGCCACTGTCCTCCAGCCTGGGCAACTTTCAATATATAATAGCTTGGCTAACAGGAAAATCATTTATTTTCTTGTTACTTTAATATAAATGGTCTGTGTTGATAGTATGTGGTTTATTACAGCAATCACATACATAATGCGAAATTATTTTGAATTAGATTGATATTACAAAAAATAAAAATAAATGACAGAAATTCTTACCAAGTATCGTAACTATATATGTGATTATTCTACAGTATTGGGTTTCATTAAGAACCTTAAATGCCCAAGAATAGCTTCTGGCATTTCAGTTATTACAACCATGCAGCTGCTCAATAGCAAATGAAAGACAATCACAGACTGAAAGAGACTCATCTAGGAGACATTTAAACGAGGCGTTTTATTAATAATAAAAGGGGAATATGCTTCGACTCATTGCTCCTCAACTTCTGCTACCTTTCTTCCACTCTCTGTCCTTTGAGAGGGGCTGAGGGTTGATCCAAGTGGGAATTACCTAATTATGGGGACAAAATTCCTTATGGCTCAGAATTGCAACAGGGACTGAGTTCATAAAAGACAAATGCTAGGACCAGAATGTGAAAAAGACAGAACTCCAACTAGAGAGAGTAGATCCAAATACAGGGGAGCCAGGGTACCCTTAGACAGGTATGTAATGATGTGGGAGTACCCAATGTTTATGAGCAATATCTGTTCTGATAGGTTGGGGGGCTCATGCTGTATCAGTTGCTAAAAATCTTGAATAGTTACTTAAAATTTATATATTTCTGGAAAACACATCATGCATTGTGCCAAATATCAAATGGATGTAGGAGGAGGGAAGCAGGACTGAGGTGACGATAGTGTTTAGAACTAACGTATTAAAATCAGACAAACCAGAATTGGTAAAATTGAGCTTAGAAGCAAATCAATGAAGGGGACAGACCTTACATTATGGCTTGGCATACCATGTATCATTTGAAATTGGTCCTTTGTGGTCACATTTGGAAAGGGAATGATTAGGTAGGTTGACCTAACCTAAAGTATAGGTGGCAAAATATTATTAACATAAGTATTTCTAATTTATACTTAATTATAAATGTTTCTATGTTTCTGGAATCTAGAGAATTATTTCTTAGATTGTTTCCACCATTAAAAAAATTTCAAACTCATTCTATACACTTCAAATGAAAACAGTACTATGATTTGTATTGAGACTTTAGGAAAGGTTGTATTACCATACAAAGGTTTCTTTTATTTTCAACCATGATTGAATTTAATTTATTAAATTGTATAAGCTTTCTGATCTTTTAGTAAATTCCTAAAATGTACTTAGCTCATGTCAGCATTTTTCCTTGAGAACTTATGCATTTCTAATATCCTGGCACCTCCCAGGGAAGATGAATAGCTCTGTGTGGGATGAGATAATGATAGTGGGTTCAAACTTCAATCATCTTGAAAGGTTCTGGACATCTATTTGCAAACTAATGCTAGTATTTTAAAAACACTTAATAATAGTAACAACAACAACTGGAAGCATCTTGATGAATTCTAGTTCTGCAGTATGCATTGCCGAATGACTCAAACTTCTGAGAGATTGGGATATTTTTAAGAAATAGAAAAAAACAAGATAAAAGATATAAACCAAAAAGTACCAGCCTTTACTACTGTGAGCAATTTGTAAAACATGTGAAACTTGCTGCCTCTAAGTGCAATCCATAAACCTAATACTTATAAAAATAAATACAGTAATATGCTTTTAACTGACATATCCCTTTTATAAACCTGAATCACTCGCGGTTAAGAGAAGTTCCAAATGCATTTCAAAAATAGTGAAAATAGTCTGTAGTAACCGCTCTTAGATTTATAGGACAGCTTGTGTAAATGATTTCAAGTTGGTGTGTTTCCAACCGTGTTCTTTTATTATCACTTTAGTTTCATTTCCATTTTAGAGACCTACTACTGATGATGCTTGGTCATTATGTACAGTTGATGAGAAAGACATGCAAGTAGTCAGTCATTCAGGTCAGAGATATACAAACCTCACTTCCAAACGTCACTGTGGGCTTCCTCTTTATTTCACCTTTGTGTTTCTTCTGCCTTTCACTTCTTACAGCAGTTAATGCCACCATTGAAACTAGCATTTTATTTTAAATATAGATGACCCTGGAATTATGAGAGTACTACCATACAACCTCTCGTTACGCACACTCCAGCGCAGTTTATGAACGCCAATGGCACTGCATCTGAGCCGCCTGTCAGCCCCTACTTCTTGCAAATGCCTCAGCAGATCCAGTGCAGGCACTGAGGGGCAGGCTGCCAGCAGTAGTGAGTCAGCTGGCTGGGTGTGCGATTGCACTTAGTGCGGGTGTGTGTTTTGATACTGCTCTTCACTTCTTCTGTACTTTCTTCAGTTTTTAAAATAAAATTCCTCTGCTTCACGTCTTGGAAAAGGAGACAGAATGCACGAATGGCAAATCACACAAAAGTGAAGAAGAAGCTCACTTCAGATACAGAGGCTGGAATAAAGCTGAATGAACTAAATTCTAAGTTGAAATTGTCTCCTTTGGATCTGAGTATAATTTGTTAGAACAAGGGAAAATGTTTGAATAAAAAAATGTTGAATCAATTCAATCAATGGTGGCATGAAAATGCATTGTCTGCATGATGAGGTGGGAACACGTGCAACTCTGTGCATGCCTGCTCAGAGAATACATATGCTGATAAAATTTAAAGTCTAAACCAAACAATGAATTTTAGGAAAGGTGCTTGAGACAAAGGAATGAGTGGCTTGATTACTTGCAAAAAAGAAATTGTTGGCCTAGCACCAACATTTAAGGGAAAGCTTGAAACATGGCTATAGAAGTAGCCAAGACATTTTTCAGAAAATTTTGTTTGGATAATTAAAAGGGAAGGCAGGTATTTGCAATTTACATTTAAAACTGATGAAACAAGACTTTTAAGAAAGCCAGTACACTGGCAATACTGCATTCTTAAGGAAGGAAGGGCATACTTCTGGTTACAAAGCAGATAAGCAGATGTGTAGATTTTTTTTTTTATTTTTTTATAGGAGTTAGCAATGAATGCTTTATTGAAAGCAAGAGCATTGGATTATGAAAAGAGTCTCAAGAAAGAGATGTCATTTTTGATCTCTACTGTATCCTAAGTGCCTATACCAGTGCTCAACATGAAGTAGGTGCTCAGTAAATACTCACTGAATAAATATTTGAAGAAGCCTCAGCTTGTCTGGTCTATACACAAAAACAAAAACAAACAAAAAACATCATGTAGCTTTTGCAGCATGACAGGTGGCTATATTGCATGTCTGTAAAATATGTATTTGTTTTTATTTTTGTTCCATTAATTGTATAATCCTTTTTGGTATCTCTTGGTTTGTATAAAATGTCTTTTCAGAAATTAAACCTGAGTTTATAATACAGCATCTACAGGAACAAAAATGAAATCAACTTATGAAAGCTGGACCCATAACTTTCCTTCAGGAACCAATTAAATTTGTCAATAGTTATTTACCTTTTCTCTTTATTCTCTTTCTTTTTCCCAGGGACTTCCTAATAATTATCTTTATATTTCAACATTTAAAATAAATTTCTATTCCAGTTTTCTTTATATCATTCAATTTGTTAGCTGAGACTTACTAAACATTCCCTCCCTAACAAAAACACACAAAATGCCCTAATGATATTTAGAATGCAATAATAGTCCTGAAGATAAACTAGCATATCCTGGTATACAGAGTGAAGTTACATAAAAGAAAAAACAATGTCACTGTCTCATAATACCTTTGAAAATCATGGATACCTTCGACTCTCCAGAAATGTTTCAGTTTTACCTTTTCTTCCTCTTCTCCTCAAACCTCTCCGCTAGCACTGACATTGAAAATACATTTTTAAAGCTACTACTAAAACCTTGCATTTTTTGGTTTCATTTAGTTTTATTATTACAACTGCATATGAATCCATTTTAAAATTGGAAAGCTGCAGTAATTCAGCTACCTGCTTAAATGTATTTTGTATAATAGCCAAGAAACCTAGCCATTTGTAGTATTTTCTAAGGGATAAATGAGTTTTGGATCATAGCCTATTTATAAATAGTGGTGCTGCCAGTCCACTAATAAGAATGGGGTTTGTACCAGAAATCACATAGAAAACATTAGGTGGAAAATTATAAACCAGATGACTTTTACTGTGCTGAATTTCATGGATAGAGAGGTCTTCATTGCTCCCTAGCCCTGTCACTGTTATTCTCAGTTAATGTTAAAACATTTTGCCCGTTTTCTTGATTCCTGAAACTCTAGAATTTCAGAAATATCAAAATATATAGATCTCTTTGCTTCAGACTCATAGAGCTTTACACTACAAAAGTTTGGCAACACTTGGCAAAGTTAGATACTTCATTTTATTACCAAGCAATATATTCTCCTTACTTGCTGAATTAAGACTATAATTTTCATCTTTTTAACAAGAAGAAATATTCCATGATTTGAGGGAGAAAACAAATAGGAAACAAACCTTTAAGTGAAGAAAAAAAAAAAAAAAACCAGCAACAGAAAAGCCCAAATTCTCATCAGAAAATCACCAATATTAACTTGGATTTGATAAGTCAATAAAAGAGAATATACATCTAAATTTCCTTACCTTAATTATGTTTTATCCTTTACATTTTTTCATAAGCTGAGAAATCACTGAATCATACATGACCACACTTTATACTGCCCAGCTTTTATAAACAAATTGGAAGAAGATCTGGGCCTAACTCAGAGAAATAACTGTGTGAATACTGAATTCAAATTACCAATGTCTAGTGTTTCAGACTTTTATGCTCTGTCTTTTCCATTCACACAGATAATCAATAGACTTCTATGGTGTGAAAGTGATATAATTATTTTGAAATGATTATGTTTTCTTTAAAATATGAAGATGTTGACACACAAAACAGGCTTCTTTTTCATCTCACTGAAACATGGCAGTCCTAACCTCTCTTGTTTTTCCTTCAATCACTTTCTTGAACAAAAGCAGAAAGGATTAGAGATCCCCGTTTTTGTGTGTTCCGTGTGTTTATGTCCTTAATGGTAGTCAACCACATAAATGATAACAGAAACTTCCTTTTGAGAGGTCTTTCATCTCTGAAAGCATCTTACTGTAGACAGCATGGTTAATTTTCTTATTGGCATTAAGGCATAAACCTAGTGAAACAGCAGCATCAGAGTACATTTGCACTTAATGACTATACCGGGAATTTACAGTTCTGGGCTAGACAGTGCTTTCTCCACTTTGATGACTCAGGGTGGTTTGATTTTTAAAGCACTAATAACACTGATGGACAATGGGCAGTAGTTTCGCTGTTTTATTTTCCTAAGGTAGTTCAAAGTGGATTTCACTGGCTTAGTAGTGATTCTTGCTGAGACCTGGAAGTTTACCTGGCTGTAAGGTCACCAGGAGCCAGAAGGTGATGTGGTTGTCGAAAGCAACTGTGTTTTGGAATAGGTTAATAGAGCAAGCACACAAGTCACTGCACTGGGCTGATAAGACTGTTGGATTGTTGGATTAGATGGCAGACCACTGTAAAAAAGGTGTTGGCGAACTGCAACGTCTTCAGAAAATATTTAGAAATCTGGAATGCATGACGCAATGGGAAGCATTTCTTCAGGGGGTTACTTTAGAGTATATAATCCCAAATCCCTGTGAAGTGGGGAGATAAAATATCTGCATTCTTTTAAAAATATGCTTTGTTTGCTGATTTAGTTGTTGTTTAAAACAATTTGAATATACCACTTGTACACCACACACTGCTGAGAAGGCTTTATAAGAGTTGATATGCTCCCCTGGAGCGGTGGCTCATGCCCGTAATCCCAGCAGTCTGGGATGCCAAGATTGGCAGATCACCTGAGGTCAAGAGTTTGAGACCAGCCTGACCAACATGGAGAAACCCCGTCTCTACTAAAAATACAAAATTAGCCAGGCGTGGTGGCACATGCCTATAACCCCAGCTACGTGAGAGGCTGAGGCAGGAGAATTGCTTGAACCCGGGAGGCAGAGGGTACACGCTGCAGTGAGCTGAGATGATGCCATTGCACTCCAGCCTGGGCAACAAGAGCGAAACTGTCTCAAAAAAAATAAAAAATAAAAAATAAAAATAAAAGAGTCGACATGCTCAACATTGTGACCTTCTTTACACTTAGAAAAATATCTTAACTGCTAAGTGTTACTCCCAAGCAACATTTTGACGCTGCCATAGGAACTTTTCTCAAGGTCCGGAGGAATGGAAAGACCAATGTGGAGGCTTTTTTTTTTTTTTTCCCCCAAAACAATAAACTTTACATGGAAAAGCATATGGAATTCTACTATCTGCATAAATTCCATGAATGCCTACAAGTACTGCTCAAACCAGAAGGTGTAGAGTAAGAGTTCCTACATGGAACAAGACAGAAACTTTTGATATTTTTCTGTATCATGTTATAATTTATTGTATTTCTTGTGATTGCTGTTATTTTTCTGTGATGTATATCAAGTTTCAACATTGCTGGGGCTAGGGAAAGGAGTCTGTATAATCTTTAGACAATGAAAAAGATTTCTTTCAAGTTTTTAAAAAAAAATCCACTTCAAGTCTTTTTTGCTTCTCATTTTTATCCAGTTAAATTTTCACCTGACACAGTGACATATGGTGACTTGATATAAAGTACTCATAATATAGTTTCAATTATCCTTAAAAAGTCTATGTTTCTTGAATATTAAAGAGTATTTTTACAGCATTTTGTAAGTCAGAATGACTTGATTGGATAGTGTAATTCTTGATACTATATTTAGTACATTTCTACCAATACATAGGACCTCATTTCTGATAAAAAATAATTAAAAAATAAAAGCCTAAGAATGTAGACAGTACTTTTGGATATACTTCTAATGAACTGGCAACTTCAGGTTATAGTTTGAATGTTATCTTTTTGTAAGCATATTTTTTGTTAGTTGGAAAAATATTCAGGCTATTAATGAATTAGCTTCAGAAAGATGAAGTTGGCAAATATTTTTGATAATTCAAAACACTTAGTGGAGCATCATATTAATATTTTCATGGCTTATAAAGGAAGCACCAGCAAGTGCAAAGTAACATTATTTTACCTAATAATAATACAGAATGATATTTCTTTTGATTAAATATTAATCCTTTTTCATTTGATAGTTTGGAACAAGTGGGCAGGGATTTTTGCATTCCTTAGTAACTCAGGCCTGATGAAATAAATTTTCTTATGCTAAAATATAATCTAATTCTTTAACACTATATGTAGTTGTGCTATATTTCCAAAAAGGCTAATGAAGCCAAACTTCCTCATTTTCCCACAATTTTCAGAATGAAATGGGAGAAAATAATATATGCCACAGTTAAAACAGTAAGTATAAAACATGTACCACAATGTAAAAATATACCTAACTCAATAAGCTAACATAAAGGAGAAAAATAGCTTATGAATTATATTAAGCCACACATGTGCTAGTTATAAACATTAATATGTAAATATTGAAAGGAAACTTACCTTTGGGAATCCAAACATAATATTTATTTATTGGCATTGGAACACTGAAACATACTGTAGTAAAGAAATTGGGAAAAACATTTATTCATATATGTATATACACAGTGACCAAAAATGGATCACTAAATTGATTTTTTCTTTGCTGTAGTTTTAGGATCACAGTGGGATAATGGGTTCACAATCAGTAACTGGGGCGTAGCCCTGAGTAATTCACCTAATAGCATTACCTTAGTAAATCCTTGCAGTTCAGGGTCTGATCACTCCAGTGCATCACTAGAAGTTGGTCAGTTAGTTACTAAGTGACTCCAGGAGGCTTATATTACCAAATTCAAAAGGGAAATTATCTATTCACTAAGTAGCCTAGTCACTAAATTAAAATGAGAAATACAATTGTCATAGATACCAGAGGAACTAGTGTTGCTGTAGAAAGCCACGAAGGAAACCAAATTAAAATCAGAATGTTGCTTGGTGAGCAATGAGTCAAAACAAGATGAACTTGTTGCATGATTGAAATAGCTAAAGTGTCATCTTATAATAACCTAATACATCTGCTGTCATCATTGGGACTTGGCTGCCATGGTAGTTACATAGTTGAGCTTGATATATTAATGCCAACAACATTTTGCATAGTAGCCAGTTTGTAAACTGGAAGCCACTCTGCTTCTTAGGGCGGGGGGGGGGGTTCCCTTTGGTTTTATTGCATCTCCTATGAAATGATTTTATCAGATTAACTCATACAATTTTTGAGGGTCTTGCTGATACTCAGGAGCACAGCACAGTGAAAAGGACACTGACACTGGGGTCAGACCACTATGTGTTTGAATGTTGATTCTGCAACTTATTATCTCAATTGTTTAATCTCCTCAAGGTCAACTGTTCACATTTGTAAAATGGGAATTATAGTATTTTTTAGGATTAAATATCATCAGAATCAGTTCAATAAACAGTAGACAGTGTTGTGTAGTGTTTGTGAGTATTGGGTTTGGAATCAAACCTGTTGTTGGCCCAAAATCTACCACTAGTTTTCTTCTCTAAGCCTCATTTTATTTATCTGTAAAATGTAAATAAAAATTCTACTTATAGATTACTTTCAGGATTAAATGAAATAAACATCATTTAACAGAGTTTCTGGCAGTTAATGTGGGCTCAATAAATGATATCTGTCTATCTAACTATCTACCTACCTACCTACCTACCTACCTACCTACCTATCTATAATCTATCATTGTTTGTATCAGTATTCCTTCCATTGCTTAGAATTAATACTCTGTAGAGAATATGTCTGGAACCATGATTAACTAGAAAATAATATTCAAAACTTTTCCTAATTTATGGGATCATCTTTGGTTTAACGAGTTTTCACTGTTCTTGTCATTCATTCAGATGCTAGTTAGTTTAGGGTTGATGGAATGATTACAATTGAAATTTATGGGTCATTAGGAGAAGATTCAATCACCTTTCTTTGTAGAGCACAGCATCAGAACTGCCTCTGAAAAACTGGAGCTTCCAAGGAGGCAAAGTCCTCACTGTTTGTAGACTTCAGAATTGTCCCTCTCATTACAGCTGCAGTCATTCTGGATGAGAGTATCTTCCATCTTGTTTCCAGGATTATTTTCTTTTCTTTGATTTAGAAAATGATCCTCTTTCACAACAAGATTCTGGCTGCAATTTCCCTGGATCAACTGGAAAACATTTCAAAAGAAAAAATAGAAGTTTTATGAAGGGAAAATGTATTCAGAGAAGAGTAGGTGACAGTGGCTATTCTTTTCATAAAACATGAGATGAGATACTGATGGAAATTAGGATGAGACAGAACTTATACAAGTGACATTACAAAAATGATATAATTTGAAAATGTGATTCAATATAAACTACAATGTCTAGTCATACTAGAAGTGAGACGGTTTGCTCTAGGCAACCATGCAAAAATAGAAAAATGTTGAAAGAGTGACACATTTTCTAAGTTTGTCTGTCATGAGACCATAAGGTATGTCATAGTTATCTAGAAGACACTGTAGGAGAGCAGCAGAAAATGGCTGCAAGTGACCACTATGAAGTTTGCCTGGACAATAACTATTCCAGGTAATGTAAGCGGTATGAAGCTAGATTCTAATCTAGAATTCAACAGATCTGAGTATCTAAGAATTTTTTCTTGTGGTGATTAAAAACAATTACGTACAAAATTCAAAAGTCATATATATCTTAAAAGTCTTATATGTCTTAAAATTCAAAAATCATACACACACACACACACACACACATATATATACATATCTTAAACACAACAAGTCGTGAACAAGTTGCAAACAAGTCCTGATTCCTCATTCTCCACCACAATCTTGCTTTTCCCACCATCTTTCAATCTCAGTGGCTCAGGCCAAAATTCTGCATTTATCTTTGACTCTTTCCTTTTTTCTCTCATCACAGATTAAATCTCTTAGGAATCCCATTTATATATCCTTTCAAAGTATATCCAGACTCCAACCACTTCTCACTCCCTCCTCTGCTGCCACACTGGTGTAAACTACCATTAGTTATTACTTGAATCACTGACAGAGTTTCACAAATATTCTCCCTGCTCCTAGCTTTGTCCTCTACACTTTTTATTACGCAGAGTAGTGATTCTTTAAAATCTATGTCAGATCATGTCGGTATTCTATGCAAAATGCTGTGATGACTCCCCATTCTAATCAAGTCAAAAACAAAGTCCTGAAAATTACCTTAAAGGTCTTCTATGATTAAAATTCCAATTTTTTCTCTGCTTCATATCCTGTTACCTTTTCTCTTGTTCACTACAATCCAACAACACTGAGTGTTTCCTCCTCTGGAATCTATAAATCTATCTGACTACTCTAAAATGGAGTTCAGGTTACCACCTAAAGAAAACCATGGCCGAACTAGATTTATTAATGTAGAATACAAAGAGACATTATTCTAGAAAATGAAAGCAAAGATGTATAGAACTATAAATATTAAGGGTCTGTGTAACATTATACATAATGACAGAATTCTACCTTTAGAGAGTGTAGCTGGAATATTTGAAGAAGGTAATTATAGGATATTTAAAAATTAGTACATTAAAACAGAAGAAATATGCTCATAAAAACATTCTGATAAATATTCTTGTTCATATAAAACATAGCATATGTTTTATTAATCATATTTGGATAAATTATAGATTCATAATCTATCAAAATTGTATACATTGTATAGATATCTAACTTTGTAGTTGTGATACTATATAAAATATTCATTCAATTTCCTAATTGTCCATTCTAATTATTTTATGGATGGATAGATGGATGGATGATTATATTAATTCAGTGTTATACTTTTCATGATCATTGGTGTTGCATTTATATAAATACTATGATGAGTATATATGTATAAGATGTTTTCACTATTTTATGTGACATTTTTCTTTTTTGAACAAAATGAAGGCAGTTTTCTTTTACTATTTTGACTAATATGTAATTCTCAATGTACATACCAAACAGAATATACCATTATAAGGAAGAGAATAAAAACCATCTTAAACCTCAACACCCTGTGGAAACCACCATGAGTGGTTTGGTGATTCTTCCTTCAAATATATCAACAAAAATGCAGACACCCACATACTGACACATATGAATATTTACACACGCACTATCATACCGCATACACTGCTTTTATCACACCTTTCATTCTTTTACTTAATACATCTTTTCTTCTCTTTTCCAAATTCCCCTTACCTCATCTATGCAATATCAATAACTTTTTGCACATTTTTCCAAACTCTTCTCTATGTTTATTTAACAACTGAATCACAAAACAGTCATAGGTAAGACTTACTTGTCATTGTTATGCAAATATGATCTCATATTACTTCTTCTCTTTGGCTTTAAAAATTTAACCCATGCTCACATCAATTCTTTTAAGTGCATTAGCAGAGCCTTAATTCATTCCTTAAAAATTCCAAATGATATTTCAAGTATACTTATACCATACAAATTCACCAAATCCCTTATCATTCTATACAATTTTTACCAGCAGTTGGTTCTTACTTCTGTAAATGATTTCACAATGTATATATTTATACATACATATTTATCAACTGGTGCTTTTATTTGTATGAGATGGAGTCACAGGAGCATAACTGGTGGTTTTGGAGTTATCAAGTTAGAAGATAGTGTAATGCAGACCACTGCCATAATGGCAATGCAAACACTCCATATGCTTCCAAAATATCGTTTATCAACATGATTGAACAAAAAATTGAGGCTAGGCAAGGATTCTGAGAATATATCACCAAGCACCACTTTAAAGTAAAATATTAGAAAAGAACTCTTCAAACCAAATGAATCAAAACAGGAACATCAAATAGCAGAAGATTAAGTGAAAAAGGGATCATGGTAAGCAAAGCATCTTGCAATATGTATAGTTAGTTGTTAAAAAAAAAAAAAGACTGACTGTGAATGTGGAAGTTAAGAGATAAATAAAGATTGACATAGAAGGGAGGTACTGCAAGGAGAAAACTGGAACTAAAAGTCAAGAAACAACAGATGCTAGTGAGGCTGTGGAAAAATAGGAACGCTTTTACACAATTGATGGGAATGTAAATTAGTTCAGCCATTGTGGAAGACAGTGTGGTGATTCTCCAAAGACTTAGAACTAGAAGTACCATCTGACTTAGCAATCCAATTACTGGGTACATACCTAAAGAAATGTAAATAATCCTATTATAAAGATACATACATGCGTATGTTTGTTGTATTACTATTCATAACAGCGAAGACATGGAATCAACTCAAATGCCCATCAATGGCAGACTGGATAAAGAAGATGTGGTATATATACACCACGGAATACTATGCAGTCATAAAAAGGAATGAGATTATGTCCTTTGCAGGGATATGGATGGTGCTGGAAGCCACAATCCTCAGCCAACTAATGCAGCAAAAGAAAACCCAACACTGTATGTTCTCACTTATAAGTGGGAGCTGAACAATGAGAACACATGAACACAGGGAGGGGAACAACATACACTGGGGCCTGTTGGGGATGGGGGTGCAGGGGGGAGAGAGAGGATCAGGATAAATAGCTAATGCATGTGGGGCTTATTACTTAGGTGATGGATTGGTCCGTGCAGCATATCACCATGGCACACGTTTACCTATGTAACGAACCTGCATGTCCTGCACATGTATCCCAGAATATAAAATAAAATAAGATATTTTTAAAAAGTCAGTCCTAAATTATCTCAGCAACGCTTGGGACAGGAGGAGGAAGGGGACTATGTATTCTAAAATTTTCAGGAGGCTGTGCCTTAAGAAAGCAGAGCCTCTTGATGGGGGAAATACATGAATTTGGGGAAAGGAAAGGTAACTATATACACAAATATCCAAGTTAACAAGGGATAAAATAGCATAAATAATTACAAAAACAAATGAAATAATAAAGCAAAATAAATTGCACATGTTAATGGGACAAAACAATACAATGAAATAAGTTTCTACATTAAATGTGAACATGCTCAATGATTCTAAAAAACAGTGATAGCAAGACTGGAATAAAAAGGCAAACCTAGCTTTTTTCTGTTTTTAACAAACACTTAAAACTGCATATTGAAAGAGGTTAAAAATGAAGATATGATCAAAGAGAGACCAGATAAGGAAAGCAAAATGAAAGTGGCAATATAAATAATACAAAGAGTTGAATTTTAGGCTAATGGCAATAAAGAACATTGAGGTGCAGAATTTAATAAAGAGCTCCAAGTTAAGAGAGAAATACTATAATAAAAAATTACTAGGCACTGAAATAAATAGCAGCTGAATATATTCAAAGCCAAGACTACTAGTAGTGCAATAAAAACCTTAAAAAATTAAAAGATTTTAATATATCTCTTTTAAGATTAGTTAGATATCTTAAGCAAAAATATATAAAATATAAGGTAACTGAATATATATTCAACAAATTTCAATATATTATTTGTATGCATAGGCAATATCAATAAAGAGATATGCAGAGATACTTATGGACTACAAATGATGGACATAATATATATCTAATTTATAGATATGATAATTAAGAAATAGAAATAAATTATTAAAAGGTGACCTTTTGAAAACAAAAAAACTTACCTAATTTAAAATTAAGAAGTACTCTTATAAATAATATCCAATCATTGTGGAAATGAAAGTGGCAAGCAATATAAGAGTAATGCAAATGAGAATACAGCTGTTACTGCATATCTGTGTGTTCTGTGTGCATGGATTCAACCAATCTTGTATTGAAAATATTTTTTAATTGCATCTGTACTGAATATGTACAGATTTTTCTTGTCATGATTCCCAAACAATACAGTATAACAACTGTTTGCATAACTTTCACATTGTATTTGGTATTATAAGTCATCTAGAAGTAATTCAAAGTATATGGGAGGATGTGCATACTATATGCAAATGCTGTATCATTTTTATATCAGCAATTTGTGCATTCTCACATTTTGGTATTTGAGGAAGATCCTGCAACCAATCATCCATGGATACCAAGGGATGACTGTATTAAAATCCTCCACTAGTATTGTGTTACCATCTCTCTCATTTCTTAGGTGTAGCAGTAATTGTTTTATAAATTTGGGAGCTCCAGTGTTAGGTGCATACATATTTAGGACTGTGATGTTTTTCTTTTGGATAATCTTATCATTATATAATATCCCTCTTTCTCTTTTTAAACTTCTGCTGTTTTTAAGTTTGTTTTGTCTTATGTAAGAATAGCTATTCCTGCTTGCTTTTGGTGTCCATTTGCATGGAATATCTTTTTCCACCCCTTTACCTTAAGTTTATGTGAGTCCTTGTGTTAGGTGAGTCTCCTGAAGACAGCAGAAACTTGGTTGGTGAATTCTTATTCATTCTGCCATTCCGTATCTTTTTTTTTTTTTTTTTTTTTTTTTGAGACGGAGTCTTGCTGTGTCTCCCAGGCTGGAGTACAGTGGCGTGATCTCGGCTCACTGCAAGCTCCACCTCCCGGGTTCACGCCATTCTCCCGCCTCAGACTCCCGAGTAGCTGGGACTACAGGCGCCCGCCACCACGCCCGGCTAGTTTTTTGTATTTTTAGTAGAGACGGGGTTTCACCATGTTAGCCAGGATAGTCTCGATCTCCTGACCTCGTGATCCACCCGCCTCGGCTTCCCAAAGTGCTGGGATTACAGGCTTGAGCCACCGCGCCCGGCCCATTCCGTATCTTTTAAGTGGAGCATTTAGACCATTTACATTAAATGTTAGTATTGAGATATGAGGTGCTACTCTATTTATTGTCCTATTTGTTGTCTGAATACCTTTTTATTTATTTGTGTTATTGTTATGTAGGTCCTGTGAGTTTATGCTTTATGGAGGTTCCATTTTGCTGTATCTTGAGGATTTGTTTCAAGATTTAGAGCTCCTTGGCCAGGTGTGGTGGCTCACGCCTGTAATCCCAACACTGTGGGAGACCGAGGCTGGCAGATCACAAGGTCATGAGATCAAGACCATCCTGGCTAACGCAGTGAAATCCCGTCTCTACTAAAAATACAAAAAATTAGCTGGGCGTGGCAGTGTGCACCTGTATTCCCAGCTACTTGGGAGACTGAGGCAGGAAGATGGCATGAACCTGGGAGGCGGAGCTTGCAGTGAGCCGAGATCATGCCACTGCACTCCAGCCTGGGCAACAGAGTGAGACTCTGTCTCAAAAATAAATTAAATAAATAAATAAATAAATAAATAAATAAATAAATAAGATTTAGAGCCCCTTTTAGCAGTTCTTGTAGTTCTGGCTTGGTAGTGACAAATTTTCTCAGCATTTGTTTGTCTGGAAGACTGTATCTTTCCCTCATTTATGAAGCTTAGTTTCACTGGACACAAAATTCTTGACTGAATTTTGTTTAAGGAGGCTAAAAACAGGACCCCAGTCCCTTCTAGCTTGGTTACTGCTGATAAATCTTCTGCTGTTACTCTGATAGGTTTTGTTTGTTTGTTTGTTTTTATAGGTTACCTGATGATTTTGCCTCACAGCTCTTAAGATTCTTTCTTTTGTCTTGACTTTAGATAACCTGATGACTATGTGCCTAGGTGATGATTTTTTGTGATGAATTTCCCAGGTGTTTCTTGAGCTTCTTATATTTGGGTGTCTAGATCTCTAGCAAGGCCAGGAGGTTTTCCTAGATTATTCCCTCAAATATATTTTCCAAACTTAGATTTCTCTTCTTCCTTGGGAAAACCAATTATTCTTAGGTTCGGACACTTAACATAGTCCCAAACTTCTTAGAGGCTTTGTTCATTTTTTTAAATTCCTTTTTTCTTTGTTTTTGATGGATTGGGTTAATTTGGATGTCTTGTCTTTGAACTCTGAAGTTCTTTCTTCTGCTTGTTTAATTTTATTTCTGAGACTTTCCAGTGCATTTTGCATTTCTCTAAATGTGTTCTTGATTTCCAGAAGTTGTGACTGTCTTTTAGTTCTGCTATTTCACCGAAGATTTTTTCTTTCCTGTTCTGTATCATGCTTTTTATTTTTTAAAGTTGGAATTATCCTTTCACGGTGCCTCCTTGCTTAGCTTAATAATAGACCTTCTGAATTAGTTTTCTGGCAATTAAGAGATTTGTCTTGGTTTGGATACATTGCTTGTGAGCTGGTGTGATGTTTTGGAGATGTTCAAGAACCTTATTTTGTCATATTACCAGAATTGTTTTTCTGGTTCCTTCTCACTTGGGTAGACTATATCGGAGGGAAGATGTGGGGCTCCAGGGCTGCTTTTCAGATTCTTTTGCTTCAGGGGGTGTTCCCTTGAAATAGTGTTCTCCCGCTTCCCCTAGGGATGGGGCTGCCTGAGAGCCAAAGTGCAGTGATGATGGTTTTTGCTCTTCTGGGTCCAACCACCCAGCGGATCTACTGGGCTCTAGACTGGTACTGGGGAATGTCTGCAAAGAGTGTTGTGATGTGGTCTATCTTCAGGTCTTTCAGCTGTGGATTCCAGCTTCTGTGGAGGAAGCAGGAGAGTGAAGTGGACTCTGTGAGGGTCCTTGGTTGTATTTTTATTTAGTGAGCTAGTTTTGTGTTGGTCGGCCTCCAGCCAGGAGGTGGTGCTTTCAAGAGCACACTGGCTGTGGTACTATCAGGAGGAAGCAAACTTGCCTGGTTAAGTATTGAGGTTTCTCAGGTGGTGGACCGGGCCATAGAGCTCCGAAGAGATTAGGTCCTTCCTCTTAGGCAACCAGGGCAGGCAGAGAAAGACGACCAGGTGGGGGCAAGGATAGGCATGTCTGAGCGCAGCCTCTCCTTGGGCTGGGCTTACTGCAGCTGATGTGGGGCATGGGGGTGTGGTTCTCAGGCCAATGGAGCTATTTTCCCAGAGGGATTATGGCTGCCTCTGCTGAGTGACACAGGTTGCCAGGGAAGTAGGGGGACGGCTGCAGTCACATGCCTCGCTCCTCTCCCATGCAGCCCATAGTCCTAGAGGTCAGTCTCACTCCCACCATGCCCCGCCAACAAAACAGGGTCTATTTCCGGGCAGCTAGTAACCAGGGCTGAGAAGTTACCCCAGACCACCAGCCTCTCCACTGACACTCGGTTTTTCTGCATCTCAGGGAGCCTGCAGCAGTAATCCAGTTCCTTCAGAGGGTCTGTGGATTCTCTCAGCTTTCCTGGTATGTTGCTGTGGTAGTTCTTGGAGCAAGAGTTCACAATGTGAGTCTACACACGCTGCTCTGCCTGTGAGAGTGGGAGCTGCAAGCTAGTCCTGCCTCTTATCTGCCCTCTTAATTCAGTATCTCACAAGTAAGAAAATTAAATCAGCAGTCAAACTTTTTAAACAACAACAAAAAAAAGACCTGGACCAGATGGCTTCATTTGTGAATTTTATGAACATTTCCAAAACAATTAACACCAACCCTTTTAAAGCTCCTCCAGAAAACTGAACAACAAAGACTTCCAAACTTGTTTTATGAAGCCAGCATTACCCTGACACTAAAGCCAGACAGAAACACTAAATGAAAAAGAAAACTATAGGCTAATATTCCTAATGAACATAGGGATAACAGTCCTCAACAAAAGACTAGGAAATTGTATTTACTAGTACATTGAAAGAATCATACACCATAACCAAGGGGAATCTATTGCTGGAATGAAGGAGGGTTCAGGATAGGCAAGCTAATTAATGTGATATACCACAGTTACAAAATGAAGGGTAAAAAGTCACATGATTGTCTAAGTAAAGGCAAAAAAAGCATTTGACAAAATTGAGCATGCTTTTATGAGAAAAACTCTCAACAAACTAGGTAAATAAGTAATTTACCTCAAAATAATAAACGCAATATATAAAAAGTCCCACACCTAACATTATATTCGATGGTGAAAAATTGAAAGCCTTTTCTCTAAGATTATAAACAAGGCAAGAATGTCCAATCTCATTACTTTTATTCAACATAGTACTGGAAATCTTAGCTAGAGTGATATGGTTTAACTTTGTGTCCCCATCCAAATCTCATCTTGAATTGTAATTCCCATAATCCCCACATGTGGAGGGAGGGTCCTAGTGGGAGGTGATTGGATCATGGGGGTGGTTCCCCCATGCTGTTCTTGAGATAGTGAGTGAGTTCTCATGAGATCTGATGGTTTTATAAGACAAGTTTCCCTGCTCTTGCTCTCTCTCTCTCTCACCTACTGCCATGTAAGACATGCCTGCTTACCCTTCTGTCATGATTGTAAGTTTCCTGAGACCCCCCCAGCCATATGGAGCTGTGAGTCCGTTAAACCACTTTCCTTTACAAGTTACCCAGTCTCAGGAGTTCTTACAGCAATGCGAAAATGGAATGCTACATAGAGTAATAAGGAAAGAAAGATAAATAAAAGGCATCCAAATCAGAAAAGAGGAAGTAAAATTCTCTCTGCAGTTGAAATGATCTTATATGGAGAAAACTCTAAGAACCCCACAAAAAATTGTTTAAATCAGTACACAAATTCAGTAAAGTTTCAGGACACAAAACTGACAAACAAAAATAAGTTGTGTTTCTATACACTAACAGCAAACTACTCAACAAACAAAATGGGTATTCTTAATTTTCTTAAAACAATCCTATTTAGAACAGCAACCAAAATAACAAAACACTTAAAACTTAGTCAAGGAAGTGAATTAGTGTTAGATATTTCTATTTTATTCTTTTATTTCATGGTTACTTATATAAAAATATTGCTGGATTTTATTATTTAGGAACACAGGTAGTTTTTTTGTTTATTATTACAGACAATTCTGTAAAATACTAATTCTAAACAGATTTTTGTATATAGATACAATCTAGGCTAGATAGTAAGGCGTGGAACTATTAAGCTAAAGGGTGTGGCCACTGACAATGTAAGTGTATACTATAAAATTGTTATGTTAAAATGTTGCATAAATTTACATTTCCACAAAGCATGTGCTTTAGAACTCTTTCTTCATTTGATGTTTACATTTTTGCCTATTGGATTAGTGGGAAAGGTATTTCATTATTGGCTTACTTTACATTTTTGATATGACAGTACAAGTAAACATTTTTACATAGCTCTATTAGTTATTTGTATTTTGCCATCTGGTAATTGGCTACAAATTTCTTTTTTTTTTTTTTTTTTGAGACGGAGTCTCGCTCTGTTGCCCAGGCTGGAGCGCAGTGGCCTGATCTCAGCTCACTGCAAGCTCCGCCTCCCGGGTTTACGCCATTCTCCTGCCTCAGCCTCCCGAGTAGCTGGGACTACAGGCGCCCGCCACCTCGCCCGGCTAGTTTTTGTATTTTTTAGTAGAGACGGGGTTTCACCGTGTCAGCCAGGATGGTCTCGATCTCCTGACCTCGTGATCCGCCCGTCTCGGCCTCCCAAAGTGCTGGGATTACAGGCTTGAGCCACTGCGCCCGGCCTGGCTACAAATTTCTTCTGTGTTCCTTTTCTTATTTTGGTTTTGTCTTTTCCTTTTAATTTTTAATAAAGATTGACAATATTCTGGTTATTGATAATTTTACATATATTGAAAATATGTTCTCCCAGTCTTTTATTTCATTAGATTTTAACTTTCTTTATAGCACTTTTTTGGGTTGTTCAGAACTTTTTAACATTTAATAATTGAGCTGGTAATTGCTTTATTATTGATTCTAAAGTAGGTCTTGTTTTAAGAAGGACTTCCCTTCTTAAAAGGAATAATATATATTAATATTTTTATTTTTCTACGTTTTCTTTTAGTGATTTTTATTTAGTTTAATCATTATCCCTTTAGCACAGCTGAAAATTGTTTTGTATATTTTTATTCACACATTTTTTTAATAGAGAAGAAAATATGCTCACATATACAAACAGTAAATTAGAAACATTTTCAATGGGAAAAATCCTGAGAATCCTAAAGTGTTCAAGATAACAGATTATTTAAAGGATTTTATATAACTTATAAAAAGCATCTCTTTTGAATGCTAATTTGAATATTTGAGAAACAACTGATTGAGTTTAAGATTTCAGGGAATACAGCAAATCTAAACAATCAGTTTTGATTTTGCTGTTATTAACACTACTAACCAATAGAACCAAAATTAGAAAATTACAACAGCGAAAACAGTGTAGTATTCCATTCTAGTGATTAAGGTCAATAGTGATGTCATATTGATAGTATGTTCCTTCATAGGATATAATGAAAATGAGACAAACCTCTGTGGTCTTTCTCTCCAAAACAGGTATGTTTGTCTAATTGTGAGAAAAACACTCAAAACCAAAATAAATAAATAAATAAATAAAATCCAGATAAAGAAGCAGGCAAAGCCCACATGAGGGACATTCTACAAAATATCTGACTAGTACATATCTCTTCAAAATTGTCAAGGTCACCAAAACCAAGGAAGTCTGAGAAGCTGTAACAGACAAGAAGAACCTAAGGAGACATGATGGCTAAATGCAATGTAGTGCCCTAAATGAGATTCTGGAAGAGAAAAAGGACATGAAATTTAAAACTACAGAACTCTGAATAAAGTATGTACTTCATTAATAATAAAGTGCCAATATTGGTTCATTAATGTAATGCAGAGGAAAGTGGGTACATTATTTCTGTGTTACCTTCAACAGTTTTCTGTAAATCTGAAAAAAAATAACATGGCTTAGCTTATGGAATTAGCCTATGTTTTAAGATAAATCTTACAGAAGAAACTATGATTTTTAAAAATATCTTTAAGATGACATGACCAGTTTTCTATGGTGATGTGGACTGTGTGGTTCAGGGGATAAACATACAGCAGCAGATTTAATTGTGTTTGTTATAAAAGCTTGGTAAATATAAGCACTGCTTTCAGAAGCAAGGAGAAGAAGTAATTGTATTGCTTTATTGAACAAAATAAGTAAATGTTCCTATTTCTAAATCAGATTAGAGTTTCTGGTTTGTCTTCTTTTTTTTTTCAATTTTCTGCCTCTAAATAAAAAGTACTAAAAGAAAGCAGAATAATTTTTAAGAGGTATTACTGGGGCAGAGAGACCTTCTTTTAAAAAGACCCAATCTTAGAAGCTGTCTTTTATTACATCTGGTAAACTGTCAGGTTGATGACATGAATTCCTCAAGGAATATAATAGATTTTCATATAGTTTATGCAGGTATTAGATAAATTAAATGATTTTTAGTGATACAACATTTTAAAAGTGAATATCAGATACTCTACATAGTTGTTCTCTGATATATATTTCAAACTCAATGCACCCAAAGTAGGTTAACAAGCTGTGTGCTGTCCAGAAAGATGCGAACAATGTGAGCATTTTTTTCGGAGAAACTGTAATCCTGTTATTAATTGGATAGTTGAATGAGGATTAGAGGATTATAACTTTCATCTTGTGACGTATCAAAACCAGTATCTGTATCTTTCCAGCTTTTTAAATTTTAATTAGAATTGAGAGTAGAAGTCAAATCCTTTAGGCAATATGGAAACAGCATATCATACATTTAAGTTAATGCATTTAAAAATTTCTTGTTGAGGTAGTCTTTATCCCAGTGATAGACAAGGGCTTAGAGATCATCTACAACACTACTGAGAACTCTTTAACACTACTTTAGGCAAACCCATCTACCACAGTGAAAACATTGAAGTGATATTTGCAGTTTGCTTTTATCTCCTGGAATTTCATAACATACGAGAAGAATGTGGTCATATGAGATCAAGGAAGATAAATGCTGATCTGCATTTTTCTTAACTGGGCAAAATAAGTCACTTTTCTTTTTCTTTTTTTTCTTTTTTTGAGACGGAGTCTTTTTTGAGATACAGTCACTCTGTTTCCCAGGCTGGAGTGCAGTGGCATGATCTTGTAACCTCTGACCTCCGAGTTCAAGTGATTCTCCTGCCTCAGCCTCCCGAGTAGCTGGGATTACAGGTGCCCACCACCATGCCTGGCTAATTTTTGTATTTTTAGTAGAAATGGGGTTTCTCCATGTAGGCCAGGCTGGTCTTGAACTCCTGGCCTCAAGTGATCCACTTGCCTCAGTCTCCCAAAGTGCTAGAATTACAGGTGTGAGCCACCGAGCCTGACCAAGTCACCTTTCTAATGTATTCTACATCTAAATGTGTTCTACAGTCCTTTGTTGCTGTCTTTGCAGAGTTCAAGTTTATATTTCCACTGAAGCTAATGACTAGTAAAATGCTTTAGAATTTGTGGGGTTCTGATCTTTTCTCGCTTAGAACTATTTTCAAATAAACACATTTCTTTTTATTTCTTTTTTAAAGTGTGCAAAATCACAACTAATCTTTGCCTCTGTATCTTCTTTTGAAGTTCGATATTCTTATTTGGTATTTTTCATGACTTAGAAAATGTAATGATTTCCATGTCACAAAAATAAAACTATAATTATGATATCCTTTAAAAGTGATTTTTCCCAAAGGATAATTGTTTTAACATTTAAAATATAAATTTGGCATATACCTCTAATTGTGTGTGGAGACAAACTCATTTCTTCTTCTATTTACAGGTACATAAATGCATATGATACTCTGATCTCATTATAGGATTAATAGCCTTCTTTCATTTAGGGTATTTTACTGTCTCCATATCTAGCATCTAAACTAAAATTTTATGGTTTTCTATAGCAGCAGCTCAATTCTTGTTTATACAGTGTAAAACTTAGCAGCCATCAGTGCGTTTTTCATCCATGAAGCTCATTTCACATCTCATCTATTATATGAATAAAATGTCAAAATAATTATGTTTTTCTAAAATGACATTGTGAGGACCGATCCCCCCAGTCAAATTAAATTCCACTGTTTCAAGTAAGTTTACAGATTATTTTTATCTTACTATTGAATCTTGAACAGAAATACCCATAAATTTGTGAAGAAAGCCCATATATCTAACGGTAGCTCCCAAAACATAGACCATGACCTCCAAGCTACAAATGAAAATATTAGTAATGGGAGCTAACAGGAAATGAAATGAAACTCCTTTAGTCTTTTCTGTTTGTTCAGGAAAGGTCCACATTCTGTGAGGCCTGAAACTGATATAATTTGAGGTAGAGGTGCTCTAAGAAAAAAATATATAACTACAATCTCATAATGAGGCTCCAAAGTAAATATTTAGAATCCACAATTACTAGAGCTTTAGAGATAGAGATTAATTTCATCGACGATATTTCAAGGTTATTTATCAGAGTTGCTTCCAATGTTTTTTACTCTATTTAACTAGAACCTTCTACAATTTCCAGAAACTCCCTGCGCTCTCAACAGTTAGATAGGAGGGCTCTATAGTTGAAGCATCATTAGCTTCAAGGTAAATCTGCACTTGCCTGTTCTGATGATGATTATCTGTGTCTCTGCCTGCTGTGTTTCTAAACCTGCTTCCTCTGCCATTCTGGGCTGCCACCCAAAATGGAGGCCTGCTTGATTAGCTTTATTTTTTGACGGTCTCTAGCTTTTCCATTTAAAAAAAGGCTTTTTGCAATAATATGACATACTTAAACCTGTTTATTTATGGCAGGTGAGAATATCTGTTTAAATATAATTCTTAAGAAATTTTTCTCCTCTTGTGAGTACAGATAAATATGAGGATGTACTCTTTATACTTTGGGAAAAGGTTATTTGCAGCTGACAACCGGATCTACCTGAATGGCCAGAGGTAAAACTGTTACCCTAAGGATAAACAGAGTCCAGGCACTCAAACTGGGTCTAAGTTTTCTAAAGAGGCCGTGTTTTATGAAGCATCGTAAGCAAAAATGATTTTATCAATGTTTCTGTGAGATCCAATGCCCATAGACCCAGAGCATTGTGACCAGCCTTCAATGTGGGGGAAGGGAAGTCCAAGGATGCTCTCACTATACTGCATTTCGCTGATTTCAAAGTGGTCACACATGGTCACACATGGGCAGGTAGCTGAGCCAATTCACATTTAAAAGATTTTCACTACAGCTGTTAGGTACTAGCTAGTGCATGAGCACAATCGTGTAAGCACAATTTATGTTTTCCTAATCTTTTCCAGAATTATTATTCAAATACTGACTAACCTATTGTTATTAAGGCTTCAGCCAACTATGAAGAGTTAGTTGATAATAATCTAATATGTACATATTTCTCCATTTTTCCATAAACTCTTGAGTCAAAGATTTTAGACTCTAAAGGTATAAACTACCGATGATATAATGAAACCATAGATAAAACTATATACAAATGTCCCAAATAAAAGTAAATGGCAATTTGCAGGCAGGAGCACAGTGAGTGAGGTCAAGCCATTCTTTGGAGTTGCAGAGAAAATACCACAGTATTACAATCACAATGGGTTAAATTTGGCTTTTGTAACACAAGGTTTTGGGAGATCGAAGAATTGGAGCTTTTTTTTTTTTTTTTTTTTTGAGACGGAGTCTCGCTCTGTAGCCCAGGCTGGAGTGCAGTGGCTGGATCTCAGCTCACTGCAAGCTCCGCCTCCCGGGTTCACGCCATTCTCCGGCCTCAGCCTCCAGAGTAGCTGGGACTACAGGCGCCCGCCACCTCGCCGGGCTAGTTTTTTGTATTTCTTTAGTAGAGACGGGGTTTCACCGTGTTCGCCAGGATGGTCTCGATCTCCTGACCTCGTGATCCGCCCGTCTCGGCCTCCCAAAGTGCTGGGATTACAGGCTTGAGCCACCGCGCCCGGCTGGAGCATTTTTTTAAATATGGGGAAGAAAATATATAAACACCAAATCAAGGCATTTTGCACTGTACTACTCATCTTTTAAATTAAAAGGCTCAAAAATAGTATAATTTTGCCTGCTACTGTTTTCCTAAATAAAGTCAATTATAAAATGAAGCATGTTCAACTCATTAATCTTTCTAGAAATAAACTATTCTATAGACAAAACCTAAAGTTGATATTAAGAACTGTTGGGGACATGGGGAATAAAAGAGAAGGACTACTACATTTGTTGAGAACAAGTTTGTTCTGGGGATTGTGCTAAGAATTCTAAGAGTTATTCCATTTGATCTGATGAGTAACAGAAACAAGCAAATCAAAGTGGAAATGAGAATTTCAAGTTTGTGTAATTAGTATTATGAAAGATGTTTCACAGACTAATGTGGGAACATTTTTTTTTTTTTTTTTTTTTGGAAATTGCAGTCCATAAAAGCTTCTTGTGCTCAGGCATGGTGGCTCATGCCTAAAACCCCAATACTTTGGAAGGCCAAGGCAAGATAATCACTTGAGCCCAGGAGTTCAAGACCAGCTTGGGCAACATAGTGAGGCCCTGTTCCTTAAAAAAAAAAATAGCTTACTGTTGTGGCACATGCTTGTAGTCACAGTTACTTGGGTGACTGAGGTGGGAGGATCACTTGATCCAGGGAAGTCAAGCTTGTAGTGAGCCATAATCATGCCACTGCACTACACCCTGGTTAGCAGAGGAGAGTGTGACTCTCTGACTTTTTTAAAAAAGAAAAACTTCTTGAGGAAGTGACAGGCTGATATATAGCCCATCTCTTGAAGGGTAGATACAAGGTGAACAGGTGAAGGAGAAGGAAAATATTCCCCAGGCAAATGGAAGAGTATATGAAAAGTTCGAAAAGTATATTTTCAGTAGATATTTAGGATAGTTGAATCATAAAGAGTGAAGGTGATAGTGAGAGAGGAGGATAGAAAGGTAAGTGTAAGATGAGGCCAAAATTTTATTTTATAATCAGAACAATGGAAAGCCATTGATTAGTTTTAAAAAATTAATATGATCAGAGTTCTAATTGAAGAAGTACCTTAAGGTTACAGAGCAGGAAAGACTAAAACCACTGCTGCAATGTCTGTACACTACATTAAAATATTTTAATCAGTGTGATATTTTATATATATATAAAATATATATATATATTCCAGTTAGTTTAGGCTTTAGATCTGGGCCTGGGCATCTAACATACATCATGATTGCACAGCCAAAGAAGGTGGTCAACTAGCCTCAAATCAAAAACAACCATATCCCAGGGTCTACCACTGAAAGCCCTTCTCCAGTCCTATCTCCAACAACAACGAATTCTTTGATAAATAGCATACTGAATGTTAAAAATAGTGTTTATTGATGTAACTAGACACCTGTCAATTAGCTAAATGAATGCTAGAAAGAGAATATCATTTGTTAAGTTAAATATTTTCAAGACACGTAGAATGACTAAAATTTATACACCTTCAAACTTTACCTGACAGGATGTGAGAATTAAGGATGGTGTCTGAGGTTTGAACTTTGATTGTTTCTCCACTCAGGCATTAGTTTAGAGGATTTCTGGTTGTGTGGTATCAACTAAAGGCAATAATTGAGTGTATGGTTTTGCTAAAGACTATCTGTCTAATAAATGTCTATATATTTGTCAGAATTTGGCCTGATACTTGCTTCTATTAAAAGTTAATAGCAGGGTAATAGGAGAGTAGTTAATCCTTGATACCTGAAATTTCTTTGACAACTGTTATTATCTACCAGAAAGAACCTAAGCATTATGCAGAAACAATTTGGCAATGTGGGACTTTTTTCTCTCCATTGCATGTCCACATCAGACAATATAATCTCTTCTACTACAGGAAGGATGGTGATAGCTTGGAAAAGTAAGTTGTAAATGGTGGATAAATTGATTTAAAAATGTAAGAGGCAGACTCAATAGAATATATTAATTATTAATAAGATGAAGAGATTATAGATTGAGGAAGAGGAAAGAAAGAAAATTACTGTCTTGTTTTCTGATACTAGCAACTGTGTTGAGGAAGTTTTCATTTACTAAGATAGAAAACAAAAGTAGGAAAGCAGGTGTAGGGAAAGATGGTGAGTTCAGTTTTGTAAATATTGAGTTTAAAGTGCCTGAAATATTCAAGCAGAGTTATGTAGCAATCAGTTAGACATGCAAGTCTGAAACCATACAGGATCTGTGAATTTGTGAATCACAAATCCATGATTTGTAAATGTGCAATGGGACCCAACCTTCCCAGGCAAAAGAATCAAACTGGTAACTTAAATAATGGTAATCACCCAGCCAATGAACTTGTTCTATTTTTCAGTCCCAGATTTCTCCCAGGTAGCAATGTTGACTGGAAGAGTTAAAGACATAAGCTGATAGGCAACTATATGTTTATAAGTACTAGTTAAAAACAAATTTTGTTGGAAACAATAAATAGGCAGTTTCCAGGAGCTCCGAAGTATTCTGAGCTGACTTAATTCATTTTTATATGGCTTAACTTGACTCCTCCTGAGACTTTCTCCCAAAGTAAAACTAATTAGACCTTGAGTTTCTTTGCTTTTCATATATATCTCATTGATGTGGTGCACTTTTTTTTGTCCATTACATGTTATTAGCCTAAACAATAGTCTCCATTTCAAAAGGAATCTAGGGTGTGGTGAATGTACAGGTGAGTCTCACTTGCACACTTTCACTTCTTGCCTCATTTCTTTCCTGTGGTAAAAATACATAAATGTTCTATAAATTCCCCATTTCTATTATGTTTATTTACCTACAAAAGCTCATCCCCCTTTACTAAAATACAAATGACTAATAAAAAATGTATATATATTCGGCATACCAAGTGGTATTTTGGTATAGGTATATACTGTGAGAGCATTGAATCAGTCTAATTAACATCAATTACTTCACATATAGTTATAATCCATTCAGGCTGCTATAATGAAATACCTTAAACTGGGTGATTTATAAGCAACAGAGATTTATTGCTTACAGCTTTGGCGGCTGGAAAGTCTAAGATCAAGGCTCTGGCAGATTTCATGTTTAGTGAGGGCTCAATCTCTGCTTCACAAATGGTGCGTTTTTGCTGTGTCCTCACATAGCAGAAGGAACAAACAAGCTGCCGTGGGCCTTTTTCATCAGGGCACTAGTCCCTTTCATGGGGGCTCTGCCTCCTGACTGAATCACCTCCCAAAAGGTCCTACTTCTTAATGTTATCACATTGGAATTTAGGTGTCAACGTATGAACTTTGGGGGAACACAAACATTTGGACCACAGCACATATCATTTTTTATGGTAAGAATTTTTAATTTTATTCTCTTAATATTTAAGTATATAATAAATTATTATTTACTATAACCACGATAGATCTCCAGAAATGACTCCTCCTATTTAACTGAAACTTGGTACTCTTTGACCAACAGCTCCCTGCCACCCAGCCCCTGACAAATGCCATTCTATTTTCTGCTTCTATGAGTGTGAACTTTTTAAGATTCCATGTATAAGTGAGATCATGCAGTATTTGTCTTTCTGTGCCTAACTTATTGCATTTAGCATTATGACCTCTAATTTCATTCATGTTGTCACACATGATATAATTTCCTTCTCTATAAAGGATAAATGAATAGTATTCCATTAGGTATATGTGATATTTTCTTTATCCAATCATCCACTGATTAATGCTTAGGTTGATTCCATACTTTGGCGATTGTGGGTAATACTGCAATTATCATTGAAATATAGAAAGAGTGTGTGTGTGCATATATATGTGTGTATGTGTATATATGTGTGTGTGTGTATATATATAGATAGATGGCAAAATTTTTTGAATGCTTATTATGTACAACCACATTTCCAAATCTTCACATATACTAGATCAGTGGTTCTGAAAGTATGTTTTTTGTTGCTGTGCTACAGTGTCAGCATCACCTAAGAAATTGTTAGAAAGGCTATTCTGCAAAATTCTAAGAATGAGGCTCTTTGCTATAACAAGATTTCTAGGTGACTGTGATACTTGCTCAAGTTTGAGACCACTGCTGTAGTACATTCAACCATGCAATCTCCTTTTACATTAGATATTAGGATTGTGTACATTTCACAGACAAAAAAGCTGAGGCACAGAAATATTATGTACTTTTCCAAAAATAACCAGCTGTCTGAATTTAAAGCCTACACTCTCAAGTTCTATCTTATGTTGCATCTAAGAGTTTGTAAAATTGGTGATAGGAGATTGAGAAATTTTCTGTTCAACAATTTCAATGTTTTGTTCTTGATTTCCCTGCAACTCAAGAAACAGAGTTACTTACTGAGATTGAGAGTGGTAAATGATGGGATTAGTATAAATGCTGAAGGCTTAACATAGTTTCTGTAGAAAATTAGATACATACTTGAGTGGAGCAAAAGGAAGAATTGCTGATTACCATTAAAGGTCAATTGATATTAAATACCCATGAATCTACAAAGGCAACAATCTGCAAGGTTGTTGGTTTTCTCCAGTATTATTTAGGAGTGAAGAAGTGAAACAGATTAATCTATCCAGAATTCCCTCAGCAGGCATCATAGAAATACAGAGAGGCAAGAAAAATTTTTAAAAAGTACAAGAATGGTTATAATGATGGAGAGTGCCATCTAAATTGGATGAGAAAGGAAGTAAAAACACTCATTTTTCCAGGTGATGTCACCCACATCTGTGATTTCCATTACAGATAACCGCAAACTCTAGCTCTCCAGTTCAGACTTTGCCTTTGAACTGGAGACCTATATACTCAATTGCTTATTCAAAATCACCACTCAGATATCTCAAGGATTCCTCAAACCCAGCACAGCATATCTTTTTACCCACTAAACTTGGTCTTCTTCCAGAGGCTCCCACTTCAGAGTGTCACCACCATCCATGCAGTTGTTCAGGACAGATGAGTTGTATGTTGCAACCTCTTGTTTTCATATACAATACATGGCCAACTTTAGATAATTTTTACCCCCTAAATCCTTGTCAAATTTGTTCTTCTGATCTCCTTTTGCACTAATATCCCCTGATCTCTTGTGTGAAGTGTAGACCAGTCTCCAGAAACTCATCCACACCCTGATCTAGTTTTCACACTGTAACCAAAGTAACCTTTTAGCTCAACGATGTATGTTTCAACTAGCCTTTTCTTGGGCTTTTTGGATAAGGGTAAGAGTCCTTCATATGGCTGGGTTAATCTGGTATTTTTCAAACTGGCTTTGACATGGTTAAACTTTCCTACAACACACACTCCCAAAACCATTTTCAACTATCTTTTAGAACTTAACATTGTTGAGTTTTATGGTTATGTGTTATTATTTGATAAATATCTATATCCATTTCCAACTAGGATTTATTTATTTACTCACTAAATTTTTTTTCTTCAAGGTTTTGGAGACCTAACACTGAACAATATAGGCTAGGCCACTTGCTCTCATGGAACTTATATTCTTGCTCATGGATATGGACAATAATTATACAAACAACTGAAGGAATATTATAGATTCTAATGGTAATTACCTTAGTAAAATCAATAAGGTAAGATGCCAGATTGAGAATGTACTAGCTTTGATATTATGACCAATGGTATACCTTTGAGGAGACGAAATTTGAGCTGAGAACTGAATGATGAGGACAGACAAGGCATACAAATATCTGTGAGGACAAGGTCAAGATAGAGAGTCAAGAAAGTTAAAGAAATTGGTACAAGAGTGGCTGTACTAATGGAGAATCAGCTTGTTCACATGGCCATGCTGATACCTGGCATATAGTATCACTGGTGATAAAATTGTATTTCAGAACAAATGAAAACATAGATGTATGGATGAATGAATGATTTTTCCAGATGGCAGAACTAAAGCTTCTAAAAATCATGAGTGAAAGCTATTTTCTGGTTATAAATTTGAAAGCGTTGCAGTAAGAAGTGAGTACATCTTCAGATGATGTGTGGATAAGAATGTTTTTCATCTTTCCCAAGAAGTTTACAGAATTATCTCTCTTAAAAAAATATTCAACAAAACAAATGTAATCTGCTTTTCTTTTTAATGCCCATAAAATAGTAATTTGATAAGGCAAGCTTTTCATTTTGTGAAGTAATTTGTTCATTATATATTTGGCTTAAAGATAGAATTACATAATAAAATGAGAGCTAGATCAGAAATTAACATTTTATAACTCATTCTCTGACAAGATCATACTTTTACATAAAACAATATAGTCTTCAGTGGACAGAAATCATAATAAGAACAGATGGTACTACTTTTAGATGAACCCTAAAGTCCTTTTTAGATTCCTAAAATAACATTTCAAAAAGAACTCAAACAAATTTCTAGCCCTTTAAGTCTCTATTATTTGTGTATCCTACAGAGGGAAAATATCATGAACACACTAATTATAAAATCACAAACTAATTACACATTTCCTGTATGTTTATTTCTTGTCTAAATATACTTAGGTTCACCCAAACTGTTCCTTTTCAGAGAAAAACAGGAAAATTCTGGGCAGGAATTCTAGGGTCTCTTGCTTTTGTTTTTGACCTTTTTTGGTTGTTGTTTGTTGGTTTTGTTTTCTTTCTTTAAATCAGTAAGGAGAAAAAAATGGATCTTCCAGGGATCAATGAGTTAAGGCCTAAGAAAGCTCACTGGTTGCTTTACATTGATCATATCTTCAAATCTGAGACTAATAGTCAACCTCTATTTATTGTTAGTTCTTTCTCTAGGAGTGAGGACATATTAGCTTGACAAGAGCTGTACTCTGATTATCATACATAATAATAAATAATGATTATACATAGACTAACTATATCTGTAAATCTGTCTGTCATGGAGATATTTTGGGGATTCCATTTTTTTTTTGAGAATGTATCTGACTGTTTTAATAGAGAAGTGGAGGACTATGCCTATATTTTTTCTCACTTTAACTTACTCTAATTTCCAGTGGTCTTTCTTCTACCTTCTGCTGTAAAGAGCTGCACCTGAGACTCAGTGGGACCTACAAAGAAGCTGGAAGGAAGGAAACGACACTAAAAAGACAAAACACTCTGTTATTTATTTAAGAAATCATTTCATTGTTTTCCACTTCCAACCTCAAAGTTAGATGGAGTTAGAGAAAAATTTCTTTTGTTTCTTGTCTTTATTTTGGAAGATCTACTTTCCTTTTTTTTTTTTTTTTTTTTTTTTTTTAAGAAGAGACTAAGTGTTTTTCAAGAGACTATAGATATACTGGAACAAAGCAACAGCATTGGGATAGAGAGTCAAAGCAGGCAGAGGCGTATGGATGTGATCATGGTAGTAAGGTGGTTTAGGAGTCACTTGGATCTGATGGATAGAATAACAGAAGTAAGCTTTTGTGGGGTGAAACCTATATTCCACTTAATGTCACACTTGTTGCAAGGCTCTTATGACATTAGTCCTAATATTATCTTCTTTGAATAGACGAGGAATTCTGATCATACAGAACTTAAATAACTTGTTTAAATCTAGTAAAGAGTAGAATTACTTTAATCTTGTAATGTTATCATTATATTATCTCAATATGAAACGAAATAAAATATGAAGTATATTGGGTAAAGAGGCACAAACCTTTTTTTTTTTTTTTTTTTTTTTTTAACATGTGCTGCCCCTTGGTTACTCTAATATCTGGTTCAGATTCATTCATTGAATCAGATGCTTACTTAATTATTTGGCTATTTAATAATAAATGCCAATATCTCCATATTCTATTTGCTATGTCCCTAAGACACTGAGAATATAGCAGTGTGTAGCAGAAGAATTTGTGCATACATGAAGCCCATATTCAAATTCATGCATATAAGATCTATTTAATTATTTTAAGTTCTAAAGACTTAGTACTTGGTACTATTTGTAGGCGTAGATAAAACTTTATCTGTAAGCACAGACACATTCACAGTGGCCGGGCACAGTGGCTCACGCCTGTCATCCCAGCACTTTGAGAGGGTGAGGTGGGTGGATCACCTGAGGCCAGGAGTTCCAGACCAACTTGGCCAACATGGTGAAACCCCGTCTCTACTAAAAATACAAAAATTAGCTGGGTGTGGTGGGCCATGCCTGTAATCCCAGCTTCTCTGGAGGCTGATACATAAGAGTCTCTTGAACCCAGGAGGCCAAGGCTGCAGTGAGACAAGATGAGATTGTGCCACTGCACTCCAGCCTGGGCTACAGAGCAAGACTCAGTCTCAAAAAAAAAAAAAAAAAAAAAAAAAAAAAAAAGGAAAAGAAAAAGAAAAAGAAAGGAAAGAAAGCATTCACAGTGGACACAAATTGAGGTAGTTTCCAGGCTCACAGTGATTGCTTTTCCTGTGGCCATATTTATGCCACCCACTCTCTTTCCACCCCCAAACCTTTCTGCTTAGGGGGAACCTGCTCATTTCTTTCTACTCTCTGCTCTGGTAGGTATTCTTAAAGAGATTTCAACAACTTGCTTCTCTGGCCACAGCAGACAGAATTAACTCATAGTAACTCAGTTTCCTGATGATACTAATTCATCCATGGAGTGAGCATTTTGACTCAAGATCGCTAATCAAAGGATTTTGTCTGGATTTTTAAAACTGTAACTGGCAAAGAGAAGTCCTTTCCTCTGTTTTCTCAAAAACCAGGATGAGAGAATAGGGGCTGCTGCTGATCCTGGTTCCAGTGAGCATAATCAGCCTGAAAGAAAAAATTTGTCACACAGAGAAAAGCAGAGATGTGATGAGCTGAAGTCGATAGGAAGTCCTAATAGCATTTGAGTCCTGGATTCTAACTGTACCTCTACATCCTTAAAGAGATTCAAACCAATACAGTTACTTACTTCATCTTCATTTCTTCCTTTAAGTAATTAACCCGAGATAGATTTCTGTATAAGTTATGGGTTCAGCTGCATATAATAAATACCAACTCTGACTATTTTAAGAAGGCAGTTTGAAAATATATTAACCTTACTGAATTTTCGGGCTGGCCAGAGAGCCCTGCTTAGAAACTACTTATCCAATATCATTACCCAAACTCACACAACATAACTGGTCTGGTGACGACAACTGGGCCACCACTCTTGAGTACAAACATTATGAGTTTGTAGATGATAGTACCTGAACTCAAACACCCCTGTCCCTGAAAATTAGATGTCACTGTCACCTTTCTTCCCAAAATACATTATCCACAGTGTATTGTGTTTTGGCACCACTAACTTTGAACTTGGTGTTTGGCAGAAATGCTTCTGATAATGGAAGTTAAGTGCCTTTATCCTTACTGTAAAGGAGGCTGGGAAGACAGATGTTGGACTTTTATGGTGAGATTTAAGAAAATCCCTAAATACCAGAAAAATGTTTAAAGATATTTAATCACTGAAAAGAATGACAGATATCTTCTATAACTTACCTTACTTACATCTAAATATGTCCTCAGTCATATAGTTCACGGTTTGAAGTGTGCCTCTCAAAAAGATATGTTGAAGTCTTAACCTCTGAAACCTGTGAATGTAACTTTATTTAGAAATAGGGTTGATATGGTTTGGCTGTATTCCCATCCAAATCTCATCTTGAATTGTAGCTCCCATAATTCCCATGTGTTTTTGAGGGACCCCGTGAGAGACAATTGAATTATGGGTGTGGTTTCCCCTATATTGTTCTCGTGGTAGTGAATAAATCATGCAAGAGCTGATGATTTCATAAGGGGTTTCCCCTTTGCTTGACTCTCATTCTCTCTTGTCTGCTGCCATGTGAGACGTACTTTTCACCTTCCGCCATGATTGTGAAGCCTCCCTAGCCACGTGGAACTGTGAGATCATTAAACTTCTGTCTCTTTATAAATTACCCAGGCTCAGGTATGTCTTCATCAGCAGTGTGAGAACAGACTAATATAAGGGTCTCTGCAAGTATAATTGAGTTCATATGATGTCTTATTGGTTTACGTCGGCCCTAAGTTCAATATGAAAAGTGTCCTTACAAGAAGAGAAAAACTTGGACGTAGAGACATGAACACAGGGGAAAAGCCATTTTTAAGATGGAGGCAGAGATTGGAGTGATGCATCTCCAGGCTAAGGGGCACCAAGGATTTCTGGTAACACCAGAAGCTACGACAGGCAGGAAATGATCTTCCCCTAGAGCATTCGGAGACAGTATGACCCTGCTGACACCCTGATTTCCGATTTCTAGCTTCCATAAGTGTGAGATAATAAAATTTCTGTTGTTATAAGTCACCAAGTTTGTGGGTATGTTTTTTTTTTTGGCAGCCCTAGGAAACTAATGCACAGCTTCCTTCAGGAGGTGACATCTAAGCCAACCTCTGGAGAAGGAGTATATTGGAAATGGATTCTGAGACAGTTTCTTGGGCAGAAAGTTTATTAGAGAGAACCATCAGGATCTACATTTGTGAAAGGAAGGGAAAGAAACAGTGTTCAGCAGAGGGAGAAGTCAAACTGTGATGCCAGCCTCAGGGGATCCCATGGGGAGCTCTGTAGCTACAATGGTCCATTCAAGTTGTTTGAAGATGCTCCACTCAGTCAGTCACCGGATGTGGGTCTCTCTAAAAAGGGCATGCTCTTGGGCAATGTGGATGGATCCCTGAAGCTGAGGTAGTCCTTGAAAGGGCTTACAGTTGAAGCTGGAACATCACATCTTTCCTGAGGGAGGATTTGGGTGGCACATCTTTGTGTCACCATAGGAGTCAACAAATAAGTTAAAGAAGTGTGAGGTGAAAACAGAGTGGCAGACCAAGGTGATGACATGTATGAAAACACTGAGGTGGGATGGTGATTAAAATATTCTTGAAAATGAAAGGAAAGTAATGTAGATGGTAAAAAAGGAGAGTAGTTCAAAGGAAGAACAGTGAGAGAGAGCAGAGGTCAGGTTATAGGAAGCCTAAGTATACACTATCTTTATTCTAAGAACAATGGGACCCCACAAAGGTGATTAGATAAGGCTGGAGGTGACATAATCAGATTTACATTCTAAAATACCAACAATGACTACAGTGTGTACACTAATGGCTTACTCCCACAGGAAAACAGGAAGGCTTCCCTTTAGTATCTCCCCGAAAGAGGCAAACATCCTTAGACTGGGGTGGTGTGTTAATGGTGGAGATACGTGGAAAGACTTGAGAATTTTTTAGGATTACCTGAACTTATACATAAAGGGAAGCAGACCCATTAAGGATGACTTCCAGTTCCTTGCTAAGATGAAAAAGCTTTGAGGAAACCAGTTGAGCACAGCCAAAGCAGGAGTTCGGTTTTGGGCATAAAGGGGTTGAGTGCTAGGCGGTGTCAATGAAGGACAATTGGTTATGAGTCACATGTGTGTGTGAGGCATCTGCACACTCAAGTAAGGCACCTGGCCTGGAGATAAATGTGAGAGATTTAAACTGATTCCAAGGGGTGGCTGAAGGCAATTAGAGAGGGAAGCAATGAAGAGGAAAAGGGTGTGGTCTGAAGTGTGAAACTCTGATGTTTAAAAGTCAAGAAAGAGGCTGGGTGCAATGGTTCACGCCTGTATTCCCAGCACTTTGTGAGGCTGAGGCAGGCAGATCACTTGAGGTCAGGAGTTCAAGACCACCCTGGCCAAGATGACCAAACCCTGTCTCTACTAAAAATGCCCCAATTAGCTGGGCGTGGTGACATGTAATCCCAGCTATTCAGGAGGCTGAGGAAGGAGAATTGCTTGAACTCTGGAGGCAGGAGTTGCAGTGAACTGAGATTGTAAGACTGCACTCCAGCCTGGGAGACAGAGTGGGCCTCCACCTCAAAAAAAAAAAAAAAAAAAAAAAAAAGAAAAGATAGAAAGAATGGTAAACAGGAAGGATTAGAGAGGTAGGAGAGCCACAAAGTTTGAAAGTGGACATGTTTGTAATTTTGTTAAAAATATTGTTTCATATTTTTTGCAACTGCAGTATCAACAGGGAAAATATTCATCCTTTCATCTTTTTCATGATTCAAAAGACATAATTGTCTGAAATGAGAACCATGGATAACCGTCTTAAGGTGAGTGAATCATCTCCTAATAAATACACGCATAAAATTAAAAAAAAAAATGACCTCTTCTAACAATAGTAGATGTAGACTGACAAAAGTGAGGAAGCATTTTTTTTTTTTCTACTATCAGAGGATTGACCTAATTAGCATCTGAGAAAGCCAAAGTGTTCCTTTGACTACTTGGCAGGTCATTCTGTTATTCTAGTGTATATTTTAAAAGTTAATAAGCATGGGATAGATTTAATTTCACTATCGCTTCCAGACTTTTTGGTAAGATTTTAAACATGGGCCTTGCTGGAAGATGAAGGGCTAATCTGAGGAATTTAAAGAATAATATGGGTTATTTATGCAGAAGAACATCCAGAGCTGTCTTGAGTTGTAGCATTAGAAGGGCTAATTAGGTGTCTTCATGAAGTCTAGGGATATGGGCCAGCTAAATCTTTGTAGACTAAAAACATTATTATGCAAGAGAGATGTTGCTTGCCTGCCTACCATGGAAATGAAAATGTTCCTTCTTAGTTAATCAATACAAGCTAAAGGATAGAGGAGTTTTTTTGTTTGTTTGTTTTGTTTTCTGTGTTGTTCAGAATAGTATTACTAGTGAATACTATATCAGTATAAGAGTGGATGAAGTCCAAGTGTTGTAATTATGGACTAAGAATTAAGGTATCTTTGACAGTGCTTTGGGTTAAAACAGCAGTGCTTAACAATCAAGCTAAATGCATCTACAGAGGGATAAAAGTGCATAAATGTTCATAAATGCTTATAGTCTCCTGCGTGATCATAGTAAAGTATAAAAGTCAACGTACAATGATTTACCACAATGGGCCAGTATTTATCTTTAAATGAAACAACATATCATTGCAGACACCTATTTTTTAAAATAAATTCTTCTCATATAATTGGTTTTATTTTGTAAATAATAAATGACTCTGCTATTTACATGCACTAGCTATGTGTGCCCTCTGTAAGCCAAGTTCCTAAGTTTCCTCATCTAAAATGCCCACTTCCTTCGGCTCTTATGAAGAGTTTCACTCTGTCACCCAGACTGGAGTGTGGTGGTGCGATCTTGACTCACTGCAACCTCCGCCTCCCGGGTTCAAGCAATTCTCCTGCAGCAGCCTCCCAAGTAGATGGGATTACAGGCCTATGCCACCATGCCAGGCTAATTTTTGTATTTTTAGTAGAGACAGGGTTTCATCGTGTTGGCCAGGCTGATCTTGAACTCCTGACCTCAGGTGATCTGCCCACCTGGCCGTCTAGAAGTGCTGGGATTACAGGTGTAAGCCACAGTGCCCGGCCTGTTATAAAGGTCGAAAGACTACACATGGAAAGTGCTTAGCAAGCTGCCTGTTGCATGCTAAGCATGAATGCATATTGGGGCACTATTATAACTCATGTGACTGGAAGACTTACTAAATGTCCAAGAGATGATATTAAAGGGCTTATAGGGATTTTATCAAGGGGTGGGGTAAAATCAGAAGGGGTTTGTATAGTTAACTGACAGAAAACAATTTTCTGATTTTACTGAATCTTAATGATGTAACATACTGGTTACATGAACAAAATTATATGTAAAACATTATTGGGACATTATTTATAACATGAAAAAATTGAAAACAATTGAAACATCAATTTGTAAAAGAATTATTTTTGAAATTATCATACATATTTTCCACTGAAAAAATAAAGCCATAGAGAAATGATTTACGTATGCTGATATGGGAAAATCCTAAAACATGTTAAAAAAAAAAAAAAGCAATTTAGAGAACTCTGTATACAATGTGGTTAAAATTTTGTCAAAAACCTGTATGTATATATAAACGTATGTTTGTGTACTTGCATGTATGTGTATAAATGACTAACAACAGTGATTGAAAGACATACACTGGACTGTAAATAGTTGGTACCTCTGGGGAAGAAAATGGGATTAAAGTTGGCATAGGAGCATTAAGGGGACTTTTATTTTACATCTATTATTAGCTTGATCTTTAGAAAAGCAGGAACCTATATATGTGTTTTTTTGCAATGTAAACAAATACAGCTTAAAAGATAGGGAAACAGATACAGTATATGAGTAAGTTACAAATGAAAAAAAAGCTAAGGAATACATTAAAAGTGTTCAACCATACTTGTATTTACATAAATAGAACACAAAATTTTATTACATTCTATTTTATATCAACTTGGAAAAGATCAAAAGAAATAACACCCATTGTTGAGTGGTGCAAAAACGCAAATGATGCTGGTAATATATATACAAAAAAAGAACAGCAATCATATGTGTGTATGTGTTTGAGAAAGGAAAAGAGGAGAGAGAGAAGATAGAAAAGAGTAGTTACAAAAAACAAAAACCTTTATTAACTTCCTACTTCTGGTATATGAGCAGCATTTCCTACAAAAATGTTCATTATAGAGTTTTTGTAACAGTAAATGATCAGGAATATTGCTTGTTCGACAATAGCAGTTTGAGAAATTATGACACATTTAAGCAATAAAATGACATGCCACATTTAAAATGCTGTAGAAGAAAATGTGTTTATATACAAAGAGATGTAGACAGTTTCATTTTTTTTTTTTTTGGTATAACATACAGGTTACAAAATTATATGTGCTGTATGAAGTTGTTTATTTAAAATCTGTAAGAGTATGTGCAAATATATTATCATAACTATAGTCAGGAAAATTATGAAACAAATGAGTAGAATGGGTCCTACCAGTTATCAAAACATAGTAATAAAGTAATTTATAAATCTTTTAAAACATTATTTGTGGATAATGTAATTACAAGTTTATTTTTTTCTTTTTTTTTCTTGCTTATCTGCGGTCATATTTTTCTACAGTTACTGTTTATTATTCTGTAATTTAAAAAGTAATAAAAGTTGATATTGAAACTATCTCAAGTCAAGTAACAGAGTGACTTTTCACAAGTTGTTTTTAATACCTCACAATATTCTCCCACATTTAGAAAAGTGAAAGGGTAAGGTTATTTCTATTTCTGTGTGCTTAAATGGCGCTTTGATTTGGTTGGGAGTTACACTTCCTTTCAGTGCATTTCTGAGAAGTTCCCAGGTGCTGCTGATGACACTAGTCTGAGCACACACCTTGAGAACCACTGTGCCTGGGCAAAAGCCTGTTTTTTTCTGAGTTGGAACAGTCAGCTTCACTGACAAGCTTTGCCTTCTTCAGGAGAATTATGAATAGATAAAATGAAGTCTAACCAAACCTGTAACATTCCCTCCATGTTCTTTCTTCTTGCTGCTCCTTAGGAAAAAGATTAATTGGATAATGGGGAAATTGAATCTTTCTTTATAATAAGTCCTGTAAGATTTACTTGTCTTTAGTTATCTCTGAGATCTGAATATTACCAGCTTGAAAATCTAAATTATGTGAAGCTTTACACAGGGCCTGTCTATGAAATGTACAGATTTTTGGCTACCTGAATTTTATTTACCATTTGTTTTACTTCTCTAAGACATCTGTGTTCCTGGTTTGCTAGTTTCTTTTCTAAATTTTGATTTATAAAAGGGGTTTTGGAGTCATATTCATATGTGAGATTGGCCTATAATTTTCTTTTCTTGTACAGTCTAGTTTTTGCTATCAAGGTTACATTAACCAAAAAAAAAAAAAAAAAAAAGAGCAGGGGCACAATATTTATATCTCTGTTCTCTAGAACAAGGTTAGGAACTATCTGTTTAGTGGAACTTTCCTGTAAAATCATCTTAGCCTAATGTGCTTTTGGGGGGTTTTTGTTTGTTTGTTTCACTTTATTGTGTTTTTTGTTTTGTTTTGATTGAAATATTTTTAATGGCTACACATTTTTTTTGTCTTTCTTCCAGTGAATTTTGTTGCAACGTACACTATAAAATCATAAAGGTAGATCTCAGTAAACTTTCACAGAAGTAAACAGCTATGTCACTACCCACAAATCAAGATAGAATAGCATCCCACAAGCACACCTTATATCTGCTCCTTATAAGTGCCTCCAGTATTCTAACGTCTATCCACTTCTTAAATGAAAAGAAATAAAGGCTAATAAATAACAATGTAAAATGAGGCTGAATTTATTTGCATGCCTGGCGAGGAAGAGCAGCATTATTCAAGTACAAGTTCAGTTTTATTTTATTTAGAAATTGAAAGAGCTTGATATAGATCAAAAACGGAGAAATATTATAAAATTAGGCAGCTTTTTGAGTTCAGGTCTCCGGCTGGTTTACAAGGTGGATGGGAGACTCTTCCTTGTGAGAGGCCACTATCAAGGTTCACTTCCCTGCTAACTGAAAGCCTGGTTTTAATCAAATCAAGACTGGGTTGTGTAAAATTCTAGAGAGCATAAGTTGTTCAGGATACACAATTATGCATGCAAGCCCAAAGCTGAGCAAAAATGTTCTTCAAAACAGCATAGATTAGTTTGAACTCTATGATAGTGAAATCATGCAGGGTATGCTGTTCTCTGTTTGGCTTCTTTTGCTCAATATTACATTTATGAGACTCGTATTTGTGACTGCATGAATGAGCATACATTCTTTTCATTTTATAGTATTCTCTAATGTGAATATATTATCCTTTCTTCGTTTATGCTTTTGTTAATGAATATTTGGATTGTTTCAGTGTTTTATTCTTACAGGTAGTCCACTATGAACTTCCTTCTAGTATTTTTGTATACATACATTCAAACACACACACAAACACTTGGGCGTATGTCTAGGAGTAGAATTGTTGAGTCATAGGGAGGGCATATGGGAGCTTTAGTGCACACTGCCAGTTTTCCCTAGCAGTCAGACAGATTTACAATCCCACCAGCAGGAAATTAGCTCCGGTCGCTTCACATTTTTGTTGATACTTAGTGTTGTCAGTTGTTTAATCTTAGCCATCTCAGTGAATGCATAGTGGTATCGCGTTGAGGTTTTAACTTGCATTTTCCTCATCACTAGTGAAATTGAATATATTTTTATATGTCTATTGACCATGTAGATATCTTCTTGTGAATTTCTTGTTCAAGTATTTTCCCTATTTTTTCTATTATTTTTCTTTGTCAAAGAATAGTAAGAATATCTATCATCTGCACATACACACACATACATATACATACACACATATATAGCTTCAGTTTGTGGTCTTTATGGATATGTTTATACAAATATCTTCTATCGTGTGGCTTGCCTTTTCACTTTTGTTTTCTATGGCTTGTATTTTTATGCTTTTAATGGTGTCTTCTGTTAAACAGAAATTCATGAGAAATAAATGTTTAGCAAATTTAAATGGTTCTGGGTTAATTCAGATATTTTCTCTTTCTTCTTGTGTCTATGTTGATAGTTATAGTTTACCAGGATATGATCTCTTTAATTAAAAATTGTCATAAAGTTGCTCTTTCTACTACTTTATAATTCTTAAAAACAAACAAACAAACAAACAAAAACTCTACGCAGGCCGGGTGCGTGGGCTCATACCTGTAATCCCAGCACTTTGGGAGGCTGAGGCAGGTGGATCACCTGAGGTAGGGAGTTCAAGACCAACCTGACCAACATGGCGAAACCCCGTCTCTACTAAAAATACAAAATTAGCCTGGCGTGGTGGTGCATGTCTGTAATCCCAGCTACTCGGGAGGCTGAGGCAGGAGAATCTTTTGAACTCAGGAGGCGGAGGTTGCGGTGAGCCGTGATCCCACCATTGCATTCCAGCCAAGGCAACGAGAGTGAAACTCCATCTCAAAACAAACAAACAAAACAACAACAACAACAAAACTCTACTCAATTTGTAGTCATGAACTCTTTTCTTGTTCCTAACTCTATTTCATTTTGCCCATTGTATCTTTTTCATTTGATTAAATATTGTCACAGTTTTATCTATTTTCTTAACAACTTCAGATCTTTAATATATTTCCATCATTGTAGCATCTTGATTAATCAAGAGAGACTTCATTCTACATCACTAATTTACATCAAAACTTTTCTTTTATCCAGAATACAGAAGACTTGGAATTCTTTACTTGGACAGTGTATTTGTGTGAGTCTAAAACCATTAGTCAAAAAATTCTATAGGAAACAAGATACAGAATATTTAAATCCAAGTATTATGCCCTGGTTTTCATTTTCGGTTATATGGTGATTTACAGACATTTTCTGAAATTCATCCATTCTATTATGTTTTTCATCAAGCTTTCCATCTCATTTTATGTGTGGGGCTGAGAAATATGCTAATGCATACAAGAAATTATGTTGTATGAGAGTAACTATTACTTATGAAATAGCTGAATAAACATGTTGGAGGAATTTAGGTCATGATTCCCACAATAATTTTACTTTAGTCTAAGTAAAAGTGGTTATGAAAGCATCAAAAGTGAAGTTCCTTTTTGCTTCAGACATAAAGCCACACAGGGTCCCTGGCTTCTAGTGGAGGCGTGTTTTTCACTTAGACGTGAAATGGAGGTTGCTTTTTCCCACTCAGACCCAGAGCAGAATAGAAATCCCTTCCCACCACAGCAGGTCTGCTCCAAGTAGAGATTGAGAAAGAGAGAAAGACAGCATTATACAGAAATAAAACAAGGCTATTTCTGGAAAATATGTTATTGGTGACAGGCATTTTCCAGAACATATTTTTAAAAAAAGAGAAAGAGAAACTCTTCAGGTCTTTCAAGAACAGAGATCCTTGGAAGACAATCCCCTCTTTCTCCACCCTTCCCTGCAAAAAAATCATTCATTAAGGATACACATGCAAACTCTCAGCAATAAGAAGAGGAAACTAATTTTTGTAATAAGTATAAAACTAATTTTTGTAATTAATATAAAAGATCAGCTATGAGTAAATACCTGCTCCTAGTCAGAGAGTGTTGGAGTGTTAAAACTCTTGAATACAGAAAAAGATCAGCAATTTAAGTAGAACCAGATAAGAGGGTAAAGGGAAGACAATACAGAAGGAGCAGATAAGGAACATGGCTGAGGCAGGTGAGGTTGCAGCATACACGCTCCTGCACCCACAGCAGGCACTGCTGTTTGAATAGGGCTTTTCTTTCCTGCTAATCTCAGACATGACTCAATAATCCTCCTTGGCTATATACTCAAGATTGCCATTTTTAACCTACCGACAAGTGTTGGCCCATGAGAAGCAACTACTTTACTTTCATGGGGTTAAAGGTTTTTGTGAGTGTATTAGTTAAAGAATTTAAAATGACAGTTAATAGCAAATTTGTATTGCATGTGTAGTTTGTTTGTGTGCCTCCTCGAAGCAAACTCTATTATTCTTTTCCCATTGAACACACTCAGTAACTGTCAATTAATCTCTGTTCTTATAAAGTCTTGCATTATATAGCCTCTTCAGGGATTGTTATACATGGAGGGAGCCCTACTTACAACTGGGTAAAGATTTTGGTTTCTGCACTCGGTACAGTATGCTGCCTTAATAAGACTTACTTCTGATGTATGACATTATGCATGAACTCTCTAGCATTTGTTTGCTTTCTTTGTTTCAGAGTGACTTATTTCCAGCCCTCCTATGCTGTGACTATGTTTTAATTCTTCTCCTAAATTCTCCTTTCTGGTTTGATTTTAGCATGCATGCGTCTAGTGCACAACCATCAGCCTCAGTATCTTAGGAACATTACTCCATGATAGGTGTGGGGAGCTTACGATGTGGGCCTCAGGCAGCAAGTGATTTGCATTGGTCATGGGCATGCATCTGGAGCAGAATTGAGCCTGGAAAAGTGACTGTGACCGGTAGAAGAGGATGTATGTAGCCTCATCACTTAAGGCATTGATTTTCAACCACGGAGATCCCTTACAAAACAATTTCTGCTCCAACCCACATCCTGATTTTATAGGTCTTGAATAAGTCAGAGACCAAGGCATGTATTAAAAGCATCCTAGGCATTTAATATGCATCCAAGGTAGGAAAAACAAAATCATTGTTTTATAGGGTAAAGTTTTGTTTAAGGGAAAGAGGCACAACAGGTTGGGGAGTGCATTTATCAGGTGTTGCTTTCAAGAGTAGGCTTAGTGGTGGCCCAGAGGACCAGACTAGTCAGCTTTGTCACACAGGCAACAAATGCTCCAGGGTGACTTTGCCTCAAAAGTCAGATTAGCTTTATCAGATTAGCTCTGTTTCTCTACCATGGATAGATACCTCAGGGTCACTCCAACTTCTTATCATGGCAGAGTCATATTTTCTAATAAAGGTCATCCTTAAGTTATCTTTTGGTATGGTATTTCCAAGTGCATTACGCCTTTCCCTATACCTCCCACCAGCTTTTTCATCTTCGGAAACAGAGCCACCTTAATTGTGAGGTATGCGATATCGCTATATTCCTTTAGATGTCTTATATAAACTTACGTGAAACCATAGAACAAAATATGATTTTTATGGTAGGTGTATTCACAGAAAAGAGGGAAGGAATATGTTTAAACATTTGGATCTACTTTCCCAACACAAATAACAATTTGGATATAGCAGAAAGAACTGTGAAAAAAAATTAATAAGCGTGGTTGTTGAATTGTCAATTGTTCAATGAAATATTTGTGTTCATATTGAAAAACTGCCCACACATTTATCTCTTCAGATTACTTATTAAAATTTTATTAAATACTTTCCATTTTTACCCTTTTGGTTGAGGTATATAAGAAGAATTCAATTTACTCCTGCCTTGGAAAATGATAAAATAAACCTTAGCAAATGTAATATTTTGTTAAGATTTAAGAATTTAAGTGAAGAAGTCAAAATAAATTTAGACAATGTATTCATGCTGCAATCTGTTTTCGCCTCACTGGAAATGTCTGCTACAGAGGCAAACTGAAGTTGTGTATATCATGCTGATTCAGAAGAGAATGAAGGCATTTGTCAAGAGATAATGTCAGACTAAACAGACGTGTTCCAATCGAGTAATGCATTTGGAGGATTTCCAAATATTTGCTGATCTGAGGAGGGTGAGGTGAGGCTAATCCATAATTTGTCAATTCCACTGAAAAACTATCAAAAGCACATTTATACACAACTAGGTATGCTTCTTTGCGTCAGAAAATAGATCCATAATTAGATCTTATGACAAAGGTCCCCTTGTGATAATGTAAGAATTTAACTTTGATTTGTTGCTATTGTAACTGGCTAATTAATTTTAATTTTCGAAGGCACGAGCTTGTGAGAAAATGATTTAGAATTGATATCTGACCTCCAGCTGTTGAATGAATTATAATTTTGATTATTGAAAATATATTTGTGGAGACTACTAACGGTAGAAGAAATAAAGAGACTCCTAATAAGTATATGGGTTTTAAGTTCCATTTTAGTAGTGCTTTTATGCTCTAATACTAAGACTTAAATTCCATGGTAACTCAGCAAGCAGTATGTTAGTTTAACCATGAAGCACTTTATAATAGGCATTGCACGTTGTCTATTCATATATTAGGTGCAGCCTTTTCAAAAACACAGAGGAATTGGGGTGTATGTGGAAAAGTATAAATTATTAACAGATTGATTTTAATTGTTTCTTATAAGTCACATCTTAGGCACGGGTGTGTGCCTTTGGGGAAACAAATGGTTTTAATGTGACATTTATATTTGTTACAGATAACTAAATTTCATGACAGGAGAATTATGCCTATAAAATGTGTATTTCCAAAACATGGTCACTTGAGACTGTTGTTTTATTACATTTGTCCTTATGTCTTTATAGCTGAGGTTATTAATGTTACTACTATTCTCTCAGATACATGGGTTTGAAATGCAGTCATCTTTGACTCATCTTTATTTTCTCCTGTTTTTTCTCTCTCCCTTACTGCAAACCATATACCCAGTATCCATCTATCTAATTCATGGTTCTTTGTATAACATTTATCTTCTCAGAAACCATTAATGCTTCCCCATTGCATACTGAGTTTTAAGTTAAATCTTTTTTTTTTTTTTGCTATTAATGACAGCAATATTACACATTTGAAAATTCACATTTTCAAAAATTGCATTATAAAACCAATTGTTTCAATATGTATATGTTAAGAAAGGATAAGGAAAGGAGTAAATAATACCAGACCACAATAACTGAATTATATTCAAAAATTTCTTAGATGAAATTATTATTCAAACTAGGTATGGCAATATTATATGAAAGCGACAAATAATAAACAAAACCAATAAAAATAAACCAAAATATCCCTGGGGAGATACTGAAGAGCATGTAAGATCAGACAAGAATCAATAAACTTTCTATAGTCAAAATGAATTCTAGTGTTGTTTACAACTTCCAGCAGGAAATAGAAGAAAGAACACCAGCTGAGCATCCATTTATTGCAAACCAAGCAGGTGTGGGTTCCTACTCTGTTTACTCAATAGCATTTTTCCACTGAGCAAGGTGCTTCTTCCCAATCACAATAACATTGTTTCCAACAGCTGCTGGAGTAGTGACAATCTTTCCCCTTAATTATTCAATCATGTTCTCTCTAATTCATATCACATAAACTCACACAATAGGAGACATGCCTAAACATATTATTTAGTCTAGGAGGCAGGCAGGGTCCCCACGACATAGCCTTAATCTACTTAACCAGGTCACATTCTCCTATTTCCTCAATATATAGTATGTCATACTGATTAGGAATATTGGCTTGACAGTCATTCCACCTCAGTTCATAATCCTAACTCTCATACTTGTTAACTGTGTTCTTGAAGGTAAGTTATATGAACACTTTGTACCTTAATGTCTTCATCAATTAAATGGTGATAATTTAATACTGCTACTCCCATAACCTTATTGGAATATTAGACCAGTCATTAGATCTACTTGTGTATATTATTGGCTGTGCCTGGCACCCAATTTTCAAGCATTGAGGAGAGCTATTGTTACCCTCCTGCATCTCGATGGCTATTTCCTAAACATAAGCCTCTTAACCACTGTCATTCCCTCGGATAAACGTGCCATTTCATTCTTAGCCTGCTAAAATCTCAACAACTCCTGTAGATCTATTTCCAGTACATATCTTTATAATCCTTTTGATCTGTTCAAATGAATGAAATTTCACTTCCATTTCTACTTCACGGTGGGCCTCTTTCCTATGAGACTTGAATTCAAGACCATTCAAGTGAATATATATATATACAGAGAGATATATATACACACATATATATATTATATATATATATATCCCCATTTTCCAACATTCCAACCTATAATAACCAGTTATTGACCTATTGATTTAAAATGCAGCAAAATTCCACATTCTATTTTTGGATTTTCCAAGTATATGATGGGAAACAAATCTGAGAAAAGAAGGATGGTGGATGCTTTCCCATTTTGACCTATGGTCATTTTGGTAAGAACATTTTACTCAATTAAGAGGTAATCAAGTGATTCCAGGCCTGCTCCTAAATAATTATGAGATGATATTTGGAAATATGTATTTCCTTTTTAGCTCCTGAAGCCACAGGTGTATGCCTGAGGTTCTCAACAAATGGCTGATTATCTCTCAGAATATTCAGTTGTCTGGTGGCTGGCACTAATAGCTCAGAATAAGCCATGTTTAACTTTAGGATCCATCTGGACTCTTGGCCACTAGTGGTAGGTAATACTAGCTGCAGAATTCAGTTTCTCTGAGCCTGTGAAAACCGCCTGATTTCATTTCAAATTCATTTTACTTCCTGTGGGATGGATTTGAGATCAGAGCAAAATATTCAACCTCATTTTTGTTCATCTTGTCCAAAATATGATCCAGATTAACTTTTCTTAGCACACATTTGCATTTTTTACAAATATCATTTTTAATGAAATTAAAAATCTGTGATTATAAACTTTAATATTGTGCAAGTAGCATTTGTAATATAAAGGTTTCAAAAAAGGAAGATAATTTTCTCTACTGGAGATTTATTTTGCCATTTTCAACTTGGAAGCCCAGGACTCAAACAAAAGTATTGTTTGAAAGCTGCTGGGGTTCATTATTACTTATGCTGGAAGTTTCAAAAAAATGTTTTTAGCAAAAAAGAAACCTGTTTTGTTCTAAGAATTTGAAATTTTAACAGTTAAATTATTGCTAAATTTGCATAAGATTTGCTCTGTAAGAAAATACTTTTTATATTTGTTAACATGTAGTTGTTTTACTTATTTGTGCATACTAGCTTAATATATACATAGTCATATTAATATATGTTGATATGTATACATAAACACTTAAATATAAATTTTATTTTTTAAATGCATGATTTGCAATTTTGTTATAAATTGTTAAAAATTGTTTTGTGGAGTTTATGCATTTTGTAAATATGATGGTGGCAGATGGTGTACATGTGAGTTAATTGAATAGATCTTTCATAGTCTGGCACTTTTTGTGCTTTTAGAATTTGGAGAAGTTAGTCTTTACTGATGAAATGTACTTTAGAAACTATTGAGCAAATATAAAATTTTAAGAACACCTTGTTTTTATCCTATGGATTTTCCTATTATATTTAAATTTGCTCTTTTGTTTTTAGAGCTCCCCTCAAGAAACATGCTCTTTATTTTTAATGCTCAATCCTTTTTTATTCTTTGTAGAAACTAGTGGTCTCCTATTAAGTAAATAGACGTGGGTCTCATTAGAGGGATCCATTCTAAAACAGAAGAGGACAACACTCAGGGAGGGCTGCAATGAGACAGAGAATCCTGAACGTTGTTCCTGATGTGCAGATCTTCACCTAGGGCTGCAGAAGCTATAGACAAAATAATGATGTACAGATGTCATGGAAAGTAAGAACAAAGGAGTGAATCCATCCTACAGTCTGAAGGCAGAAGCAAGGCCATAAATGGGGTTGGGGGGGAAACCCTGTGGTAAGAATCTGTAGAGATGAGGAAAAAATTTGTAGGATTTAGGTAGGTTAGGAACTGGCAGTTCAGAGCAATGCCAGGGTATTAGAAACTCACTCTAGTGTGGTCTAAGTTTCCCAATATAGGATTGAGTGGACCTCATCATATTAGCCACATTCAAGGAACATATGTATGTTATAGAAGTCAATGGTTGCATTAAAATATTCATTAAGTTTGAACACAAGTTCTAATTTATTTTTATCATTATTTCTTAATAGCAGTTAATTCTTTGTGGCTTCAATTACTGGCTGTATTCCAAACAGTTACCAACAGTTCACTTCTTTAATTGCAGAACTTATACCATTTCCAAATAACCAATGTAAACTTTTCCTTGGATATTATTTTGTTACCTGCAAATAACAAATGTGAATTTAGATTTATCATCTTCCTCTGGGACTGAATTTCCTTTGTAATACAGTTTTTTGTTGATTTGTTTGTTTTTCAGTGACATCCCCAGCCCCTACATACCTGTTTGATTTATCTTTTATTTCCTTCTTTTATACTTAAACCTTAAGGTAGACTGGAAAGTTGATATCAGTGACACAAAGTTTAATTGATTGGGTACTTTACATTTCTACTTGTTTTTGTACATTTCTGATTTATATGGATAAAAAGCAACTCAGATTAAGCCTCCCTCATTGCCCTAAGAGGTCTATTATATTTTTAGTGATTTACCTAGGGGATGTATACATGTAGTAACAGTAGAAATTAGAGGTGCAACACTACTGGCCAGGATATAGCAACATCCTGAGTACATTAATAAAGTGTAACATGTCCAGCATGTTAGGCACAAATAAAAATAGAGAATGTGGTTTTATTAAATTATCAGAAGTTACGGGTCACATTCAAACAGAAATATTCTATGAAATTCAATTCTAAGAAATTCAACTTACTTTTAATGTTTCTGAAATTGGTAAATATCATTGATGTCAAAAAAATCTTCTATGCTTGAAATAAATTATACTTGTCATTTCTAAGCTTATGATAACATGGTCAAGAATTAAAGGTATCTTCATCTGACTTCTGTTTCATCAGTCTGCTATTTGAGAAGGGTTATTTGCCTTAATACCATCAGCAATGGTTGAATTTTATATTTGGATCTGCATTTGTCATTTAAAATGTCCACAAAAAGATAACCCCCTTAAGAAGCATTAGAACTAGAAGTTACTGTGAACCTAGGTGATTGCCTGTTTTTTGCCATCTAGCATAATGAAGGTCGTAGTATTGACAAAGTTTTTGGAATTCACTACAGATTTTTCAAAACCAGATAAAAACTGTGACCAGTTTTTGAGTCCTGGGGAACTATCACTCATTTAATTAACAACCATAAACAAAAACAAGTTAACTAGAATTTAACAAAATAGTAAATGGAGAAAAAAACCTCTAGTATTACCTGATTGGTTTCTAAATTACACTGTTACTCCTAAAAATGTTAAGAAATTAGGATTGTGAGCACTGTTGATCACTATGATGATATGCTTACCCACTGCTGGACAAAATTTATCAGAAGAATTTTTAGACTTGGACTGTGTCATGGCTTAGATGTTGATACTGATGAATAAAGTGACATGCAATTTTATGGATAAATGAATGTTACTGTTAAGTAGTTTTTAAGTATGTGCATTTTAATATATTGTCTTTCCTCAAAATGCTATTCTCAATTTGATGATATGCCTTGAAAATCAATACTGTTTTAGGGTGAAGGAAATGTGGTAAATTAATGGTGTCATTAGAAGAACGGAGGTTGCCATAGAACTTCATTTGCTTCACTCTTAGGATATAACTTTTTAATTTATTCTTGTTAGTATTTTCTTATCTTCCATACTGAACAGGAAACTTATTGAATGAACAAACCATGAGTACAATTAGCATATACCTAAATTGATTTGCAGTGAAAAGCTGCTTCATAAATTCTTCTTTGCCTGAAGAAATTAGGAGGTGAAGGAGCATCAACATGAAAGGGAAAAATAAGAATTATAGTGGGATACTATATTAGAGGCCAAGGAAAGATGCTGCTCTGCCTAATCTGACTTTCTGACACTGAGAGGCAAACCTCCAAGATTTCCACCTATCCATATTCATTCATTCACGCACTCACCTGGTCTCTATACATTAGGAAGCAATTGCTTTGTGTTAACCCTTGGTTTTGAATGAGAATGCAAAATTAAATGAAGAATAATTTCTGTTTAAAAGGGAGGGTTTGTTTGACAGGCATATGTATAAACACTGGAAATTATGAAGTAAAGAAGGTTTCCAATTTGCCACATACAAAAAGAGTACTAAAAAATGGTGGTGTGTTCAGAGTAATAGCAAACTTAATATAATTTCATGCCTTCAAGCAATATTATTTTATTTATTGAGAATTTTAACACAAAACAATCATTTGTATATCATGGATGCCCAGAAAGAATAAATATTGTGGTTCTAATTCTTACACTTTGATTTATTAGTCCTTAGTTTATTTGAATGTCATGTCACAGAGTACAGCTAATAAAAGCATGAACATTTGTCTTTGAGCAAGTTTGATCTGAGGTGAATAACATTAAACAATAGCCTATTGACAAGCAATTAAACACCACTTCTTTTCTTAGGAGTGTTTTAAATTATGTTTGTTCTAACTAGTGACAACATCTTTTGTGTTTAGAATTCCAATATAATCTTAGATGAGAAGAATCTTTTAATTAGATTTTCAATAGAATCAGTCAAGACCCACTGCTCACCATCTTGACTCTTTGTCTTCATTGACTTGGACCAAAACAAAACAAAGATAAATAGCAAAATTCATTATCAATATTTGTTTTAACTGCCTATTGTCATTTCCTCAGGGTATACAACACAGCTTTCCCCAGTGAGAGTGCTGTGTTTCTTACTTTTAACTTTAGAGCAATTTATTCAACAATTCTGTGTCATGGAAGAACCTAGCCGAGGCAAAAGAAAAGAAAAAGTAATGTTCTTCTTCCATTTACACATAAAATGTTTATTTGAAGAATAAGAAGCAAAGAGAGCGCAGAAGGAAATTGTGTTTCTATCAGCAACTAAAAAGAAAGGCAAAACCCAAAATAAATAATATGTAATTATTTTTTGTCTAACTATTTGGGCATTTGTTTCTGCATTTCTAAATAATGGAACTAGAATACGTTTTTACTATTGGTCAATTTTAGGTATCATTTGCTTACTTCCTTAATAAATGTTAAAAAATTAGCTATGAAAGGACCCTTTTAATGCTAAAAATATCACAGGAAATATTTGCATTACCTAAGTCAATACGTAAGCCAGCCAGGAAGAACATTTACAAGACAAAGTTGATCATGATACTCTCTTGTAAGTGAAGATGCTATTATTTTATAACCTGGATGTGATGATCCGAAAGTTGTTAAATAAAAGTTTCATATGAGCTCTTGTAATCTGTAAAATGTCCTCTAAGTTAGCTTTAGGTAAACTAACATACTGCCAAGAAACAGTGTTAATGTGTTTAATTACCAAGCTCTTTCCAAGAAAGTCTTGTCACTTGCTCACTGGTCTTATTGCCACTTTCTGTCTTTACTTCTACCTGTCCATAAACACATCAGTGCAGATATTCGCATGTTTTGCATTTCTCCACAGTTTGCACTAGATTCTAGAAGAATTTTTTTACTGTCAATTAAGGCTAGAAATTTTTTACTGTCAATTAAGGCAATGTTTTATTCACATGTGACTGCCACTAGAGAAATGTCTTAAATTAACAAATAAATCCATTAAAAAATATTTTTTTGTTGGCTTTGCCTTTTATGAAACCCCCAATTGACATGCTCACTAACTTTTAAAATCATATAAAATTTTAAAAGCAAAAGAATTTTATTATAGTATGATGCAGGGTTAACCATTTTGAAACGATACTTATACTGCCTAAATTATACCTGGTCATCCAAGTAGAAACTAATAATGATCAGATAATAAACAGATGGAAACCAGATTGCTAAGGAAAAGGAACAGGAAATGAACTTCCTAATTAGATAACCAAGGTTTTATCTACATAATGCCAAAATAACTAATTTAGTATTTTGAATCAGTTAGGCTGAGTTTTATCATGTAAGCAAAACAGAGAACTGATTCCCTGATGCTTGCGTTCTGTCTTCAGTTGTTTGTGGCGTTATAGAGACAACACTACATGTTGCGAGCTACTTTACCTTTGTGTCTCAGGCCACATTTCCTAGGGAGACTGTCTAAGGGAAAATAATTTTCTCTTTAGTTATGAGACTAAATCTATACTCACAAATTAATTTGATCACTTTGGTTGAGTTTACTAGTAAAGAGCCCTCCTAAATAGTTTACATGATATGTGTCTACACATGTGTATCTGATTTGCCCAAATTGAAATATTTTGTGGATGGCAAATACATTCTTTAAATGTGTAACCAAGTAGGTTTACATATTTTAGCCAACAATTGATGACAGGATAGAAAAATAACCAGAACTGTGGATCCAGCTCTTATCACAAAATTTGTACTCCTTTAGATTCCATGACATCCTCACCTCCTGGTTTATCTTTGACCTTTCTTTTGGAATTTCTAAGGGTAGGCATTGAAGTCTTCCATTAGTTTGTGAAAACTCAGTCATTATTCCTTTAAGTATTGTCTCCCCTTTATTATCTCTCTCTCTCCTTCTGGGACTCCAATTAATTACATACTAGGCCTCCCGACATGTTCTCCCAGTCTCTTAGCCTCCTTCTCATATTTTCTATCTCCTTATCCCTCTATGCTACATTCTGATTAATTTCCTCAGATGTATCTTCTAGGTAATTAGTTTTTTAATTCATCCATGTTGGTTGAATCTACCATTAAATCTATTTATTCAGGATTATTTTTAATTTTTAATTTTTATTTTAATCTAATTAATAAATGTGAATTAAAAATCAAATGATTCTACAAACTATGAAAAACAGCAGTTCTTAGAACCTCTCTTTTGTTATTTCTTCATCCTGAGAAATATTTCTTTTTGCCCTTTTATCTGATTATTTTGGCGTTTGTCTCAGCATTTCTAAATAATAGGACTATAATATATTTTTATTATTGGTCAGTTTTAGGTATCATTTACTGACTTCCTATAATAATAATTAAAATTCAGTTACTAAAGTATCCTTTTAATGTGGAAACTCATAACCTTCAGTTGTGGGCACTATTCTGAAATTATTTTAATGATTACTTTCTCTCAATTTTCTCTGTTCTCTCTTTTTAGAACTTCTATCTGTAAGTTTTATCTCCAGCATTCATTTTCTAATACTTTTTACACTTATTATTTTTCGCTTTACTTTCTGGAACGTTTTCTTGACCCTATCTGTTAGCACTTCTCCAAAGTTTTTCATTACTGCTATTATGTTTTTAATTACTGAGATCTTTTTATTCCCTTAAGGATTCCTTTTTAGAGCACTGTATTCTTACTGTATGGTTTGCCATCTATCATTTTTCTTTAAGGATACTAACTGTTGTATTAAAGAGTTTTATTTCCATGTATCCTCCCTATAGCCTGTAAAGCGCTTGTTCTTATACGTTTTCTTTCATCTCTATACCTCTTGTTAGAGATTTTTCCTAGATATGTGCTCATGTTTGGTTGCCTGCACATGATCAAGAGGAGTGGAATCCTCTGAGGCCTGTTGACTATAAGCTTCATTGTAGGATGATGTGGCTGGAGCTTTTATTTGGCAAACTTCTGATATCAGAATCTTAGGTATTTAATTTGAGGCTGTCATATTTCCAGATTTCTCTGGAAGATAAAGACCTAATTGACAGCATTCTTAGAGCCAGTTAGGGTAAGAGAGGTGGAGTTTTTGGTGGGGGAATTAGAATGGGCTTCTTCACTTTGTTACTTGTTTCCTTTGCTATGCAGAAGCTTTTTTAACTCAATGCGATCCCACTTATTCATGTTTTTCTTTGGCTGCCCATGCTTGTGGATATTGCTCAATAAATTTTTGCCTAGACAATGTCTTGAATATTTTCCCCATTGTTTTCTTGTAATAATTTCATAGTTTGAGGTCTTAGATTTAAGTCTTTAATCCATTTTTGATTGGACTTTTGTATATGGTAAGAAATAGGGGTCTAGCTTCATTTTTTTAAATGTGGATGTCCCATTTTCCCAGCACCATTTATTGAAAAGACTATTCTTTCTCCAGTATATGTTCCTGGCAACTTTGTCAGAAATGAGTTCACTGTAGATGTATGGATTTGTTTCTCGGATCTCTGTTCTATTTCATTGGTCTATGTGTGTATTTTATGCCAGTAACAAGCTGCTTTAGTTATAATAGATAGCTCTGTAGTATAATTTGAAGCCAGGTAATATGATTCCTCTAGTTTTGTTCTTTTTCCAGCTTTGGTTACTCTGAGTCCTTTGTGGCTCCATATAAAATTTAAGATTGTTTACTCTGTGTCTGTGAAGAATGTCGTTGGTATTTTGATAGGGATTGAATTGAATCTATGGATTGTCTCTAGTAGTATGGACATTTTAACAATATTGAGTCTTCCAATTCACATGGAGTATCTTTCCAGTTTTTGTGTGTCCTCTTCAGTTTCCCGAATTAATGTTTTACAGTTGTTATTGTAGGTATATTTCTTTGCTTGTGTTAGGTTTATTCCTAGGTATTTTATTTCATCTGTAGCTATTGCAAATGAGATTAAATGGCACATATACACCATGGAATACTATGCAGCATAAAAAGGAATGAGTTCATATCCTTTTCAGGGACATGGACGAAGCTGGAAACCATCATCCTCAGCAAACTAACACAAGAACAAAAAACCAACATCACACGTTCTCACTCATAAGTGAGAGCTGAACAAGGAAAACACATGGACACAGGGAAGGTAACATCACACACCAGGGCCTGTTGGGGGATGGGGCACAAGGTGAGGGAAACCATTAGGACAAATACCTAATGCATGTGGGGCTTAAAACCTAGATGACAGGTTGATAGGTGAAGCAAACCACCATGGCACACATATACCTATGTAACAAACCTGCACGTTCTGCACATGTAACCCAGAACTTAAAGTAAAAAAAAAAACAAAAAAAAAAACAAAAAAACTGCTTTAAAAAATTTATCTAGCATTGTAGGTTGCTTTCAAGTCAGAGGATCACTCATGATATCTAACCAGTTAATTAATGTCTTACCTTTGCTGTTTTATCTTAAAGATATGATGTGTGAAGATGTCAGTTTTCCTTTCTCTTATGGTTTTGCTCCCCTTTCCAGGAATATTATCCATATCAATAAGCTTTTTCAAATATCTATGTCATAAGGACTTCCAATTATGTGTCTCTAGCTCAGATCTTGTAATTCAGCTCCAGTCCATCTCTTTTTTTTTTTAATTTATTTATTAATATTATACTTTAAGTTGTAGGGTACATGTGCATAATGTGCAGGTTTGTTACATATGTATACTTGTGCCATGTTGGTGTGCTGCACCCATCAACTCATCATTTACATCAGGTATAACTCCCAATGCAATCCCTCCCCCCTCCCCCCTCCCCATGACAGGCCCCTGTGTGTGATGTTCCCCTTCCTGAGTCCAAGTGATCTTATTGTTCAGTTCCCACCTATGAGTGAGAACATGCGGTGTTTGGTTTTCTGTTCTTCTGATAGTTTGCTAAGAATGATGGTTTCCAGCTGCATCCAAGTCCCTACAAAGGACGCAAACTCATCCTTTTTGATGGCTGCATAGTATTCCATGGTGTATATGTGCCACATTTTCTTAATCCAATCTGTCACTGATGGACATTTGGGTTGATTCCAAGTCTTTGCTATTGTGAATAGTGCTGCAATAAACATACGTGTGCATGTGTCTTTATAGCAGCATAATTTATAATCCTTTGGGTATATATCAGTAATGGGATGGCTGGTTCATATGGTACATCTAGTTCTAGATCCTTGAGGAATCGCCATACTGTTTTCCATAATGGTTGAACTAGTTTACAATCCCACCAACAGTGTAAAAGTGTTCCTATTTCTCCACATCCTCTCCAGCACCTGTTGTTTCCTGACTTTTTAATGATCGCCATTCTAACTGGTGTGAGATGGTATCTCATTGTGGTTTTGATTTGCATTTCTCTGATGGCCAGTGATGATGAGCATTTTTTCATGTGTCTGTTGGCTGTATGCATGTCTTCTTTTGAGAAATGTCTGTTCATATCCTTTGCCCACTTTTTGATGGGGTTGTTTGTTTTTTTCTTGTAAATTTGTTTGAGTTCTTTGTAGGTTCTGGATATTAGCCCTTTGTCAGATGAGTAGATTGCAAAAATGTTCTCCCATTCTGTAGGTTGCCTGTTCACTCTGATGGTAGTTTCTTTTGCTGTGCAGAGGCTCTTTAATTTAATGAGATCCCATTTGTCAATTTTGGCTTTTGCTGCCGTTGCTTTTGGTGTTTTAGACATGAAGTCTTTGCCCATGCCTATGTCCTGAATGGTATTACCTAGGTTTTCCTCTAGGATTTTTATGGTATTAGGTCTAACATTTAAGTCTCTAATCCATCTTGAATTAATTTTCGTATAAGGAGTAAGGAAAGGATCCAGTTTCAGCTTTCTACTTATGGCTAGCCAATTTTCCCAGCACCATTTATTAAATAGGGAATCCTTTCCCCATTTCTTCTTTCTCTCAGGTTTGTCAAAGATCACATGGCTGTAGATGTGTGGTATTATTTCTGAGGACTCTGTTCTGTTCCATTGGTCTATATCTCTGTTTTGGCACCAGTACCATGCTGTTTTGGTGACTGTAGCCTTGTAGTATAGTTTGAAGTCAGGTAGCGTGATGCCTCCAGCTTTGTTCTTTTGACTTAGGATTGTCTTGGAGATGCGGGCTCTTTTTTGGTTCCATATGAACTTTAAAGCAGTTTTTTCCAATTCTGTGAAGAAACTCATTGGTAGCTTGATGGGGATGGCATTGAATCTATAAATTACCTTGGGCAGTATGGCCATTTTCACGATATTGATTCTTCCTATCCATGAGCATGGTATGTTCTTCCATTTGTTTGTGTCCTCTTTGATTTCACTGAGCAGTGGTTTGTAGTTCTCCTTGAAGAGGTCCTTTACATCCCTTGTCAGTTGGATTCCTAGGTATTTGATTCTCTTTGAAGCAATTGTGAATGGAAGTTCACTCCTGATTTGGCTCTCTGTTTGTCTGTTACTGGTGTATAAGAATGCTTGTGATTTTTGCACATTAATTTTGTATCCTGAGACTTTGCTGAAGTTGCTTATCAGCTTAAGGAGATTTTGGGCTGAGACAATGGGGTTTTCTAAATATACAATCATGTCATCTGCAAACAGGGACAGTTTGACTTCTTCTTTTCCTAACTGAATACCCTTGATTTCTTTCTCTTGCCTAATTGCCCCAGCCAGAACTTCCAACACTATGTTGAATAGGAGTGGTGAGAGAGGGCATCCCTGTCTTGTGCCAGTTTTCAAAGGGAATTTTTCCAGTTTTTGCCCATTCAGTATGATATTGGCTGTGGGTTTGTCATAAATAGCTCTTATTATTTTGAGGTACATTCCATCAATACCGAATTTATTGAGCGTTTTTAGCATGAAGGGCTGTTGAATTTTGTCAAAAGCCTTTTCTGCATCTATTGAGATAATCATGTGGTTCTTGTCTTTGGTTCTGTTTATATGCTGGATTATGTTTATTGATTTGCGAATGTTGAACCAGCCTTGCATCCCAGGGATGAAGCCCACTTGATCATGGTGGATAAGCTTTTGGATGTGTTGCTGAATCCGGTTTGCCAGTATTTTATTGAGGATTTTTGCATCGATGTTCATCAGGGATATTGGTCTAAAATTCTCTTTTTTAGTTGTGTCTCTGCCAGGCTTTGGTATCAGGATGATGTTGGCCTCATAAAATGAGTTAGGGAGGATTCCCTCTTTTTCTATTGATTGGAATAGTTTCAGAAGGAATGGTTCAGCTGTGAATCCATCTGGTCCTGGACTTTTATTGGTTGGTAGGCTATTAATTATTGCCTCAATTTCAGAGCCTGCTATTGGTCTATTCAGGGATTGAACTTCTTCCTGGTTTAGTCTTGGAAGAGTGTAAGTGTCCAGGAAATTATCCATTTCTTCTAGATTTTCCAGTTTATTTGCGTAGAGGTGTTTATAGTATTCTCTGATGGTAGTTTGTATTTCTGTGGGGTCGGTGGTGATATCCCCTTTATCATTTTTAATTGCATTGATTTGATTCTTCTCTCTTTTCTTCTTTATTAGTCTTGCTAGTGGTCTGTCAATTTTGTTGATCTTTTCAAAAAACCAACTCCTGGATTCATTGATTTTTTGGAGAGTTTTTTGTGTCTCTATCTCCTTCAGTTCTGCTCTGATCTTAGTTATTTCTAGCCTTCTGCTAGCTTTTGAATGTGTTTGCTCTTGCTTCTCTAGTTCTTTTAATTGCGATGTTAGAGTGTCAATTTTAGATCTTTCCTGCTTTCTCTTGTGGGCATTTAGTGCTATAAATTTCCCTCTACACACTGCTTTAAATGTGTCCCAGAGATTCTGGTATGTTGTATCTTTGTTCTCATTGGTTTCAAAGAACATCTTTATTTCTGCCTTCATTTCGTTATGTACCCAGTAGTCATTCAGGAGCAGGTTGTTCAGTTTCCATGTAGTTGAGTGGTTTTGATTGAGTTTCTTAGTCCTGAGTTCTAGTTTGATTGCACTGTGGTCTGAGAGACAGTTTGTTATAATTTCTGTTCTAGTACATTTGCTGAGGAGTGCTTTACTTCCAATTACGTGGTCAATTTTGGAGTAAGTACGATGTGGTGCTGAGAAGAATGTATATTCTGTTGATTTGGGGTGGAGAGTTCTATAGATGTCTATTAGGTCTGCTTGCTGCAGAGATGAGTTCAATTCCTGGATATCCTTGTTAACTTTCTGTCTCGTTGATCTGTCTAATGTTGACAGTGGAGTGTTGAAGTCTCCCATTATTATTGTATGGGACTCTAAGTCTCTTCGTAAGTCTCTAAGGACTTGCTTTATGAATCTGGGTGCTCCTGTATTGGGTGCATATATATTTAGGATAGTTAGCTCTTCCTGTTGAATTGATCCCTTTACCATTATGTAATGGCCTTCTTTGTCTCTTTTGATCTTTGATGGTTTAAAGTCTGTTTTATCAGAGACTAGTATTGCAACCCCTGCTTTTTTTTGTTCTCCATTTGCTTGGTAAATCTTCCTCCATCCCTTTATTTTGAGCCTATGTATGTCTCTGCATGTGAGATGGGTCTCCTGAATACAGCAGACTGATGGGTCTTGACTCTTTATCCAGTTTGCCAGTCTGTGTCTTTTAATTGGAGCATTTAGTCCATTTACATTTAAGGTTAAGATTGTTATGTGTGAACTTGATCCTGCCATTATGATATTAACTGGTTATTTTGCTCATTAGTTGATGCAGTTTCTTCCTAGCCTCGATGGTCTTTACATTTTGGCATGTTTTTGCAATGGCTGGTACCGGTTGTTCCTTTCCATGTTGAGTGCTTCCTTCAGGTTCTCTTGTAAGGCAGGCCTAGTGGTGACAAAATCTCTAAGCATTTGCTTATCTGTAAAGGATTTTATTTCTCCTTCACTTATGAAACTTAGTTTGGCTGGATATGAAATTCTGGGTTTAAAATTCTTTTCTTTAAGAATGTTGAATATTGGCCCCCACTCTCTTCTGGCTTGGAGAGTTTCTGCTGAGAGATCTGCTGTTAGTCTGATGGGCTTCCCTTTGTGGGTAACCCGACCTTTCTCTCTGGCTGCCCTTAAGATTTTTTCCTTCATTTCAACTTTGGTGAATCTGGCAATTATGTGTCTTGGAGTTGCTCTTCTCGAGGAGTATCTTTGTGGCGTTCTCTGTATTTCCTGGATTTGAATGTTGGCCTGCCCTACTAGGTTGGGGAAGTTCTCCTGGATGATATCCTGAAGAGTGTTTTCCAACTTGGTTCCATTTTCCCCCTCACTTTCAGGCACCCCAATCAGACGTAGATTTGGTCTTTTTACATAATCCCATACTTCTTGCAGGCTTTGTTCATTTCTTTTTCTTCTTTTTTCTTTTGGTTTCTCTTCTCGCTTCATTTCATTCATTTGATCCTCAATCGCAGATACTCTTTCTTCCAGTTGATCGAGTCAGTTACTGAAGCTTGTGCATTTGTCACGTATTTCTCGTGTCATGGTTTTCATCTCTTTCATTTCGTTTATGACCTTCTCTGCGTTAATTACTCTAGCCATCAATTCTTCCACTTCTTTTTCAAGAATTTTAGTTTCTTTGCGCTGGGTACGTAATTCCTCCTTTAGCTCTGAGAAATTTGATGGACTGAAGCCTTCTTCTCTCATCTCATCAAAGTCATTCTCCGTCCAGCTTTGATCCGTTGCTGGCGATGAGCTGCGCTCCTTTGCCGGGGGAGATGCACTCTTATTTTTGGAATTTCCAGCTTTTCTGCCCTGCTTTTTCCCCATCTTTGTGGTCTTATCTGCCTCTGGTCTTTGATGATGGTGATGTACTGATGGGGTTTTGGTGTAGGTGTCCTTCCTGTTTGATAGTTTTCCTTCTAACAGTCAGGACCCTCAGCTGTAGGTCTGTTGGAGATTGCTTGAGGTCCACTCCAGACCCTGTTTGCCTGGGTATCAGCAGCAGAGGCTGCAGAAGATAGAATATTTCTGAACAGCGAGTGTACCTGTCTGATTCTTGCTTTGGAAGCTTCCTCTCAGGGGTGTACTCCACCCTGTGAGGTGTGGGGTGTCAGACTGCCCCTAGTGGGGGATGTCTCCCAGTTAGGCTACTCAGGGGTCAGGGACCCACTTGAGCAGGGAGTCTGTCCCTTCTCAGATCTCAACCTCCGTGTTGGGAGATCCACTGCTCTCTTCAAAGCTGTCAGACAGAGTCGTTTGCGTCTGCAGAGGTTTCGGCTGTGTTTGTTATTGCCCTGTCCCCAGAGGTGGAGTCTACAGAGACAGGCAGGTTTCCTTGAGCTGCTGTGAGCTCCACCCAGTTCGAGCTTCCCAGCAGCTTTGTTTACCTACTTAAGCCTCAGCAATGGCGGGCGCCCCTCCCCCAGCCTCGCTGCTGCCTTGCCGGTAGATCACAGACTGCTGTGCTAGCAATGAGGGAGGCTCCGTGGGTGTGGGACCCTCCCGGCCAGGTGTGGGATATGATCTCCTGGTGTGCCTGTTTGCTTAAAGCGCAGTATTGGGGTGGGAGTTACCCGATTTTCCAGGTGTTGTGTGTCTCAGTTCCCCTGGCTAGGAAAAGGGACTCCCTTCCCCCTTGTGCTTCCCAGGTGAGGCAATGCCTCGCCCTGCTTCAGCTCTCGCTGGTCGGGCTGCAGCAGCTGACCAGCACCGATCGTCCGGCACTCCCCAGTGAGATGAACCCAGTACCTCAGTTGAAAATGCAGAAATCACCGGTCTTCTGTGTCGCTCGCGCTGGGAGTTGGAGACTGGAGCTGTTCCTATTCGGCCATCTTGCTCCGCCCCCCAGTCCATCTCTTTCAGGGTGTCCAGGACATTTTTATTGAGTCCTCTTAATAACATCAAACAGGAGAAGATTTTGTGTTGATGCTATTGTCTATTGTTTTGTATTTATTTTTTTATTTTTCCCAGAAAGAGTTCCTCTTTCTGCGTTCCTTGTCTCGGATAATCTACTCAGTTTCAAAAACCAGACTCACTGTAGGCCTAGTGAATTTTACTTTTTCCTTCAATATCCACATTCAGTTAATCACTAAATCCTGATTATTCTACCTTCTTATTGGCCCTCCTGTCTTTTGCTTCTCTCTCCATTTCTTTAGCCACATTTTGAAATGCCAATTAAATTTTCTTAACTGGCTTTCCTTTTCTTATCTAAATTTTCACCATCTTTTCCTTCATGGAACTGACAGGTGCAAATTTTATAAAGTGCATACTTGGTGTTCTTTTCTTTTTAATTATTAAAATCTTTCCTGTGGCTTCCAATTACCTTTAAAGAAAACTCTGCATTTTTTTAGAATGGTATTCAAAATACTCTTTAACATGGCTTTGACTTTTTAGCCTGATATTCTTAAAATATAGATGTTCTAAGCTGTAGTAATAGTAAACCACCTACATTTTTGCAGATCTACATCCTTTTTCACACATTTGCATGCTTCTGTGTGTCCCCCTACCCATACATCTCTTGGTATTCTTTGACAAGGTTCTTCCTCTTCTTTCTGTTGCTACTGAACAGTGTTACGTTCCTCTATTGATTCAACTATTGCATTGTAATTGTTTGCTTAAGAATTTTCTTCATCCATTCAAATACAAACTACTTGGACTATGCCTTTTTTTTTCTTTTATTTTTTTCTCATGAAGTTCCTGACACATAGCAGGCACTCAATAATTTTGAATTTATGAATGAATGAATTTATTAGAAAGTTTGGAAGAGAACTACATCTCCAGACTTCTTTTCATTTTGCTTTTAACTGTGTAATGTGAACCAAATTTAATAAAACAGTCACTTTTTTATAGAAATGCTTTCCATGTCCTCAGAATTACAAAGCTCTTTTGGAAACTTCTGATCTCACAATATCATAACCTCATGGCTGGAAGGGAGCCTAGATAGGGCATTTAACCCTTCTAACCAAACCGGGAGTTACTGCTCAATTTCTCTGACATGTGTTTTTCCAGATTGTATTTGGATAACTTCAGGTATTGTGAAAATGAGGAAACGATGGAGCTTGTTCTTTCTATCTTTGTAGAATGATGACCATGCAAAAGGTCTCTTTTTATACTAAAACTAAATCTCTCTCTACAAGTTTCACACATAGACCTTGGTAAAACCCCAAGGGCAAAACAGAACATATTTATGACCTCTTCCATATAACAGTCTTCAAGAATTTGAAGACAGGTTATGTTCCTTACCAAGTCTTCTCTATCTCAGCTTAAAATATACAAAAAACTCAATTTCCTTCATAGTGTCTCATTATGCTTTTCCCCACCACCTTTCTTTTTTAATCTACAAGGATACTCTGTTAAATGGAACTCAAGCTTCTTGGCTGACTTAAATGGAATTAATTGGATTCTCACATTACTATTTCTAAATTAGGTTTTTTTATGATAAAACCTAATTCTGTATTTATCATTGTTATTTTTATCCTATAAAATTAATTACCTTATTATTATAAAAATTAAAACAACATAGAGTTGCATACATAATGTACATGCTTCATAATTCTAGCTTCCAGGCATTACCATTGTTAATAGTTTTGTATATGGTCCTGTACCACACGACAACAATTTCGTCAAAGAAGGACTGCATATACTACGGTGATCTCATAAGATTAAAATGGAGCTGAAAAATTTCTATCATCTAGTGAAGTTGTGATCATCATAATATTGTAGTGCAATGCATCATTTACATATTTGTGGTGATGCTAGTGTAAACAAACCTACTGTACAGATAGTTTATAAGCATGACACATGCAATTATGTACATTACATTATACTTGATAATGATAACAAATCACTATGATACTGGTTTACATATTTACTATACTATCTGTTATTATTTTAGAGTGTATGACTACTTATAAAAATGTTAACTGTAAAACATCCTCAGGTAGGTCCTTTTAGGAGGTCTTGTTATCACAGAGGATGACAGTTCCACTTGTGTTATTGCCTCTGAAGACCTTCAGGACAAGATGTGGAGGTGGAAGACTGTGATATTAATGCTCCTGAGACCTTGTAGGCTTAGTATAACTTTTGTGTTTATGTCTTAGTGCTTAACAAAATCGTTTAAAAAGCAAAATTAGAATTAAAAAATGTAAAAATAGGAAAAAACTTATAGAATAAGAATATAAAGAAAAATATTTTATATAGCTAGCTGTACAATATGTTTGTGTTTTAAGCTATGTGTTATTACAGAAAAATCAAAAAGTTTTTAAATTTAAAAGCTCTATAAAGCAAAATGTTATAATAAGTCAATATTAATTTATTACTGAAGAAAGAAAAACTTTTTTGTAAACTTAGTGTATCCTATGTGTACAGTGCTGATGAAGTTTGCAGTAATGTAATGTCCTAGGCTTTTACATTCTCTCACCTCTCAATCATAGGCTCACCCAGGGCACCTTTCAGTCCTGCAAGCTCCATTCATGGTAAGCATGCTATACAGGCATATCATTTTAAATCTTTTATCTGGTATTTTTGCTGTATCTTTTCTATGATTAGATATGTGTAGATACACAGATACTTACCATTGTGTTATAATTGCCTGCCATATTCAGTACAGTAGTATTCTGTACAGGTTTATACCCTAGGAACAGTGGGTTATACTAGACAGCCTAGCTGTGTGGTAGGCTACATTATCTAGGTTTGTGTAAATACACTGCCTGATGTTTGCACAAAGAAAAAAATATCCTAATGACTCATTTCTCAGACTATATCCCTGTTGTCAAGTCATGTATGACTATATGATTTATCCAGACTCTCCATAGAATACATGTATTTAGTTATGAATACTCTATATAGATATGTTTGTATTTTACCAAAATGTTACAAAAATTGGATCACACTATGTATAGTATTCTGTAACTTGTTAGTTTCACTTAACATTATGTTTAAACTTTTGTTATATATTTTGGTTACCTTTGCATAACTGTATATGTACCATTAGTCGATTCTTTTTAAAAGCTGCATAATATACTACTCTTTAAGTGCACAGTCACTTATTTAGCTAATTTATTAATGCCCATTTAAATTATGAAAATCACAATTCAATAAAAGTTATTGGGCATTTTCAATCTGCACAATATTGTGCCAACAACTGGAGCTAAGATGAATGCAATAATCTCTGCCACTAGGGAGTTTCTGATCTACTGGAATACAGCAATGAATTCGTCAATATAATGCAATGTAAATGCTGTCTCAGAAATATACACAGAGACACACAGGAGACAGACGCTTGGAGTATTCAGGTAAAAGTTGGTATATTTATGTTGCATATTGAAACATTAAATAAACAGTCACCACAGAGGAAAGCTATTTCTGGTTGCTGGTTTGCATGTTTAAATTCATACTGTTATGCAAAACTACGGTGTATTTGCAGAACTGCAAGTAGTTCGATGAGTTATCTATGGCAGGATCATGTAGGAGATGACACTGGTGAAGAAGGTGAGGGTTAGCTAATGCTGTGCGTGTTGTGCCTCAGGCCAATACATACTTTGGTTCTTATTGGCAACAGGGAGCCAGGTTAGATAAGGGAAGAAAACAAGGGAAGGTATAAAATACAGCATTGCCAGCTGGAAATAACTCTTCTTAAAGAAAATTCTGTAAGCAGTGATGTTTTGCCTGGTTTCCCTTACTTGGGCATAGCAGATGACATCTGTGCCCTGAGTATATCACCTTTGTTATTATTAGCGTAGAGTGTCTGTGTATCAGTAAAAGTGTAGGATCACCTCCTAAATAAATTATTTTTACCTGAATTCTTACTTCCGTGTCTCTTTCTAAAAGGACCTCAAGCTAAGGTACTGGTCAATAAAATCTTGGTCAAAGCAGTCTAGGTTATTTGCCAATTTAGTTACCTACTTATTAATTCATAGAAACACCAGCAAAGCCTTTTGTTTGTTTGTTTGTTTTTGCTCCAGGCTTGAAAGGAAAGGTCAATTGTGGTGGCTCACACCTGTAATCCCAACATGTTGGGAGGCAGAGGTGAGAGGATCACTTGAGACCAGGAGTTTGAGACCAGCCTGGGCAACATAGCAAGGACCTGTGCCTACAAAAAAAATCAAAATAAATAAATGAATAAAAAGACTGTTCAAATGATGGAAGTTTGGTTTTTAAAGATGAAAAGAACCCATAGAAACTCAAGTGAAAAAAGAGAATCTCAGGAAACAAAGTTAAGCTTGGCAATAATTGAACCAAAATCACTAGGGATCCATTCTTTCTCTCTAACTCAAGATGAGTTATCTTGCATATATTTCTGCACATTGCTTTACTTTGCTGCAGCCTCACTTCCAAAATGAACATCTTAGAATTGGCATCCTGATAATGTTGGTTTACACATAGTGTGTGGTTAAAATGTCATGAACTCTGACATGAATTATCTGTTATATCTCCAGAGACTAAATAAATCAGTTTATTTGATTCAGTTTTAAAAAATTAATGTATTTGTGCAGTTTATGGAGGCATAATTGACGTATTATAAATGACTAATATTTCAAAGTACAATTGGTAAAACATAATCTATTTGTACACCAGTAAAACCACCACTGCAATGAAGGTAATGAATATGTGCATTATCCTCAAAGCATTCCTCATGCCCTTTTCTAACCTCTTGCTTCCAGCCCTCACCTCTCTGGATTCCTCTCTGGCAATCCTTTATCTGCTCTCACAATGGATGACTGAATTTTATATAAGTGAAATCATGTTTGCCTCATTTCTTTCATTCATGTAACTATTTTAACATTCACTCATATTAATGTGTGTATCATTATTTCATGCCTTTTTAACTGCTGAGAAATACTGTATTTTATAGATATACTGCAATTTGTTTATCCATTCACGTTTAGGCAATTGGACATTTGGGACATTTTGGTTGTTTCTAGTTCTGAGTCATTAAAGATGATGTTAATGATGTTACTATCAGCCTTTATGTACAAGTCTATGTATAAACATATGCGCTTTAATTTGATAAACACCTAAAAATGCGATGACAGAGTCAAATGGTAGGTATACGTTTAACTTCTTAAGAAACGACTACACTTTTGTTCAAAAGCAACTGTCAGATTTTACATTCCTACCTGCCGTAAATGAGAGTTCCAGTTGTTTGACATTTACCATACTTGGTAAGGTCAGTCTTAAAATTTTAGTCACCCTTACTGGTGTGTGTACTAGTATTTCTGTGTTTTTTAACTTGTGATGTTCAGAAACTGTTTCTATGCTGATTTACTATGTGTAAATCTTTATTAAAAAGGATCTGTTCACAGTCTTGGCCTATTTTGAAAAATAGGGTTGCTTGTTTTCTTATTAATAAACTTTTTTTTTCATTCTCTAATGTTTAACATTGAGCTATAAGTCACATGACATATAATTCACCATTTTGAAGTGTATATGTCAGTGGTTTCTAGCATATCTACACAATGTTGTACAAAAATTATGACTATTTTATTCCAGAATATTTTCATTAATCCATAAAGAAATCCTATACCTGTTAACAATCATGCCTAATCTTTTCCTCAACTCATCTCTGGCAACCCATGAATCTACTCTGTTCCCCTAGATCTGTACACTCTGAAAAGTTCATATAAATGAATTCATGCAATAGTGATAATTTCTGGTATGGCTTCTTTCCATTTAGCATGTTTTCAAGGTTCATCCAAATTGTGGCATGTGACAGATTCTTATTACTTTATATGGCTGAAATTTTTTACTATAGAGTTTTGAGAATTTTTACATAGTCTGGATACACATTATCAGATTCATTATGTGTAAGTATGTTTGTAATTATTCTTAATTATTCTTGTCTGTTGCTGTCTTTTAATGCTTCTTACAGTGTCTTTAATTGTTATTATTATTATTATTATTATTATTATTACTTTGATGGAGTCTCACTTTGTCTCCCAGGCTGGAGTGCAGTGGCACGATCTTGGCTCACTGCAACCTCGGCCTCCTAGCTTCAAGCAATTCTCCTGCCTCAGTTCAGCCTCCGAGTAGCTGGGACTACAGGCATGTGCCACCATGCCTGACTAATTTTTGTATTTTTATTGGAGACAGTGTTTCACCATGTTGGCCAGGCTAGTCTCGAACTCCTGATCTTGAGTGATCCACCTGCCTCAGCCTCTCAAAGTGCTGGGATTACAGGCGTGAGCCACTGCGCCCAGCCCAATTGTTAATTTTGATGAGGTTGAATTTAGTTTTTCTTTTGTGAATTATACTTTTGGTGGAGTATCTACTAACTCTTTGCCCCTAACACAGAGTCACAGTCATTTCATCCTATGCTATCGTCTAGAATTTTTATAATTTCAAGATTTACATTTAGATCTATAAATCATTTTACATTACTATTTTTATATGTGTGAGGATGGATTACAGATTTTTTTCTCTTTTGGTTATAAATATTCAATTGTCCTACCCCTGCTTTTTGAAAAATCTGCTACTTCCCAACTGATATACTTTATATATACGTGAATCTACTTTTTCACTTTCTAATATCTTCTATTGATCCACTTGTCTACCTTACCACTAATACTATATAATCTGATTATTTACTGTAGCTTTACAATAAGTCTACAAATCAGGTAGAGTAAGTTCCCCTCCACCCCCCCAATTTTTTTTCGAAGATGCTTTGGCTATACTATGACCTTTACATTTCCATGTAAATTTTAGAATTTGCTTATTTTCTAGAGAAAAGCCCAATAATTTTAATTGAGATTTCATTAAATCTATATATTAATTTGAGAAGGACTGATATCTAAACCACATTAACCACATATTAATCTAGGAACATTATATAGTTCTTCATTTATTTAGGTCTTCTTTCACTTTAGTATTAGAATTTATGTACAATTATTACTCATTTTAGTTAAATATATCCATAAATAATTCATTTTCCCTGAAGTTATTGTAAATACTATTTCAAATTTTAACTTCTGATTGCCATTACTATTAATAGTATATAGAAATACAATTAATTTTTGCATATTGATTTTTTTATTCCAGAACCTTGCTTAATTCATTCTTCTAGTCACTTTTTTGAAGATCACATTAGATTTTCTACATATACAACCATGCCACTTGTGAATAGAGTTTACTTTTGGTAGGATTTAAACTACAAATCCAGTATAAATTACTTAATATACATAGGCTATTCTACCATTTCCTCATAAGTAAGCTTTGTTATTTTATCTTTCAGGCCATCTGTTATTCCATATGTTGTCAACTTACTGGCATAGGGTAGTACATCATATTCCCTTATCTTTTTGTATGTGTTGCATCTTTGAGGATATAACATCTCTGATTCCTGATATTGGCAATTTGTGTCCTTTTATCCTCTCTTTTTACATTTTCAGTTGGGCTAGAGTTTATCAATTTTATATTTTGAAAGAAGCATATATGCTTTTATTATTTTCTCCATCATTTTTTCTGTTTTCTATTTCATTTATTTTCACTCAGACTTATTGTTTGCTCTCCTCTGCTTACTTTAGGTTTAATTTTCTCTTATCACTTTTTAGTTTAAGATATAAGATGAGGTCATCAATTTGAATAATTTCTTCTTTTTTAATATATAGTGACATAAATATTACTCTAAGAACTATTTAAGATTCATCCCATAATTTAGATGTGTTTTCTTTTCATTTTCATTCCATTTCAAAATACTTTCTAATTTGCTTTCTGATTTCCTGTTTGACCCATGGGTTATTTTGAACCATATCAGGCAGATCCCAAATATTTAGGAAGTTAAGGATAAAGTTTTGTTATTGATTTCTAATTTTTCATTGAGTATGAAAACAGAATCTTTAAAAATTTATTGAAGCTCATTTGATAGCCCTTCATATGCTCTATCTTGGTATATGTTCTGTTTTTCCTTAATGAAAGTATTGCTCTATTCTTAGAGTTAAGTTATTAGGATATGTCAGTTGTTATTTAGCTAGTTACATGTTAGGATATATTAGGACATGTTAGTTGATAGTTAATTTCAAGTCTTCTATCAGATTTTTTCTTGATATATTTTGAAACTTTGTATTAAGAGCATACAAATTTAGAGTTATTCTCTAAGAAATTGGCAACTATATTATTATTATCCTGACCACGGGATAAATAAATGACCCTTTTAATGCTTGGTAATATTTTATGCTTTAAAATTTACTTTTTTGGCTGGAAACATGAGTACATGTTGGGAGGCCAAAGTGGGAGGATTGCTTGAGGCTAGGAGTTGGAGACCAACCCGGACAACATAATGAGACCCCATTTATTAAAAAAAATAAAATATTATCCAGGCATGGTGTTGTGCACCTGTATTCCTACCTATTTGGGAGGCTGAGGTAGAAGAACTGTTTGAGTCCAGTATTTTGAGGCTCCAGTGAGCTATGATCATCATACTATGGCACTCCAACCTGGGCAACAGAGTGAGATCCCATCTCTGAAACAAATAATCTTAAAAAGTTAAACCTACTCTGCTGTTAATATACCAAATCTCCTTTATTTTGAGTAGGATTAACATGGTATACTTTGTTCTATCCTTTTACTTTTTTTTTCTTTAAGTTCTGGGATACATGCGCAGAATGTTCAGGTTTGTTACATAGGTATACACGTGCCATGGTGGTTTGCTACACCCATCAACCCATCATCTACATTAGGTATTTCTCCTAATGCTATCCCTTTCCTAGCCACTCAGCCCCCAGCAGGCCCCAGTGTGTGATATCCACCTCCATGTGTCCACGTGTTTTCATTGTTCAACTCCCATGTATGAGTGAGAACATGCAGTGTTTGGTTTTTTTGTCCCTGTGTTAGTTTGCTGAGAATGATGGTTTCCAGCTTCATCCATGTCCCTGCAAAGGATATGAACTCATTATTCTTTATGGCTGCATAATATTCCATGGTGTATATCTGCCACATTTCTTTATTCTTATTAAGTCTATCATTGATGGGCATTTGAGTTGGTTCCAAGTCTTTGCTATTGTTAATAGTGCTGCAATAAACATATATGTGCATGTGTCTTTATAGTAGAATGATTAGTAATCCTTTGGGTATATACCCAGTAATGGAATTGCTGGGTCAAATAGTTCTTCTGGTTCTAGATCTTTGAAGAATCACCACACTGTCTTGCACAATGATTGAACTTATTTACACTCCCACCAACAGTATAAAAGCGTTCCTATTTCTCCAAATCCTCTCCAGCTCTCCAGCATCTGTTTCCTTACATTTTAGTCATCACCATTCTAATTGGTGTGAGATGGTATCTCATTGTGGTTTTGATTTGCATTTCTCTAATGACCAATGATGATGAGCTATTTTTCATGTTTCTTGATCACATAAATGTCTTCTTTTAAGAAGTGTCTGTTCATATCCTTCACCCACTTTTTGATGGGGTTGTTTGCTTTTTTCTTTTAAATGTATTTGAGTTCCTTGTAGATTGTGGATATTAGTCCTTTGTCAGATAGATAGATAGATTGCAAAAACTTTCTCCCATTCTGTAGGTTGCCTGTTCACTCTGATGCTAGTTTCTTTTGCTGTGCAAAAGCTCTTGTTTAATTAAATCCCATTTGCCAATTTTGGTTTTTGTTGCCATTGCTTTTGGTGTTTTAGTCATGAAGTATTTGTCCATGCCTATGTCCTGAATGGTGTTGCCTAGGTTTTTGTCTAGGGTTTTTATGGTTTGTAGGTCTTACATTTAAGTCTTTAATACATCTTGAGTTAATTTTTGTATAAGGTATAAGGAAGGGGTCCAGTTTCAGTTTTCAGCATATGGCTAGTCAGTTTTCCCAACATCATTTATTAAATAGGGAATCCTTCCCCCATTGCTGTTTTTGTTACGTTTGTCAAAGACCACATGGTTGTAGATGTGTGGCGTTACTTCTGAGACCTCTGTTCTGTTCCATTGGTCTATATATCTGTTTTGGTACCAGTACCATGCTGTTTTGGGTACTATAGCCTTGTATTATAGTTTGAAGTCAGGTAGTGTGATGTCTCTAGCTTTGTTCTTTTTGCTTAGGATTGTCTTGGCTATACAAGCTCTTTTTTGGTTTCATATGAAATTTAAAGTAGCTTTTTTTTCTAATTCTGTGAAGAATGTCAATGGTAGTTTGATTGGAAGAGTATTGAATGTATAAATTACTTTGGACAGTATGGCCATTGTCACAATATTCCTTCTTTCTATCCATGAGGACGGAATGTTTTTCCATTTGTTTGTGTCCTCTCTTATTTCCTTGAGCAGTGGTTTGTAGTACTCCTTGAAGAGATCCTTCACATCCCTTGTAAATTGTATTCCTAGGTATTTTATTCTCTTGCAATTGCAAATGGAAGTTAACTCATGATTTGGCTCTCTGTTTGTCTGTTATTGATGCATCAAAATGTTTGTGATCTTTGCACATTGATTTTGTATCCTGAGACTTTGCTGAAGTTGCTTATCAGCTTAAGGAGATTTTTGGCTGAGACAATGGGGTTTTCTAAATATACAATCATGTCATCTGCAAACAGAGACAATTTGACTTCCTTGCTTCCTTTTTAAATACCCTTTGTTTATTTTGCCTGATTGCCCTGGCCAGAAGTTCCAATACTATGTTGAATAGGAGTGGTGAGAGGGGGCATCCTTGTCCTGTGCTGGTTTTCAAAGGGAATACTTTCAATTTTTGCCCATTCAGTGTGATATTGTCTGTGGGTTTGTCATAAATAGCTCTTATTATTTTGAGATACATTCCATCAATACTTAGTTTATTGAGAGTTTTTAGCATGAATGGTGTTGAATTTTTTCAAAAGCTTTTTCTGCATCTATTGAGATAATCATGTGGTTTTGTCATAGGTTCTGTTTATGCATTGGATTACGTTTATTGATTTGCATGTGTTGAACCAGCCTTGCATCTCAGTTATGAAGTCGACTTCTTTGTGGTGGATGAGCTTTTTGATGTCCTGCTGGATTCAGTTTGCCAGTATTTTATTGAGGATTTTTGCATTGATGTTCATCGGGTATATTGGTCTGAAATTTTCTTTTTTTGTGTGTCTCTGCCAGGTTTTGGTATCAGAATGATGCTGGCCTCATAAAATGAGTAAGGAAGGAGTTCCTCTTTTTCTATTATTTGGAATAGTTTGAGAAGGAATGGTACCAGCTCCTCTTTGTACCTCTGGTAGAATCCGGCTGTGAATTCATCTGGTCTTGGCCTTTTTTTTTGGTTGGTAGGCTATTAATTTCTGCCTCAATTTCAAAATTTGTTATTAGTCTATTCAGGGATTTGAATTCCTCCTAGTTTAGACTTAGTTGGGGTGTGCGTGTCCAGGAATGTATCCATTTCTTCTAGATTTTCTAGTTTATTTGCATAGAGGCTTTTATAGTATTCTCTGATAGTAATTTGCATTTCTGTGGGATCAGTGGTGATATCCTCTTTATCATTTTTGTTGTGTGTATTTGATTCTTCTCTCTTTTCTTCTTTATTAGTCTGGCTAATGGTCCATTTTGTTAATCTTTTCAAAAAACCAGCTCCTTGAGTCACTGATTTTTTTGAAGGGTGTTACATATCTCTATCTCCTTCAGTTCTGCTCTGATCTTAGTTATTTCCTGTCTTCTGATGGCTTTTGAATTTGTTTGCTCTTGCTTCTCTAGCTCTTTTAATTGTAATGTTAGTGTGTCGATTTTAGATCTTTCCTGCTTTCTCCTGTGGGAATTTAGTGCTATAAATTTCCCTGTAAACACTGTTTTAGTTGTGTCCCAGAGATTCTGGTACATGTTTCTTTGCTCTCATTGGCTTCAAAGAACTTATTTATTTCTGCCTTTATGTCATTATTTACCATGTAGTCATTCAGAAGCAGGTTGTTCAGTTTCCATGTAGTTGTGTGGTTTTGAGTGAGTTTCTTAATCTTGAGTTTTAATTTGATTGCCCTGTGGTCTGAGAGACTATTTGTTATGATTTCCATTGTTTTGCATTTGCTGAGGAGTGTTTTACTTCCAATTACGTGGTTGATTTTACAATAAGTGTGATGTGGTTCTGAGAAGAATGTATATTCTGCTGATCTGAGGTGGAGAGTTCTGTAGATGTCTATTAGGTTTGCTTCGTCCAGAGCTGAGTTCAAGTCCTGAATATCCTTCTTAATGTTCAGTCTCATTGATCTAATATTCACAGTGGGGTGTTAAATCCCTCACTATTATTGAGTGGGAGTCTAAGTCTCTTTGTAGGTCTCTAATAATTTCCTTTATGAATCCGGGTGCCTTTGTATTGGGTGCATATATATTTAGAATAGTTAGTTCTTTTTGTTGCATTGATCCTTTTACCATAATGTAATGCCCTTCTTTGTCTTTTTTGATCTTTGTTTGTTTAAAGTCTGTTTTATCAGAGACTAGGATGGCAACCCATGCTTTTTTTAACTTTCAATTTGCTTGGTAAATATTCCTCCATCCCTTTATTTTGAGCCAATATGTGCTTTGCACGTGAGATGGGTCTTCTGAATATGGCACACAGATGGGTCTTGACTCTATCCAATTTGACAGTCTGTGTCTTTTGGAGCATTTAGCTTGTTTACATTTAAGGTTAATATTGTTATGTGTGAATCTGATCCAGTCATTATGATACTAGCTGGTTATTTTGTCCATTAGTTGATGCAGTGTCTTCATAGTGTTGATGGTCTTTACAATTTGGTATGTTTTTGCGGTTTTGCTTTTCCTTTCCATATTTAGTGCTTCCTTCGGGAGCTCTTTTAAGGCAGGCCTGGTAGGACAAAGTCTTTCAGCATTTCCTTGTCTGTAAAAGATTTTGTTTCTCCTTCACTTATGAAGCTTAGTTTGGCCGGATATGAAATTCTGGATTTCATATCATTTAAGAATGTTGAATATTGGTCCCCACTGTCTTCTGGTGTGTAGAGTTTCTGCAGAAAGATCTGCTATTGGTCTGATGGACTTCCCTTTGTGGGTAACTTGACCTTTCTCTCTGGCTGCCCTTAACAGTTTTTCCTTCATTTGAACCTTGGTGAATCTGAAGATTATATGTCTTGGGGTTTCTCTTCTTGAGTGTCTTTGTGGTGTTCTCTGTAGTTCCTAAATTTGAATTTTGGCCTGTCTTGCTAGGTTGAGGAAGTCCTCCTGGATAACATCATGGAGAATGTTTTCCAACTTGGTTCCATTCTCCCCATCACTTTCAGGTACACCAATCAAATGTAGGTTTGGTCTTTTCACATAGTTCCGAATTTCTTGGAGGCTTTGTTCGTTCCTTTTCATTCTTTTTTCTCTAATCTTGTCTTCATGCTTTATAGCACACTAGCATGTCCCACCTTCAGCCCTAAGGCTGTTTTCTCCTTTCTCAGGAAATAGATTTTACACTGATATCTTCCATTGCCCAGGGACGGGCAGGAGACAGATGGTTTTTCTCTATCTTAACTGCCAAGAGGCCTTCTTTCCTCTTATACTAATCCTCCTCAGCACAGACCCATCAAGGGTATCAGGCTGGGGACAATTAGATCTTTCCCTTCCCACGAGGCCATATTTCAGAGTATCACATGGGGAGAAACCTTGGACAATACCTAGCTTTCCTAGGCAGAGGTCCCTGCGACCTTCGGCAGTGTATGTGTCCCTGGGTACTTGAGATTAAGAGAATGGTGATGACTTTTAACCAGCAAGCTGCCTTCAGGCACTTGTTTAACAAAGCACACCCTGCACAGCCCAAATCCGTTAAACCTTGAGTCACCACAGCACATGTCTCTTGTAAGGACAAGGTTGGGGGTAGGGTTACAGATTAACAGCATCTCAAATACAGAACAAAATTGAGTGTCTTATGTCTACTTCTTTCTGTATAGACACAGTAACAGGCTGATCTCTCTTTCTTTTCCCCACAATCTTCAGTCTCTGATATCCTTTCTTCCGCTTGATTGATTGGGCTATTGATACTTGTGTATGCTTTATGAAGTTCTCATGCTGTGTTTTTCAGCTCCATCAGGTCATTTATGTTCTTCTCTAAACTGGTTATTCTAGTTAACAATTCCTTTAACCTTTTTTTCAAGGTTCTTAGCTTCCTTGAATTGGGTTAGAATATGCTCCTTTAGCTCAGATGAGTTTGTTATTACCCACCTTCTGAAGCCTAATTCTGTCAATTCGTCAAACTCATTCGCCATCCGGTTTTATTCCCTTGCTGGTGAGGAGGTATGATCCTTTGGAGAAGAAGAAGCATTCTGGTTTTTGGAATTTTCAGTCTTTTTGTGCTGTTTTTTCCTCATCTTCGTGGATTTATCTACCTTTAGTCTTTGCTGCTGGTGACCTTCAGATGGAGTTTTTGTGTGAACTTCCTTTCTGTTGATGTTGATGCTATTCCTTTCTGTTTGTTAGTTTTCCTTCTAATAGACAAGGCCTCTGCTGCAGGTCTGCTGGAGTTGGCTGGAGATCCACTCCAGACTCTGTTTGCCTGGGTATCACAAGCAGAGGTTGTGGAACAGCAAAGATTGCTGCCTGCTTCTTCTTCTGGAAGCTTCACCCCAGAGGGGCACCCACCAGATGCCAGCCAGAGCTCTCCTGTATGAGGTGTCTGTCAACCCCTGCTTGGAGGTGTCTCCCAGTCAGAAGGCATGGGGGTCAGGGACTCACCTGAGGAAGCACAGCTTGACTTCTGTGCTGGGAGATCTGCTCTCTTCACAGCTGGCAGGCAGGAAAGTTTAAGTCTGCTGAAGCTGTGCCCACAGCCGCCCCTTCCCCCAGGTGCTCTGTCCCAGGGAGATGGGAGTTTTATCTATAAGCCCCTGACTGGGGCTGCTGCCTTTCCTTCAGAGAGGTCCTGCCCAGAGAGGAGGAATCTAGAGAAGCAGTGTGACCACAGCAATTTTGCTTTTTCCAGAATGTTATATAATTGGAATAATACAGTATGTTGCCTTTTCAGACAAGTGTATTTTACTTAGTAATAAGCATTTAAATTTTATCTATGTCTTCTCATGTTTTGATGGCACATTTCTTTTTAGTACTGAATAATATTCAATTTTCTGGATTACCTCAGTTTATTTATCCATTCCTAAAGTAGATCATCTTGGTTACTTCTCAGTTTTGACAATTATAAATAAAGCTGTTAAAACATCCTCGTGCAAGTTTTTGTATGTTAATTAATTTTTAACTCCTTTAGGTAAATACAAAGGAGGGTGACTTCTGGATAATATGGTAAGAGTGTGTTTAGTTTTGGAAACTGCCAAATGTCTTTCAAAGTGGCTACACCATTTTGCATTCCCAAATGCAGTGAATGAGAGATCCTGTTGGTTCACATCCTCACTAGAACTTGATGTTGTCAGTGTTCGAGATTTTAGCCATTCTAATGGGTATGGAGTGGTATCTCATTGTTTCAATTTGTAATTCCCTAACAACATGTGATGTTGAACATTTTATTCATATGCTTATGAAAACTCTTCTTTGATGAGCTTTAAGAGTTCTTTGTATCTTTTGAATAACAGGCCTTTTTTAGATGCGTCTTTTATAAATATTTTATCCTAGTTGGTGGCTTCTCTTCTCATTCTGTTGACATTGTCTTTCACAGTCAAAGTTTTTAATTTTAATACATTTCAGCTTATCCATTATTTTTTCATGGGTTACTCCTTTGGTGTTTTATCTAAAAGGTGAACAGCATACCCAAATTGGATTACTTGTTCTGTTATCTTCTAGGAATTTTATAGATATGCACTTTACATTTAGGTCCAGCTTCCATTTTGAATTAATTTTTGTAAAGGGTATAATGTCTGTGCCTAAATTATTCTTCTATTTTTAAATTTGGCGTGTGGCTATCCATTTGTTCCAGAACCATTTGTTGAAGCAATTATCTTTGTTTTGCTTTGCTTCTTTGTCAAAAATCAGTTAATTGCATTTATGTGTACCTATTTCTGTTCCATCGATCTATTTGTCTATTCTTTTGCCAATATCACACTTTCTTACTTACTGTGACTTCATTGTGAGGCTTGAAATTAGATAATGTAAGTACTCTGATTTGCTCTTTTCATAGTATTGTGCTAGCTGTTCTGCATCTTTTGCCTCACCATATAAACTTTAGATTCAGTTTATTGGTGTCCATAAAATAATTTGCTGAGGTTTTGAATGAGATTGTGTTGAGTCTGCAGATCAAGTTGGGAAGAACTGATAACTTGACAATATTTAGTCTTTCTTTCCATGAACATGGACTCTCTTCATTTATTTAGTTCTTTGTAGATATTTTATCAGATTTTTATAGTTTTTCTCATATAGATCTTGTACATATGTTGCTTCATTTATTTCTATTTCATTTTTGGGTGTTAATATGAGTGACACTGTATTTTACAATTCAAGTCTTATTTTTAATTGATGGTGCATAAAAAAGTAATTGTCTTTTGTACATTAACCATTTATTCTGAAACCTTGCTATAATTGCTTATTAGTTTCAGATTTTTTTTTCTTGTCAGTTTATTTGGATAGTCTCCATAGGTAAACATGTCACCTGAAAACAAAGACAGTTTAATTTCTTCTTTTCCAATTTATCTACCTTTTCTTTTCTTTTTCATTGCATTAGCTTTAATTTCCTATATAATGTTGAAAAGCTATGGGGACAGAGAACAGTCTTGCTTTTTCTCTGATCTGTGTTTCTCACCATTATGCATGATGTTAGCTATAGGATTTTGTCGATGTTCCTTAACAAGTTGAGGAAGTCCTCTCCTAATTTGTTGTTTTTTTAATCTTGAATGTTGAATTTTTTCAACTGCTTTTTCTTCATTTATTCATATATGACTTTTCCTCTTTAGCTTGTCAATGTGATGGATAACATTAATTGATTTTTGAATGTTGAACCAGTCTTGCATCCCTGAAATAAATCCCACTTGTTCGTGGTGTATTATTCTTTCTATAAGAATATTCTCAACAAAATGTTACATATGTTTGTTAGATTCACTTTGCTAATATTTTGTTTAGGGTATTTAAAATATACTTAAAGCACACACACAAAAAAACTAACCAGCTAGCTAGATATAAACAGATGTAGGTATCAACAAAGCCAGAGCTCTAAAAATATTTCCGTTACCTCCTCTCAGAAACTGTAAAAATCCTTACTTTGTAGAGTTTGAGAATTTCATCTGTTCTGATCTAGGGAAATATTTGCTTACTGGATAATTCAGTTTTACTAATCTTTTCTATATGACTATGACTCAGGATTCTCATCCTAAATTGAGATCCACTAGAATTGTCAACTCTTTGCATCAGAATACTTATTAATAATTTATGGAAATTTCCATGATTTGTCTATGCATGCTCACAAAGTGCAGTTTTCTGTCCTTAAGTGTTTCCTTTTTCTACAACGATCTAAAAGTAGTTGAACAGCTACTTGAAATCTTGCAAATGATCTCTTTCCTATTTTTGCAGTAATGTTGTACTATGCTATGTTTTCTCTGATAGCCCTTCTTTTCTGCCAATGTTGTGTTTGGAGTGCCTCTAAGTTTTACTTAGCAATCTATGTGTCCTCATTATCAAGACTGAACTCATTAATGCTATCTTTCTGTTACCTGATGCTAATCAATTTTACGATGTAATTACTTCTAGATAATATGTTTTCCTTTTCATTGGATAGTGTCTGTCCAAGATATCAAATATATGAATGAATTACTGAACATTATAAATGTAAGCTTTTACAAGGTTTCAAATATTCTGTGTCTTAAAAGTTTAGAAAACTTTTACTTAAAAATTTGGCTGCATTTGTAACAAATATGAAGAAAAATGTTGTTTTCATGAGGCACAGTTTGGAAATCTTCAAAGTTTTTACTTTTTCTTGCATATATGCATGTTATGTTTATGTTTTTATCATGAGAGTTGTATAAGAAAAATATTTGAAAAGACTGGCATGCACTGATAACTCATAATTCAAAATTCATTTTAAAGAATTAATGACATATTTTATGTTAATATAATAATGAAAGCAAATAAATATATTCTGGCTACCCGATTGAATAAATGTGGGTGTAGTGGTCTATTTTTAACATTAGATCATTGAATATAGTGAGAAAAGACCTAAAGTACTATGTAATTATTCAGGTTAAATTCACTGTTTAACTGCTTTCAATGTGTACTGTACATGGGAGTTTTAAGCACATAGATGAATTGTAGAGTAAGAACCATTATGTTCATGTCATGTATAAAATGGTATATGTGATTGCAAGATATTAAACCATGAAATGAGTTAACTATTGTTTCCTTGGAAACAATGATGAATAAAATAACTCATTACACTGAATGAACCTGAGGTAATAGAGCTTATGAATTATATCCCACCTACATGTCTCTCTTTCTCCTAGGTCTTTTCAGTATGTTATCTCTGAAGTTGTCTACCTTCCCCACAGATTCTTATAACTCAGGGTTAATTCCATGCTTTCAAATTGTAGAGTACCCATCTCTTGATTCTATATTAACTACTTTGTTAGTTTTATCATTGGTTGCTCCTTCCAATTTGTTTTTGTTTTCTTGATATTATAAATATGTGATGACTTTTTCTTAAAAATGAAAATATTAAATGTAATAAAGCTACCTATGAGATTATATTTAATCATTGGCGCTCAACTATTTTTACTCTTTATACATTATTTTGGCAAGGTGAAGTTAAAAGAATGTGTTAAAAGTAAGTATGGTAGTATCCCAAAAATGTGACTGATAATGTCACAGAAAAGTTCTCAACTAGGAATCAACAGACTTGTTTTAATTTTGCTTATCTCTCTCTTGCTAGTGATCTCTTACAGATTAAGTTTTATTATCTGTATTGGGATAATAAAGCCTATTTTACTTACTTCAACTAAATTGTTAAGTGGAATGAAGTCATGTATCTAAAAGTTCTTTGAAAGCTGTGATCTGACATAAAAATTATAATATGGGAAAGGCAGCATTGCCAATATCAGTTTGTTTATAAGTTTACTATATAAAATAAAGTAAGTAAACACATGCATTAAATAACATTTACTGAATGCTGCCTTTTTACATAATTCAACTCCATATAACATAGGTATTATCACTACCTTCATTTTGCAGATAAGGAAACTAAGGCACCGACATTAAATAATTTACCTATGGTTACGAAGCTAAAACTAGGATTAAACCTAGATTGTACAGTTTCAGAAATTATGTTCTTAATCGTTATGCTATATTGCTGTTGTGATAAGATGACTGATGAGATGTGGCAGCAAAACCAAGTTCAAAAGTTAAAAATAGTAGGTTAAAGTTTCTATAGAAGAGAATAATATATATTGGTTAATATTCTATCAGAATATTTGCCATTCTCTCTTCATTTTCTGTGTCTTCATATATGACTGTTCTGAAGTTCATTTTCTTTTTACTTCACATTTTCCAGTCACATCCTGAATCAGGAAAAAATAATTCTGCATATTTGAAACATGAGGAATTTATAAAGGGATTATTTAAACAGGAAATAGAAAAGATGAGATGCCAGCAGTTGATGGGGAGGAAGCCCTGAAACTGGCAGCAGTAAGAAGCAACAGAAGCCCCGAGGCTCCAGGGTATAAGGTAAGTTGTTACCAGAACCCAACTATGCTTACACAGTAGAAGCTGGAATCATCTAAGGCCTATCTGGGGGAGGCTGGAGCCAGAGTCTCTGATGCTGTGGAAGAACCCACCCGACCAGAGGAGGGAGATAAAGACCCTGGCCTCTCTCTGCATCCCTTCTACGTCACTTCCTTTTTAGTCTCCCTTTGACCAAAACCAGCTGCAAGCCAGCTGTCACTGGAACCTGGGAAAGGCAGCCTGCAAGCATCAGTCCCACTCCCACACCCACACATACCTCCACTTCTGAGTTACAGTGCAGAGCAGGCTAAAAGTAAAAAGATAGTCCTCCAGCGTCGGAAGATTTCCCTTCAATTTTCTTTTGTTTATCTTCTCCTTGATAATTCATTTCCAGCATATTGCGTACATCAGAGAATGAGTTATAATGGCAGTTTCAAAGTGTTTAATGACACTGAATTGTTTTTTCCTCTGCTGACAAGAAAAGATCGACTTGGCTGCTGTGAAGATTTCAGGGATGAATATAATACAGGAAATGTCAATAAAAATTTTAAAAGCAGCCACTTTATGGGATGGTGGTTCCTGCATAATAAATACGCCAAACAGCCCGATCTTTGGGGTACAAAGAAGGATTGGTTTGACTGTTTTTTTAATAACTGCTGCAAACCATATCCAGTAGAAACTGTTTTTTCCTCTAAATATCTGGCTTTAATTTTTTATCTCTACCCCATTCCAAAATTATTCAGTTACTTTCCATGATTAAACAGTGACATTCCAAGGTATAAAATTTAGCTGATTAATTTTTCTCCAGCTATCTTGAAAATGTTCAAGCCAATAGAATGCATAAAGAAGAATACAGTGATTGCCATATGCCTTTTATTTATATTTGCTAATTATATATGTATACTAATAGTATTTATATATACATGTACACAGTTTCTTCTTTCTATTTGTGTGTGTTTAACTTCATATGAGCTAGGTACTATTGCTATCACAATTTTGCAGCTGAGGAAACTGAGGCACACAGAGGTTAAATAACCCTCCTGAGATTATAAAGCTAAAGCTGGGATTAAACCTAGATTTTCTAGTTCTAGAAATTGTGTTCTTAACCATTATATTATATGGGTATTTCGTGGAATGACTGATATGATTTGGCAACAAAGTCAAGCTCAAAAGTTAAAAATTATATATTTTTATGTGTTTTCCCTATATTGCATATTTTCTGGCTTTATTGAGGTATGATTGACAAAGATTGTATGTACTTAAGGTATACAATGTGATGATGATATGACACACATGTACATTTTAAAATGATTACCACAATCAAATTAATTAACATATTAATCACACCATATAGTTACCTTTTTGCGTGTGGTGAGAATACTTAAGATCTATTATCTTAGTAAATTTCAAATACACAATTACGTGTACATGTATACGTTATTGTTAACTATGTATATAATCTATTTAAAAGTAAGTTGTAGGCATTATGGCAATGTTTCTCTAAAAAATATAAAATGCATCTCTTAAGAATAACAAGGCCAGCCTCACGCCTGTAGTCCCAGCGCTTTGGAAGGCCAAGTTGGAAGGATCCCTTGAGGCCGGGAGTTCAAGATAAGCCTAGGCAACACAGTGAAACCCCACCTCTACCAAGAAAAAAAGAATTAAAATTAGTTCAAGATGAGCCTGGGCAACACAGTCATACTCCATTTCTACCGAGGAAACAATAAAATTAAATTAAAAACAAAAATTTAGAATTTAAATTTTAAAATATAAATTATAAAATTTTATAAACATTTTATAAAATTAACTGGGCACACTGTCATGTGTCTGTAGTCCCAGCTACTTGGAAAGCTGAAGCAGGAAGACCTCTTGAACCCTGGAGTGTGAATTTGCAGTAAATTTTGAACATGCCACTGCACTCCAACCTGGGTAATGGAGCAAGACACTGTCTCTAAAAAAAAAAAAAAAAAAAGAATACCACATACCATTACCACTCTCCGAAAATACACAATATTTTTTGGAAGTGTTTATAGAAATTTGGGAAATTTTTGGAAATGTGGAAAATTACAAATCATTTCATAATACTATCTTATATACAAATCATATTTAAGTTCTCTCAATTGGCCATGTAATTTATTTTGGATATATAGTCAGATATTATGTCCAAAACTGTATGAATTTTTTTCTACCTAGTTCACCAGTCATTTCAATATATGATTGGATTCACTTATTTCTATTTAAACTCCAATTGAGAATTTTCTTTTTCATTCTTTAGATTTAATTATTTTTTAATTTTTAATATAGAGTTCAAATATCAAAATACTCAGAAAAACATCACTCCCATTCCTATTCCTCCAGCTCATTTTTATGAACTCTCTAAAACATTATCCTGTCTTTATCATTTACTTTTCCAGTGTTTATGTGGGTATAGACATAAATATACACACACACACACAGATATATAGTATTTCCATTTTTGCCACCAAAGTAGAACTACTTTTATATCTTTTCACAGAGATTTTTCTTATTCCCTTTGAACCAACAGTTCCCAGTCTTTTTGGCCTCAGGGACTGGTTTCTTGGAAGACAGTTTTTCCATGGAGCGGGATGGGGTAGGAAGGGATGGGGCCTGCGCAACCTAGATCCCTCACATGCACAGTTCACAATAGGGTTCATGCTCCTATGAGAATACTCCAAGGTCCCTGGCCTGGGGATTGGGAACCCCTGCTTTAAACAACAACAATTTATTTTGTCATAGTTCTGAGGGCTAAAAGCTGGAAATGAAGGTGTCAGCAGGACCTTGCTTCCTCTGAAGGATTTAGAGAGGAATACTTCCTTACCTTTTTTAGCTTCTGTTGCCAGCAATCGCTGGCATTTCTTGCTTTGTAGTTGCATCACTCCAGCCCTTTCGTCTGTCTTCACAGAGTCTTCTTTCTGTCTTCCTCTGCATCTCTTGTCTTCTTACAAGGAAACCATTCGTATTGGATTTAGGGCCCAACCTAATCCATTATGACTCCTCTCAACTAATTATATCTGCAGAGACCTGATTCCCAAATAAGACCACATTCTGAGAATCCAGCTGGACATGACTTTTTTAGTGATACTATTCAGTCTACACCCTTTTACTCTCTGGTCCAATGAAATTATATTCTTGCAATGTACAAAATGCATTCACCTCCATCCAAAAGCTTAACCCATTCTAGCCTCAGCTTCTAATCCAAAATCTCATCCATGTACAACTACATAAAAAAAGTCCAGGCCGGGCGCGGTGGCTCAGCCTGTAATCCCAGCACTTTGGCAGGCCGAGGCGTACGGATCACGAGGTCAGGAGATCCAGACCACGGTGAAACCCTGTCTCTACTAAAAATACAAAAAATTAGCCGGGAGCGGTGGCGGGCACCTGTAGTCCCAGCTACTCAGGTGGCTGAGGCAGGAATGGTGTGAACCCGGGAGGCGGAGCTTGCAGTGAGCGGAGATCCTGCCATTGCACTCCAGCCTGGGCGACATGCGAGATTCCATCTCAAAAAAAAAAAAAAAAAAAAAAAAGTTCCAAAATCTCACCTTCTAAATCATCTAAGTCCGGTATGACTGAGACTCTGGTGGAAAACAAGTTATCTGACTCCATAATAGAAAGATGGGACAGGCATAAGATATCCCTTTCATTTTTCTCAGCAGTAGGCTTTTAAATAGCCAACTCTAGAAAATAAAGAAGAACCTACATGATCTCTCCTCACATGAATCTATTCTCACATGAATTTATAACCGTGAAAAGGGTTCCCCTAAAATAACAATATAAACGCTTACTGCTGTTTAAAAATTGAGGGACTTCGGCCGGGCACAGTAGCTCACGCCTGTAATCCCAGCACTTTGGGAGGCGGAGGCGGGCAGATCATGAGGTTAGCAGATCCAGACCATCCTGGCTAACACGGTGAAATCCTGTCTCTACTAAAAATACAAAAAATTAGCCGAGCGCGATGGTGGGTGCCTGTAATCCCGGCTACTCCGGAGGCTGAGGCAGGAGAATGGCGTGAACTCGGGAGGTGGAGCTTGGAGTGAGCCGAAATCAAACCCACTGCACTCCAGCCTTGCTCCGTCTCAAAAAACAAACAAACAAACAAAAAATTTGAGGGACTTCATTTCCAACAGTTTCCATCAACAGTCTGTTTTCATGCAGTAATCTACTAACTTTGTTGGAAATGAAGACGACGTAAATCATTAACCTAGTTGGCTGTTTTGTTGTTCAGGTTATTTGAAATGTGCAAATTACAATAAAATGAAAGTTAACAGGAAATCCATTATATCTCTTCTTTATGTCTTTCTTCACTGATGTCTTACTGTTTAAACGACCACTATCAGGACCTTTTTCTAATTAATGTTCTTGATAAGCCCGTGATTTGGTGTTACTTGCTACATTCTAGTTAACTTGATGTGTATAGACGTCACTTCCAAACTATGTTTGAGGATTCTCCTGCCAAAGAAGGTAACCAGTGTGGGACTGTATTCAAATCTACATTTAATTTGTTTTAAACATTGTTGCTGAAGAAAAATAAAGAAAAGAAAATAGGTGCTACAGGATCATGTCAAAAATGACTCCATATTGATTGAGAAGTTAAAATCCAGTAAGGTTTTACTTGTGATTCTGTTTCCATGAATGAAACACTGATTCCAAAACAGCCAGGAGAGAGAAGAGGCCACACATGTCTTAAATTTTTTTTTTTTTTTTTTTTTTTCTAATTCACACTTAATGCGTCATTCGTATTTGGACTGTGAGCAAGCCAGCTCCTCCTCTGCCAATTCAATGTAGCTTGTGTGACAGTCGCCAGAGAGCTGAGTCCAACTCCCTGTGCCACTGTGGCTAAGGCTTATTGTACTAAAGTTGTGGCTGTATTTAAATGGATAACCAGGATTTATTGGTTGCTTGGTTCTCTCTGCAATCTTTCTCTGTCTTCAATGCTAGGCCACCCAAGTACCTCCTTGGAGAGCTTTGCCGTTTCCCCCTTGAAATTCCACCCAGAACACTTTAAAAGATCACTATAGTATTGTGGCATGGCACAAAAAGAAGTTGTGTCTGGTTCACATATAGGTAGGGGCTAATGCCACTCTGAAGAAACAGGTTTGAAATTTGAAGAGCTTAGGCAAAAACCTGCAAACCTAAACCCAACAAGGAGACTGAACAATGGCTGGCAGCAAGTTCAAAGGAATCAAAGTATGCACCCATTAAACATTTACTTCGTTTTTGAGCCTTTAGTTTTATCTTGGGAAAGCTATTTAAATGTCAAGAATTCAGATTATTTGGAAGGTTAAGGATTTAATATATATTTTTTGTTTTCTAAAGTGTTTACAAGAGTCTTGGTGGTTTATTTTCTTTAAGCCACTTTAAAAAGCTCAAGCAAGAGTAATAATTACTTTAAGAAAATTAAATTTGGCTATCCTTCAACTTAATTATAGAGCTTTGATTTTTTTCTCCTTTTTCTCTATCTATATATCTATCTATCTGGCTATCTATCTGGCTATCTATCTAGCTATCTATCTATATTCCTCTATCTAACAGAAACTTAGAAAAATGTTAGAAGTGAGCCAGATGTGAGCCAGATGTGTTGACTCATGCCCGTAATTCCAGCACTTTGGAAGGCCAAGGTGGGCAAATCACTTAAGCTCAGGAGTCCCAGACCAACCTGGGCAACTTGGCAAAACTGCATCTCTACAAACAAAACAAAACAAAACAAAAAAGAATAGAAAAGAAAATTAGCTAGGCATGGTGATGCGTTTCTGTAGTCCCAACTACTCAGGAGACTGAAGTGGCAGGATCGCTTGAGCCAAGGTAATAGATGTTGTAGTGAACCAAGATTGTATCACTGCACTCCAGCCCGGGCAATAGAGTGAAACCTTGTATCAAAAAAATAAAAAAAAAAATAAATAAATAAATAAGATGTGTTGTTGATAAGCCTAGATACTACAATAAGCTTGAATTTGAGGCCAACAGGGGCATTTTATTCCACTTTCCCTGTGAGTTGAACTTACTCACCTAGTCACAAATTGGAAAACTGACAACTGCAAGCCTCCTCTGCAGGTTCTTCTAGTCTGCCCTGGAGGGCTAACCACAAGACAGAGATAACTCCAGGTGGACCATTTCAACAACAAAGCACCAAATAGGAAGAGACATAAAGCATCTGCAAACAGACTTATCCAACCCAACCATCTGACTTCCCCAGTGCAGGGCAGGGTCCCACAGTTTCATTTTGGCAGGGTGCATGCAATCCACCAAACATTTTATAAAATAATGTGTACCCTTTCCTTATTTTGGAGTTTTCCCTGGAAGGCAGGTTCCCAGCCAAAGACTATGTGTTCCAGTCCACCTCTTGCCTCCAGGTGTAATCATATGACTATTTTTTCACTAATGGAATATTAATAGAAAGTATGTATGTCAGTTCTGAACCATGATGCACCTTATTCTCCATCTCTTTCCTTTTCTCATTGGGTACTTAGAGGTAGACATTTTCGAGACCCTAACAAATGGTGGAGCCATTCAAGGGAGGGGTCTACATTCTTAAGCCACTTTATGAAAGACAGTTAGATCTAATGGCATGGTACTGGTACTGTTACATGAGTGAAAAAGGGTATCTCCATTGTGCTGAGCTAAGCCATCGAAAGTTGGAGATTTGTTACAACAGCTAGCATTATCTTAATTTACACAGCTACTGTTCTGTAGGGTAGAAGAGAGAGAGAAAGGGGTCCAAACAATGGGTGAGGTTTTCTTTCTAAGATTTCTAGTGGGATAGAAGTTTTTATCAAATAGGCTGAAGTAGATATTAGGAGAGAGAAAAATATATATAACTTCCCTTATAGTAAGTCCCCAAATGCCAAAGGGACTAAGTTAATTTAGCAGTTAAAGTTCAGCCCCTTGGAAGATAGGCAGACAAGTAAGCAGGCTGCCACATAAATCTTCCTGATAGTTTCCTTAGGAGACTAGTTTAAGGGAATTCCAGCAGCTCTAAGACCATTTTTAAGGCTTCTCAGGGTAAAGCAACAGGATGAGTTGAAAAATAAAAAATCCTTCCAGGGATTGATTAAGTTATTTTGGTCTAAGCTGTTGCCAATTGTTTTTGAAAGAAGGCAGAGCATATTTTATATACAAACCTACAAAGGGTAGGCTTTGAAATGGGATAACACTGGAATTGCAGAATTTTCTTCTTGATGTAGTCTAGGTATTAATAATCCTTTTAGACTTCCAGCCCATCTGATTTTATAAGGAAAAAATACTTTGAACAGTTTTGAATTCGTCCTGGGTATCATGAAAAGTAACTTCTGAGATACGCAAATGATGGCTTCAGAGGAACTCGGCTTCTGAGTTGTGTGACAATTTCAAGACACGCACACACAAAATTTGATAGCATTTTTCTTCAATATATTTTATATCATATTAATTGATTCATTAAGTTGTTAACTAACAAATATATAGCAAATACCTACCATTTCAAACCCTCTTATAGGTGCTGAGGATACTGAATAAAGAAGACAAAAATCCCCATGCCAGTAGAGTTAAAATCTGCTGGGAAAATAGATGAAAAGAAAGAGATACATTCCAGAATATGCCAGAAGGTTGTTAACAATATGAACACAAATAAAGCAGGCCTCCAACTTCATAAATGTATGGAATATCTTGATTTATGTCACAGAGGCAACTGTTTCATTTAAAAGGCAAACTCTTAGAGATTGCCATCATTCTGGGCAGCCTGCTTTTAATGCCAGAATTTCAAGGGTCTTTTGTGGTTGTCTAATATAGAGAGGAAATTAGAGCTGGTACTTTTTCTTTCTTTCTTTTTTGCCTATTTTTTAAAAACGGGTTTTAAATTTCTTGCTTGAAGGAGCACTTATCTAGCAATAGCAAATGATTTCTTTATCATATAGTCTTTTGAAATGTAAATGCAGAAAATGAAGGTCTCTTTGCTAAGAAGTCCAGGAATGACTCATTTATATTCTCTTGAATTGCTTTTATACCTAAAGAGTTTCTAGCATAGTCATCTGGCAACTGTCATTAACAAAGAGGAGTGACAATTTTCAGGCTTCTGCTGCTGCTTGCTAGCTGTGTGACCTTGGGAAAGTTCCTGAAACTCTCTGAGTCATTTCCTTACCGAAAACATAGAAAGAATAATACCCAGCTCCTTGGGTTACTATAAGAATTAAATGAAATAATGTATTTCCTGGCTTCGCATTCCCTTGGAATATGGTAGCTACTACTATTATTACTACCATTTTTATTATCACACTTACGTCTCAATTTTAAAAGCACGGCAAGTCATGCATGAAGTCCTCTTGATTCTTTATTTTTCAGAATCATAAATTAATGTTCATGTCATTGATTCAAGGACCATTGCTCACAGGATAACCACAAATTGTTGTCAGGTGACAAATTAATTAACTGGTTGGCTTGGAACAGATTTTTTTAAGTGTTTCACTAAATCTCCACTTGCAAAAGAAAATAACATTCTTACTAAGTATAGTTGTGCTTGGAACTTCACAGAAAGTCTTTATATAAGATCATCAAACTGTCTATATTACAATTCACTTAGTACCATCGGCCATATTTATAAGTTGATTGCATATGAATTGGCTGCTATTTTCTAGAGTTAGTCATTAGACCAACTGTCTTACAGTCTGGTTATCTCTGTCATACAGTTACCTCCAAGAAATTATTCTATGTTTACCCAATTTTTAAAACAAAAATATAAGTAGTAATAAACCCTACAAACGTGATTGTATTGTCTGCACTATATATCACTCTCAATCTTTGTAGATACTACATTCTGATTTAATAGTGGAATGCTTCTTTTAGCTGATATATAGAGTAATAGGTGTAGAAAACTCTAATGTTGACTTTTTCTTACCTTTCTGTTTCTGTGAATCGATGGGATTGTTTCCTTTTTCTCTTTTCTTTTCTGGTGTCTCCCTCAACATTCGAAAAAGCTTGTCAGTCGTAAAATTGTAGCATGTAGAAGATGGAAAGGAATTTAGGAGCCCTATATATTTATTTTCTTATTTTAAAAATAAGGAACCTGAGGCTCAGAGCAGTAAAGGGACTTGCTCAAAGTCATAAAGTATGTGGTAAGGTGTTAATAATAGTTATAATAGTTAACATTTATTGATCATTCACTAGGTGTATTGCTTAATCCATTATAGGTATTGTCTTATTTAAACCTTCCAAACATGCTTGTTGCTCATCTATCTTGTTCACTCCTATATCCCCAGTGCCTGGAAGAGTTTCTTGCACAGAGTAGGTGCTCAATAAATACTTGTTGAAAAGATAAATGAATAACAATGTTAACAATGAGAGAACATCATATCCCCATTTTACAGATAATGACACTGAGGCTTAAAAAGGTTAAGTAATTTGTATGAGATTATATAGCTAATGATTGGCAGCATAGAGTCACATCAAGTGTGAGTGACTGTGGGATCCCAATTCTTTTTTTTTTTTTTTTTTTTTGAGGCGGAGTCTCGCTCCGTCGCCCAGGCTGGAGTGCAGTGGCGCGATCTCGGCTCACTGCAAGCTCCGCCTCCCGGGTTCCCGCCATTCTCCTGCCTCAGCCTCCCGAGTAGCTGGGACTACAGGCGCCGCCACCACGCCCGGCTAATTTTTTTTGTATTTTTAGTGGAGACGGGGTTTCATTGTGTTAGCCAGGATGGTCTCGATCTCCTGACCTCGTGATCCGCCCGTCTCGGCCTCCCAAAGGAGGATCCCAATTCTTAACCTCCTTGAAGGGCTGTCTCTGGATTTGTGGCCTAGGTAGGGTTGCAATTTGTAAAAACATGCATTATGAACATTTATTTGTTCATTATTGGATTTAATTTCCTAGGGCACCCAAGTTGTAATGAGTTTTCCTCACTTTTTTGAATGAGGTAGGAAGTGAGAAATGAAATGACCTTGTCTCATTACTAAAATACACAAACAGGTGATGAAAACAATTCATTTGAAATATTCTGTTTTGTATGAAAATAGTCAAAAGATAAATTTGACCATTGATGCTATTATATTTGAATAAAATGATAGAAGCAGGAATGTATTTTATACCACTGGGAATTCGGCAATTGGAAGAACATATTTTATAATATAAAGCTCAAGTTCCTGACATTGTAGGCTTCCAATAATCAGATTCCAAACTGCTCAGCTGATTTCACAAACTTTTTATACTGGTCTGCCTGTTTCTCACGAAGTGACATAATTCATTTCTACCTTCCCCTAGGGTTCACTCCTTCACTGCAATGTTCTCGTCACTCTTTGTCTTTTTGTCTTTTCTCATGTTGTAGCAGGCTTGTTCAATTATTCCTTTCTTCAAAAAGCTTTCCTGAAATGCCTTCAGCCACAGGCAGCTGTCCCTCTTTTGAACAATCATGACACTAATCATTTCACATTTAATCACAGTCTGATATGGAGTTGTCTTTTACTTTCCAGGCTTGACTGCTGTTCTCTACAAATGGATGGCAAAGTCTGCAAGAGAATGAATTGTGTTTTATACTCTCCATCATCAGAACAAAGTGCCTTATGTATGGTGATGGCTCAATGGATATCTGCTAAAAAGGCAAGAGAATTGGATTAAAAAAACATTATTATACTGATACAAGAAATATTTTTCTGCTTGCTTTGTTTTATAAATTATAAATCTTCAGCATGACAAGCTTTGAAATGTAGGCTTCCACCTTGTAAAGAACAGAAAAATAAATTTAATATATTTTTCCTTTTCATCTTTACTGTCGGATAAGAATTTATGTAGTTTAGTGCTTAGAACTTGAAACTGAGCTCTATCTTTATGCATTCTGTCGACCTGACTAATTTGTGGCTGTCTCTCGATTTATGTCTCAATTTCCCATTCTGTTTTCATAAACAACAATAAATGTGTCCTTAGAGGGAGATCTGTGAAATTTAATTTGTGTTTTGGGAGGCCTTTGGGACATTTGTGTGAAAGTGTGTAAAATGCAAATTATCATTATGGATTCTTATACCTTCATTTGCATGTGTTGTTTCTAGTGCAATTCTGAAGGTTGGGAGTATTTTCACCACTTCATTCAAAAAGATTCAACCAAATCGTTTCCTCATAAGCAGGTTGATCCACTTGCGTCATGCTAATCAGTTTTTCATTTTCTGGTCAATTCTTAAAATTGACTGTAGCCAAAATGTTAATTATCAACATAGTAAACCCTGGGCAATCCAGAACACTGTCACTTGCACAGGCAACAAAGTGGAAAATTCCCAGTGCCCCGAACCTTTTTACAGCCCCAATGAGTGACAATCGCTAGCATTTTGGTTAAATCTCAGGCTTTCTGTAAGAAATCACAGCAGGAGATTGCTTTTAAGAAAGAAGTCCTGGGGCTCTCAGCTCAACTAGTCAGGTAAAATCTCTTCCCCCACAGCCTCAGGACTGCCAATTAGTATCTGACATGGCTGCCAAGGAAACGCCAATGCTCAGAGTCCTGATTATTGCCCTCCTCTGAGCAAGAGCCCAGTGAAAAAAATGTTTGGTAATTAGCTCAAGCCAAAGATGCTCAAGACTTGTCTTTCTTTTTCACTGAAGACCAGGATGGTAGTGAAGGAAGCTCCAGTAATTAGCACACAACAGGCAAGATATTTCTCTTCACTTTAAGTCCTTCTTTATATGAGAGTAAGGTCAAATGAAAACTTGTCATGGAAAAGACAATAGTATGAAAAATTAAGGGATTTGCATCTTAATAGGCCTGGGGGGTAAATCTTTCAGAACAGTGATACTAGAAACTGCCTTTTCATGAATTTCTGGGAATTTAGCGACATGGTACTAATCCTATATTTCAGAACTGGGTTCCTGTCTGGCTGTTTAAAGAACAGGAAAAACCAATGTCTATTGAATGTTACTCACTGGGCTATATTCTTTTCATGCATAGACAATCTTTAAAAATTGCCCAATGAAATAGGTACTATCCAGTATCATTTTACCGGCAGGGAAATGGGTAAGGAATTCCTCATAATTATACTTAATGTTTTTTCTTTTCGCCTTTTAAAAAACTTAAGTACACATTTAAAGAACTGTAAAAATGATGCAGGAGTTTTCTTGACCCCTTTATTGGACTTGCGACTGGGGGCCCTGAATACTGGGCCCACTGTGCTCAACCTCTTGCAACTTCTTGCAGGAGGGAGCCCGTGAGTGAGTGAGTCCAAAATTCAGCCAGCCACTGTGGGCACTGGCAGGAGCAGGCTTTGTGCGGATCCCATGGCCAGAACAGGTGTGAGTGATGAAGTGAGGGATCCAGCCAGCTGCTTTGTGTGGCAGGAGCATGCTCCATGCAGGCCTTGCAGTGGCACCCAATGAGAGAGACAGGGGGGTGCCTGCAACCTCCAAAGCCCCCCAGGGCACGTTACGATACTCTCTTATTTCTGCTGTTCATGGACAGCAGTGTGTTATCAGCCCAGTGAGCCCCTTGCCTTGTGGTGTGGGGCGGCTGCTCTCCACCAGACAGGACAAAGGGCCAGTGGGACAGTCTTTTTTGAGTACCTGCACTCAGTGAGTCCTGAACTCTTGTCCGATGTCCAACAAAAATTAGGTCACATGGATCACTTGTTGGATGGTAGAGGTGGAGAATTTTATTTAGTGATGGAGATGGCTCTCAGCGGAGTGGGGAGCTGGAGAGGAAGGGCAGATAATCTTCCCTGAATTCTGGCCATCTCTGGCTGGCTCCTCTGAAGTCCAGCCATCCCTCTGAAGTCAAGTCACCTCTCTCCAGTCGAGCCACTTCTCCCTCTCTACTGACTGAGTCTGGAGTCTTTATAGACACAGGATGGGTGGCAGGGCGGGCCACAGGTCGTTTTCGAAATGATAAAATCAATTTTATCATTCAATTGATAAAAATACATTATTCAACAAGAACCAATTGGGAGAGATCAGGCAAACAGGGATAGTAGGTCTCACTTTGGGCTACAGGTTTCAGGGTTTTCAGGTCAAAGGTGGGGTTTTCTGGAGACCTACCTCTGTCCGCCTAGAATTTCTCTGCCTACTGCATCTGTCAGAAATAATGACTAAATTTTGACAAAACTGTTAAAGAAATTTTGGAGGTGGTAGTAAATTGATCAGTTATATGAGACAGACTTTAAATTTTACGTCAAGGCAGATGAAGATAAGCCAAAAAATGGTGAGGATGAAAAGGGAATTAAACATTAAAAGAGAAAAGATTCCATGGATTTATCAAACATAAGTACTAGAAGGCACAATAAGCTATTTTCAACATGGAAGTGCCTAAAGTAGCAAGTTTTGTAAAGTAGAAAATATACTAGGAAAGTTGTTAAACACTTTGTGTTAGTCAGGGTTCTCTTAGAGGGACAGAACTAAACGAGGGACAGAAATAAACTGAAAGTTTAGTAAGTGTTAACTTACATAATCACAAGGTCCCACAATAGGCTGTCTGCAAGCTGAAGAGCAAGGGGAGTCAGTCCGAGTCCCAAAACTGAAGAACTTGGAGTCCGATGTTTGAGGCTAGGAAGCATCCAGCATGGAAGAAAGAGGTAGGCTGGGAGGCTAGCCCCAGTTCTCATTTTCACATTTTTCTGCAGGCTTTATCTTCGCTGGAAGCTGATTACATTGTGCCCACCCAGCTTAAGGGTGGGTCTGCCTTTCCCAGTCCACTGACTCAAATGTTAATCTCTTTTGGGCAACACCCACAGAGATAAACCCAGGATAAATCCTTTGTATCCCTCAATCCAGTGAAGTGACATTCAGTATTACCCATCACAAGTCCACCCCTTGTCAACTTGAACCGATACACAACTCCTGAGATCATACATAATCTTCAAATAAAGACAATAATGAAGTCATAATTATGCCTAATGTAGTACAACTATCCTTCATACAACTGGAAATGCACCAATCCCCAACCCAAATACTTGTACATAAAGTTAATACTTAAATGCTATATGAAGTCAATAAATCTTGTGTCACATCATAAAGGAAAAGGAAATAAAATGAAGATATTTTCTTAGTACAAGTGTATACCTGACATATATGTTTTTAACAAAAGAGTGAGGAAATATTCATGACAATTTCAGTCCTCATTTCTGCAGCTGGTCATATGCTCATAGCTGGTTTTGATGACTGCCTTTTTCCACTACCAATTCTGTATCCCCTTTGCCTTCAGCAAGCATCTCAGCAGGTCATGGTTTTTTTTTTACCTGGTGGAGTGACCCAAACCTTCATACCTGAAGGGTCTGGACCATTTGTAGTCCTGGATTGGGCTGTTGTAGTTTCCCATTGACCTTAATCACAGGGCATGGTAATACTAAGAGACACCCTAATGGATCCCCTGTATTCCACATACACTCTTCCTTACCTCCATTATAGAATAGTATACTGATTTCATCCTGATAGTCCAGGTCAATCACCCCAGCCAACACTCTTAAGTCCCTTCTTAGCCTGTTGTCTTAAAAGTAGGAGGAGCTCAAAGTGTCCAGGTAGCAATCCTAAATATCAGTTTAATCGAATTGTTGTCTCCCGGTGGCAGCGTCCCTCCCTCTGGAACTAAGAACGTTAGACCGTCAGAACATAATGTCGCAGGAACAGAAAGCACAAATTTTGCTAGTGGGTCCCTAGGGGTGATGGTGAGTGCCACTTCCACTTCCACCCCTTGATTCCTGGACCCGTGCATCCTGGCTATGGGAGTAATAGTACCATATATTGGATGCTGATTCAGAGCATACATGGCCTTCTGTAGAACTTTGCCCCAGCCTTGCAAAGTATTGTCACCTAGTTGGCATTGTAATTGTGACTTCAAAAAGCCATTCCACAATTTTATCAATCCAGCTGCTTCAGGATGATGGGTAACATAGTAAGACCAGTGAATTTCATGAGCATAAGCCCAGTGCTGTATTTCTTTAGCTGTAAAGTGAGTACCTTAGTCAGAGGCAATGTTGTGTGGAATACCATGATGGTGGATAAGGGGTTCTGTGAGTCCATAGATGGCACTCTTGACAGGAGAATTGTGTGCAGGATAGGCAGACTTATATTCAGAGTAAGTGTCTATTTCAGTGAGGACAAACCTCTGTTCTTTCCATGATGGAAGAGGTCCAGGTAGTTGGCTGATTACCCCAAGGAATGGTGCCATATGGAGGGCTTAGTGTTGGTCTCTGTTGCTGGCAAATTGGGCACTCAGCAGTGGCCATAGCCAGGTCAGCCTTGGTGAGTGGAAGTCCATGTTGCTGAGCCCATGCGTAACGTCCATCCCTGCCACTTTGGCCACTTTGTTCATGGGCCCATTGGGTGATGACACGGTTGTCTGGGCAAGGAGGCTGAGTGGTTTCCATAGAATGGGTCATCCTATCCACTTGATTATTAAAATCCTCCTCTGCTGAGGTCACCTATTGGCAAGCACTCACATGGGATACAAATATCAGATTCATGAGACCTATTCACTATAATGAGAATAGCACAGGAAAGACCAGCCCCTATGATTCAATTATCTCCTCCTGGGTCCCTCCCACAACACATGGGAATCCTGGGAGATACAATTTGAGGTTTGGGTGGGGACACAGCCAAACCATATCATTCTGTTCCTGGTACCTCCAAATATGTTCTCACATTCCAAAGCTAATCATATCTTCCCAATAGTCACCCAAAGTCTTAACCCATTTCAGCATTAACCCAAAAGTACACAGTTCAAAGTCTCATCTGAAATCAGGCAAGTCCCTTCTGACTATAAGCCTGTAAAATCAAAAGCAAGCTAGTTTCTTCCTAGATACAATGCAGGTACAGATATTGGGTAAATACAGCTGTTCCAAATGGGACAAATTAGCCCAAAGGGGTTACAGGACTCATGCAAGTCCAAAATGCAGCACGGAAGGCAAATTTTAAAGTTCCAAAATGATCTCTTTTGACTCCATGTCTCACATCCAGGTCACACTGATGCCAGAGGTGGGTTCCTATGGTCTTGAGCAGCTCCACCCCGGTGGCTTTGCAGGGTGTAGCTTCCCTCCCAGCTGCTTTCATGGGCTGGTGTTTAGTGTCTGCAGCCTTTTGAAGCACACGGTGCAAGATGTCAGTAGATCTACCATTCTGAGGTCTGGAGGAGAGTGGCTTTCCTCTCAGAGATCCACTAGGCAGTGGCCCAGTAGACACTCTGTGTAGAGGAGCTCCAACCCCACAGCCCCACATTTTCTTCCTGCACTTCCCTAGCAGAGGTTCTCCATGAGGGCCCCTCCCCTGCAGCAAACTTTTGCCTGGGCATGCAGGCATTTCCATACATCTTCTGAAATCTAGGTGGAGGTTCCTAAACCTCAATTCTTGCCTTCTGTGAACTGGTAGGCTCAACACCATATGGAAGCTGCCAAGACTTGGGGCTTCCAACATCTGAAGCCACAGCCTGAGCTGTACATTGGCCCCTTTCATGGCTGGAGTAGTTGGGACACAAGGCACCAAGTCCCTAGGCTTCACACAGCACAGGAACACTGGGCCAGGCCCATGAAACCACTTTTTCTTCCTGGGCCTCCAGGCCTGTGATGGGAGGGGCTGACATGAAGGTCTCAGACACACCCAGGAGACATTCTTCCCATGGTCTTGGGGATTAACTTTAGCTTCCTTCTACTTATGCAAATTTCTGCAGCCGGCTTGGATTTATACCCAGAAAATGAGTTTTTCTATTCTACTGCATTATCAGGCTGCAATTTTCTGAGCCTTTAGGTTCTGTTTCTCTTTTAAAATGGAATGTTTTTATCAGCACCCAAGTCACCTCTTGAATGTTTTACTGCTTAGAAATTTCTTCCACCAGATATCCTAAATCATCTCTCTCAGATTTGAAGTTTCACAGCAAAATGCCATCAACCCCTTTGCTCCAGTTCCCAACAAGTTCCTCATCTCCATCTGAGACCACCTCAGCCTGGTCCTTATTGTTCAGATCACTATGAGGATTTTTGTTTAAGTCATTCAACAAGTCTCTAGAAGGTTTCAAACTTTCCCACATTTTCCCATCTTCTTCTGAGCCCTCCAAACTGTTCATCTTCTGCCTGTTACCTAGTTTCAAAGTTGCTTCCACATTTTCAGTTATCTTTTTCAGCAATGCCCCACTCCTGGTACCAAAATCTGTACTAGTCAGGGTTATCTTAGAGGGACAGAATTTATGTATACATATGTATATATACACACATATATATAAAGGGGAGTTTTTTAAAGTATTAACTTACATGATCACAAGGTCTCACAATAGGTAGTAAACTGAGGAGCAAGGAGAGCCAGTCCTATTCCCAAAACCGAGGAACATGGAGTCTGTTGTTTGAAAGCAGGAAGCATCCAGCATGGGAGAAAGATATAGGCTGGAAGGCTAGGCCTGTCTCTCATTTTCATGTTTTTCTGCCTGCTTTGTCTTTACTGGAAGCTGATTAGCTTGTGCGCACCAGATTTAGGATGCACCTGCCTTTCCCAGCCCACTGACTGAAACGTTAGTCTCTTTCGGGCAACACCCACACAGACACACCCAGGATTAATACTTTGTATCTCTCGTTTCAATCAAGTTGACACTCAGTATTAACCATCACATTCTTCAAATACACACACACACACACACACAAACACACAAAATACACACACAGAGATACACTTAAAACTGTCATATTGCAAAAGGTTGACATTAGTATTTTGGTAATAAGTTTTGACATCCACCAATATTGCATACATTATTCCACTGACAATGAACACAAACAGTGAAAGAGAAAACTGTAGGGAGTCTTGTTTCATCTATGCCTTCCCACTTGTCTATTAGTGAATAAACTGAGGAACAGAGAGGATATAATTAGTCTAAGTCACACAAGTGGTTATCAGCGGGACTGGGATGAGAATGCAGGTCTTTTGGCTTTCAGTGTAAATTTTCTGTAGCTCAATCCTGTTTCTGAACTTCTTCACAGATGCCCACAATAGTTAAATGTATCCAAATTTTCTTCTGTTTAGGTTGACTGTGTAGTAAAACCCCAGCATAGACTTCTTTCACTGGTGCTGAAACATGTATATAAGATCTGTTTATACTTCTAAGAGTTTTACGATGGGGGAATAAAACAATACGAAAGATGATAAAATATTGAAGAAATAACAAAGGCTAAGAAAAGCTCAAAATTTTTATAGTAGTTATTCATATATTTTTAGTTGTACATAAAAATCAAGCCACACCTGTCCAACTTCTTTCTTAACTCTCTCTTTTTTTTTAAGATTTTTTTCTTTTTAAATTTATTTAAATTTCTGGAGATGGAGCTTGCACAATTCCTCTCCTCTTTTATTTTTTAACTTTTATTTTAGGTTCAGGGGTACGTGTGCAAGTTTGTTATATAGATAAATTGTATGTCATGATGATTTGGTGTCAGGATTATTTCGCCACCTAGGAAATAAGCATAGTACCCAATAGGTAGTTTGTTGATCTTTATCCTCCTCCCACCCTCCACTCTCTGTCCTGCATTAGTTTGCTAAGGATAATGGCCTTCAGCTTCATCAATATTGCTGCAAAGGACGTGATCTCGTTCTTTTTATGGCTGTGAAGTATTCCATGGTATATACGTATCACATTTTCTTTATCCAGTCTACCACTGATGGGCATTCAGGATGACCTCATGTATTTGCTATTGTGAATAGTACTGTGATGAACACATGCATGCGTGTATCTTTATGGTAGAATGATCTACATTCCTTTGGGTATATACTGAATAATGGGATTGCTGGGTTGAATGGTAATTCGATTTTGAGTTCTATGAGAAATTACCAAACTGCTGTCTACAATGGCTGAACTAATTTACATCCTATCGGCAGTGTGTAAGCATTCCCTTTTCCCTACAATCTCACCAGTATCTGTTATTTTTTGACTTTTTAATAATAGCCATTCTGACTGATGTGAGATGGTATCTCATTGTGGTTTTAATCTGCATTTCTTTAATGATTAGTCCTCTGCACTATGGTCCTCCATGCTTCTCTTTTGATTCCCATTTAAAGCAATTACTTTTTATTTGTCCACAACCATTTTCTGCATCTCAACCTCAATCCTGATTCATAATTTGTTTGCTTTCGACTTTTGGATTATTTCTCCTTTTCGGTTTCTGAAATTAGGCATCTTTAATTATTGCTGCAGTCTCATAGCCTCCATCTAATTAATGTTGCAAAATTCCAGTCTGTATTCTGAGCAATTTCCAAAGTAAACATGAATAGGTGTATGTTTTACATATTAATCAGGAGAAGTAGAATAAGAAACCGGGACTAATGTTAAGATAGTTAAGTTTTTCTAGTTCTACTAATTGCTATCTGACCTTATACATGCAGTATTTCTTTTGGCATGCATACTCTCTAAAGTAACTTTTAAGAACTATCATTCTATAATACTTTATGTTGTAGGTCAGTGGTAGACAACTATGATATAAAATACAGCTAATTTTGGGAGAAAAAACGAATAGATTAATATGTAAATTCTTTATCCACTTTTTTAAACTAGTTCATGGGAATATTTGGTTCAGATTAAGTCAAGTTTATAGATATTTATCTCCAAATTGATAAAAAAAAAATCCATCTTGACCTGTGGCCTCAAATTATACTTCAGATTCCTGAACTATGTCACAAACTAGTGACAACTACAAATGGCCAACACTTACAACTATGTGTGTTACTTAGTGTAAAAATTGACTATTGGCAAACAAATTATACTAATAAGTCAATTGCCAAATATTTTTGCAGAAATGCAACAATGTTTGATTTTTTAGATTGATAATCAATTTTTTTTGAGTGAATGAAATCTGTTGTGTGTCTCCTTTGTTCTGGGCCTCTGCTGTGGACTATAGGAGGCAGAAGCAGGGCATGAGGGAGAAAGTAAGCAGTGCAAAGTCACTGTTTTTAGGGGAAGACTTTGAGGAGATCTGTCTAAAGTTTCAAATGCATCTCCCATGCCTTTAAAAACTGTTGGAACAGGAGATGTGGTGTTTCCTATAGATTATTGGTTTGAAAAATGAAAAAGTAGGGAAAAGAATGAGATTTTCTTGATTTCTCTCCAGTAAAATTTTCAGGTAATTTGAGTATAACTTAGCCAAAAAAATCAGGAGCAGTATCACGAGATGCTCAGGGGCAAGTGACCATCAGTAATAGACATACGTTAAGTTAGAACAACGGAGTAGCAGGAGAGAGGAATTCAGTAGGAATCTCTTGGAAGTTTTCAGAAGTGGCTTAAAGAGAAAAAGAATCAGTTTTATCTTCTTCTGGTGTAGAGTAGCAAGCTAGCTTCTATCAGTACAATATTGCTCATAACTTCTATATTCCCTTATCTCTCCTCTCTCCTGCTTAGACTCTAGTAGTATCAATACAGTAACTAGCAAAGAAAGTCGAAAAAGAAGAGAAGCCACAATTTCCCCTCCTTCTCACTGGCTACCACCTTGTATTATAACCTAGTTAGTGGAGGGGAAATTATTTACGGCTAAGAAGAATTCCACTAATTATTACAATTAGACTGTAATTAATAAAGCACAACTATGCAACTTTACATACAGTAAGAATATCTTACCCAGGGAAGCAAAGATGTTATGGGCCTTCCAGAGTTTTTACATTGCAATGGGACAGATTGCTTCTACTGAAAAAGGTTTAAAAAGTTGGTGGAAATAAAATTAATTTGTTTGTTGTCACAAACCATGCCATGCTTGTTCAACATAATGGGTACGTATGTTATCTTAATTTTACACATAGAACTTTTAATTTTTAAATTACATTTCTTGTTGAATGGACTTGACCTTCTTTCTAAAGATTTCCTTCAGGAAATCCTCTGGTTTCTATACTGATATGGATCAATTGCTTTCTGCTCAGGTAATTTTCTGAGCTGTCTTTGAAATGAAGCACTGGGTTAGGTCCACCATTTCTTTCTTATCTCTGTATTTCTCTTCTGCTTTGTGAAGAAGGCATGTGGGGGCACAAAATTTTCCGAGACCTTACCAATTTTTCAATGATTGTTTACCTGTTCACATGAGTGACTGTCCAGCTGAGTATAGAATTTAAACTCAAAATTACCTTCCTTCAGAATTTTAAATTATTTTATCCGATGATGCTATAAAAGGGTATACACATGGGTATATATATGTGGGTGTATACATATGTGTATATACATGGGTATGCATATGTATAAGTAAATATATATACATATATGCACTTGTATACTGCCACACACAAATACATATATGTGTGTATGTATGCCTGTGGGTATATGTATATGCTTACATATATGTGTGTACACATATATACACACATATGCATACATATATACACATATATACCCGTATACACACACACATATATATGTCCAGCTATGTACAACATGATGACATTTTGTTCAACAATGGACTGCATATATGATGGGAGCCCCTAAGATTATAACATTGTATTTTTACTGTCCCGTTTTTATGTTTAGATATGTTTGCATAGACAAATACTTACCATTTGTGCTACAGTTGCCTACATTATTTTGTACAATAACATGTTTACAGAAGCAATAGGCTATGCCATATAACTTAGGTGTGTAATAGGATATATTATCTAGGTTTGGGTGAGTACACCCTAAGTGATGTTCACACAACAACGAAATTGCCTAAGAACCATTTCTCAGAATGTATCCCCATCATAAGGCAAGGGATAAATATATGTATCTAGTCCTCTTTGAAAGTGAACTTTGAAAGCTCTTTTAACATTTTCCCATGTGAAATTTCAGAAGGATGCTTTCAATATGGGTATTCATTCATTCATCTTGCATGGTACGTTAAGTACTATTTCACACATTGGTCTTGTTTTCATATCTAACCATATCAAACCTCAGGTATGTCTGGGGTTCTGTAAGCAAGAAAGTTTCCCACATAGAATTCTTCTTTGACTAGGTTTTGTATTGCAACTTTCTCCATTTTGATAGATGCATCAGTTTAAACACATTTACTTTTCATCTTCAGACATTTGTCTAAACTGTTTGTCACTAAAGGCATATCCTCAATTTGCATCTATGTCTTAGGTTTAGTTACATCTTTATTTCCTTAATTCCTTTCACTTAGTTCAGGGAAAAATAAGAGAAAAAGTCATGTACTCATACTCAGTTTGTCATTTTGGTCCAAAAGTCTCAGAGCAGTTTTATTATTGTTTTAACTCTTCTCTGAACTTTTTCACAGACTGAAGAGAGCAATACCACATTGTATAGAAGATATGCCCTGACAATAAATTTTTTTTTTAAATTGCTAGATCAGTGTGGATCAGTGTTTTATAATTTTTTTAAATAGAAAGATATGTAGTTTTGAAATAGTGTTTTTATTTCTTTGATTTTTGCAGCTTAGTGGTCTTGTGATTTATAATAAAGCTAGACCCTGAAATTTTGGCCTGGTGGAAGTTAACCAAAGGAATGACTACTACCAGCCTGACAAAAATTATTGAAAAGCTTATTTAGTCTAGTTATGAAGAAGGATGAACAAAAGTAGTTCAAATTTGCCCTCTCTATTATAAACTAATGGCACGTAATTAAATTTCACCTCCACTTGAAACTTAACAGTGACTATTCTTTAGAATACTATGCCTAAATTGCACATACTGGAAATTTTAAATCACAACGGGCCAAGTCCCATTCTCTCCCTCGAACTCTACAATTTGATTTTTCCATTTCATGTTGGACAACATATTTAACACATCTAAAATTTTTCATCTGACATTTCATCCCGTAAATACTCTTCCTGTGGCCTTCCCTATTGCAGTAAATGGTAATCCCACTCTTTCTTTTATTTTGCCCCCAAATCTTGGAATGCTTCTTGCCTTATTCTGCCTTACATCTCATGCCTCATCCAGTAACAAATCTCTTTACTTTTACCTTTAGGTTGCACACAGAGTTCAAACATCTTACCACATTCATTGCCAGCTCCCTTATCCAAACCATGGTTTTCTTCTCCCCAGACTATTCTAATAGTTTTCCCAGTAGTCTCCCTACTCCGTTTTTGGCCCATCTCATTCCCTCCTTAACAAGCAGTGAGGGTGATCCTGCTAAACTATAAGTCAGATCATATCACTTCTTGGCTCACAACCCTGCAATGGTGACTATTTCACTTTTCAGAAGGAAAGATGAAATCACTACAACGACTTATAAGCCAACATGATCTGGTGGTTCTCACATATTTCTCTGACTTTATCTCTTATACCGCTGCCTTGTTTATTTTGCTCTAATCATCTGACCTCCACACTTTGCATTAAGAAAACCTGGTATGTTCATAGCTTTGGGGCTTTGCCACTTACTGTTGCACCTCCCCATATATGTCTTTTTCAAATACATCCCATTTACTCTCATTCTTCAGGTTCTTACATAAACGTTACCTACTGAATAAGACCTTCCGTGGGCACTCAGTTCAAAACTCAACTCGCATCTCATGTTTTCTATTTATCTTCTTTGTTTGTCCCTCATTTTTTTTCCTGTGTTACTTATCTTGTTTTTTGTTTGTTTCCTCTAGAAGGATTTAATCTTCATGAAGGTAGGAATTTTTCTTATGTTTTGTTGATTGTCAAATCTCCAGCATCTAGAATAATAATTGGGACATAGTGGTACTCAGTAAACATTTCTGGAAAAAGGAAAAAATGAAGGGAGGAAGGCAGGGGGAAAATTGTAAGAACTTTATATTGGATTTCATTCTAAATTGGGTATGAAGGGAGGCAATTTAACCTATTTCTTAAAAGCCACCCTTAGTTTACTTCCAACAGAGAATATCTTTTATGGGAAATCACATATTTTTTAACAGTCTGTATTTTGGATTGGACACAGTAAGAATAGCATATTCTACAATTGTTACATGGGAGTAAAATCTAGAAATCATGTCTACTTGCCTGTACCTGAATTGGATATTGGCAAATCTATGAAAGGAATTTAGTACCTACCAGGCTATTCAGCATAAGTTGTGAAAAAAATTCATATTTTCAAAGGAAAGAATAAAAAGTTTTAGTTAAGAATCACTGTAGAACTTTTCAGGACCATAAAAAGGAAAATATCATTTGATTTTGAATTGGGCCATATTTTGATATTGATATATACATTCTCTAAAAATGCCTTCAAAATTTTCCAGTTCCCTCTCAATCCTGTTTTCCCCAGCTCTAACTCTTCTAATTACTTCCAACACATGGTTTACTCCTGACAATGGTAATGAATATCTTTGTTGAGGATAAGGAAATTATGGACAGAAATATTATTTAGACTGTTGCCAACATGTCTTATAACATCAAGTAAATGCCCAGGCTGCAACCATTTAACAGAGTCAGGTTATTCTGAGAGGCTTTGCCAACTAGATTTTCTAGGTTTCTTATTACTTAATAAGAAAAGGCTGTTCTTGGGAACCTGGCATGCCCACCTGATTACTACCATTGAACAAAACAGCACCATCAGAAGTCATATGTATACTTTGGTTTTAAATGACAGGCTTTGCTATCTTAGTCTTTATGAAATTAAAAGTAATGAAAATGACGACCAATCTCAAACATGCCTATACTCTAACATGAGCAGAGCTGTACCATTTTTCCATCTGATATATATATATAGATATCTCTTAAAATTTTGTTACACAATTTTTCTTCTTTTCTTCTTTTAGTACTTTTCTTAAGTACTAAAAACTAAACAGACTTTGCTTCTTCCACAGTTTCCATTTGAATCAGAGTCATGGCTGGCATTTCATCACTTGTCTTAAATGCCTCATACTCTCCTCACAGGCATTTGATTGCAAGATTGCTCAAACTGACATAAACATTCAGACTTCAGGGAGAAAAACCTGAGAACCGAGAACAGAAGATTAGATTATTAGTGCTTTCTTTCAACCTTGACAGTGCCACTTTTGATGAAGGTTGGAAAATTCCTGGCTAAACTTCTTTCTGACTCATTTTGATTAAGCCAGAACATTTTCATAGTGAAATGTTTATATATCACCTAGAGACAGAAAAACTGCTCTTTAAACTGAACTTAAATAAAAAATGATAGTAACAAGAATGTTCACTTGCAATTCTAGGAGATAAAGCAAATATTTGCGGGTGTGATTTTCTTGCTCTTACAGTCACTTAAAAAATAAAGAAACTCAAATTCTCATTGAAACATAGCAACTCATGTGAGGTTTTTTGCCCTGTCTTAGAAAGCTAGAAGTAGAGGCAAATGTACTTGTCTCTTAGAAATTTGGAAACCAGAACTGCTAGTGGATTTAATTAGGGTATTTCTACTAATTTGAGCCAGAATTATGACAAGGGCTTTTTAATTTAATTTACTCAGTAGGACTGCTGTATCATACTGACGATGTGAAAGGCTTATGTTCCATTCATAAAAATTGGCTAAAATTCTTAAGTTGGCAAATAACTCAGCCTCAGAGGGACCGTGCTGCTTTGAAAGATAGCAATGCAGGGATTTTGAAGTGTCAAAAATGAATGAGAAGTACCTTAAAGAAGCTAGCTGGTTTAGTATATGTATCTACCCTTATTTTTATCTAGTTACTAGACAATTTGATTGTCATTCCTAAAGTTCAAAATGCTTTCAATAATGAGATTTTAAAATTAGCTGCTGAGTGTGTTTACAGCCTTTTGATAGTGTCAGCATATGACAAAGGTGAGTTCTGAGAGGATGAACCAAGTTTTGAAGCCCAGGGGACTCAGAGCCTGGGCTATTACCCTTTGGCTTTCCCATTATTTTTCTGCACATGAATCCCCTGTTGACCTTGAATGAGACACACCTGAAATGTACTGAGGAGAAAGAGATGAGAACTGGTCAGCTGAATACTAATTTGCTCTCTGCCACTTATTACTTCTGGCTTTTTGGCTATTACCACTAGCGCTCAATTGTGATGCTCTCTTTCTTGAATCAGTGCTCTCCATGTGGAGGCTCTATCAATGAATTCCTTAATTTTTCAACATCAGTGCAAAAGAGATGAAGAGAGGCAGATAATTATTTGAAGCTTCTATGGGGCAATGCACTATGCAGTACGTCTATTAACTAGAGATTGCAATCAGAAGAGTAAATGATACCCATGCTTATATACATAGTTATCATTATTTATGAATATAAACTTGGGCTGCAGTAGCAGTTTAATGGATTCAGAGCTATTTATTAAATTGGTTTCATGTATTTTTCTGGCCATGAGCTTAAATAATTATATTTTAAAAAGGATTTTCAGAAACCAAAAATGATTTGCAGTTGCATTAATGGAAATAAGTAAATTGAAGACATCCAGATGAAGATTTTTAGCTTAAGGAAGTGTTTGATGTTTATACTCTAAGAGTTTAGGGTGCAGTTGAGTGCTCCCTAAAGAGTTAAGAGTTAAGTTCTTTGGGTGCTTTTTGTTTGTTTTGGCTTCTTACAATTGATTTTTAAATTTTTAAAGGATATACTACTATGGTAATATTTTTGTATTCTTTGCTGATTTTTTGGTAATAAGGTCACTAAAGTGTACAAATACTCACGCAAGTTAATATCAGACAGCCACGTTAAATAATTGGAAAATTTTGGTTTTATGTTTTCACTGCTTTTAAACACTAATGTTGGTTGTGGCATTTTTATGATGTTTAATTATCTCATGATATCAATCACTATTGCACCTATTACTTAAATTACTATACCACTAATGCAGACAACCTCACTTAAATAACTATAACCATGTCTAATAGATTGTCTGAAATGAATGTCAGATGATCTGAAGAGACAAAACATGGCTATACAAATCTTAGGTGAGGTAATGTGTGTGTTTGTGTGTGTGTGTGTGTGTGTGTATTTATGGATATCTGTTGGTTTGTGTGTTTTTAAGAAGTAGGAAATTTTGTAAGTTTTGGAAGAAATTGGAACACTCTATTTTGTCAATTCACTTCGGTAATCCCACAATATCTAGGTGGAAGTCAATAAATCTTATCTCTGAAAGAAGAAATAATAATGATATTTTACAGCTAGGACACTGGAGCATTCTGGGATTAGCAAAACAAGGAAAGGACTGGAGAAAAAGGTATGACAAGGATCTGTCTGTCCCAAGAAATCAGGAAGCTCATCTTGGGGAAGAGAGAACAAAATGCTTGGTGAAGAGGAACATTTTTGAATGCAATCTACGTGACACCATTCAAAGATCCATTATATCTTCTGCTGAAAGAAAGAATGGGATTTATGTCTTTTTTTAATCATCTCTCTAATCAATAAAACAAGGTTTATGTTATTTAATGTAGAAGCTTTCACAATCTGAGAGAGCTAATCTTTTTCTAGTCTTTTTCTACAGAGAGAAAAGCAACAAGATTGGTGTGGTGCAAGCTACACAGATGATAGAAGGGATGGAAGAGGGAGAATAATAAACATAGAATGAACCATGACATTTTCAGGAGAGAGGAGGATACCTGAGAGCTTTGAAGTTAGGGTGCTGTTACTGAATAATAATTTAGAGTCAATGTGAAATGAATTAATACCTCTAATTTTAATGATCTTTCTCTCTAATGCCTCCTGTTCCTTACCTCCTTAACCAAACGTAAGTTTAGTTGTTGTAACTTGAGGAATCAAAGGTTAAAATTATTATTGTTGTTTTTCCAAATTTTCAGTGAACATTTCAAAATTTCCAACTGAGTATGTAAATATCAATTGACAAAAAGCATTTTTGGTTGCTGAAATGATACAAATTTACATATAATTTTTAATAGTTTCTGCTTCATTGCACTCACTGACTTACAACCTTCACTAAAACGTTGGTTAAAAATAATGAGAATGGGAAACTATGTTTTATTTCATATTTAAGTGAAATTACTTTAACATTTCATTATTACATATGTTTGCTAATTTTTTTAAATATGCCTTTTATTAAAGTCAAGAAAATTCTCACTTGTTCTTAATTTTTGTACTAAATGGATGTTGGATTTTTGCATCTAATATTTCTGCATCGAATGAAATAATGTTATGATTTTTCTGAGTTTTTGTGTTGACATAGACAAATTCATTGATAGAGTTTTCTAATGTTAAGAAATTTCAAATTCTCATAATTCTATTTGTCAGAATTAAATACAAATAAGTACTTTTTTGGGTAAATAAGTATAAGAAGTTTTTACATTTGTATTCATAAGTAGAATTGGCTTATAATTTTCCATTCACATCGAAAGCTGTTTTCATACAGTTTGAATCTTTCATACTAGCCACATAGACTGGCTTGGGCAGAATTCTTTATTTTTTTCTATATTTTGGAAATATCATATTTAAGCAATGTTTATGTAAAGCATTTAGCTGGATTTTTTTAAATTTTGAAGATCTTTTTCTTTTAACTGAAATGGTTAAATGTAGGCAATTATCAGAATTAATATTAAATATTTATAACAGAATTTATTTCTTCTATAGTTTGTGAAAATTTTAAAAATTATCATTCTTTTTGGCTTTATTCTTCCTTTTTTGTTTTGTATTTTTAATTGACATATCATGGCTGTAAATATTTTTGGCATACCTGTGATTATTTTGATGCAAGTATACAATGTGTTACAATGTGTAATGATCAATCCATGATAATTAGGATATCTACAATTTAAAATATGTATCTTTTCTTCGTATGGGGAACACTACAATTCTTCTATTTACAAAAATAAATCATTGTTAACTGTCATTTTCTTACCGTACTATTGAATACTGCAACTTATTCCTTCTAACTGTATTTCCCTGTTTCTTGGCTTCTATTAGATAAACTGGATGTCCTATACTATCTTTTAAATAGTCTATCCAATAGGTTGAAAGTTACATATTTTAATCAGTATATTTAATTGTAGGTTTTGATTAAAACACAAAAATGAAATATGTAATATAATTGCAAAGAAAGGTGCTAATAATAATACAGAAGTTTAAAGGAATTGTATGAAATATTGTTTCAGAACTTACGAAAGCCTATGCTGAGGCTTTTCAAGGAAAATGAGAAGAGGATTTATGAAGAAAATTTATTTGGCTAGGGTGCTGTGACTTCCACACCCATCCCCAAGAGAGAAGGGATAGGGATTTAGCTTTTAGCTTACACCCAGTGAAAAGGCTTCACCAAGACCATTACAGCTTTATCTTGTCCCTCTGCTTTACCAGCCAGAGGTAGGCCTCTGCCTTCTGTTTGGGAAAAGTAGAGCATGAAACAGGTGGGAGAGTGAGAGATCCAGTGGAAGAGGGAAGTCAAGTCCTTGTGGCAGTAAGTCAGGTCTGGCTTTCAGTGCATTGGGGTAGGAGACACGAGTTTCCTTTGAACCAGATATAGGCTATGTGTGAGTGGACCTGCTGGAAGTGCTGTCATCAATGCTATCAGACAGGTATGATGGGAAGCATTAAGTCTCTCAAAAAGTGATTAAAATCAAGTCACTGGGTTCCTAAGGGCTGCCATATCAAGGGCAAGAGTTGAAACTCCCCAAGGACTGGAGTCTCTATGTAAGCCACAGTTTCTTTATTCTCTTGCATTGTTGCATTTATACCATACTGTTTTTATGTTTGACAGTCCTTATTCTCTATTACTTTCCATATTTCTTTGGCAATCTTGGCAGATTCCTTCTCTCACATATAATTCGAAATAACATGAGCAAGTTCAAAAATTCTCACTGAAATGTTGATTGAAGTTTTCTTAGATTGTATATTAACTTTTGATATATTTACATTTTTACTTAGTGTTAGCACATAGGCTGTCTTTCCATTCATTTAGGTCTTGTTTTATGTGCTTCATATATATTTTTTTTCTTATGGCCTCCTCACTTTTTTCATTTGTTATAATTGAATTTATTTCCATGTTCTGTTTAGCTACTGTTGTTCTTGCAATAGGATTTTCCACATGCAGCAGTTTGGTAATGCATGTCCCAGGGAAGCAATTTTTAGAAAGTCTCTCAGGAAATTTAAGTTCAGATGTTCTTGGGGCTCAGCCAAGAACAGGTGTGAGCCTCTTTGAACAATATGAACATGGTATGTGCTAAGCCATTGTAAGACTACAGGGCAACCTGTTATTTATTTCCTTCTCAAAGATTTACTGAATACTTATTATTATGTGCCAGGGACTTCCCTAGAAACTGAGATACTGTAAGTACCCAGGGTATATCCAGATATTGGAATACAGACAAAAAGAACTACTAGAAAGAAAATCTTGGCTTTATGTAGCCTATATTTTAGCAAAAGAGATCGATAATAGAAGATCTAAGTAAATTATGTACTGTGTCATAAGGTGTTAAAGACTAAGGAGATAAAGAAAGCAGGGGAAGGAGATAAGAAGTAGTGGAATGGGCTGAAGTTTCAGGTAGAATGCATCATCTACGGACGACAAGAGCATCAAGAGGCGGGTAAGTAAGAGAGGTGAGAGAGTGAGACAGGTCATACAGTGAGTTTTAGATCCTAGTAATAAGTTTTACTTTCAGTCCAAATAAGATGGAAAGCCACAGGAGAGTTTTCAGCAGAGTAGTGAAATGATATGACCTGGGTTTAACTGCATTCTTTTGGTTCTGGGTTGAGAATAGATAAAAGAATAAGTAGCACTGACTCAGGTAAAAGATGAGGGTGGTGGAAAGTGGTAATTTTTGGATCTGTTTTGAAGGTAGAGTGGGAAAGATTGACTGACTGGATTAGTGTGTGGTGTAAAAGAAACAGAGAAGTCAAGAATGACATCAATGCTTTGAGTCTAAACATCTAAAAGACGGAGTTGCCGTTAACTTAGGTGGTGAATACTGTGGGAGAAACCAATTTGGGTCAGGAGCTCAGTTTTAGACATCCTATTTAAGGAATACCTGTTAGAAATCAAGTGGAGATGGTGAGTTGGTGGTTGTTGAGTGTGAAAGGTAGGGACCACAAAAGATATTATAAATATGGGAGCTATCAGAACACAAATGGTATTCAAAACCACAAAACTGGAAAAGATCACCTAGCAAGTGAGCACTGATAGCATAGAGAAGAGAATCAAAGACTGAGCCTTGGAGCAGTCTAACATTTAGCAGTGAGGAGGAAGAGGATAATTCAGGGAGAAGAGTCAGGTGCAGGGACCAGAAAGATAGAAAAAACAAACAAACAAACAAACAAAAACAGCCAAATACGTTGTGATGTAAGCTAAGTAAGGTAACTGCATCAAAGGGGAGAGAGTGATTAACTGCAGCAAGTACTGCTGATAAGTCAGTTAAGAGGGGGAATGAGAATTGACGATTGTCTTCAGCAGCATGGACTCTATTGTGACTTTGATGACAGGAGTTTGGTGAAGTGACAGAGGAACAAATGGATTACTGGATTGAATTCAAGAATTTGATGAGAAAAATTAGAGAAAATATAAATGATTATTTTATGGAGTTTTGTTGTAAATAATAAGAGAGAAATGGGACAGTAACTGGCGGAGGAAGAGGATAAAGAAAGTCTTTTTGGAGATAGGAGAAATTACAACGTGCTTTTGTCTGCTTAAAACAGTGAACCACAGGAGATGAAAAGAATAAGTGGAGTGTTGTATTTGAATGACTGAGAAAGAATTGAGATGTAATTTACGCATGAAAGGAATGGCCTTGACTAAGAGTGAAGACACACACACAAAGAATATGGACATAGTTGCAGGCAAGTGGGCAGATATTACAATAGGAGCTTGTAGAATTATTCTTCTGATTGCTTCAATTTTTTATTGAGAAAAGAACCAAGGTCATTAACTGAAAACAAAAATGGTAAAAGGTGGGCTGGAGGTTTGCAGATAGAGAAAAATGAATGCAACTGTGACTTAGGAGTAGGACTGTTTCAGCTCCAATCTGTGAATACTGTATGAAATATCACTGATTGTCCACCCTCAACATTATCCTCTCCTTCTGCCTCTTTTATGGGTTTGCAAATTTTAGTTTAACACATTATCTTCTGGAACATCTAGGCCTTCTTTGTAGCTAGGTGTGTCTGTTTTTCCAAGTATAGCCAATGAGAATTAGGAAGAAGTGTTGTTTATAATTTCTGGGAAATTGTCTGATTAAGGAGAAGCTGTATTCTTTCTCTTTGCCTGCTTACTGTTGTACTATTGCTTGGATTGCAGATGTAATCCTTGATTGCCTGATATTTGAGTATACTAATTGGACCACGAACTAAGAGGTCTAGGTTTCTTAGAAAGTAGAGGCTTAGATAAACGTACATGCTAATTTATTATTCAGGGGAGTGAGAGTAAAAGGGAAAGTGAGGAGGAAAAGCAAATATAAATTTGTTTCTGATTCATCCACAGCTTAAGAAGAAAACACAGCTGGTTCTACAATCAGGGGAACATCCATAACAGGCAAGACAGGAACAATTTCTCTGTCAGCTTCTTGCTACCTGCTGTTCCTAATTGGCCAAACTTCTCACGGTGGGGTGCCCTCTCCTCCCCCTGTCTAAGTTGTCTTGTCTGGCCCCTCCAAGCAGGCACTGGGAAGCCACAGCCTCAGTATGACAGGCTGAGCCACACATGGGCAGTAGAGCTGATGAGTGAACGCTTCTCAGGGCATGATGGACACTCTGACAGTGTGTGGCCCTTATCCCAGGACAGGCAGAGACAAGCAATAGTGGGAAAAGATAAGAAGATGGTGATGACCAGGCTCTGTAATTGTGGGGACTTTGTGACTTGTTGCTGAGACTGTTCTGTCCAGGAGCTAGGGCAGAGAGTCATGGGCTCTTGGTCTTATCCTGCTGTTATAATCTAGGGAGATCATGAGGAAATTGTGTGTCTCCATTCCTTCATCTGTTTCAAGACAACATTTTATGAGGTTAGTAAAAATGACTGGAAATAATGTTCTATTAGTTCTATTAATTCAAAGAAGTTTGAGCACCTTCTGTGTTTACTTCCTCTCAGTTATATATTTATCTAATAGTGTATTGCTAAGAAATACTTTGGAACATATTCATATAATAGATGGATTCTAGATTCTAATTTCTAGATTCTAATTCTAATCTAAAAATGAAAAAACTTCCTCTCTTGATCTTTATTCATGTTCTATAGTATTTTAAAAACTAAAAATAAATAGCCAAACCAGTAGATTCTACATGGTTGAAGGTAGAAAAGGGAAGGAGGCAGTCTCACTTCTCCCTATAAAAAATGGTATGTGCCAAATGGGCAGCAAAGAGAATAAGAGGGATGACTCAGGTCACCCAGGGCTGGGCTGAAAAAAAAGAGGAACAGAGCTCGAATGGGTCTTTCAGAAAGGACACATGTCAGATAAGGTAGCGGGTTGATAGTGGCATGACAGAACTATTTAAAATCCTTTCAGTAGGGGGAAGAAGAAATCAATTAATGTGAGTCATGTGGTTTGGATGTTAAAGGCTGATATCCTCTCAGTGTTGCTATAGGCTCCCTGGAGAGATATTTTGGCTCTTGGCAAAGTGCTACTGTTGACCTTACTGCCTGTAACATTCAAAGACTTAGAACAAAAACTGACCAGAAAAAAGGTGAAAGGCTAACCAAGAGATTTGTAGGTCAGAACATAGCAAGTTATTATGTCTGTTATTCATGTTAATGGAATGGAAATATGACGTAGATAATAAATAGTCATTGCTTTAGTTAGGACTAAGTTTGGTCACAAATGACAATAAACTCAAAATTAAAGGAGGTTAGTCACAATAGAAGTTTGTTTCTCACTCACATAAATGTCCAGAGGGGGAGCCCAGGCGTGATATGAATATGATGGTCCATGATGCTATGGGAGTAGGCTTCATCTCTCTTGCTGCTTGCCATGCGTGGTCTCCATACCCAGAGATTACATGGTCTCACATGGCTGTTTCAACTCTAGCCATAAAAACTATTTCTGACAATAAGAAAGAGAGCAGGAAAGGGACGGGCCATATCCCTGACCTTTAAAGATATTTCCAAGAAGATGTGACCTATTTATGTGTACATACCATTTCCAGAACTTCGTTCTCTACTTAAACTTAGCTGAATGGTCAGACAGAAAGTGTAATTTTTGCTTGATGTTGCCAGATGCCCAGCTAAAATTTGGGGTTCCTATTATTGAGAAAGAAGGGAGCACAACCTTGAAAGGACAACCAGCAGTCTCTGTTCCAATCATCTGAGCCACTGGCATTTGGTTTTCCAAACAATTTTATAATTTCGAACAATACATTTGCATTGTAATTTTTAAAACTTAATATCAAAATTTATTTTTTGTTCATTTAACCCACTTACTGAGCAATACAGAATTAAAATTATAATTTCATATAGATATTGACATTTCTTCTTTTTTTCTTTTTTTTATTATACTTTAAGTTCTAGGGTATATGTGCACAACGTGCAGGCTGTGAGCCTAAAAATCATGGATTTCCCATTCTTTCAGTGGTAGTCTCTCATTGTAGTGATGTCTAAGTTATGATTTTGAATGCGTAAAAGAAATAACACTTATTTACCACTGGAGTCCTGAGTCTGTTTCTAAATTACTGTCTTCCATTTTCTTAAGCATTTGTTTGCTCACTCAGTGAATATCTGTATTTGTATGGCAATATAGGCTAGAGAAAGAAGGTAAGTAAGACATACTCCCTGCTACAAGAATTCTATTTTCTTCAACAAGCATGAGATGCCTACAGTGTGCCAAACACTGTGTTCACAGAGTACACAAGACCCTGATCTTTGAGGAGCTCTCCAGTGATGGTGAAGGCAGCTGCAAACAAATCTATAGAATTTCACAGGATAATCTTGGGAGCAATGGGATATATATGTATAGGGAGTCAAGAGTCAAATGGAGGAAATAATCTATTACGCAAACAACTACAGCTTATTAAATACCTTAATAAAGTTATATGCTAAAGAAGTAGTATCCAATATTTTCAAAACATTACTTTTCTTTTTAAAAAATGTAGAGTTAGCTTTTACTTTTACTTCTACCTCAGCTAGTTTTACAATTTTAATCTGTGGCCATTTCTTTTTTTTTTTTTTCCCTTGTTGACAATCCTTCATCTCTACTTTCATAAGTACAGCTGAGACCTCATTACATTTTGAGGAACTGTCCTCCCACTTTCAGAACATGAGGAGGAGTGAGCTTGACTTGCTCCCTGTGCTAATTCTGAATTGGGCATGTGCCACAGACTTGGATGAGTAAAGCGCATCCTCTTGACAAATGAGCCTGGTATGGGAATAGGCGCATCACCAGAGCCAAGCCAATGAGACTTAATTAGGGACCTTCATTGCACAATGTGGAAGGAGCAGCCATTGTTCTGCTAAAGTAAGAGGTTCAGAAAAATTAAATCTGACTTTGATGGGTGGTCACCCTCTGAAAAGAAGCTGAGTAAGAGGAATGTGAATCAGCCACAGGTGGAGGAGAGTCAGAGACTGAATAGAAGCAGGATTGAATTCCTGGACCTAGCCATACTCAAAGCCAGTTCTAGCCCTATATTTTCACTTATATTTCACAGGAAGCTATTCTGGGAGGCTTAAGCCAATGTAAATTGGGTTTCTGCATTTGCATATAAAAGACTTCTGAAAAATACACTGAGTTGAAGAGAACATAATGAGTGAAGTGGCCAACACCTGATATAGTGTTTAAGTGTTTATAATCATTCCTACTTCCACCCTCTACATAAGGGCTTCCCCAGCAATGTTCCTTGTAAATAGGCTTTCGACAAACCTAATGATTTCATGAGAAATAGCTTGTTGAAGAGCATTGCTAATTATATCAATCTCTTGGGGCTATGTTTTATTAAAATCACTAATAAATCTTTCAGTAAGGATCCTGGTAATGGTGTTTAAAAACAGTGTCCCTCAATTTTATTTATTCATGGATACCACATTTGCTAATAAGCTCCTATTTTGAGGAATATATTAATAGTTTTTAAAATCTTGCTATTCAATTTCACCTGGAGGAAGATTCTCGGTCACAGGTTAGTGATAATATTTAAATGCTTTGTGGTCTTTGATTTTGGTTCCCAGATTGAGAAAATGGAAAAGAAATCTCTCATCATCACCTAGACAACCTCCTTCTTCATAAAGCCTAAGCCTCGTTAATATATTTTGCTGAACTTTTGGAATGAATGTCATAGATGTTCAGAGTTTTGACATATTAAAGATGACTACTATTCTGGATGGTGAACATGGGACTACATAAAGTCAGCTGGAAAGGTGTAGTTCATCACAAAATTGTCAAAGATTCCAGTCAAATTTTGCCTTAACTATAATACCGGAGTGCCAAGCCACATGTGGAAAAGTAGCATCATTTCTTATATTATTATTAGAGCAATTCCTATATTTTAAAACATTTAACTTTTAATTTATTTAAGAAAAAGACTGACATAAGGCAGATAGAAAGGTATTTCGGAATTAAAACATTTATTCTCATCTATATTCTTTTTAGCAATTTCCTAAATACATGTAGTGTCGAAAAAAGAAAGAAAACATAACAATTATAATTAACTGTATCAGAAATCATATGATATGTGTTCTTTCATTTGACAGTGAATTATATAAGAGATTTCAAATACAGTACAATATTAGATATGCACTAAAAATCATCATAATAAAAAGATTACAATTGATACAGTATTTTCTTAGAGCTCAATCACTACCAAATTCCTGGTCAAAGTCCTTTTGAATCAGAGGTGTAATAAGTTATCAATTTTTAACTTCTTTTGGAAGCCATAGGAGCTCTATTATCAGTTTTTGAAATCTGAGTGTGGTACTCATATCCTGTCATTCTTTTTCCTCATTATTGAGGTCTACCCTGAGCTCTCTAAATAAACCTGAAATATCTTCCACCTGCTACGTCCACCTGCTACGTACTCTGAGCCCTCTATTTCAGCTCTACATTATTCCAATGGCACTCTCATTATTGTATAATATGCTAAACAGCTTGTTTATTTTTACTTTTACAACTTTTTCCTAGAATACAAGTAATACAATGGCTTGGAAATTTGTTTGTTTTGTTCACAGCTATGTTCCCACTGTCTAGAACAGTTCCTGACTCACAAGTGTTAAGGAACACTTGAGGCATGAATGAATGAGTGAACAGAAAGTATTATATACATCTCTGTTCAACATTTCTTGTTCTCACAATTTCTAGAATAATCTGATACAACCATTATCTTGTGTGTCAATGAAATTATGCTTGTGGAATAATTTGAGAGGCCCATAAATAGCTCCACCTGAAATTTCTTCTTCAGCAATGCTTAAAATTAAACTATTAATGATCTCCCCCCTTCTTCTTTTCTTCTGTCTCTTTCTCCTCCTCCTTCTTCTCTTTGTTTTTAATTAAACAATCATTTTTTCGGGGAGGTGAGGCATTGTCTGGTAAAATTAAAATTCATGCCTCCCTGGATTAGTAGTATAACGTTCTAAATGGTCTTCCTGCTTCTACTTTTATCCCTCTATAATCTTAGCCCAAAACCAGAACAATGCTTTTAATATTACAATAGATTGTGGATCTCCTATGCTCAAAAATCTTCCACAGCTCCTCACTTCCCTTATTTTAAAAGCCTGAATCTGTGCTATGCTCTATGCAGCCCTGTGTGATCTGGCACCTGTTAGCTCTGACTTCATCTCCTGCTACATTTCTCCCTGCTCGCTGTGGGCCTCTGGATGTTTTTGAGACACTTTTTAGTATGTTAGTTTCGTCAGTTCTCCCTCTGCTCTTACCCAAGTACCTTCGTGGCTAATTCCTTGCCTCTTTCAAGATTTTATTTACATGCTTCATTTTCACTGAGACCTACCCATACTACCCTTTTCAAACCCCCATATGCCACTATATAAGGCCCTTACCTTGGTCTACTTTTAAAATATTTTCTAAAGCATATGTCAACTTTGAACATAATGTATAATTTACTTATTTCTGATGTTTATCATTTGCTGTTGGTCTCCCCCTATCAAGGTGTGGATACTGTGAGGGTGGAGGTCTTTGTTAGTTGGGGTACAAATGTACTCCAAGTACCTAGAACAGCACTGATTACATAATAGCTATTCAAATCATATTTGTAGAATGAGGAGATATATAAAATTTCATCTCCAAAGGACAGGAAAATATTAACAAAGCACAGAAGCCTCAGATGCCTTACAAAGATGGGCAAAGGATTAAAAAAAAATGTGTAAAGGATCTATATTGTACCTGACCTGTCAGCAGACTCTGAGGCCAATCTGGCTAGAAATTAATTTAGATCCTGAGCTTGTGATATGATCATCTAATCATTTACCAACTTTATTTTACCAAATTCTCTATCAACTAGAAAGAAAATACACTGTAGCAGGCTTTGTCTCTATCAAAGTACCATACCAAGGCATGTTTAGGATCGAGCCAGAGTGAAATATACTTGTTCCCTAATGGGCACTCCTTTAATTCCACTGCCTTGAAAACTCTCAAATGTCATTCAGCTACTGCTGTGTGCAGATGACCTTCCTTTTAAAGTCTACCCATAAGACAACTGAAAGAGTTTATCAGAAGCATTGCTGTATCAGCACAATGCTATTGACTGCTGATAAGCCTGACAATAATTTGGGTCATGGACAGACCTGCACCAGGGACTTAGAGAGAAAGGCCAAAGACTTTAATTGACATAATTGAGCCCCACATTCTCACAGAAACTTCTATAGTAGGCAGTATTTTGCTCAGGGTTGTACTGATTAGAGATAAGAAAATTAAATTGAAAATTTTTATTTTATAGAGAAACTTTTGGGAGCTACTAGTGACAAATGTACTTGGGCCTCTCTAAAAGACCCTCCTGAAACCATTAGATATATTAATATTTGTTTTGAAAGTTATTAACGGAGTCCCCTGGAAAAGAAACTATTAGCAGTGGTTATTTTTGGAAATAGGGAAGTTTGCAGTCAGAGAAAGACTTTTTATTTTATACACACATTGTACTGTTGGAATTTTTGGTAGGAAATTGGATTACTTTTTAAAAAGTCATCAACCTATTTTACAGTGAACTCAGATATCTGTATGTGCAACTTGAAATCCATGAAAACATTATTAAAAAAAAAAGCAAACAAAAAAACCCCACTAGATCAGAAGCTTTTGTATTATGCAATCTTGGGTTATGATCCCTAAGAGGCGGGTCATGATATATCCTGTGCCTTGTAGATATAGACAATTCTCATCCTAAAAATGGCCTTTGTCTCAAAAGTAATTTACACTTCAGTGGCTTGGAACATGAAATGTATTTTTCCCCTGTAGCATCAATTTTGCACAGGCGGTCTAATTCCATTACAATTCTCTAAGTAACTCAAGAAAAAACATTCACATGTCTATGAAGAAAAAGGCTAATAAATCTAAAGGTCTGAGCACATATTAGCCATGTTTCAGTGGAAGAAAAGTATTTCTAGGTTCCAGTATGGAATGCTAGGACAACACTTCCCTCTCTATATTGCCATAATTAAGATGGGCGAGGGAGGTCATCTCTTTTCTGTGGCTCTCACTGACTGCAATAGGAAGGCTTCCAAGACCTCCAGCTTTCCTGAGTTGATGCTTTCCGACCAGAGCAGAGAGCTCAAGAATCAGGGCGGAGAATCCGGAATAGTATGAGAGAATAAGAGGTAGGACTCAGCCCTGAGATTTTAAGAGGAAGGAGACCAGAGAGGTAGGCCAGTGACTCAGCATGGAACAATGGCGGAGTGGAGCTAACCTTTCTTGAACCTTCATTTCCTGGATACTCACTATTGCTCAGTGAGCCTTGTGTGTGGCTGGGAGCACCTCTAGAAGTAAGTAAAGGGGGAAAAGCAGCAGTCCTAGCAGCCCTCTGAGAAGGAAAACAGGTTTCTCTTGCCCTTTCCTCCCACCTTTTTTACTATGATGAGATTGATACCAGGAAGTTAGGGAAAAGCAAGGATGATAGGAATAAGGGGACTGAGAATAGGAAGCATGTGGGAGGAAATAACTGAACAGGTTTCCTTTTCCCTTTTTCTCATGTTATTCTGCTAGTTTCAGCTGCCAGCTTAACATTTATAAAGAGCTTAACCCAACGCTGGAAAGTGAGAAGAGGGAAGAGAGTGAAAAGCAAGGGCTTGGGATGCTGGTGAAGAGGAGAAACAAGGAAGAGACCCAGCTCCCACTGCTTGAACAAGTGTGGGAGAAAGTCATTTTCTCTTCTTTCATCAGCCATGTCCTCTGCCATAAGACCCCAGTACTAACACCTTTCCAGTCTTCCCAGATTTGTAAGAAAAAAAGGTAGAGAAAAAAACAAAGAAGGATATTAATACTCGTAATTATAATAATTCACATTTATTTAGTACTATTTAGCAGATATTTTTCTAAGCCCTTTATGTGTGTTAACTGGTCTAAACATTATAATGACCGTGTAGTAGTGTAGGTATTTATTATTACTTTCTTTAATGGTTGAGGAATCTGAGGCACAGAGAGATTGCATAATTTGCCCAGGGTTATGCAGATGACTTAGTAGATGCAGATGCTCATTTGTATTCACTAATTCAAGAGGGTGAGAGGAAAATCAAGGACTGCTTCAATTCCATGACAGTGTGTGTGAGTGGTGTTGTCACAGGTCTAAGACATAAACAAGACAGTTCTATTGTAGAACTTTTTACATGCAAGAAGAATTATGCCAGAACAGAAGTACCTAATTCTAAGCTGAGATGGTGTAACTTTTCACAGGTTTTTTAAAGGCAGAAAGCATAATGAAAAAAACTGAATTGTTCAAAAAATTGTAAGTAGAGTGAACAAATGAGCCTGGGAAAATAGACTCTGGCAAATGTTCCAAAAGGCTTTTATTGTTAGCATAGAGCAATAATCTTAGTGGAAATGATGGAAGCCCCATTGCTTGAATGATGTACAACTTGAGAATGATCAGGTGAGATAATGGCTTTTCTCTATTTCATATTGTTTGAGCCTTGGAGGAAGCACATTCCCTATAAGAATTGAGTTGCATTAATTCACATTTTACTCATTTATTTTAGATCGTGTTACTCTTAAATCACTGAGAGACTACCAAATTTTGCTTAAATATTTACTAATGTATTTTCTATCTTAAGTGACTTAAAAAATCTGCATTAAAAACTATAAGAGTAATTTTAACCTTCAGATTACCTCTGCAGTTCACAATTTTAGACTTGGATTGAAAATTACTAGAATAATAGAAAACAGAATTGGGGTTTAATGCGTTTATGTAAATCACATGTGAATGTGAGTTATCACATTAAAAAAAAACATTACCATCACTTGCCTGATGGAATAAATTAAAAATAAAAACAAAATATTTACAAAGCAAATCATTATATTAGGAATTAGATGATGCCCACTGTGGTATATCTTTCTGGAGCATCTATTTTCACTGGGAAAATGTTAATACTAACAATGATGATTTCGATAATACCATTTATTGAGCATAAACTTCCCAGGGCAAAACTGTATGAAATACTGCCATTGTTTTCTTTTCTACTTTGCCTCAAAGATGAGAGCTGTGGGCAAAACCATCCACTAATTTATACTTACTCAAATAGGTGTTATTTCACATTCTAAGATATTAGTTAATCTTAGGGAAAAAAATTAAGGAAAGTTAGTATTAATAATTATTGTTTGTGCTTTTGCTCTATGCAAATTATATTTGAAATATTCACAAAAAGAGGTGAAAATAGCACTGACTCTGTAAATTTCTGACCACAATAGGAATCTGAGCATGGAGTTGATAATTAGACAATGTAAATTACCTACTAAGCAAAGAGGATTCCCACCAATCCTATGGGAGTGCTTGGTTCAATCCTTACAACATCCCTAAAAGTTTCTTGTCCCCATTTTGTAGAGGCAAAAGAAAAACAAACATGGATGGGCAAAAACAGGAAATTTCAAAATGTAACTACGTTATATCATTGACATTTTAATTCAGTGCTGGTTACTGGGCATGAGGGAGGGAGTCTTAACTACCTTTCTGGCTCAGAAGAGTATTTGAGTGAAAATAATTCTGAACATAATTACCCAGAAGCATAGACAAAAATCTAGGAACATGAAGTCTTAGGACATATGAACAAGGTGAGGTTAAAAATTAAGAAAATCCGAAAAAAAAATTATCTGTTGGTTATGGCCGTCCAAATGAAGTTATTTCAGAGGCACTGGGAAAATTGCCAGACCTACCTTCCCAACCCCTCTGCAAAAGAACTTGCTTGCTCATTGACACCTGAAGCTCTTCGTAAAGCATGAAATCTTTCTTTCATCCAATGCATAGTTATTGATCATCTACGAAGTGATAGGCACATTTTTATTTTCATTTAATCTTTGTACTCATGTGAGAAATTATGATAAAACAGAATCTCTTTGTTGCTTCCCAGGAAGTAGACTCTGAGAAGATTGGTGTACAAAAAATGTATTAGGAAGTATTCCTGAAATAAACACCTAAGGAAGGGAAGAACCCTGAACAGATGGAAAATGTGGATATAATTTAACATTAACAAAGACCTCTCAGAACCCTACACAAAGCTCTCAAACTGGAATGAACGTTGAAAGTTGTTCCTAGTTGTGGCAAAGGGGCTGTGCATTTATAGCCTTGTGTTGACTAGTAATTAGAAACAAGCAACCTTGGGAAGGGGCTGAGATATCGGACAACGTGATGCTTCTCAGATAACACAATTTCTGAAAAGGGCTGAAAGCTGAAGCAGCAGGGCATGTGAATTAGTCCGTTTTCATGATAGAAAGAAATACCTGAGACTGGGTAATTTATAAAGGAGAGAGGTTTAATTGATTCACAGTTCCGCATGGCTGGGAGACCTCAGGGAACTTACAATCATAGCGCAAGGGGAAGCAAACACGTTTTACTTCACTAGACAGCAGGAGAGAGAAGTGTGAACAGTGAAGGGGAAGAGTTTTTATTAGATGATGCTCACTGTGATGCATCTTTCTGGAGCATCTGTTTTCATTGGGAAATTGTTAATACTATATGTTAATACTTACCAAATCATCAGATCTCCTGAGAACTCATTCACTATCACAAAAACAGCATAGGGGAAACCACCCCATGTTCCAATCACCTCCCACTGGATTCCTCCCTCAACACGTGGGGATTATGGGGATTACAATTTGAGATAAGTTTTGTGTAGGGACACAGAGCAAGCCGTATCAGCATGTAAATTTTCACCTCTGAAAGAGGAATGAAGACAGCACTGAGCCTTGTCAGACACATTCACTATTGGAGGTTGTGCCTAAGTTGCCAAAGTTTTGGGAAAGTTTACCTGTGAACTCAAATTGTGTTCAAATATAAACAAGTGGTGTCAGACACAGTTAACAAATTTATCTGGAGGAGAAATAGCAAAATAACTCTGTCATTAGAAGGAGGGAACATTGGCTAATGTGTGAGTGAAAGAAGGAAAGCAGAAAAGAAAGAAAGAAAGAAAGAAACTAAAATGGGTTATTTTGTTATTTTGTTATTTTTTTGTTATATTTTTTGTTATATTTTATTATTTTGTTATTCACCATGAGAATGGTCTTTTTTCTTATGTTAAATGAAAGCATTTTCTCCTGGTCTAGGAAAATTCCAGGTGGTTCCAAACTTCCTGAAGATTGGCCTTGTAGTATTGAGAACACCAAATATGGAATGCCATATAAACATATAGCTCTTTCTGATGAGTTACAGGACACCCTGCAAGTTGTCCAGGCTTCTGACTTGTAACTTGGATGCATGGATTGGGGTATACATTAAGGCCAAGTGGATTTCCTCCAAGGTTCTACCCTTCCAAAGGGTGAAAAGAAGTTTTTTGAGAAAGTACTCTTTGTGAAGACTTTTAAAGTCTCTTATTTCTTAAAATTAGAGTTTGACATGAGAAGTATATAACCCAAAGATAAGTGTGATGTTATCACACTTCTCCACATTTGTGACTGGCAAAACCTTCTGGAGACTGGCAGTATTTAACAACTCTATTTTTATTAATTCTCATAGTTCCAGAAAAATCTTCATTACAGTCTCTCAAAGTAATATTAAAATTTCATGTTCATTATGTATTTGTAGATTATAAAAATTGGAGAGTATTTAAATTCAGAACATCAAGAAATGCCTTTATAATCTTGAATAAAGACATATCATTTGCTTATGTAAACCATGACATTAATTCTCTCAATTGAAAACAACATTCACAAGACCATTTTTTTTCAGGCTGAAAAAGGAATTGCAAATTTGTAAAACCAATGTTCCTGCCTGTAAAGATAAAACCTCAAAATAATGATATGGTGATAACTTTCTCATCATTTGGTAAGTTCAGTTGGAGTCAGAAGCAGAATGTTTATACCTTCAGAATTTACAAAGAAGCTGTAAGTGCTAACTCATGCTCACATACTACTACTTAACAAATTCTTATGTGATAAACCCAGTAAAGGCAAAAAAAGAAAAAATGAATGTGGAGAGAACACTAAATGTCTTTATTTCACACTTAGCAAATTTAACTGTCCTCTCCAAATTAGCACCAGATTTTTCCTCGGCAACACCAAAGAAGGTATTCTGCCCTACATTTTAGCACATACAGTAGGAAGGAAAAAATGACAAATACTTCAAAAATGCTAAGATGATTCCATTTATTTATGGTATTTCTCGTCCTTTGAAAAAGGATGTATATATATATACACACACACACACATATATACACACAGACACACGCATATATACAAATTCCTTATATATTCTTTTATTTAATTTTTTTTCTGACAGAGGATAAAATAATGAGCTTACTCCCAGTGTTTACAAAAGTGGCATTGGATTATTGTTTTTACGTGATACTGAATAGTGTATAAGGGACATTCTTTATGTTGACAGTTCCTTTGCTCATTGTTTGGACTAGTGTTAACTTTCTTGGTTTATTGGTAGTCCAAATATCAGCAGTTTAAATCCATTTTATAGGTAGACTAGTTTACAATGGTTTAAATTAATCGAGGCTGAACATTCTTAAAACTGTGGCTAAAATTCCGTTTTGATTCCATTTGACCCAGAAACCTGTCTCATCAAAAAACTAGGCAATTACCTCTAGTGCCTCAGTCCATTCCACCCATAGCAAATAGGCTGGGTCACCTCCTCATGGGAACCACAGTGTTAAATCCAGATCATGTAGTAAAAGTAGACCATGACTGTTTCTTTCCAGTGTTCTCCTAGCTACAATAAGCTGCTATACTATTTCATATGAAGACAGAAAAATCCCTTGCTCAATTGGAAAGGACTTACAAACACAGTCAAAGGGCCACAGCTCATTGCTCTGAGAGACACTCCTCTATCCACCAAAAAGTGACTGCACCTACAGGTCAGCTGAGTCCACTTAAGCATCTTTAGTTCTTTGATCACTGACAGGTTGCAGGACTCAACTACCTTCTCTTCTACGCTATCCTTATATTTTTGGGCTTAGTCTTTGCATTTCAATACTCATAATAATCCTAGATGCTTTGTAACCTACAAAATGAACCATATAAAACTCTGTATTCTTAGTTCTCCCACAACTACATTGATCTGCACCTTTATGCCATATCTCCAATCCTCTTTCATAGTTAGACCTTGCACTTGGCCATCACCTGCACATAACATCCTGCCTTTAACCTTCCTCACTCAGTTTTCCCAACTCTCTTATTCTTCAATATTTTTTGGACCCCCTTGTTCCTTTCCCTTATATAATTTCTCTCTCCCCTTTAAACCCTTCCAATATTCACATCACTCCTTGTACTTCACTATGTGCCAGTATAATCAACTAACAGCTGATCGGATTCCCTCAATCTCTTGCCACTAAAGCCTCATGTTTACCTACCCTCGTACTCATTCATTTCACCTCTATCTTGTTACAGTTGAAGAGTCCCAAGCCAGTCCCTTCATCTGATCTACGGCTTCCATTCCATTCTGTTTTCTGAGGAAGACTGATCTATTGTTTATATCCGCTCTCTCGGGACAAATTTTCCTTCTCTGTTGCTCATTTTCTGTCAGATTTAAACAACCTCAGGTGTCTTCTATCTGAAAAAGATAGTCTTTCTAGCTCATATTCTCTTTAATCTACACTTGATTTTTATATCCCATCTTCACAGGAGAATTTAATAAAAGAGGTGTTACACTTACTGGCTTATTTTATTATCCTGCACCTTTTCTCTGAAACTTTTCCTAGCCTAGTCACTGACACATCCCTTTAGTAAATATAATGTGCTGTTTTCATAGCTTGGACCCACTAATGACATTTAACACACCTCATCACTTCCTTTTATAACATTCCTTTTCCGCAGCATCTAGAGCAGTATACTTGCCTTTTTGGTCTGTTGTTCTGGCTCTTCCGTCTCAGTCTCTGCACAGGTGCCAACAATGTTACTTGTATCGTAAATGTGCTAGGCCCTCTTGTCATCTCATTTTTCCTTAAAAAGTGAGCTTTGCGACTCTCATGGCTTTAAAAGCAAAATGAGTTGTGATATCTCCCAAATCTATACATGTAGTGGAGATTTACCTCCTTAGCTCCAGACCTGTGTAGCCATCTACTTTTGGGGCATTTCTAATTGTATATAATATTGGTACTTTCAAATTAGCTCATCTAAAACTGAACTCACTATGTACTGTGCAAAACCTGATCTTCTGGTGTATATATTTATGACAGAGGATTGTCATCCGCCTCGATGCCCAAGCCAGAAATTTGAGAATTGTCCAAGACTCTAAGCAATCCTTTACCATCCTTCTCAGAACAAATCAGTTAGGAAGATGTGCTGATTCTACCTCCCAAATATCTATCAAGCCTGTTCACTAGCCCTAATTCAATATGAAATTGCTGTCTCCTGAGGACTTAACTGTGATTTGCTGTGCCTTCAGTCAATTTCCCACACTATAAATATATCTTTTCAAAATCTAAATGTGTGATCATGTCACTACATTGCTTAAAACACTGAGAGTGTTCAAACTCTTGTTCATGGTGTCCTATGCCTTGTTCTACTCACATCACACCTATCTCCCCAGCCCTATCCTCCATACTTCAACCATATTGAACTGTTTCCTTTATCTAAAGTTGTTTAGTCTAAGATGCAGTTCTTTGCCTGCTGCTCTCACTTTCTCTTCCTTTACTTCTTCTCCAACTTCTTCACCTAGCTAACTTCTATTTGATGATTCAAATGTAATTTTCTCTAGGAAGGCTTTCCTGGTCACTGTTAACCTCTTCCCCCCACGTTACCTCCTGTTTGATTCTCTTTCCCATTATTTTTGTGATAGTTGAAAGCTGTGCTTTCCCACATACATCACACTACATTATAATTTCACCTCATCTTCAACTTCTTTATATTGAAAATCACTCAAAACCATACAATTACATGGAAATTAAATAACCTGAATGACTTCTGGGTAAACAATGAAATTGGAATAGAAATCAAGAAATGTTTTGAAACTAATGAGAACAAGTAGACCATATACTAGAATCTCTAGGACACACCAAAAGTAATGTTAAAAAGAAAGTTGATAGCACTCAATGCCCACATTAAAAAATTAGAAAGATCTCAAAATAACAACCTAACATCGCAATTAGTGGACCTAGAAAAACAAGAGCAAATCAACCCCAAGGGTAGCAGAAGACAATAAATAACCAAAAATAAGAACTGAACTGAAGGAAACTGAGACGTGAAAAATCATACAAAAGATCAATGAATCTAGGAGCTATTTCTCCGAAAGAATTAATAAGACAGATATACTGCTAGCTAGGCTAATAAAGAAAAAAGAGATAAGATCCAAATAAACACAATCAGAAATGACAAAGGGGACATTACCAATAATCCACAGAAATACAAAAATGCCCCAGAGACTATTCTGAACACCTCTTTGCATGCATATCAGAAAACTCAGAAGAAATTGATAAATTCCTGGAAATATACACCATCCCAAGATTGAACCATAAAGAGACTGAATTCCTGAATGAATCAATAATGAGTCCCCAAATTGAGTCAGTAATAAGTAGTCTACCAACCAGAAAAGGCCTAAAACCAGAAAGATTCACAGTCAAATTCTACCATATGTATAAGAAAGAGCTAATACCATTTTTACTGAAACTATTCTGAAAAATTGGGGAGGAGAGACTCCTCCGTAACTCATTCTATGAGGCCAACATCATCCTGATACCAAAACCTGGCAGAAATACAACAAAGAAGGAGAACCTCAGGCCAATATCTTTGATGAACATAGATGCAAATATTCTCAACAAAATATGAGCAAACTGAATCCAGCAGCACAACAAAAAGCAAATCCACCACAATCAAGTAGACTTTATTCCTGGGATATAAGGTTGGTTCAAAATACCCAAACCAATACAGTGATTCACTATACACACAGAACTAAAAGCAAAAGCCACATGCTCATCTCAATAAATGCAGAAAAGACTTTTGATAACATTCAACATCACTTCATGTTAAAAACCTTCAACAAAATAGGCATTGAAGGAAGATACCTCAAAATAATAAGAACCATCTATGTAAAGCCTACAACCAACGTCATACTAAATGGGCACAAGCTAGAAGGATTCTCCTTGAAAATCAAAACAAGACAAGGATGACTTCACTAACCAATCATATTCAATACAGTAGTGGAAGTCCTAGCCAGAGCAACAGGTCAAAAGAAGGAAATAAAAGACATCAAAATAGGAAGAGAGGATGTCAAACCATCCCTGTTTGAAGATAATATAATTCTATACCTAAAAAATCCTGTAGCCTCTGCCCCAAAGCTCCTTGACCTGATACACAACTTCAGCCAAGTTTCAGCATACAAAAATCAATGTAAAAACATTAGTAGCATTTCTGTACAACAATAACATTCAATCTGAGAGTTAATTCAAGAATGCAATCTCATTCACAATATCCACAAAAAGAATAAAATACCCAGGAATACAGCTAACCATGGAGGTGAAATACATTTACCATGAGAATTACAAAACACTGCTCAAAGAAATCAGAGATGCCACAAACAAATGGAAAAACATTCCATGCTGATGGACAGGAAGAATAAATATTATTTAAATGGCCATACTGCTCAAAGCAATTTAAAGTTTCAATGCTATTCATATCAAACAACCAATGACATTTTTGACAGAATTTTTAAAAGCTATCTTAAAATGCATATAAAACCAAAAAAGAACCCTAATAACCAAGGCAATCCTAAGTAAAAGGAATAAGTCTAGATTATAACACTACTTGATTTCAAACTATACTATAAGGCTACAGTAATCAAAACAGCATGGTACTGATGTTTGTACTGGTACTGGTACAAAAACAGACAACTAGACCAATGGAACAGAATTAAGAGCTCGGAAGTAATGCCACGCACCTACACCCATCTTATCTTTAACAAAATTGACAAAATAAGCAATGGGGAAAGGACTCCTTATTTAATAAGTGGTGCTGGGATAACTGGCTAGCTATACGCAGAAGATTGAAATTAGACTCCTTTTTTACATCATATATAAAAACCAACTCCAGATAGATTAAAGATTTAATGTAAAACCTAACATTATAAAAACCCTGGAAGATAATCTAGGAAATGCCATTCTGGACATAGGACCTGGCAAAGATTTTATGAGAGAGATGCCAAAAGGAATTGCAACAAAAATAAAAATTGACAAATAGGATCTAATTAAACTAAAGTGGCTGGGCATGGTGGTTCATGCCTGTAATCCCAGCACTTTGGGAGGCCGAGATGGGTGGCTCACCTGAGGTCAGAAGTTCAAGACCAGCCTCGCCAACATGGTGAAACCCCATCTCTACTAAAAATACAAAAATTAGCCCAGTGTGGTAGCACATGCCTGTAATTCCAGCTTCCTGGAAGGCTGAGGTTGGAGAATTGCTTGAACCTGGGAGGGGAGATTGCAGTGAGCCAAGATCATACCACTGCACTCCAGCCTGGGCAACAGAGTGAGACTCTATCTCCAAAAGAAATAAAAATAAAATAAAAATAAAGTGTTTCTGCAGAGCAAAATAAACTATCAACAGAATAAAGAGACAACCTGCATATTGGAGGAAAAGAGTTGCAAACTATGCATCTGACAAAGGTCTAATATTCAGAATCTGTAAGGAACTCATACAATTTTACAAGCAAAATAAAACTCCATTTAAAAGTGGACAAAGGACGTGAACAGACACTTTTCAAAAGAAGACATACACATGGCCAATGAACATATGACAAAATGCTCAACATCACCAATCAGAGAATTACAAATCAAAACCACAATGACATACCATCTCCCACCAGTCAGAATGGCTATTATTAAAAAGTCAAAATATAACAGAGCGGTAAGGTTGCAGAGAAAAGGGAATGCTTATACACTGCTGGTGGGAATGTAAACTGGTTATTGTAGAAAGTAGTGTGATGATTTCACAAAGAGCTTAAAACATAATAACCATTCAGCCCAGCAATACCATTATTGAGTATATAACCAAAGGAATATAAGTAATTCTACCATAAAAACACATGCATGTGTATGTTCATCACAACACTATTTATAATACCAAAGACATGGAGTCAATCTAAATGCCCATTAATGGTAGACTGGATTAAAAAAAAAAAAGTATTACATATGCATAATGGAATACTATGTAGCCATAAAAAAGAATGAGATCATGTCCTTTGAAGCAGCACAGATGGAGCTGGAGGCCATTATCCTAAACAAACTAACAGAGGAACAGAAAACCAAATACTGCATGTTCTCACTTACTAGTGCATGCTAAACTTTGAGAACCTATGGACACAAAGAAGGAAATAGCCACTAGGGCCTCCTTGAGGGTGAAGGGTTGGAGGAGGATGAGGATCAAAAACTATCTATTGGGTAGTATGCTTATTACCTACGTGACAAAATAATGTGTTCCTCAAACCTCTGCAACACAGAATTTGCTTGTATAACAAACCTGCCAGTATCCAAACGAGGGGTACTTATATGACATGTACCCCTGAACCTAAAATAAACATTAAAAAATTACAACTGCACTAGGGCAGTGATTTTTGTCAAACTTGATCACCATTATTGTCTAATAATAGCATCAGACTATGTAATAAATTTTTTGTCACATAAGTACATAATTGAATATGTAAAAATTACTGATTGTTATATTTTAAGTTATAATATAGAAATCTTTAAAGCTAAGTGCATTTAGCAGCTCTCTAGGATATTACAGTTGAAATGGGGAGAGAAAACCATACTCTCCACCTATCCCAACAAGAAAAATTCGAGGAAAGTTCAAGAATGGAGGGGTTTGAAATCAAGACTTATTTAAGGCATTGAAACCAAGTTAATGAGGGTTAGTTGGAAGCAGCAGGGTATTCTTCAGCTAGCTCTAGATATGTAATGAATCAACTTGAAAAAAGAGTAACTAAATCAAATGAACTTGTTTAGAAAAATTATAGGCCAGCATCATTCCCTTTCCATCTCTCAAAATTATTTATTTTATTTTTCTTTCATTTATAGTATCCACTTTTGTTGACAATCACCTATAAATATTGGGATATATAATGACATCTCTATGGAGGAATCAACAAAATGGTGTAGGTTATGGTCAATCCGATTTCAATAATACAAAGGGCTTAAAGAGACATTAAATAAGTCAACAACTCTAACTCCTTGAAAATGGTGGGCATATAATATTTATATTACTTAGCTTAACAAATATTGGTGAAAGCTTAACTGTCTCTGCACTTTAAAAATGTTTTGTTATTGACATAATGTATCTATTATTGAAGGTAATGCATGTGATAATTTTATTTTACCTTCTTTCAAAATATTATCATGTAAGTTATCTTTCCAAAGTACATCACTTAACCCTGTATTATACATTCTTTGGTTTCAAGCTATATGTTTATAAAATGTAATACTAATAATATGTACCTGGTAAGGATATTATGATAATTAAATGAATGAAGCAGTGCTTTTCATCCTTATTTTACTTCCTTTTATTGTATGAAGAACACTCTTCACAATTCCTATACCCTACGAAGGTAAATGATGAGGTAACTCATGACAGTTCTAGTCTAGGGGTTCAGCCTGGAGTCTCTGATTGTCCCAGGGCCCTCCTGGCTACCATGAGGTGGTACTGGAATTACTCACTTTAGAAACCCCTGAAACCCACTGGAGACACACATTTGGGAAAGTTTGAGATACTGCACGTAAAACTCTTAAAATTTAGTAATGAGTGTTCAAGTTATTACGAGGACTTTACAATAACCTTGTAAATGCAAAGCAGGGCACATACTATCACCATTTTGCAAATGAGGGTCACAGGGCTTTGGCAGATGTGTGGCACAGAAAGAAAGTTCTTTTCAGGACATAGACCATTTTTAAGCAGGACTAAGTCTCAGAACTTCCCCTCCCCAGCCTTTACCCAAAGCAAGCCAAGAGAGACATATAAGAATTATGCGGGAGGAGCAAATGGAAGTTTATACATGATATTTCAATATATACTCCCAGTTGAGAATTACTTCAGCCATTTAGAATGTCTGCTGTCCCTTCTCATGGTTGTAGACACTGTGTTACAAAATGTAGAGATGCAAAGGACCTTGATACTATAGGAATGTTTGTCAATGACATTTATTCTTGGTATAGTGATATACTGGAAACTGTGAATAATGTTAAATATGTTAAGCACAGAGACTGAAATTTTAGTCATAAAATATGATTATATGATTTCAAGAAGCATTTACCTATAATTTGGTCATGTTGTTTTATTCTCTTTCTCCTCTGGAGAAGAATCTTTTAAAGTTGATCCAGCATTTTTCTTAAATCAGAAGGTGATACAAATTGTATCACATCAATTTCTTAGGTTTCTTGAACTAGAACATATCAAAGTACACAAAATCCAAGGTGATTTGCTCCAAGGACAATAATTTATCTGTGTTCATATATACATACACCAAAAGAAAACACAAAAGAAAATAGCATGCTAAATCTTCAGTAAATTATAAATTACTAAGATATTTAGCAAAAATTGAGAAGACTTACAAAAATTAGTTGAATTATGACTTAGCTACCATACCCTCAGGTTTAAAAATTTTATGAGTTTTTTTAAAAAATACTCCCAGGCCTTCATCTTCTTAAATATTTCATGGCATTACATAAAACATGATCATTTTATGAAGGCATTAGTTGAACAGTTATTTCTGTTGAATATGTGTATTTTTCATTATTTCCATTAAGGTAATCAGAATTACATAAATAATAAATCATTATTTTGCTAAATAAAATTAGATACTGCACAATGAAAGACTGAAAAACAACAAACAAAACAAGAATAAAATGGATAAATAATAAGATATATTATGGTGACAGACATTTATGGAAATGAAATAAAATGCTTCTCAAATAGTAATTTACCGAAATATTCCTTCTGCTCATTTTAAAAACTGTAACATTAGAAGAAAGTTGTAATATGATTTGTTTTTAATAGAAGACTTTAAATGTATAAAATGTTCAAATGGATATTTCTGATTTATATAGAAGAGGGAAGAAACGTGGGGTTTGAAGCTTGGCATATTTCTGGATTCCTTCATTGCCTTTACATTTAAACAGCTAAATGGTTGTTTGGTGATAAAAAAGAAGTCTTGATAGTGAATATGAATGCTTACTAAAATGAAATGCACAGTGATTACAATAAAATTAGGCTCCCCAAAGAGATAATCACGTAAAGCTCAGACGCAGAAAACCTTTAGCACTATTTATAACGGAAGCAGCTGGCGGTCCCCAGATGTTCCACAACTTCCCTCTAGAAGGGAATACCACGCATAACTCAGGGGACCATTATTAGAAAACACGATTTGAGTATTTTTCCCCTTGAATGACTATTGATTGGAATAATGCAGAAACATATTCTACACAGTTTAACTCAATTAAAAACTCTCTTGTGTACTAAATATGTGCACAATTCTGTGTTTTATAATGGGGGAAATGTAGAAATGAATAAGACATTATGTTGAAACTAATTTTTTGTTGCTGAATTTGCAAGGTACTCAAGTAGGCTGTATATAAGTAGTAGAGAAAAAAGAAAGAGCAAGTATTGCCTGTTTTTGAGAAGTTTAAATAAAACCACATGCCCTGGTTGATTATCTCATCATAACCAATGGCTGATTTAGTTTAGATTCCTGATATAAAATGAAATATACACCCCAGGAATGTTTAATATTTTATTTACTTCCAAGCAAAAATTACCTTTTATGGTTTGGTCCTTTAAATAAACTACTTTCATTCATATAGTACCTCAAACTTGGTTATACTGAGAAGAAGTATTAATAACATGATAGTTTTAAAAGTATTGATTTATTTTCTGAATAATTCTAAGTACTTTGCAGTAGAATTGAATAAATATATTATTTTTCTAAATATCTTAATTCAACATCATTTTCCAAGTTTTAGTCTTCATCTGTTAGTCATATATAGTGCCAGTAGTGTGCATGTTAGCTAATTCTTACATATTATTAGGCCTGAAAAGACGAAAAAGATGGATAATCCTGAACATTTTTCTACTAGTTGTCAGGTAGGGACTTCTTATCAAAATATCTGTGTAGGTATTGATCACAATTAAGGGAAGTTTTTTCATGAAAATACTTCTGTCATAGCTCCCACTCATTAAGTTTCTATAATAAAACTGCAATTACTCACTTGTGGATTATGAATTATATAATGTGACATCTATTTAAGAATAAACTTTGGTCAGTATATTTACAAGTATATATCTGTCTATACCTGCATCTGATTCTAAGTATAATAATCTCTCCCACTGCCTAAGATGATGTCAAAGAAGAGGGAGAACTGAAAATATGTGTGAGGTGGAACTCAGAGAATGTTCAAAGGCAAATTATTCTACTACTGTGCAAACTCATTTGCAAGGCAGTGGCCCAAAATATTTAAAAGCTGGGAGTCATCTGTATGAGCAAATGAGAAGAATGTAAACTCCACCTGGGTGGGGGTGAGAGTTTGATTGCTGGTTCTGAGAGCTCTAGTTAAACGAAAAACAAAAACAAACAAACAAACAAAAAACTAAAACCAACACAAGCCACTCCAAGATGAAGCAGTTCCATGAATGCTAAGTCCGAGTCGTGCACCTACAACTTGTTTATCTGTTTACCTGTCCATGAATCTAGCTTCCAGACTGTCCACACCATCTGTGGGAGTTTCCTAATTTCATGAACACTAAGCAAGTCAATGGACACATAAGGGATCAAGTCCCTTTTATAAAAAGGAAAGTAATAAACACCTTGTAAGGATGTTGCAGTCTCCCACTCTTATTTCCACCAACTAATTTTTCTTTAGTTTGGGTAAAACAACCTGCAAGCCAGAATGTAGGGAAACCTAAATTTGGGTTTCAAAAATCAAATTCAAGACATGGTTAAACATAGAAAAGATTAGAGCTAGAAAAGTGTACAGCTTCTTCTGCCCTGACGCAACTGTCCAGAAAGTTCCTGAAAGCTCCTCATTCTTTCATTCTACATATCTAAGAACTCTAAGTCATCAGGGGACAGAAGGGAGATGAGACATGACCAGTGAGCTTTAGGACTTCCCATTCTAGCTTAGAACTGAGGGCTGGAGGCAGAAGCTACAAATATTTATCCCAAAGAAGATTCACAGTCTCTGTTTATAGTCTCAAACTGACAATAGTATGCACATATAAAAACTTGTCTCTCTTTTTATATTAAATATATTATACATACATAATATATATTATTATCATATATATACATAATATATATTATTATGTATGTAAATATATATCTTTGTGGTCATAGATCTCTCTATATAAGCACTTTCTTTAGAAACTTGAGTACATACATACACACAATCATATTGAATTTTCTCTTTACCTGATTTCTGATTAATATTTATAGTACACAGAGACTTGAGGTATATACTTTCGTACTCCTATCTTCTTGCTTCTGGAAACTTAAAGGCAGTAGTATTCAGAGAACTGATGTCACTGTGGGCTCTACAGAAAAATATTTTCTCTTTCAAGAGATAAAAATATCAGACTTAACTACAAATGAGCTGAGAAAAGCATTTCATAAACTGTTTTTTTATTTTCTATATATACTTCCTAAAGTTTGTTTTAGTGAATCAAATTCATTGCTTTAGACTTGCAGTAATGTGGGCAGGGAGGCACTGTTTCTTTTGTAAATACTAACTAGCCTACTTCCATGTGCTTTATAAGGGAAGCTAATTCTAATTTTAAAATAAAAGTGATGACACCATGAACCCAAAAGAAAACAAAAGAAAGGCTTCACAAAACCTCAGATGTACCATACACACAGAAAATTTTAGTGTTACATTACCATGATTTGCATTTAAAGCCTCATATATCCTATCATTATTCGTAGACTCATATGGCCAATTCATAAAAGTACATTGGAAAGTATATAGAAAAAGCTATGTAGGAAGAAAAAAATCACTCATAGGTAAATTGTAATTACTATCCTGACTTTTGGGCAGTGGAATCTTTTTGCAGGCACTGGAGCAGATCACCAGTGCGAACTCATTGTCCTTGTGAACTGGAAAGGATGGTGTTGTTTGGATGAGTTACTGAAGGGAAGTTTGTGAAAGGACAGATAACCTGGTACCTGGGTCGTGCTGGGTAAGCTCACATTTTCTTTATAAAACAGCCTCCCTGAAAAAAAAAAAAAAAAAAAAGAATTTCCCTTTTTACTTGTCTGGCAGAGGCTAAAATCATACTTCTTTTTAAGTACTATATGATTTATTTATTAACCTAAGTCATTTCCCTCTTTTTATTGCAAAAGTGATTCCAACAGGCACTTCATGGTCTAGCTCTCCTTTCTTCAGTTTTGTTTACTTCCTTCAAATGAAGTGTGTAACAATGTGAATTCTTTTTTTTTTTTTTTGAGATAGGGTCTCACTGTGTTGCTTAGACTGGAGTGCAGTGGTGCGATCTCAGCTCACCGGAAGCTCCTCCTCCCAGGCTCAAGCGATTCTCCCGCCTCAGCCTGTGAGTAGCTGGGAACAATGTGGATTCTTTAGAGGCCGGTTCTTAGGAAGATGAGGAGAGTTTAGATCCTAAATACATTTGCAGTACCTGAGACATCTGTTCTTCCCTTTTATTGCTGAAATTCAGACTAGACCCGAGACCTTGTTTCTATGGATGCAGCAGTTGTTGTCAGAGTTATTTCAACTACAAACAGACTTTTCAATTCTCATGCTTTTGTGCAAGCTTCATACTTTTAAGCCTTATCTTGAGCTTTTCTTCTTTGGTCTTTGATCTTATGCCAGGAAAATCTTAAAAGGCAAAGTGAATTTGTGGCGTTTGCTCATTTTTAACTTTGCAATTCCAAGACAGAAACATCGAGAAGCATCAAAAACCTTTACCCTGGCTAAAGTGGCAGTCACCAACTGCAGAAACACATGCAATATGAGCTTACTTTCCTTAGATTGCATATGTGTGTGCGCATTTCTGATGTCATGTCTATATTTCTACTGGTGGAAACTTTAAAACTGGAAGATAATGTGGAGGCAGAGAAAGAAACTGCTACTTTTAAAAGACAAGAGTTGCAAATTTTAGCTCGTGCAAATTTTTGAAGGAGGCAAGTGCTGATGATGCTTTTTTGATGTAAAGTTTCTATAGAAGCAACAAAATATATTTTATATAAAGGAAACCCTTCTACAACTTCTTTTGATAATGTTTTAAAATTGTTACTGAAGGTGTTAGGAATAACAAAGAATATCAGTTGGATATATCATACCCAACTTAACACAACAAGTGTAGCTGGGAATGAGGTAAGTTGGAAGTAGCACTGTTTTTTTGTTTGTTTATTTTTGTTTTGCTTTTGTACATGCCATTTGGATCTTTTTTCCCCTTCTCCACCTTTCAGAGATGGTAAAGGAGTTAGACAGTATATTTAGTCATAAGAAAATTTTTTAAGTTGAAACTTAAATAAATTTAGTACTTTCAATCTTTTTCAAGAATAAGTCAAACCTGAGTTCTGAGGTGCGCAAAGAAAAAGCAGGATCCTGTCAGGAATGGTATCCGATTTCAAATTCTTACTTAGTCTGTGAGTTGCCCAGCCTGATAGCAGGCAGTCACCTGCTTCTGTGGGAATCTGTAGGATTCTGAGAAACTTCTCATTGGCCTCATACTTGTCAGTTCTCACTGGGGAATAGTTCAATTCCGGTCTTCACTTCTTTAGCAGTCTTATTCAGAGAAGAAAAAGAAAATAGGGGCTATAAAATGCAGTATCTTAAGGAAGAAGAAAAATAAGAGGATGCTTTAGTTTCAAGAAAAGTAATTCAAATAGATACTTGATTGAGTTATTTCTACAGAGCTCAGTAAGCGGATATTCTTAAGTACAAGACAACTGGAACTGGTTTTAAAGTGCAGCATAAGAGAATTGAATGAGAATGATCTAACAGCAAGGATAACACACAGGCAAAAACAAAGCTTTGGAATAATTGCCCCAGTAGAGGAGATAATGTGATATTCATTTATTTAAAAAGGTCACTTGCTGACTCTTTAAGACCTTTTGAACCTGTCTCTGTGTTACAGCTTGGGGCTAATCTCCGGACATTTTTCATTTGTTGATTTTCTTCTGTAGAATATAGAAGTTCTGTTAGCCACTTGAGCTATAATCCAAGTCATGATGTTACAAACTAAAAAGGCTAAATTAACTATATTTTAGTGCATTTCCTTAGTGAATTTCACCCAGCCCATGTTTTCTTGTCTCCTATAGCAGAATTAAATATTCTCAGCCACTGGAATAATGCATGTTACACCTGTGATGAGGATGAGCAAAAATTGAGAGATATTAGAAGGCTCGCCCAATGCAATAACATTCTACAAAACATTGGTGTAATTTGTGCATGTGTGTATGCTAAATGTCATATAAGACCGTGAGACCTACTTTGGGTTATATGAATTTTATTTCATGATTTTTAAGGCTCCCAGAAAAAGCCAAAGCTGCCAAACTGTCAACATTTAGTCAAATCCAGGGGCAGGAATGGGGGATGGCAATTTGTTTGTATGATCAAATGTGGTCACAGAAATCCTCAAGTCTGGTTCCCCAATCTTACACATGAGGACAGTTGGAGCTCAAGATAGTGAGGTAAATGGCCTATTATCACAGAGATATTTACTGGTAGACAGGTGACAAGTGTCCATCTTCCTAAATTCAGAGTATTGTCTTTTATACTATCTCACAGCTCCCCTCAAAGAAGAAGGCACAATAATTTAAGAACATGTTTCTTTATGTAGAATATCATAAAGAACTTCCACGGATTAAAGGTACAAAGTATGTCCCAAATTAATAATTTTCACGGAGAAAAAAATCAGTTGAATTTTTTTAGATCTGGATAAGGAAAAGATTTTTTGTCTTTTTAAAAAAATGTTTTCCTGTAAATTTCCCTTTTGAGGAATACAGACAAGTGACAGAGATAGGCTTGCTTGTGAAACCTGAAGCCAGTCCTCAGAATGTCATTGCATTGGGTCGGCCTTAAAACACCTTTCAATTTTTGTTCATCCTTTTCACAGGTGTAACATGCATTTATTTTATTGTTTGAGAATATTTAATTATGCTGTAGAAGACAAGAAGACATGGGCTGGATGAAACTCATAAAAAGTGTTAAGTATAAATAAGTAATAGATAGAGTACCAAGAGATAATTTATAATCATGAGTCACTATGAATTATACATGAAGCACCTGAACATTAAATATTTGTGATATAAAAAGCATATAAGAAACACTTTTCTGGGTACAGTAAGTATATATGAACACTCAATATGCAAGAGTTCTTAATTTAGCCACCCGTTGGTGACATCATCTTGGTTCCATGTGTCCTCTACCAAGGAAACATGAATAAAACCCATGGCTATTTATTAGGTTAATCAGTGAGCTACAGATATGGCCAGGCATACTTGTCCCTTTGTCTTGCCAATGTGTATCATTGGTCCAGGGCACCTATAATTCATGGATAGTTTTACTCAATATCTCAACTCTGATTTTCTTAGCCACACCAGTGGGGTGATTGGGAGGCTGATTTGGCAGAGAGAGGGGACAGAGAATATGAAGATAATGTTCAGTGTTCAGGATTCAAGTAATATGCTTGCACCCTGTCTTAACCGTGTTGACTTACTTTATCTCCTTTTTCTTACATCATCTTTTGCTTCTTATCGTGTGTTTTAAATTTCTTTAATAAGCCATGTGATTTGAACATTTTAATTTGGTGTATGAACTCTTCCGTTCCTTTACTTCTAGAATGCTATATTAGTTTCTGTTGCTGCTATATCAAGTTACCACACATTTTAGAGCTTTAACACAATACAAAATTATTATCTTACAATTCTAAAAGTCAGAGCCCAAAATGGGGCTCACTGACCTAAAGTTGAGGTGCCAACAGGGCTGTGTTATTTTCTGGCAGTTTTAGGGAAGCATCTCTTTTCTTACTTTGTCCATCTTCTACAGCCTGCTCTCCTTTCTTGGCCAGTAGCCACCTCCATTTCCAAAGCCATTAATAGCAGGTTAGGTCTTTCTCAAAACACGCTCTCTCGTTCTGACCTTTCTCTCTCCATCTTCCTCATTGAATCACCCTTGTGATTACATTGAGCCCACTTGGGTAATAGAGTATAATCTCTTTAAAACAAGAGACTAGCAAACTCAATTCTAACTGCAAGCTCAATCCTCCCTTGCCATGTAACTATATACGATATCTGGACATGGATTTGAATATGGACATTTTTGGAGGCTATTATTCATTCTGTCTACCACAGATAGCTTCCTGGGTGGCGTATCTGGAAGCTAGCATTGCATCGAGACAATTTTTTCACCTTATTACTGGTATTATTAATTTAACAATCTTTCATTCATTTAATATTAAATTGCTACCATGTGCGTTGCTGGGCTAAGAAATCCACTTCTCAAGGCCATCCTTCCTTAGCCTCCAAACAAAACCAGAATGCTTAGAGCCTTATTGTGCCCTTTTCACTCATACTTCAGGTCATCACAGAGCTATAGGTGAAAAATTAAACTCCCATAGTGATTGGAATTATTTACTCAAAACATGAATGACTATCCTGGTTTGCCTGTGACTGAGAGGTTTCTCATAATGACCTTCAGTACTAAAACCAAGGCAGTCCTGGGTAAACTGGGGCATCAAACCTCTCTTTAGCCTTCCTGCCCATCCATTCAGTGGCTGCTATCAGCTCCCGGAATTAGAGACAATTTTACTCTGGTTGGCAGTGTTGGTCAATAAATCAAAAAACCATGGCTCAGAGGCTTAAATATTTATGGGCCTGTGAGCATATCACATAGTCTTTAGCTGTTCCTATATTTGCCGAGCAGAAGAAAAATGTGTTTGAACAGATCATTACAAAATTTTCTTCCCATTCCAAAACAAGATGATGTTTTTATTTTTGGTAAAATTATTACTAGGCACTGAAGAAAGTTACAAACAAGTTTAACGTTAGGGCTGTTGTTCTCCTGTTAACAGATTTCTGACTGGCCATGGACAGAATAGCCATATAAGGGCCCCCTTTGAGTTTTGACTATTTACACAGAAAGTACTTTGGCTTTTTATGGAGTCTTTCCAGATCCAAGCAAATATTTAAAGTTTGGGGCATGTAAAGCTTTTAAAAAGAGTGAGCAAGCATATAATTAGGCTTGAGTTTTTTTTCACGGCCCAAGGCAAGGCTTATTCCAATATGTTCCAAAGTTCTGTAAGTAATTATAACATGTTTGCACGTGCATTTGTGGTAACATGGATGTTTTTTAAACATTTCTTTTTTGCTATATCACAAATGGAAATACAACTCCCTGATTCAACAGAATATTCTAGAAAGCAGATATATTTAGATATAACTAAAAGATAATAAAACTATATTCTTTAGCTGTACATGGATAAAGAAGGGGTGTGAACAAAACACAATTGATCATTAATGCTTGCACAGTATGAAATTAGACTGTGTAGAGTTTGAGATGGAGGTGAAAAAGAAGAGTATTTAAATACAGCTGAGGGGAGTCCTATTACCTCCTTTAGGAATGCACATCCTTCAGGAAGGGAGTTTGAGAAATGAAGTAAGACTTTGTGGCTACTTATAGTTGTTAGGAAGATAGCCCTTTGTTTGTGTTACCTGTTTAACTCCTGCCTACTGTGTACATCCTAATTCCTGGGACTCCCCACCCCTAGTCCCCCAGCCAAAACCAGGTATCCCAAACAGCTCCCAGAGGAGACACAGAAGTCTGCTTTCTTTTAGGATATCCCATTATCAGCTAACTTAAATTCCTATGGCAAGGCATTCAGAAGGGTGGCTTATCACTAAACAATGTATTTGCTCTCCTTAAGCTTGCCTACACTGCAGTGCATGTGTGAGAGTCCCTGGCCATCCCTATAAACAGGGGCAGGAAGTCTGGGCTAAGATCCAAAAGGTTGTTTACAATTTTTGTTTTGTTTGCCTTTTCTCCCATATAATACCAATAGGAGAATAGGCAAAAAGGAAGATGGAAAGATCCACGAAGCACTCGAGTTTGGTTTGTAAGAAAAGATTCCCTATTTTAGCCCTGTTGCCTAGGGCTCATCTCTCTTACCTATAATGGGGAGAGTTGGAAAATATAAATGGAACTTTCTGCCATTTGTTCCCCTGTTGCTTATTCATTTCTTCTGAACTTCGGTAATTAAGAACTGGCCTTCACAGTGACTTGCTTTATATTTACTTACTTATTTTAAACCTTGTTCTTTGTTTTTGATTGTCTCCTGCTTACAGTATGGCAACATGTGGGAAAATGGGCCTTTAGAACTTAGACAAAATTGCCATATCAAAAAAGAAAATGGATAGATGTTTCCAGATAAGACTGGGACCTTCACAACACACAGCATAATCAAATAGATGCAGGAACAAGCACACTTGATCCACAGATAAAAACTGCCACTAAGCTTGGGGTTTTGACATGTGTGGTCAGAATGAGTTTCACCGATGGGTGTCAAATTTAAGACCCTTTGAGGACTGAGAGCCTCATATGTTTCCTGTATACTTACTTAGTCCCCACTTTGGGCCCTCTATCTTTAGCACTCAGATATTCTGCTTTACTGTATCTATGTTGGCCTCATCTTATGTTATTTTGTTTTTGCTTAAGACATGGTTGAGATTTATCCAGTCCATTCGTTTTGTGTTATACATAATTGAATATTTGCAACTGATATAGCAAATGCATATTATGTTTCACTAGAAAATATGTATGAAGTATATGATCATTTTTTTCTGTAATGTAAATGTGTGGAGCATACTTCCATGTCTTTATTTATTAATGATCTTATTTTACAAGTTTTCTCTGATTTTGTTAAAGTAGTAGTTGGATTATATAAATACTTATAGTATTGTTAAACAAAAAGATTTAAAATTATGAAAAGAACATGTATTTTGCTATCTTTTTATTATGCTTAGATGAATAATTGCAGTCCATTCTCATTCATTCAACACATATTTTTTGAGGGCCTAAAATCACAATCTACTGATAAAGACAGCAAATGGTAACAAAGACATGTATAACCACAAACTGTAGCACACATTGTAACACAAGTGGGAAGATTCCAACTTCAGAAAAATGTGTTGGTTATGGATGAGGGGATGAAGAGGTACCCTGAAGAAGGCCTTATAAGAAGGTAGCATTTGGCCTGAAAAGAATAGTCAGCCACACAAAGAGATGGGAAAAGAACATTTTAATTTTAAATTCAAACAGCTGGAAACATAAATATTTAAGTCTGTGTGGTCTAATAACTGTCATGGCGAAATAAGATGTGGAATATTTGCATCTAATGCTCTCTGTATCCTTCACTAACCCAAACATCATTTGGAGTTTGTCTAGCCAGAGCTCAGATTTATTCTTGTTGTCAAATGAGACTTAGCAAGTTTCCTTCTAAACCAGATGACTACCTTCAAATCTGGATCCTTCCTATTAACTGTCTCGTGAACAGGTAAATCGTGTGAGAACATTTCACTGTTAGTGTTGCAGGGAAACAAGCCTATCTTCACTTTTAAGAAGTGTAACAGGGACAACTGTCCAACCCACATGACTGTGGTGCTCATTTATAAATGAGAACAGTGGGATGAGAGAATGGTATGGGGAGGAAGAAACAATACCCCTTTTCATACAGAATATGAAGTCTATTATATTTTACTTAGAGGTTCAAAAAAGAAAGGCATCATCAAAACCTGGTGCCAAAATATGCCTGATTATGTGGCCATCCCCAGGCAAAATTTAAAATAGAAATGAGGGAGTTTAGCTCAGAAGGCTTAATTGATTAAGTAATTAATTTTCAATGAACTATAGATTTCTCATTGTGAGCAAATAACAGTGTTGTTGTATTTTGTTCATATTTGAATGACAAACCATATTAAAACTTGCCTGAGTAAAAATCTTAATACACCAGGCTTTGTACCATTAAAGTCTGGAAGGGTAAAGATGATACTTTTGGCCTTTATTCCAATTACTCTAACTTTAATTTAATTTCATGAAATAGAACTATATATAGCTTAGAATGACAAATGCAACTACTTCTATTTGAACATAAGTTTCTGACACTCTATATGCTTACAGGGGGTGGCCAGCCTTGACAACACTAACCCTGTAGTCAGTGGTCTTGTGGTCTCATGTTGTTTCCTTGGCAACCAGGAATAATTGAACTTTGTGTTTTGCAGAGAAGTTTGCAAAGGAATATGAATCTGATATCTGGAGATTAAATTTTGTTACAAGGCTCTGTCAATGAAATTTCTATCTGCTGAGAACTGGTAAGGAGCTAACACTGTTATGGCTACAATGGGAGAATCAAATAATTACAAATGGGAGAACCATAGAATTACACAAACTCCTTCTGGGCTCTAAAGAACGGATATAAAAATCAGAAATTTATTTTTAGGAGTATATGTCTAAAACCTAAAGATCTCAAAATCTCACATTCTCAGTCTCAGATAACCAAATGTTTACTTACCTTCCTTTTTCTTACAAATTCCATAATTTCTCCACTGATATAGGAATAGGGGTAATAAATGATAACCATTTTAAGGTTACATATGAGGAAAACGTGTGTAGGGAGCATCTAGCTTTAAAGGTGGACTTTAGAACTCTGAAATCACATAGAAGGAAAACTCATGGAGGCTATTGGAACCAGACTGTATGAACTGAGGGCATTTTGAGATCTACTGAGTAGTCCCATGTTATGAAGTACTTATGGTTCTCCCACAAAGCTACCGCTGACATTAAAAATAAAGCAAGCATTGGTGTCACCACAATGATAAAGCTAGGGTGACTCATTTCTAACATAGCTATCTAAAGACTGGGTTCTTGTTGATGTCCGACTAAGGGAAGTCACTTAAATATGGGCAAGAGCAAATCCCAGCCATGGAATTTTGCAATAGTTCTGAGATATGAGACTTACAATTTGGTTTCGGGTCTGGGAGGAGAAAGTCATGAAACTGTTACAGAGTAATATTAAATCGTATGATAAAACATCAACTGTAATAAAATTGCATCAAAATGTGTTTTCCAGAATAAAGATTTTAGAAGCATATTTCAAATACCTTGCTTTTCGAATTAATACCTAGTTGCACTGCGTATCTACTGAAATATGCATGTACTTGCTACAGGTTATTTTTTACATAGAAATTTATATTCATCCAGTTTGCTTTGTAACCCAAATATCTGTGGATTAGATAGCCACTAATATGAGATCTCACTTTCTTTTCTTAGCCCCTACCTGACCCTTCCCTGGACAAGGGCAGCTTTCCTGTAGAACATTTGGTTTAAATGGGGTTTGTCTCCCTCCTAATCTGGAGTAGGGTGTGCTGCAATCTGTTCTCCCCTGACACCAGGCTCTCCCTGATCAATCCATGGTTTCTGCCTAGAACTACAGAATTAACATTGTCCCTTCAACAATACTTTTGCTACTACATAAACTTCTAATACTGGGTTTTAATGCATAACATGATTAATGGAAATTTTGAGCATAACCACAGGGAATTACAACAGTGTGGGGAGAGTAGACCTGGAAATGAGATGTTAAGATTATATTTCTAGATTCTAAGAATAGAAGATGAAAGAAACTCAAACTCCATCTCTTGGTTTCCCTCTAGGGAACATCCCAATTCCTGACTTTGATTTCTTTTCTTGTAGTCATCCTAAGAGAGCCTACTTTCTTCCATTTGCAGTGAAAATGTGTGCCTCTTTACAAAAATCCCACTGGCTATACACTTCCCCAAGACATTCCTGCCAGGGCATTATCCTTCCACCAGGATAATACTCCATGGCTGTCTATTTGCAATATCTGAGTTATGTAACTGGAATAATAGCATGCAGGTTTTGGTAGTAGTTTGAGGAAAAGAGAGGCAGTTGGATGAGTTGCTTCACGGCAAACAGGTGTTTAAAATGGGTGTCAGGGCCAGGCGTGGTGGCTCATGCCTGTAATCCCAGCAATTTGGGGGGCTAAGGCAGGCCTGTACTTCAGCTCAGGAGTTCAAGACCAGCCCAGGCAACATGCCTAAACTCCGTATCTAGAAAAAAATACAGAAAATTAGATGGGAGTGGTGGCGAGTGGCTGTAGTCCTAGCTAAGTGGAAGGCTGAAGTGGGAGAATTGCCTGAGCCCAGGGAGATCAAGGTTCCAGTGAGCAGTGATGGCACCATTGTACTCCAGCCTAGGCAACAGGGAGATACCCTGTTTCAAAACAATAAAATTAAATTAAGTGGGTTTCAGGGCCCCTGGATTTCCCCTCCCATTCCCATCCAAGTTTGGGATTCTGTTACTCTGTCCTGCTAGGAAATTACTCTTAGACAAAAAACACACTCATATATACACAAACACTCAAACACATGCATTCTTAAAAAATACATATCTCAAAGAAAAAATGGTATCAGTTTAAGATCAAATCAGTTTAAGATCAATTATAACTTCCACTCTGGGAGCAGATAGTGTTAAAATTTGTATTGCCTTTGGGACGATGGCCCTTGACACAGTGGTTTCTTTGTCCTCTTTTCTCTCGTTTTTAGCTTCCAGACTCTGCCTGTGGAGAAAATTTCTTATAAGACACAAGCAAATTCATATTTAAAGAAACAAAAAAGCAGCTTTTCTTTCTTTATCATAAATTTAATGTGAAGACCGTTCATTATGTTCCAAATGTTGATTATGGGAAGCTCTGTTTATTCCAGATGAGGTAGTTTGATGCTATTTCATCCCCATCACATCGGAGAGACAGCAGGCCCCTTTCAGAGCTCTACGGTCTGGATTTGCATGACATGGGAAAATTTTATCTGACTGATATTGACTTTGCTCCCTCTCTGAGATTGTGTCAGGAATTTATGAAAAATATTGACTTAGTTTACGATCCCAGTTTGGTGTTTGAAACCAGAGGGTTCCTGGCTGGCTTCCTTGGACTACCTGGTATTTTCCATATGAAGTCATTTGGAGGAGTTCAAATTGATCTAAACCATGAAGAAACTCCCCAGAGGGAAAATTCTCCAGAGCCATATATAAAATTTACACAATATTTGGAGCACTTTTGGCTTCCCTTTGAAATACACACACACACACACGTATACATATATATATATAAATATATATATATTATATATATATATATTTTTTTTTTTTTTGAGATGGAGTCTCACTCTGTCACCTAGGCTGGAGTGCAGTGGTGCAATCTTGGCTCACTGCAACCTCCATCTCCCGGGTTCAAGCAATTCTCATGCCTCAACATCCTGAGTAGCTGGAACTACAGGCGCATGCCACCACGCCTGGCTAAGTTTTTTTTTTTTTTTTTTTAGTAGAGACGGGGTTTCACCGTGTTAGCCAGGATGGTCTCGATCTCCTGACCTCGTTATTCACCCGCCTCAGCCTCCCAAAGTGTGGGGATTACAGGTGTGACCCACTGCACCAGGCCTGTTATTTTTTTAAATATGTAACCATGAGATCGCCCAATCTTGCTATGCCTGTGGCTACAAATAAGACGTATATAAATTTATACCACGTTACAATGGTTCCATACTCAACATTCTTCAGGTAAGATACTTCGTCCTTCAGAATAAATCCTACTTACATCAGGAAATTCTACTCCCAACCCCCCACCCCCCCAAAAAATGTGTCCCTTATGCCAGTGAGTCAGATGTAATTACCATACGAAGACCTGCCAAGTCTATCTTTTCTAATCTGGCTGCTCCTTCTAAGCAAGTCCAGTTACCTGCAAAGCTGTTACAAGGAAACTTACTGCACTCTCTACTGAAGGTGACTCACCATGAGCATCTTTGTTTCTGCCATGGGCTGCCATCTCCCATTAACCTCCAGTTCTTCGTGTAGAAAGCAGCCGTTGAGATCAGTGCAATGGTGGGAGAATGTCCTATTTCATGACATCGCAGCAGTGACTCACAATGACCCTCCTGGAAACAATTTTTAAAAATTTTATCAGTGTCCTAGAATATCATGATATTTTATAAAAATATCACTATTAGGGCCAGATGTGGTGGATCACAGCTGTAATTTGAGCACTTTGGGAGGCCAAGGTGGGCAGATCACGAGGTCAGGAGATTGAGACCGTCCTGGTTAACACGGTGAAACCCTGTCTCTACTAAAAATTCAAAAAATTAGCTGGCTTGGTGGTGGGTGCCGGTAGTCCCAGCTACCCCTGAGGCTGAGGCAGGAGAATGGCGTGAACCTGGGAGACGGAGCTTGCAGTGAGCCGAGATCGCGCCACTGAACTCCAGCCTGGGCAACAAGCGAGACTCAGTCTCAAAAAAAAAAAAAAATATATATATATATATATAACTATTAGTTTCTGGATTTAACCTCTCTAACCTAATGGTTCACAGGAATAAACACTGGCATCAGTTTCATCACTGTTTTTCTCTTCTCTGCTTTTGTTTCCACTTTGTTTCTCCTGAATGTGAAAAAGAAAAGTGACCATACACTTGAAAGCCAATGGTATGGGGTGCTGTGTGCATATATATATATGTGTGTGTATGCACTCCTGAGCCAGAACAGCCACACTAGCAGCATCTAAGCACCTCCACTCAACCAGTTAAACCTACTCTGCACAGTTTAACCATCATCCTGGGGGTTTGTGAGAAGCAGTATTATGTCTAATAAATACTGGCCATAAACCGAAGTAAGATTGATGGTTGTAATCTGCCTCTTTGCTTGCCTTTTCTTGCCTATGTTTGGTAATTTTGATATTATCCACTTCTCTCTGTTCTTTTCCCTCAGCTTCTTGGTTGCAGGCATTGGGAAACTCTGTCTTTCTTCCTTCCCACAACCTGGTCTTATTTACACTTACTGAGGTCCCTCACTATTATCTTATCTATCATCCTCTCCAGAGATTTTAAGGTGGCTCAGGATGGATCATTCTATTTGATCTTTGGATATTTTCTCTATTTCTCTTTAGTCTTCCCGAAATTCTGATAGGTTGCTAATCATGCTCCCAGGATTATGGTCCAGAATGGCTGTCATGTTGCTTACATAAGGTAACTATATTGAAAGCCACGTCTAGATTTTTATACTTTCAAGTTCTAGCAAGGGTAAACACTTGCCAACCTTAGCTTTCTGTGTTCATCGTCTAGGCATAAGCGTGATGTGGACACTGACTATTGAATTCTACCTGTGAGAGTTGCAGATACCGGAATGAAATCACTGTTTTTCCAAATCCAAACAACCCAGAGCTGGGAGAACACAAAAGAGGAGTGTTCGTGCTTGCATATCTGGGATAAAGACTGCTTCAAGGACTATTGAAAATAAGGCATAAGAATTTCTTCTTTAGGAGTGCAGCAATTCAGATAAGATGCTCTCGAAAGAACACCTGCCCACTAATGGCATCTCTGCCAATGAACTCATGCCAATTATTGCTTTCAGTTTCTAAAACCAAGAACTCTGTTTCCAAGCAACTTATGAGAACTTCTCCTTTGCCAATAGAAGTTTCCCTTTACTCTCCCCTTTTCAGATGTATATGTGACTTGCCATAGCTGTGCATATGGGGTTATAATCCACTTTTCTAATTCCTGAATAAATTAAACATATTTGGAACACTTCTCTCTAATTTTTTTGATTGGCATACCCTAGAACAAAAATAAGCTATTTCTATATTGGATAAGAAGATTACTGCTTCTGTATTTTTACAACTATGAGGTTGTATTTGCAAGAAAGGTATCATAGTTATTTTTATATAAGATGGATCAAAGATTAAATGAAGCTAAGATGCACTTGAGAGACTGTAGAATCCACTGAGTAGCAGAAAAGTCTATTTATCTTTTTCTTCTTTAGCTATCTCAAAAGTACAAAAAGTTTATGCCTCTTTGCTCAAACCTAGTAGTCAATATCATACGAAAGGATTTTGTTGATATAATTCATGTCCCTGAATTATGACATTAATCCTCTAGGTGCATATAGACTAAGAATAAAATCAAGGGATTAAAAGATCAACTATACAAGTTTTACACATAAATATAATATAAACTCATAAACAAAGTGTATAAAATCAAAATATTAATTATATAAACCAAATCTATTTGATCCCCAGTAGAATGGAGTAAATAAAAAGATACATAAAACCACATGATGGTACATAAATTTCATCCCAGATATTTTATTGAGAATGAAGAAGAAAGATATATAGCCTAAAATGTAGATTTTTGTAGCATGCTTTGAACAAGTAGAAAGGAAAGGAAAAGATAATTAAAAGCCAAAGCAGATGACCATGCTACTGGGGCAACACTGAAGCCGAGAACCATGCTTGAGCTCTTGAGACAGGCAGACACGTGGGTGCGGTAAATGGTGAATGCTGAAGTTCTAAGGAATGGTGACTCAGGAAGTGAAAGTCAAGAGGAGAATTGTAGGATCAAGAAGGTATTTACATAGGACCAGATGTAGATGAAAATACTTTTGTAAGTTGACTCTCAACAACAACAAACTAAAGTATATAAATCTTGTGTACACCACATGCAATGAAAAAAATCAGATAAATGTTTAAAGATAAAGGATGTTTATTAAGGTTCTTATAATCACAAATGTTATAAATAGATAAATTCTCCAACAGTCTATTGTTTGGTAAAATAAGTCACGGCACTGTTAAACATTGAAATAACTAGTAGCAATTAAAACAGTATAGGTTCTATCTTCACTAACGTGGACAAATGTTCACAATGTTTATATGCTATGAAGGCAGACACAAAAGACACTGAAAGCACAACCTAGCAAATATGGTAGATCTAAATTACACATACACACACAGGCACACATGCACACACACACACACACACAAAAATCCGGAGAAATAAATTTTTGTAATAGGTCTCTGAGATACTGGGATGAAAGGTCATTACTTTTTTTCTTTTGGTTATGTTTTATAAGTTACTGCTTACATTGACAATGTATTGATTTTATCACCAGAAAATAAGAGAAAAGGAAGGATGTGTCAATGTAAAACCACTGGTTAGAATGAAAGATAGAGATGGGAATGTAAGCATATGGTGAGAGCTTTTGAAATTTTCAGATACTGCATCATGGGGAGCAAATAATCTGCTTATTTGCTATTATTTTCCCTCCCTTGGGAGCATTAGAACTATTAAAATGGTTGAGAAGAATATAAGCCTGAATTGTAAAAAAAAAAAAAAAAAAAAAAAAAAAAAAAAAAAGCAGGGGCATGTCACGAACCACCATGAAATAGAAGTAATTACAGGTTTCATAGAATTTGTGCTGAAAATGACCTTAGAGATTCATTCCTTATTTTACACACAAGGATGATGAGACCTAAAGAAGATACTTGATATACTAACAATAATGCAATTAATAGAAGCAGAAACAAGACCAAAACTTGGAATTTATTTATTTTTAAAATTTTCCAATATGAAATCTTTACACAATGTCATGATTATTAAAAGTGGCAAGATGCAGAAATGAAACAAGACAAAAAAATTCTAAAAAAATCCGAAAGCCTAGAAAATAATATTTTTTATATGTGTGTGTGTGTATATATATATATATATATATGGAGAGAGAGAGAGAGAGAGAGAGAGAGAGAGTTAATAAATCAAATGATATTTTCTGAGTTGGAGGCAGAAATATCTATATCAATCATAGTCTGCTCCATAGTAAGACAGCAAAGAGGAGGGATCAAGTCATGCCTCTTGAGAATGCAATCACTGTTGATGTGCTATGAAGAACCTTGTTTCCTTTAAAATTACGCGAGAGATTAGTGTCAATTCTAGGTTTTTGGATTAACGCAGCTGGACTATGTCTTTTCTCCCGCTGTGTGTCTCTCATTACAGTCTTCTCCAATTCTCCATACTTACAGAGGGCATGTGATGGGAAATGACTCCTTTCCAGATCATGTTACTTTTGGATATGATATACATATGGATATGAGATCACTGTCAAATAAATAGTTCAAAATAAATAGTTCTCTGTTGTCACAGAACTGTGTACAGCTTCCTTCTTGCCTTGTGAGTGACAATTAAGACTCATACAAATGTGACCTCAAAAGCTCACTACTTTTGACTCCCATAAACACAAACATGCATGCACTCCCTTTCATATAATTAATTTGTTTCAAATATCCACTTTCCAAACTCCTTGCTAAAGCTATGAAATGTTTAATTCATTTTGTTTTTATCAGCTTCCAAAATTATGTCTACATAATCATTGTACGAATGCTATCTCAGCCTCTGGACTATAGGATACTTTCACTTCTATCCTTTCTAAAAAATAATCTAAAGCAGCAGTGAATTAAAATAAGGGAAAATAAATGAAGAAGACTGTCTTGCTCTGTTTTTTGGGGGAAAAACAGAAATTAGGTCTGTAATGTCTTGTCTACCTGTTAATTGTCGCCACATTGATCAAACCGAACTCTTAGTTTTATGGAGTTATTATTATATATAATTCCCCAGAAATTCCCATGTAATTTGCACTGATGAAAAACTAGCTTGTTCCAGGAGTAATATAGACAGTTGCTGAGTACCTTTCTTTACTTTTCAATGCAACTTCTATATCTGAAGTCCTCAGCAGATGTTGTAGATTCCTTAGGCTTCCAACTGTGCCTAGACTGAATGGCATTGAGTATCCACTCAGAGTCCAAACATCAACTTGTTTCTGCACAAATCATTGACCTTTTAGATATCATTTCTATCCAAGAAAACCTCAAATCTGCTGTCTAAAGTGTACAGGAAACATAGTCTTATTTCTAATGTTCTAAGCAATTGATAACCAGATAAAATATTATTTTTACCCTGAATACAATTTGAGGATGGTGGAATACTTCAAGCAAATTCAACAAATCTTAACCTTTTTGCAATTATGGTCTTTAGAATCTCTAATGTTACCTGTTTAGATTTGTTGAAAACACCACTAATTAGTGTGCTTATTCCTTCAACTGATTTATACAACATTTAAACTAAAAGCTCACATGTATTTATAGCTTACACTGTTCTTTTGAACAGAAATATGTAAATATGAAGGGCTTATATCTGTATGAAGAAAGTCAAAATATAGTGAAAGTCCCCTGATTATCATGTTACTATTCCTATTACACTTTAAGTAATCTCTAAAAATGGGTTAAATCAAGACTATATTTTATAGTTTATTCTTAGGGATATAGTTAGATTATTTTTAAGACTGTAGTTTGAGATAAGATATGAGTCTATTAAAATGTATTTTTCTATATAAAACCTGATTATGTAAATGTATGTACATATTCTCAACAGTTGTGTTATATTGGATATGATACTCAAGTTACTTATCTTACTTAACTCCTCCCTATTAAAAAATAGGATGATCTTAAACCTATCTTAAAGAGATAAATGGAATCCCATGAGTAGAACACTGTCTACATATAATAAGCATTCAACAAATGTTACTTACTATTATTATATTTCCACATATGTGCATCTGGGTTTTAATCTTTGGAAAATTAATATTACTTATTTATTTCAATAGTTTTTGGGGAACAGGTGGTTTTTGGTTACATGGATAAGTTCTCTAGGGGTAATTACTGAGATTGTGGTGTATCAATGAAACAGAGCAGTGTACACTGTACCCACTGTGTAGTCTTTTATCCCTTGCCCCTCACCCCATGCATCCCACATCTCCAAAGTCTATTATGTTATTCTATGCTTTTCTGTCCTCATATCTTAGCTCCCACTTATAAATGGGAATATGAGGTACTTCATTTAGAATAATGAATCATTCTATGAAGATAGTATCACCCTAATTCCAAAACCAGTAAGGGACATAGCCAAAAAATGAAAAATACAGACCTATATCCCTGATGAACACAGATGCAAAAATCCTCCACAAAATACTACCTAACTGAATCCAACAGCATATCAAAAAAGATAATACACCATGATCAATTGGGTTTTATACCAAGGATGCAAGGAGGGCTTAACATATTCAACATGTTCAACATATTCAGGTCAATAAATGTGAAATATGACATAAACAGAATTAAAAGCAAAAATAATATGGTCATCTCATTAGGTGCAGGAAAAGCTTTTGACAAAATCCAGCATCACTTTATGATTAGAACCTTCAGCAAAATTGGCATAAAAGGGACATTACTCAAGGTAATAAATGGCATGTATGACATACCCACAGCCAACATTATACTGAATAGGGAAAAGTTGAAAGCATTCCCCCTGAGAACTGAAATAAGACATGGTTGCCCAGTTTCACCTCTTATATTCACAACCATACTGGAAGTCCTATCTGAGCAATCAGACAAGATTAAAAAAAAAATCAAGGGCATCCAAATGGTAAAAAGGAAGTCCAACTGTCACTGTTTGCTGATGATATGATCGTATACCTAGAAAACCATAAAGACTCCTCCAAAAAGCTCCTAGATCTGTTAAATGAATCCAGTAAAGTTTCAGGATGCAAAATTAATACACACAAATCACAAGCCCTGCTATACACCAACAATGACCAACCTGAGAATCAAATCAAGAACTCAATCACTTTTATAACAGCTGCAGAAAACCAAACCAAAACAAAACAAAAAGCCCTCAAGAATACAGCAAACCAATGAGGTGAAAGATCTCTACAAGAAAAACTATAAAACACTGCTGAAAGAAATCATAGATGACGCAAACAAATGGAAACACATCCCATGCTCATGCATGGGTAGAATGAATATAGCGAAAATGACAATACTGCCAAAGACAATCTACAGATTGAATACAATTCCATCAAAGTACCATCATCATTGTTCTTAGAAGTAGAAAAAAATCCCAAAATTCATACAAAGCCTAAAAAGACCCTGCATAGCCAAAGCAAGGCTAAGCAAAAAGAACAAATCTGGAGGCATCACATTATCTGACTTTAAACTATACCACAAGACTATAGTTACCAAAACAACATGGCACTGGTATAAAAATAAGCCCATAGACCAATGAAATAGAATAGGGAGCCAAGAACTAAGGGCAATTACTTATAGCCAACTGATCTTCAACAAAGCAAACAAAAACAGAAAGCACCCTATTCAAAAATAACGCTGGGATAACTGGGAAGCCACGTGTAGAAAGACGAAACTGGAGCCTCATATCTCACCTTCTGCAAAAAACAATTCAATATGGCTCAAAGACTTAAACCTAAGACCTGAAACCATAACAATTCTAGAAGATAACATCAGTAAAACTCTCCTAGATGTTGCCTTAGGCAAAGAGTTCATGACCAAGAACCCAAAAGCAAATTAAAGAACCCAAAAGCAGTGAAAACAAAAGCAAATACATGGGACCTAATTAAACTGAAAAGCTTCTGCACAACAAAATACATAATCAGCAGAGTAAACAGACAACCCAGAGAATGGGAGAAAATATTCACAAACTACTCATCTGACAACTAACTAATATCCAGAATCTGCAAGGAATTCAAACAAATCAGCAAGAAAAAAACAAAAAATTTTCATCAAAAAGTGGGCAAAGGACATGAACAGACAATTCTCTAAAGAGGACATACAAGTGACCAACAAACATGAAAAAGTGCTCAACATCACTGATTATCAGGGAAATACAAATTAAAATCATATTGAGATACCACTTGTATCAATCTGTTCTAACACTGCCATAAAGATACTACCTGAGGCCAGGTGAGGTATGGTGGCTCATGCCTGTAATCCCAACACTTTAGGAGGTGGAGGCAGGTGAATCACTTGGGGTCAGGAGCTGAAGACCAGCCTGACCAACAGGGTGAAACCGCATCTCTACTAAAAAAATAATACAATAAAAAAAAAAAAAATTAGCCAAACATGGTGGCATGTGCCTCTGTATTGCCTGCTACTTGGGAAACTGAAGCAGAAGAATTGCTTGAACTAGGAGGTGGAGGTTGCAGTGGGCCAAGATCATGCCACTGCACTCCAACCTGGGCAACAGAGTGAGACTCCCTCTCAAAAAAAAAAAAAAAAAAAAAAAAAAAATACTACCTGAGACTGGATAATTTACAAACAAAAGATGTTTAACTGACCCGCAGCTCCGCATGGCTGGGAAGGCCTCAGGAAACCTACAATCATGGTGGAAGGTGAAGGGGAAGCAAGGCATGTCTTCATAAGGTGACAGGACAAAGAGAGAGCATGCAGGGGAAACTGCCACTTTTAAAACTATCAGAGACCAGGCACCGTGGCTCAGCCTGTAATCCCAGCACTTTGGAAGGCCGAGGCGGGCAGATGACGAGGTCAGGAGATCGAGACCATCTTAGCTAACACGGTGAAACCCCGTCTCCATTAAAAACACAAAAAAAATTAACCAGGCGTGGTGGCGGGCACCTGTAGTCCCAGCTACTCGGGAGGCTGAGGCAGGAGAATGGCTTGAACCTGGGAGGCGGACTTGCAGTGAGCTGGGATCGCACCACTGCACTCCAGCCTGAGCAACAGAGCGAGACTCCGTCTAAAAAAAAAAAAAAAAAAAAAAAATCAGAATTGTGTAGGGGACACTGCCCACGTGATTCAACAACCTCCCACTAGGTCTCTGCCTCAACAATTGGGGATTATAGTTTGAGATGAGATTTGCGTGGGGAAATAGAGTCAAACCATATCATCACCTTACTCCTGCAAAAGTGGCCATAATTGGAAAATAGAAAAAATAACAGATATTGGCATGATGTGGTGAAAAGGGAGTACTTTTACACTGCTGGTGCTAATGTAAACTACTACACCATTATAGAAAACAGTATGAAGATTCTATAAAGAACTAAAAGTAGTACTATCATTTTATCCAGCAATCCCACCACTGGACATCTATCCAGAAGAAAAGAAGTCATTATATGGAAAAGACACTTGTACATGCATGTTTATAGCAACACAGTTCGCAATTGTAAAACTGTGAAACCACCCTAAATACCCATTGACCCAGTGGATAAAGAAAATGTGGTATATATGCACCGTGGAATACTACTCAGCCAAAAAGAGGGATGAAATAATGTCATTAGCAGCAGGCTGATGGAATTGGAGAATGTAATTCTAAGGAAAATTAATATTTTTAAAGTAAAATATATGCATTGTTTAGCTTAGAAATGTGCCTAAATACACATATTTAAAAGTTACAAGAAATAGTATTTCATTTTTAACATCTGAAGAGAGAGTATGCATACCAATTCATTGGTGCAGAAACTCATTTAGTAGAACAGTGAAACACAGAGGACTATTATTACTGAACACAAAATTATAGTTATGTGGACAAAAGGTCCATTTAATTCAATTGTAATATATTTTTATAATTTTGAGAAATCAGCAAAATCATGAAGATGACAAAAAAGATGAACTTTATGTGAACTGTGTTAACCGGTTGTTTTCTAGATCCTTGATGAAAGGCCTCTGATTCCACATTTATTCTGCTGAGTTTACAGAAAAAGAAGATAATTTAGAAATAATGTGCTGCTGAAATGACAGTTCTGTGATAATAGGAGAGCAACACTTAGGATTAAAAAAAAAGAGAAAAATATTTCTAGATCATTTTGTGTTATTTGAACCATGTTGTGAAATCCATTTTAAAATTCCATTTCTTGAGATACTAACATAACATAATCCTTACATAGCAAAGGATGTTTGTGTGTGTAAAATAAAAAGCTGGTTTTACATTAAACTTTACCTTTAAAAGGTGTCTCTATGCTTGAATTAAGCTGGATTAAGGTCTGATTAAATATTCTAATTTAATAAAGTAGAGCTACAGGCAGGTTTTCCTCACCAATATGATGAAGACTTAACACACAGAAACTCAAAGGTAAAGATGAAACATCAACAAACGTTATTCCCACCACCTTTCGTTCATAGACCACATGGGTATAGAAGAAACTGGAGTGTCCTGAGCCAAAGTCAAGAGTAAGCATTTCTCACTAATCCAACTAGGATCCTATACATTCTGATGGCAGAAAGTTGGGGACAGTCATCTGGCCCCTATGTAAACTTTGTTCTTCCTTGTGCAGGCAAGGGAGAAGTGGAAAACAGTATCTTAAACAGAAGGGGTCATCCTGAGTCACAAGGCTGGCCCTGAGAGTTGAAAGCAAGACCTTTATTGTTACTATGTCAATTGAATTTAATCCTTACATCTACGGAGATCATCCAGGAATCTTGAGGGTGGGCTCCCCAAACAAACCAGCTAAACAAATCTTCTAAAATATAGTACCAAAAGCCAATTACACCCTTGCATTGAAACCATAACATTGGCTTCTAACTGAATCTGTTGTACTGTAACCAAGTTGTCACTATTTTTTTAATTATTAAAAAGTACAGGTTTCAAATAATTTCCAGAAAAATCTGATGATCAAAGAGAACATGTTTTCTTTAAAAATGGCATTTGTTCTAATGACCCCAAGTCTCTGGGAATCAACTATCTAGGTAGAACCCTTGATAAGACACTACCCTATAGGATGATGTGAAGATTGAGTAAAACAAAAATTCAGAGTAATTTATACATTGTAAAACAATATACATTTATAATTAATCTTATTGTTTATAAAGTTAACATTACTTTATCACCTATTTAGGGCCTTATAATGATTTATTTATTTACTCAGTATAAATAAATATAAATTATATATACTATGCATTACATTCATTGTATATATAATACAAACAAATAACGTTAATGGTTCATTTATTTAAGACATCACATGTATTTTTAAGCTTTGGCAACTGAGCAGTGTTTTCTCTATCTCAGATTTTATAACACTGTAATTATAAAAGATCAGGTAATTTAAGAAATTTCCACATTGGAATCCTACTAAAGTGGCTTGTATTTTCTTAAAAATTTGCCTCATAGTATGATCTTTAAATCAACAATCAATATGCTTAGCTTTCTTGTAGGTTCTGTTGTACAAATGAGAATGACATGATGCCTGACTTGAAGGAAAGAGGAGATGAAAACTTCCATTTCCTTACCAACAAGCATTTCCTAAGTACCTACAATGTATCTGTATTAGGGTTTTTGAGGAGACAATAAATAATTTATTTTTCCACTCTCCAGAAAGAGATTGGATATGATCATGTGGAGAAAAGAATAACTCTTGTTTTAGTGGAGGAAAATAATAACTAATTCTCAGAAGAAAGCCTGAAAGGTCCCATCCAAGTGGAAGGGAAGGAGGATCGTGGAAACAGGGAAATCTGAAGACACTTCTTTAGGAGGTGGCATATGATCTGAGCCTTGAAGCAGGATAACAGTTGTTAAAGAGTAATGTGGAGGAACAAGTCTAGAGACTCAGGCAAGGTTTAAACTATGTAATATGTTATAAGACAGGTGAGAATTATAAGTTTTATTTCTCTTTCTTTAAACTAGGGATAGGGGCATATGGGGTAGGAATACAATATTTTTAAATAGAGACAAGACATAATCCAATTTTTGTTTCTAGAAGAGACATCTAGCTTGCAGCATGAATCTAAGGGTATTATAGAGGCTAGAAGAAAGAAATAAATTCATGGTATTATGCAGGAAAAGTTAAGAGCTACACTGAGAAAACAAGATAATGAGGCATTTAGATAAGAAAAAAGATCCACATGGGTGAAAGTAATAGAGGGAGTCTTCTGGGAAAGGCAGAATTTGCAATGGTTCTGGAAGGATTCGTTTATTTATTCAAGAAATATTATAATGGTAACATATTAGAAGTTCTCGAGTAGATGACATTCTTGTAGATGGAGACAGGCAACTAAATAACACGGAATTTAATATAACAAAGACTTCAGTGTTAGAACTAAATTGTATTAGATTAATGAGCACATTTATGAGATGCACACAGACCATTCTTTTTTTTTTTTTTTTTTTGTTTGAGACAGAGTCTCGCTCTGTCGCCCAGCCCAGGCTGGAGTGCAGTGGCGCGATCTCGGCTCACTGCAAGCTCCGCCTCCCGGGTTCACGCCATTCTCCTGCCTCAGCCTCCTGAGTAGCTGGGACTACAGGCGCCCGCCACCGCGCCCGGCTAATTTTTTGTATTTTTAGTAGAGACGGGGTTTCACCGTGGTCTCGATCTCCTGACCTTGTGATCCGCCCGCCTCGGCCTCCCAAAGTGCTGGGATTACAGGCGTGAGCCACCGCGCCCGGCCTCACAGACCATTCTTAAGAGAAATGGGTGTCTTCTTGGAAGATCAACCTGGAAGATCACTATATGTTATTTAAAGTGGAGAAGAGAGGGGCAAATACCTGTACAGGTAAAGTTTGAGAAAAAGTCTGAGATGAGAATGTTCATGTCTCCCAGAGAATTAGAATAGTTTTCTAGGACTGAAACTTAGAGCAAGCCCAGGACAAAAGGTATTGTGTGGGGAGATCAGTTTGAATAAACAAGGCCCTCACAATTTATGTTAAGGAAAGATGGGTTTTTAAGCAGCAACCTACATACATTTTTGAAAGTTTACTCGAGCAGTGGTGTAGAGCATGGATTGGCTAGACTAAGACTAGAATTAGGAAAATCAGGCATGAGGCTGTTCCCTTATCTCATGGGAGATTGTTCTGGTGTTAAAAAGGACAATTGTACAGGGAATGGAGAAAAGTAAATGGATGTTGAGGATGTGGTTTCAACTGGTCTTGGTACTGGCTTGGCTGGGAGGAGCAAGAGGGAGAACAATGCAGGAGTCAGGAATGCCAACTGAGTTGCCAGTTTGGGCAGATGGGCAGATAGTGCTACGATTTAGTGACACAGAAAACTACAGAGAAGCAATAGGTATTGAAAGAATATTTAGGCATAAAGCATATGTGGGCATATTAAATCTGAAACGTGAGAATATCTAAGCTGACATTAAGCTGTTCGAAAGGAAAATTGAAAATGCAAAGTTTAAATTCAGAAGAAAAATGAGACTGAAGAGACAGTTCTGTAAATTATCAGCAAATACATCCAGCTATCCTTAGCCAGAGAGTCTAAAAATTATCTGAAACACTTTAAGCAAAACTTTTTATGCATGAGTCCATTCATATAATATATCCACAGAGAAAATCCACAGCTTTCCCTAGATTCTCAAAAAATGTGACCAAGAAAAATGTTAATCATAAATTATTTAAAGTTATGACACTGGATCATATGATCCAGAGTGAGCATGCAAATTTAGAGAAAGACCTAATATACTATTTGAAGGAACACAAGCATTTAGGAAATGAACAAAAGTAAAGGAGTCCCCAGGAGAAAATGAATTGTACTGGAGCAAAGAACAGTGGCTGGAGTTCTAACGATAGATGTGGGACCCCATGAAGACCTTGACCATAAACAGTGCATAGGATTAAGTAGGTCAAGGCAGCTGAGTGCACTTTGTGTGCCAAGCGTGTTCAAATTTCAGGCTGGACATTTGCCCTGAGACCTCAGTGCTCCAATGCATAAAGGAAAAGTAACTGATTTTCAGTTTTTAGCTTTTTCTTATAAAGAGAGGAGTGATGATTTTCAAGCTCTACATATCACACCTAAAACAAGAAGTCCTTGTCAATCAATTTTTTTTTCTTTTTTTTTTTTTTGACAAAGGTACAAAGCAACTCATTACAGAAAGAAAAGCATTTTCAACGAAGTATGTTAAAACAATTGGACATCCTACAAAAATAATAAATAAATAAACCTCTTACTATACTTCACACCTTATAACAACATTAAATCAAAATATATATTAGAGCTAAATATAAAATATAATGTTAATCTTTTTGAAGAAAACGCAGGAAAAAGTCTTCCAGATATTGATGAGCAGAGTTAGTTATCACACCAAGAACATGATCCATAAATAAAGAGAGTAGAACTTGTTAAATTGGATTTCATAAAAATTAAAACTTTTACTCTGTGAAAGACATTATTAAGAGAATGTAAAGATGGCCATGGTGTAGTGGCTCACACCTGTAGTCCCAGCACTTTGGTAGGCTGAGTCAAGTAGAGTGCTTGGGTTCAGGAGTTCAAGAGCAGCCTGGACAACATGGCAAAACCCCACCTCTAACAAAAATACAAAAATTAGCCGGAAGTGGTGGCACACAGCACCTGCAGTCCCAGCTACTCAGGAGGCCGAGGTGAGAGGATCGCTTGATCCCAGGAGGTGGAGGTTGCAGTGAGCCAAGAATGTGCCACTGCACTCCATCCTGGGTGACAGAGTGACACACTGACTCAAAAATAAATAAATAAATAAATAAATAAATAAATAAATAAATAAATAAAATGTACAAACAGAGAAAACTTTCTCTCTCTCTCTATGTTTTTTTTTTTCAAATCATTTTTATTTATTTGACAAATGTCTCTGGCAGAGAATTATGAAGATTGGAAGAAGTGATTTCTCTGAGCTACTCCTGAGTTGCAGCTTTTGGACAGAAGCTGAGCAATAACCCAGGGGTAGGTAGTAATTTTTTAGGGTCAGAGGGTTCCCTCAGACCCAGAGTAAAAGCTCTAAGCACATTCGAATTTTCAATATATAACTACAAAGCAAGCTATGGCAAACAGAAGTTACTTACAATTAAAGCAAACACATATAACAAATATCAAATTCATCATGCACTAAAGAATGAGCAAATTCTTTAAAAATTCCAACAATGTGAAAGAGAATTATCGAATTTAATAAGCAGAATAACCAACACCTTATAGCACTATGCCAATAAAACAAACCAAAGGAAATTTAAAATAAATAAATATTTCAGTGAGAATAAAGAAAGTATTACATTTAGAAAATGAGAATAAATTATTTTTAAAATAAATATCATTTAAAAGAAAATATAATTGTAGTTAAATAGCATTAGTACACAGACTAAATAAGAGAATGGTCACAGCTAAAGTAAAAATGTATCAGCTGGAAGATTCAGCAAAGGCAAAAAATGATGCAAATTAAAAGCAGAAAATATAAGAGAGTTGGAAGTGATATAAAAAAGTTTTAATGTGAATCAACAGAAGTTATCAATAAAAAAGAGAGAATGGAACAGAAAAGTAAGAAAAAAATAACTGAAGAAACTTTGCTGGGTAAAATGGTAGATGTGTTTTTGTTCTTTCTGAAATCTCAAAACTGCTTTCCACAGTGGTTGAACTTATTTACATTCCCACCAACAGTGTATAAGTTCCCTTTTCTCTACAGCCTTGCCAGCATCTGTCATTTTTTGACTTTTTAATAAAAGCCATTCTCACTGGTGTGAGATGTGATCTCATTGGGTTTTAATTGGCATTTCTCTGGGGGTGAGTGATCATCAGCATTTTTTCCTATGTTGGCTACTTGCATGTCTTCTTTTGAGAAATGTCTATTCATGTCCTTTGCCCATTGTTTAATGGGCTTATTTGTTTTTTGCTTGCTGATTTGTTTAAATTTCTTACAGATTCTGGATATTAGAACTTTGTCAGATGCATAGTTTGTGAATATTTTCTTCCATTTTGTTAATTGTCTGTTTACTCTGTTGATACAGTTTCTTTTGCTGTGTAGAAGTTCTTTAGTTTAATCAGGTACCATTTAGCAATTTTTGTTTTTGTTGCAATTGCTTTTGGGGACTTAGCTAGTCATCTCATTACTGGGAATCCCAAAAGAAAATAAATAATTCTACCTCAAAGACATGCATATGTTCATTGCAGCACTATTCACAAGAGCAAAGATATGGAATCAACTTAGGTGCCCATCAATGGTGGATTGGATAAAGAAAATATGATACATACACACCATGAAATACTACATAGCCATAAAATAGAACAAAATCATGCCTTTTTCAATAGCAAGGATGTAGCTGAAGGCCATTATTCTAAGTGAATTAATGCAGGAAAAGAAAACCAAATATCACATAATATTACTTACTGGGAGCTAGATATTGATTACACGTGGACATAAAGATGGAAACAAGAGACACTGGAGACTACTAAAGGGGGAAGAGGCTGGGTTGGAAAACTAACTATTAGGTACTATGCTTACTACCTAGGAGATAAAAGCCGTACTCCACACCTTAGCATCATGCAATATATCCATGTAACAAAAACCTACACATGTCCCCTCAAAATCTAAACTAAAAGTGTAAAAGTAAACATTGCCAGAAAAAATATATTAGTAATCAGATTGAAAGTTCCCATAGAACTAGCATCAAAGAAGATTAACAAAAGAATACCAATTTGGTCTGAAATTTCAGGACACCAAATTTCTGGAGAGAAAAAGTTAATTCGTAGAAAAAAACCCACAATTATGTTAGCCAATCAGTTATTATCAGCCAGTCAGTTTTATTTTTTACATTGAACATACTAATACAGTAGTATATTCAAAATTTTGTGACATTAGTTTGAAACTGACTTAATATTTAAAATATTTGAGAAAATAGCATTTCATACTTAAGAAATCAGAATCACTATATTATTTTACCAGATACTTTTATAACATTTTCATATTATTTCTGAAATCATTTTTCCTCTTTTTATAACCTAATATTTCTAGAAGCTATTGTATATCAAGTATTGTGTCAATATCTTCATACATGTGATAACATATAATCCTCAACATTTAAAAAAGAAAGAAAGCAAAACTCAGAAACATGTCCATTATCCTCGCAACTTTAAGGTTAATGTATTATCCATACTTAAAGGGTGATATGCAGAGAAGTTAGATATAGTGTTCAATGTCATATAGATGGGGAATGGTAGAGGCAGGATTTAAATATAAGTTGTTTGAGCCCAAAACATGCACTCTTACTCATTATGTCAAACTTGAAAAGTTAAAAAAGAATCCTGGCTGGGCGTGATGACTCACAATTATAATCCTTTGGCTCACGACTTTGGGAGGCTGAGGTGAGTGGTTCACCTGAGGTCAGGAGTTCAAGTCCAGCCTGGCCAACATGGTGAAACCCCATCTCTACTAAAAATACAAAAATTCGCAAGACATGGCAGTGCGGGCCTGTAATCCCAGCTACTTGGAAGACTGAGACATGAGAATCGCTTGAACCTGGGAAGTGGAGGTTGCAGTGAGCCGAGATCGCACCACTGCACTCCTGGGTAAGAGAGCGAGACTCTGTCTCAAAATAAAAAGGAATGAATGAATGAATAAATAAATAAATAAATAAATAAATAAATAAATAAATAAATCCTGATGATGCCAGAAAAACAGGATATCCATATGGGTAGAAATAAACTTTAATCCTCATTTCACACCATTCACAAAATTTAATTTGAGCTGGATTCAGACCAGAACTATAAAGCTTCTGGCAAAAAGCACACAATATATTTGTGACTTTGAGTAGGCAAGATTTGTTTGAGAGGACACAACAAACACTACGCTTGAGAAAAAAATACATGCTAGAAAAATGTTAAATTGAATTTCGTTAAGATTAAGACCTCTGTCCTTCCAAAGTTACCATTCAGACAATGAAAGGGGAAGTTATATTAGATTGGGAGAAATATTTGCATTCATGTATGTGACAAAAAGTTGTATTTTAAAAATATATAAATGACTGTTATAAAGCAGTTAGAAAAAAGACAAACAGCCCAATTAAAAGTGGGCAAAAGATTTGACCGAGTGTTAACGATATGAAATATGTGAATGGCCAAAATTACTCCAAAGTTTTTCACCATCATCATTAAAATGGCAAACACAAATGAAACTACAGTGTGATAATATTTCACACTCACTTGAGTGTCTAAAATTGAAAAGACTGAAAAAATCAGTGAGGATGCACAGCAATTGGTATTCTGAAGCATTGCTCAGAGTATAAAATTGTAAGTTATTTTTAAAAAACTAGTTAATGGCTTTTCCTTTTTATGCAGTGAAACACATAACCATCCCATAATACATCAGTATTCTTTCTAAGTATTTATTTAACAGAAATAAAGACATCTACTCTTAGAAAGTTACACATGTATTCTTATAGCAGCTTGATTCATAATAGCCAATAACTGGAAACAACTCAAATGTCCATCAGCAGGAAAGTGGATGAAAATATCATGATATATATATGCAATGGAAGACATCTCAACAAAGAAAAAACCAACTACTGATATAAGGAATAATACAGATTAATCTCAGAAACATAGGTTGACTTAAATGATACACAAATAGTATACCCTATAATTTTATTCATATGACATTCAACAACAGACAAAACTAATCTATGGTGACAGAAACTAAATTAGCGATTGCTTATGCATTGTGTGGGGACTGGGATAGGGTATAAGAAAACTTCCAGCAGTTATAAAAATGCTCTACATTTTGTTTGAGGTGGTGGTGACATAGATGTTTGCATTTCTTAAAGCATTAAATGGTAGGTCGAAGATCTTATTTATCTGTTTGTAAATTTTACTTCAACATAAAAATACCCTTTTACCTCCCTCAAAATAAATCAATTTCACACTAAGATGATTTCACTGTGGAGATAATGGGTAGGGGAAATAGTAGATTAAGTGGTTCATGTTTTATGGAGAAATATAATTCGTTCTGATTAATTGTGGGCATTGTAAGAAAAAAAAAATCAAGCATATATCTGTATAGTAAGACCTAAGGATTTTGCAAGATTAGACATCATATATCTAATATACAATTAAAATTTAAAAATCGAAGCAAGATAATACTTTCAAAATTACTATAAGCAAGAGAGGATCAGATAGAGAGTTAAGAAAACAAGGTAAGTTAAATACTGTAAATAAACAAGGAAAAAATAAACTCAAATATATTAGAATTGCAATATCAATGGGTAATATTTTTCTATTTAAAGATGTGGAATAATAACTCTTTAAGTAATAAAAATTAAAACAGCTGTTAGACATTGTTTTTAAGAATATTATTTTAGCAAGAATACAAAAATATGGTAGTATTTACTACTGGCGCTGGTGGGAAGAAGTGTGTTCTCATGTACTCTTAAAGGAAGTGCACAATCTATTTGGAGCATCAACTTGGCAGGATATATCAAAATAAGAATTATATGTAGCATTTCACTCAACTTAGTATGTTATTAATCTTACCTAGAAGCATGCAGACACACACGTGCACAAAGGTTTATCTACAGGGATATTTATTACAAATTTTAAAAATAGTTGTAAATTAGAAATCACTTCAAGTCAAAAAAAAAATGGATAGGGCAAATGTGAATCCATATATTCTATGGTATACATTTAGCCATTACAATAAAAAAGGAAACCTATACTTGCATAGAAAGTCATAAACACCTATGTGTGATATCATTGAAGTAAACATGTGAACGCACACACATACACATACATGCATATGAAAAAGACAATATAGATACACACCAAGCTATTAACAGTGGCTTCTTCTTCAGAGAGATGTTTGGAGTTTCAGCTACAAAGATTTTCATATTTTACTCTATATATATCTACATTTTTTCACTAAAGTGAGAATATATTTACATTCTTTATTTAATTATGTTCATGTATTACTTACACTTAAATACCAAGATGGGAATGAATATTTAGCAAGTAGATCACATCTTAGTAGAATATAGCATCAAACTGTGAGATGGCTATACCCACCTCAGTCTCTAACAAACTTCAGGGATTCCACCTCTATCTTTCGAAATGTTAAAGAGAAAACATACATAGGCTCGTGTCTAAAAGCAATGTGATGATGCCACTTCACTTTGATTGAAACTGAAATTTAAAGGAAATCTTTTTTTTTTTTTTTTTTCAGTTGTGGCAGAAAGGTCTTGAAGAGTTAGAAAGGATCAGATAAACGGGGAATATATAAAAGCGGTTCTTAATATTTTCTCTACATCCTCAGGATTTGTGCAAGGAATGCTTTGTGCTAGATTTCCAGGACTCATTTTCTAAAATTATACTCCAGGACCTAATATTTAAAATACATTAGCTGTTTACAAGTATGCTTATTACAAGTAAAAGAACCATCTATTCATATTGTGAATAAAAAAGAGATGGCAAGATGGAGAGATTTTCAAAGGTAAAGAAGGTTTCTAGTTTTTGTGTAAGAAATTGCAATGTGTTTTCATCAAATAGTATACATATTTAAGCCCTCATTCTCAGATACTAATTCTTATAATTCATTTAAGTGTGAATAATTCATTATGCTTCTAAAATTAACTATGAAACACATGACAAATTAAATTCAATAAATAAGAAAAAAACAATAAAGGATTAGAGAGTTGAAATGCATTTTGGTATTTTTAATTTTAATTTTAATTTTTACAAAATTTAAAAGTGCCTTATCTAAAGCATTGTACGTTCAGACACAGCCACAAAGAATTTTAAAGGGGAATTTAGCACTCATTGAGAACTTACTAAACTCATTACATATATTTGTGTGCTGATTCTGTGCTAACCTTTTAGGACCAGGTGCAGGCTTTTGAAATGAATTTTCCTTTAGGGAGTTTGCATCTTAGTTCAGAGCAATGATATTAATAACAATACACAAAGACGGGTGATAAGCTACTATAATTGCTACAAAAGAATACTGAACAGTAAAGAGGATCAGGGCATGAAGTGACTGAGAAGGAAGACGGATGTATCGTACACAGGCTAGCAGAAACATGAATGAAATGAGTGAGACAGGGCTGTACTGAAGGCATATTATTTTGGGTAAGCAGAAAAAGTAGCAAATACAAGATCCCGAGTTGAGAATGCGCCTGGAGTACTGAAGAAACATCAAAGATTTCAGTGTGGCTGCAGCTCAGTGAGTGAATGAGGGAGTAGTAGAAATTCAGGTCAGAGAAGTTGTTAGATGGCAAATCATACAGAGCATTTCAGGGACTGATAAAGAGTTTAGAATTTAATCTACTGTGATGTAAAGCCATTGGAGATTTTTTCAGCGGTTGGTGGTGTAATCTAATTTGCACTTTTGCTACTCTGCCAAGAACAGGTCTAGGTCAAGATTGAAGTGGATAGTATAATAGATGGGACCAAGATTAGGTATCCTACATTCGTTTGTGCTGGAAAAGATCCTTGTTTTTCTACCTACTGTTACTATAAAATTATTAGTAGTATCCCCATTCACTCTCAGAGAGAGTGCAGTACATTTTATGGTCCTCTATTTAAGAGGGTAACAACGAAGGTTATGTGAATGGTCAGTGGGGAAATTTTAAAGATATAGTCGGCTGGACGCAGTGGCTCACGCCTGTAATCCCAGCACTTTGGGAGGCCAAGAGGGGCAGATCACGAGGTCAGGAAATGGAGACCTTCCTGGCTAACACGGTGAAACCCCGTCTCTACTAAAAATACAAAAATTTAGCTGGGCGAGGTGGCGGGCGCCTGTAGTCCCAGCTACTCGGGAGGCTGAGGTAGGAGAATGGTGTGAACCCAGGAGGCGGAGCTTGCAGTGAGCCGAGATCACGCCACTGCACTCCAGTCTGGGAGACAGAGCCAGACTCTGTCTCAAAAAAAAAAAAAAAAAAAAAAAAAAAAAAAGAAAGAAAGAAAGAAAGAAAGAAAGATAGAGTCAGCAGCAATACCAGTAGATGAGATGTAAGATGAAGAGAAAAAATGAATCAAGAATGGTGACAAGGTTTGAGGACTGAAAAACATGATGTAATGATGGTATTACTGAGGAAAAAGTGCCAGAGGAGGAGTCGTTGGGAGATAAAAATGGCTTTTGGGGTATGTAAGCCTAGAACCAATTCCTGAAATTAGAATTTGTTTGTAAATAATTTAATAAGAAATTATTTCTAGGAGAGACTAAGGGAGTGGGAAATATAAAAAGGAGAGGAAGAAAGCCGAGCAAGAATGGCTTGATAGATAAAGTCCCAAACTACACCTGATTCATAAGGAATTCTAGAGCATAAATTCATCTCAGAGTTTTTCCTCCCTTAAGTCAATCTGGGTATGAGCTAAGGATCAGGGAAGTCAATTTGAATTCCTAAGCACTTCCGTTCCTTGTGACTTCTAAGCAGCTCCAGTAGCCCAAGGGCTATCTTCTTTAGAAGGTGCTATGGACTCAAGTGTGTCCCTTTCAAAATTCGTGTGTTGAACCCCTAACTCTAAGTTTAAAGGTATTTGGAGATGGTATTTAGAAAATAATTAGGGTCAGATTAAATAAGGGTTAGAAAATAATTAGGTTAGATCTCATGAGAGTGACATTTAGGGCCTCTTAAGATTAGTGGCCTTATAAGAAGAGGAAGAAAGAATTTTGTCTCTTCACCTGGTGAGGACACAGTAAGAAGCTGGCCATCTACAGGCAAGGAAGAGGACCTTTACCATGAACCGAATCAGATGGCCTCTTCATTCCAGACTTCTTAACTTCCACAGCTATGAGAAAATAAATGTTTGTTGTTTAAACCACTTAGTCTATGGTATTTTTTAACAGCATCCCTAGCTAAGACAGACTATTTACAGGTACAAGCTCAAAGAATGTTGAAGCTGAGGAATGGGAACAGGAAACAGGTTAAGGAATCCCAGGGGCTTTGGGTTGGAGCACCAACTGTTATAGCTGGAAAACTGCAGAAGTAGAAATTAAAGTCAAGAATTCACTTGAGCATACACTGAGACATATTAGATAATCAAACTAAATGAATAGGAAGCTGGATATATAAGATTGAGGAGACAGGAGAGGAATAAAGACAGAAATGCTTTAATCAAACAGATGGCATTTATAGATTGGACTGATTGTGAGAATGCAGGTAAAGAAGAGAAGCATAGTACTATGTGAGGCACCGTGTGAAGCACATGTAAGTGTGACATAAATCTGTACCCTCAAGCAATCATAATCTTATTTGAAAAATCATAGACAAAGACAATATGGCTTTCAAGAGTTGACATCTGTGGTAGATCTTCTTCGCGTTGTTAATTTAATTTCTTTAGATATTATAGATAATGTCTTTACCTATTTCTGTACCTCTGCCCTCCACTCCTATGCATGGCAAAAGTCAGCATCTTTTCTTCTCCCTTAAACGGAGAAACATCATAAATATCATACCAGTTTTCAGGATAGATAGTTTTAGGCCAAATATCTGCAGATATATGATGCTGTGATATCTCTGAATATCCCATGGGTTTTCAAGTTACTTCAAATTAGTTACAAAAGTCTCATAGAAAATGAATTTGAAAAATTATGAATGAAACAAAACTCAAACAAGATCTTATGCCTTTGAAGACAGGGTAATATTTACTAAGTCAAACAAATAGTCATAGGGTGTTAATAGTCCAGAAGAGTTTAGATTTGCTGTTAAAAGGATTAACTCTTAAATGGTTCACAATACCCCTCCATTTTTCAAATAGTAATTTCATAACAATTATAACCTTTGGGTTTGAAGGAGACAAAAACTCTTTAGGCCAATCTCCAATGCTCCCATCATCCCTATAAGGAGTCAAGCAATTTTTGGCTGAATCATAATTGTAGGAAACTCAAAATTTCCTGCAGTCACACTTTCCATATCAAAGTGATAGAAAATTCTTTCTCTCAGAGGGATGGTGTGTCCTTTCCTTGCCCTGGCAGGTGAGTCTGCACTTCAGAGCCTTCTTCTGCTTTCTGTTTTTTTCTACTTGCCTTTACTTTCTTTTCATCGCAGTCATTCAGATAGGAATTAAAGGTGTAGAAGAATAATGGCTGGTACTATAGCTCACTATAACCCTGTGCTAAGCACTTTACAAGTATTTACCATATTAATCCTCACCACAACTCTATTAGATTGATATTCATTTACAAATAAAAAATGAGGCACAGATATGCTAAGAAATTTTCCCAATCCCATTGAGTTAGTAGGTAGTGGAGGCAGAATTTAAACCTTAGCAAACTGGCCCTAGAATTCAAGCATACAACACTATGATACACTGCTGCTGCTTCTTTTCTTTTTCTTTTTCTTTTTCTTTTGAGACGGAGTCTCCCTCTGTCACCCAGACTGGAGTGCAGTGGTGCGATCTCGGCTCACTGCGAGCTCCGCCTCCTGAGCTCAGGCCATCCTCCTGCCTCAGCCTCCTGAGTAGCTGGGATTACAGGCGCCCGCCACCACATCCGGCTAATTTATTTCTGTATTTTTAGTAGAGACGTGGTTTCACCGGGCAGATCACGAGGTCTGGAGATCGATACACTGCTTCTTAAGGTAGAGTACTAGTGCTGTCTTTGAAACTCATTCCCCTACACTAAACTATCTAAGGCCCTGCCTCACAATAGCTAAGGCCACTTGTGGTGGTCATTTATGGACTAGCCTTCAAAAGCGCTGAAGCTATTGCCTTTCAGGACACAGAAAATTTATGATGCGGCTTATATTCTCCATCCTAGAAATTGATGATATTCTATTAATCTCCCCTCCACTAATTTGATTTGGTGTGTTCCTTTCATGGAAGACACCAGTTCATCATAAATCTGACAGGCCTAGTGCTCACGCTGCATTGCTTTTATTATTATTGTATTACAGGGTTTCAGTAACTCGGATTTAGGATTACAGACATAACTGCCAGAAAAATTTACAGCAAGCTGCCATCTCCACATTTTTATGGTTTGGCTTCTTGCACAGTTTCTTTTAAAAATCTTAACACTTATCCCTTGACTTCAGTTAAAAATACAATGTGTACTCTTTCTATCTGTAAGAACTGCTTGTATTCTAGGATAAGTAAAGCAATTCTTTTTTTTTTCTTTGTTTTTATATCTTCAGCATGGAATTGGGAAATATTCTTAATAGAAACATTTCTTAGGTTAGTCAATAACAATTAAGCATTACTCTTAATTTGTTGGTATTTCAATATTGCATCATTAAAAATACACTTTGAGGACATGCAATGTCACCTCAAATAAAACTCAAGTATAATCTGAATCCTTGTAATGTGACTCCTAATTAGTTTTGAGAAAAGGCAAAGCTTGTTCATTATTATGCTAGGAGAACATCTAGTTTTTTAAAAGGACAAAGATAATTATTAATTATATGCTTAGAATTTTATTTTTAGGCAAGAAGTATGAGGTTTAAGGTAATTATCTAAATTAATTAATTTTCAAATTATAAATGATGAGAAAAACTAGGCTTTTTTCATATGCCACTCAGAGTATTAAGTGGCTTATTTGTATTACCTCATTAAAATGTCCCAACAGGCTTGTAAGATAATTAAATGTTTTAAAGCAATGCAAAATACAATACATTGTCTTATATTTCTGGAATACAAACAGTTTACATTGTATCATGTGTTAAATTCTTACCTACCATACACTTTGCTTTGAAGTTATCTATTTTGATCCTGAATCTATCTTTTCTGCTCATGTAAGTGCTTTTACATTTAATTTGCCTGAAGTTTGTCTTTTGACAAAGCAGAGATCATCTATTTTAAGCTTACTATATAGTATAATGCTATTTATTACTGAATTTGTTATATATGTTTATTATACTATTAGATATTACTGGATATTTACTTAATTTCTATTATTTCATTTTTAAAAACTCATACAATCCTAATTTTAAATGCCATGGCAATATGTCCAGTTAAAAATTAACATTCCAAAAGCTACTGGTGGCTAAATTGTTATAAAAGCAAATGGGCTCCCTGCCCTCCATGCATAGAAGTCAACAATATGGCACCAGCTTTTGAGTAAAGAATGACTTTGTTGCAAGGCCAACCAGCAAAGAGATAGGAAGGATATAAGGCTTTTGCTGCAACTGTAAAAGTAGTTAACCTCTATTAGGCCGACTATTATTACCCAGACCAAAAATACAGACACACACACAGAAAAAAACAAAACCAGACTAGACTGAGTACTCCAGGGGTTATAGCTTTTAAGTGTTGATCTTGCCCTTAGTCGTTGGGACACTAACCCAAGGCTGGGACTCAAGCCTGTCCAAAATCTCCCTAGGGTAGGATTTGAACCTATGATCCTAGACAAAAATGGGTATCCAACCCACAATCTTAAATGAAAGACAATTTAAGGTGTAAACACATATTAACAAAGTACTCACCAAAAAGACAATGATCCAAAAGCAATTCTTTCCTCAAAAGACAAAGTAGTGTTGGAGGAGGACCCTAGTGGAGAAAGAGGGACAGCTAACTGAGCCTCCAGAAAAACAGACAAACCAATCTTGGTGATGCCACTTGGATGCAAAGAGTCTCAGGATCTTACTGAGGAGCTGTAGTGCCTTGGGGGCAGGCTTTTGTCCCACTTTGGGTACCAGAATTGTTATTCAGCAAATGGGCTCAGCCCAGTGCACAGAGAAGCCGGTAAAATGGCACTGGCTCTTGACAAAAGAAGGGCTTTATTGCAAAGGCCGCAAGCAAGGCAATAGAACACGCAGTTCAAATCTGTCTCCCCTATTTGGGATCTAGGTCAAGTTTTAAGAGATCAGCAGAGGGCCAGGGAAAGGATTTAGGAATGTTGACTTGGAGGGATCTGATTGGAGGGCTGCAAATTTGACTATTTATTGAAAGGTATGTTGAGGCAGATTTTATCTGTGAATCTTCCTGGCCAATAGACTTCTGACTTCTGAGTGTGTTCCAGTGGTCTGGTTCAGGTTATGTCCCAGTCTTCTTGGTTTTGCAGGGAGAATTGTTGGTTCTGGGTGTTGTTGGAGGTCAAAGCTTTTTCTGTTGTGCATGCCTGGGCTACATGACTTGCAGGTTTGGCTCTTTTCTGCCTTCAAGGGAACTTAACATTCTGTTATAAATAAGGTAGGTCCAGTTTGGACTGCTCCTGCAGTTACAATATGATGTTGTTTCAACAAGTGAGGTGCAGGAGGTTCTCTTCTGCATGAGTTTCTGGGAAATTTATTATTTTTCTGGGTTAACAAAAGGCTTCTTGTTTGGAGTGAGGATGTCATACCTGGAATTGAAATAACCATTTTGTAACCACGAGGAAGGAAATTGTAAAGTAAAATGGTGGAGGATAGAATTAGACGAAACCGATTACCTCACTACTGAACTCCTCCAAATCCAATATCAGCCCGGAACTGCCTACCTACAGAATTCTTGCTATGTGAAAAATAAACCCTAATTAATACAGTATGTTTGAGTTTTCATGTATGTTTGAGTTTGTGTAGGAATAAAAGAGCCCAAACTGCAAGTCATGTAGTCCAGGCTTGCACAATAGAAAAAGCTTTGACCTCTAACAACACCCAGAACCAACAACTCTCCCTGCAAAACCAAAAAGACTAGGACACAATTGTACACTGAATATATAGCTGAAACACATTTATGATACAATTACATTATGCAGAAAATGTTGACTAAAAGAGTGACCATTTAAAAATTTGAAAAGTGAAATGCATTTTAATTAATTCAGTAAAAGTACCAGATGTAGAAAATGAACAAATGTATATTAAAGTGAATAAAGAAAACATTGTCTTTAAATATAGTAACCAAAAATAGGTGCCATTAAAGTTGTGGTTGCCATAATTTTATACATCTTTCACACACACACTCTACATATTTTTATAGGTTGCTATAGATGTGATCATATTATACACGCTCTTTTAAAAATTTTTGAATACTTTTTTGTTCTCTTCTTCATCACCTCTAAGAAACTAGTGTTAATCATCTGATGTATCCTTCTGAATGTTTCTTTATCCTCATACAGTAACTTATATATTTGTATGCATACATCATTGTTTTATGAATGTGAAATTGTTATATCTATTACTTTATATTTAAAATTTTACACTTGGCAATGGATTATGAAATCTCATCAAATCAGTTTGAAAAATAATAACTCATTCTTTTTACTTGCAGCATAATAATCTGTGGTATAGCTAGATGTCAATTTATAGTATTTCCATCTTTGAAGGACATTCAACTTGTTTCCCTTAATGATGTTTTTAATAGAAATTTTTATTAAGACAATTATAGATTCATATGTGGCTATAAAAACAAATACATAGAAATATCATATCCTCTTTATAGAGTTTTCCAATGAAAATACTTTCTAAAACTATAGTCTAGTGTTATAGTTAGGATATCAACAAAGAAATATCTCATCTATCTTATTCAAATTTCCTTTGTTTTACTTGTCTCCATTTATGTGTGTACACATTCATGTATGTATTTATTTCAATAAAATGTTACCATATATGTAGGTTTGTGCATCCACCACCACCACAATTAAGATACAGAGCTGTTCCATCACGACAGGGATCTCTCTTGTCCTTTCATAACCTAATCTACCTCCCCTGATACCTATTCTAGTCTTAAAGACTTTGAAACTGTGAACCTGTTTCTAGTCTTTTCTAAAATTTTATCTTTTAAAAACTGGTATATAAATGGAATCATATGATGATTCATATGAAACCCTTTAGGATTAGTTGTTTTCATTCAGCATAATTCTCTGGAGATTCATCCAAGTGGTTCCATGTATCAATACTCTGTTCCCTTTCATTGCTGAAGAGTATTCCATAGTATTTATGCTCCAGAATTTTTTTAGCCAGTGCCCTGTTTAAAGATATCTTGGTTAATTCTAGTATTTGGCTATTGAAAGTTTCTATGAACATTCATGTACATGTTTTTGTGTTAATGTGAATTTTGGTTTTACTTGGAATAAGTGCCCAGGAATGCACTTACTGGTTCATATGGTAATAACTTGGTTAGTTTTATAAAAGACTGCCAAAATGTCTTACAGAGTGGCTGTACCATTTAACACTCTTACCATATTGTAGGCATGTTCCACTTTTTTGCATAGTCACCAGCATTTGGTATCATCACTAATTTTTATTTTAACCATACTGGTAAGTGTGGTTAAGTGATATCTCATTGTAATTTTAATATGCATTTTCCTAATATTGTTGAACATCTTTTCATGTGCTTATTTGCCATCTATGTATCCTCCTCCATGAAATGGTCAATGTCTTTGTCCATTTTCTTATTGTGTTGTGTGTTTGTGTTGATCTTTGAAGGTTCGTTAGTTATTCTAGGTACTAGTTCTTTGTCACATATGTGGTATATCGGTCAGTTTGGGTTTTCTTAACAAAATACTACACACTGGGCGGCTTTAATCACAGAAAGTTATTTTATCACATTTCCAGAGGCCGAGAAGTCCAATAGCAAGGTGCAAGCAGCATTAGTGTCTGGCTAGAGCTCCGTCCATGGGCTGTAGACAACCATCTTCTTGTGTTCTTACATAGCACAGATAGAAAGGGCTCTTTTGCATTTCTTCTTAGGACACTGAACCTACAGGATGAGAGCTCATTTAAATGAGCTTTATGACCTCATTTAATTTTAATTACTTTGTTAGAGACCCCCATCTCCAGATACCAAAACCTTGATAGTGGGGGGCACCGTATTCAGCCCTTAATATGTGACTTGTAAATAATTTCCCCCAGTATGAAGGTTGTCTTTATATCCTCCTAAAAAAGGCTTTCGGCCGGGCACGGTGGCTCACACCGGTCATCCCAGGCAGGAGAATCACTTGAACTAGGGAGTCAGAGGTTACAGTGAGCCGAGATCGTGCCACTGTACTACAGCCTGGCAACAGAGCGAGACTCTATCTCAAATAAAGTAAATAAAAATAAATAAGGCTTTCATAGACCATTTTTTTTAACATTTTGATGAGGTACAGTTTTTCACATTTTAATGAATTGTGCTTTCTTTGCTTATGTCTGAGAACATTTTGCTTACCTATAGATTCTGAAAAATTTCCCCTATGCTTTTTTTTAACAGTTTTATATTTTAAAATTTATGTGTATTATTTTTAATTAAATATTATGTAAAGTATAAGACTTAGATCAAAGTTTATTTTCTTTCCCTATAGATAATTGCTTTAACACCATTTATTGAAAATCCTTCTTCCATTGAATTTTTTTCATATTGTTAAAAATCAGTTAGGCATATATTTGTGGGTCTATTTTTGTGTTCTTTGTTTTTTTTCCCACAGATGTATGGGTGTATACTTCCACACAATCTTGATTTCTATAGTTATATTTTAAGTCTTGAAATTAGGTAAACTGACTTCGCTTTTTAAAAAATTTTTCTTTTTCAAAATTATTTTGCTATTTCCTTTCTTGTTTCATATAAATTTTAGAGTAATCTTGTCCATAGCTACAAAAAAATCTCTCTGCTGTTTTGATGGAGTTGTGTTGAAATTATAGATAAATTTGGGAGAACTGATATCTTATTTATGTTGAGTTTTCCAATACATGCCCATGGCAAGTCTACTTATTTATATCATCGTTGATTTATTTCATCAGCATTTTGCAATTTTCAGCATAGAGCTCCTGTATGTACCTGATTAACTGTATAACAAAGTATCTCATTTTTTTGGAGCCATTATCAATGGTATTGTGTTTTAATTTTGTTTTCTCTATGAGCATTGTTAGTATATAGAAACATAATTGATTTTTTGTGTCTTCTGATGATATGTTTACCAAAAATAAACCTGGAAATTTTACAAGATGATTACTATTTTTAATATAACTTCTGAAAAATATGTACCTTTATTTTTAACAACTTGTTTGCAATTAATCTTTTTGAAAGAAGCTTGTCTATATTTACAATTTAAGAATAAACCTCAGAGTGATCATGTTGCTCTCGACAAGGTATTTGCAAACCCCATTCGCCTAATAGATGATATTTAGTTAATAAATTTTGCCTTTATTATCATTGCCATTTTAGGTTCATTGATACATATATGCATTGGGAGGTTCAATTTTCTATAGTGTTTTTAAGCAGAAATTTGGTCCTGAATAAAGCAAGTCTTTTGAAGAGAAGCAGTCACCTTTGTATACAGGCAGTGAAACAAAGATCTGGATTTAATTAGCAGAATAGGATTTTGATAAAAATGTATTTTAGCTTTTGCTTTCTAAACTATATTTCTGGATTAGTTAATACTTATATATTTTTATAATTTTTCTGGATAGATATAACCAAAATATATAAAAGGAAATTAAACATGTCCAACAGATATGTCAACTTGTGATTGGTGGGGTGTTTTGATGCATTGTTCTACTCATTAAAATTTGCTTAGTTGATCAAGTGAGCATCATTTAAAGCTACTTTTAAATGTGCTTAAATACCTGCACATTTATAGATAAAAAAACCACAAGATTTAAATATAGAAGCAATTTTACACGAGGTAATTTACAAATGATTAGCAATCTCCCAAAAGGAAATGCATAAAATTAAGTTCAAACCAACACATGCTAACAAATGAAAATAATCATTTTGGTGATTTCTCTTGGGAGTTAAATTCCAAGCTGTTTTGTGAGTTCTTCTTTTCTTTCTGAGCTTGAAAGATGAAATGATGGATTGGTTTATATATAGCAGATTTGCAAGAACATTGTTTTTGGAAATCAAGTTAAGATTTTTCAGATAGCATAGAATTGTCATCAAGCAAGGACTTGTAAGCTTTGTTTATATTGCTTTCACGGTGTAACTTTTTCCTGCATCTGAATTTTGTATGTATATGGCATGACTAAGCAAATGTTGGAAATGTTTGAGAATATAGTGAATGTAGGAAATGGAATTGAGTCTCAAAGAATGTGAGCTTCTAGGTCCCTATGAATCACTAAATTTCGTTAAGCAGTTTGCATAAACTGTAAAGTAGCACTTCCATTTTTCTTTATGTTCCAGGCTGACCTCATACTCCATTACTAGTTTCCCTCCAAGGGTGCACGAGTTATTTCCTTCTGCCAGAGGAAAGATTGGCAATGTAAATTTCAACTAAATCTGATAGCCTGCTGTGTAGGTATTATACAAATGCCATAATCATGACATTGCCGAAATTTCTTTCTTATCCTTCTTTTTTATTGAAATAAATCAATTTGCCAGAAACTTATGCTCACTGGTCTTAAAACATTCTTTCTTACCTGTGATAGCATTGCATAGAAATTTACATTGACCTAATAGTGATTCTCAAAACACAGTAATACCTTTATTAATTTTTCCATTACAGAAATAAAAACAGCAAAATCGACATGACATTCAGAAGTCTAGGTAGAGACAAAGAAGAAACAGAGGTTTGCAAAACCATTCTATCTTTCAGTCTATACAATGAAATATGTACCTCAATTCTTCTTAAGTGTTAGTCATTTTTTTCTAAATTACTCCAGAATTTAGTGAACTTTTCAAATACGTTCTGCTTGAATGATTCTAGTGACAGGGCTTGCTGCTTAATATCAACCTATTCCACACTATTAGATAAACACAATTACCAGAATTATCCAATTATCTTCTGTTCTTTAGTCCTAGTTCTAACCTTTTTCTGAGAAACAGAACAAGTTTAGTCTTTCTTACATATTAAAGGAATTTACTGTTATGGACATAATTAGTGATTTCTTATCTAGCTTGAACTTCCTCCTTGAAACCTTTTCCATACGGTGTCATTTCATCTCTCTTTATTATAGCCATTGTATTACGTTTATGCTTGATTTTGCTAGGAGTAACTTTTTCATTCAATAATCATTCATTTTTCCTGTACCTACTATGTGTCAGATACTGGGTTAAACCTTTGGGAAATTTTTTGTTTTAATTTAACAAACATTTACATATTATTTTCTGGGTTCTACAGTTTTTTCAAAGTGACTTACAAATATTAACACATTTAGATCTCTTAACAAACTGTGATTTTGGCATATTATTATCCTCATTTTATACATGAGAAAACTGAGATACAAGGAGATTAATTAACCTGCTCTGTGGTCACACTATTAGGAAGTGGTGGAAACAGGTTTTTCACGCAGGGAGTTTACATTCATAGTCCACCAAGGTATGCTGTCTCTCATACACCGACCTTCCTCTCACACAAAGGTCCTTCATGAATGTAGAAGCATACTAGGATCCATAGGATGCAGCTGCCTTGGGGGAAGGCCAAATGAAAGAAGGAAAACCAGTGGGTCCTTGGAAAATTCAGTCATCTCCTAATCAAGCCTCACCTGAAGCACCTGCTCTAGATAAGCCAGTCTGTTACTTGCACCTAAGTTCAATCTTACTAACATAATAAAACTGCAATAATGAAGGAAGTATATATATATATCGCTTTGTCTAGAAATGGCTTTAGGAGAACTCCTCATGGTCACAATTCTATACTTCCTGGAATTCTACTTAAGATTGCTTTGCATGTTATATGCTTAATAGTGTTAATTTTAGCATTTACTAAAGTACTCAGATTTTTGTGAGGGATGCATTGACAAATGAGATTTTTCCCTCATTCTATTGCCATGTGATTAATTTTTAAAAATCTAGATAATAATAATATCATTTCTGTTAAATTATATATTGGTGTGGGCTATTTAGGATAATGAATTTATTATATAAGGTTTTTCACTACCAAATGTTACTTACATGAAATGCTGTAATTGTGAATATCCTTTATCACAAATATCTATTACTATGAATAAATTTCTTTCTGCGTAAACATACACTCAATAGCTTTAAAAATCAACAGAAAACAATCTTGGCAAAATATACTTTGGTCCGTCCATTTCATCCATTTGGAAATATTCTGAATTCTAGACAACTGCCAATATTGCACAGTTGGAGTTACCAGATATAGCAATAGCTTTATAGGTTTCAGAAAGTCGAAGTAGTTCATCAAAATTATGTAAATATGTTCTGTAATGATGTGTAATAATTAGGTTTTGTGTAGATCAATTTTTGGTGTATAAAACACAAATGCTCACCAAGCTTACATCACAGAATTGAAGTATAATAGAAATCACAGAATGCAGAACTATTATGTGGTTGTACTTTGCAAACAATAGAGCGCTGATACAACACAGATACAGTTGAAGCTCCTGTATGTAACTTTTTAGTTCCCCTCCCATTCCTGGTGAACCAGTCCCAAACTATGTAATTACCATTTCTATGAAAATATTATTATATTTCTGTAATGTTGATAAAAAATATATAGTATTGTTTCATGTATATTTAAAATGTGTTATCAACATGATGTCATAGATATTCTTCCTTTTTCTTTCTCATTATATGTTAGGTAAATATGTAGAATTGACATATAGCATATGTTATATAAGTGTGTATGTATGTACAGATACATATATATACACACACACTTTTCATTGAATTGACCATACTGTATCGCATTGTGTGATTAGATCAGAAATCATTTATCTATTTTTATTGAAGAATGGTAAGCTAGTTTCTAGTTTTCTTTATTGCAAATCATGTCTTATGTCCATTATTATAGATGTTACCTTTTCTACAAGTACCTATTTCTTTACGGTATATAGAAAGAAGTCTTGGACTTGCTACATCAAATGGAATGCAGATTTTATTCTTACTAGATACCTTAAATTGTTTTCCAAAAGATTGCAATTATTGTCTTTCACTATCCAGTCATGAGGTTTTTCCATTTCTTCCCTTTACCTTTGATGGACATGGTCAGATATTTAATTACTTACAAACTGATGAGCACAAAAATGTTATCTTTTTATTTTTATTTTTTTTTTTTTGCCTTTCTCTGATTACTATGGAGATTGTTCATTGTTTCTTGGTCACTTGGGCTTTCAATTTAATTAGTTGCCAATGTACAGTCTTTGCCCACATTCTAATGCGTTGCACTATTTTAAACTGATATGTTGGTGTTCTTATAAATAATGCATGCTAATCCTTTGTCACTTTTATAATTTGAATATATATTTACCATCAGCAGTTTGCCATTATTCTTGTTTTAGTAACTTTTAATTATAGGAATTTATCATTTATGACATATATATTTATAACACTTTTAAGAAACCCTTCCTACAATGACATCAAAAAAGAGTTCACATTTTCTTCTAAAATTTAAATATAAGATAAACCTTACCTTTGTTCTTATTCAAATTATCTTAGCGATTCTTAGCCTTTGTCTTTTTTATGAGTTATTAAATCAGCTTTTGAGTTTCAATAATAAGACATTTGAGACTTTGATGACTTTTTTAATTCATAAAATAATTTGAGGCAAATGACCTTTAAACAAAACTATGTTTTCTGATTCATGAATATATCTCTCTCTATTATTTAATTTTGTCCTTCAGTGATGTTTGTAAAATTTCTCAAAAAATTTCTGTATTATTGAGTACAATCAGGTAATTTATATATTTTATATTTTGTTTATCCAAATTCAATGACAATTTATTTTTTATTTTTAGTTGGGTATTGTATTAGTTTGTTCTGATGCTACTAATAAAGATATACCCAAGATTGGCTAATTTATAAAGGAAGAGGTTTAATTGACTCATGGTTCAGCATGGCTGGGGAGGCTTCAGGAAACTTACAATCATGGCAGAAAGCACTTCTTCAAAGGTCGTTGGGAGAGAGAATGAGCACTGAACAAAGGGGCAAGCCCCTTATAAAACCATCAGATCTCGTGAGAACTCACTCACTATTATGAGAACAGCTTGAGGAAAACTGCCCCCATGATTCAATTATCTCCACCTGGTTCTGCCATTGATATGTGGGGCTTACTACAATTCTGGGTGAGGTTTGGGTTGGGACACAGCCAAACCATCTCATTTTGCCCATGGACCCTCTCAAACCTCATGTCCTCACAGTTCAAAATAGAATCATGACCTTCCATCACTCCCCCAAAGTCTTAACTCATTTCAGCATTAACCCCAAAGTCCAAGTCCAAGGTCTCATCTGAAACAAGGCAAGTCCCATCCACCTGTGAGCCTATAAAATCAAAAGCAAGTTAGTTACTTCCTAGATACAATAGGGGAATGGGCATTGGGTAACTACACCCATTCCAAACAGGAGAAATTGGCCAAAACAAAAGAGCTGAAGTCCTCATGCAAGTCCAAAATCCAACAGGGCTGTGATTAAATCTTAAAGGTCCAAAATGATCTTCTTTGACTTCATGTCTCATATCCTTGTCATGATGATGCAAGAGGTGGGCCCCCACAGCCTTGGCCAGCTCTACTCCTGTGGCTTTGCAGGGTACTGCCCCACTCCTGACTGCCTTCATAGGCTGGCACTGAGTATCTGTGGTGTTTCTAAGTGCATGGTACAAACCATTCTGGAGTCTGGAGGACAGTAGCCCTCTTCTCACAGCACCACTAGGCAGTACCACTAGCCCCAGTGGGGACTCTTTGTGGGGGCTCCAACCCCACATTTCCTTTCAGGACTACCTTAGCAGAGGTTCTCCATGAGGGTCACACCATTGCAGCAAACTTCTGCCTGGACATCCAGGCATTTCCATACCTTCTCTGAAATCTAGGAAGAGGTTCTGTAACATCAGTTCTTGACTTCTGTGCACCTGTAGGCTTAACACCATGTGGAAGTCGCTAAGACTTGGGGCTTGCACCCTCTGAAGCAATGGCCTGAGATGCACATTGGCTCCTTTTAGCCGCAGCTGGAGCTGAAGCAGTGGTGGAAGCAGTGGCACACAGGGCACCATGTTCTGAGATTGCATAGAGCAGGAGGGCAGTGTGTCCAGCCCAGGAAACCATTTATCCCTCCTAGGCCTGTGGGCCTGTGATGCAAGGGGCTGCCATGAAGGTCTCTGACATGCCCTAGAGTCAGTTTTTCCATTCTCTTGGTGATTAACATTTCTGCAGCAAGCTTGAATTTCTCCTCAGAAAGTGGGTTTTTCTTTTCTGTCATTGTCAGGCTGCAAATTTTCCAAACTTTATGCTCTGTTTCCTCTTTAATGCTTTGCTGCTTAGAAATTTCTTCCACTAGATACCCTAAATCATCTCTCAAGTTTAAAGTTCCACAGTTCCCTAAGGCAGGGGCAAAATGCTGCCTGTCTCTTTGCTCAAACATAGCAAAAATCACCTTTATTCCAGTTCCCAACAAATTCCTCATCTCCATCTGAGACCAACTCAGCCTGGACCTCATTGTCCATATCACTATGAGCATTTTGGTCTAAGCCATTTAACAAGTCTCTAAGAACTTCCAAGGTTTCCTATACTTTCCTGTCTTCTTCTGAGCCTTCCAAACTGTTACAACCTCTGCCTGGTCCCCAGTTCCAAAGTTGCTTCCACATTTTGGGGTATCTTTAAAGCAGTACCCCATTCTCTGTGGTACCAATTTACTCATTCTGCTAATAAAGATCCCTGAATGCCCAAGACTGGGTAATCTATAAAGGAAAGAGGTTTAATTGACTGAATTTAGAATGTCTGTGGAGGCCTGAGAAAACTTACAATCATGGCAGTAGATACCTCTCCACAGGGCATCAGGAGGGAGAATGAGTGCCAAATGAAATGGGAAATCCGTTATAAAGCGCCAGGTCTCATGAGAACTCACCCACACTCACTATCGTGAGAATAGCATGAGGGAAAATGACCCTTGATTTAACTACCTCCACTTGGTCCCTCCCTTGCCACATGGGGATTGTTACAATTCAAGGTGAGATTTGGGTGGGGACACAGAGCCAAACCATCAGTTGTTATGGAAATGCAGAAATTATGTTGTTTTCTGTATTCATATTCTAACCAAAATCTTTGCTGAAAGTTCAACTGACGTTATATAAACTTGTGTAATCTTGGAGATTTTCTTTGCACTCAGCCAATAAAAACTAATTAATATGACTTTCCTTCCACTTCTTATAGCCCACATTTTTTATTTATGTATTTATCTATTTATTTTTTGTCATACTGCCTTGATTAATCAGTATGAAGCTAGTAATCTTGGAGATAGGAGAATCACTAGTTATTATTATTACCATATGCCTATTGTTTTCCCATTAGAGTGATGTCTGCAACTGGTTGATCAGGCTAAGACAGCTTGTTAGTGCTATTTATTTTGTAATCATTTATTATTCTTAAACATGTTTCAGAGTCTATCTTGATGATCATATAATTTTCATCTTTAACCTGTCACTGTGGCATATTATATTGATACATTTCCCAATAACTCAAGTGTATTTGACTTGCTTTCAAGAATACTATTTAGGCTGGGTCAGTGGCTCACGCCTGTAATCCCATCACTTTGGGAGGTTGAGGTGGGCAGATCACTTGAGTTCAGGAGTTCAAGATAAGCCTGGCCAATATGGTGAAACCCCGTCTCTACTAAAAATACAAAAAACATTAGCCAGGTGTGGTGGCGTATGCCTGTAATCCTAGCTACTTGGGAGGCTGAGGCAAGAGAATCACTTAAACCTGGGAGATGGAGGTTGCAGTGGACCAAGATTGCGCCACTGCACTCCAGCCTGGGTGACAGAGGGAGACTCCATCCCCCAACAGCCGAAAAAATAAAAGAATCCCATTTAGTCATGGCGTATCTTCTTTTTTTGCACTTTTGGAATTAATGTGCTAATTACTTTTTAATTATAAAACGTTTAGGATATTTGTATGTATTGTTACATGCATTGTTTAGTGTTAGATTTAACTACTATTAGTTTTATGTGATGATTTAACTGTGTAAATTGTACATTTATTATTTCATATTTTCAATATAAATACATTATTTTTAATTATAATGTTATTATATTACCTTTTATATTACACAGTCTCTTGCTTTATCTTTATTGCTTTTTTGTTAATTATATTTTGGTTAATATTAATATTGTCATGCTTTTGTGATATATGTGTTTGTACTACTTTATTTTGAATAATAGCTTCATTTTAAATGTATCCTTTTTAATACCATGTATATCTTCATTTAAAATATACAATCTAAATACTTGTGCCATTGGCTGAAATATTGTATTTATTTCTAAAATTGTATTTTGCTTTGTGTTTGTTTACTGGGTACCATATATTTTTTTCTTTATAGCCTCTTTTTCTAACTTTTGTGAAATTGACCAAGGATTCTACCATTTCTTACATGTTTTCTTTTTTCTTTCCCATTTTCTTTCCTTCTTCTCTTGTTTTTTTTGTCCACTCATTTACAAGCTCTAGATTGTGTCTATTATTTTGTAATTCTTCAAATTACACACCATAGAAGTAATGAAACTTTTCCATTAAATCTAAATTTATTTTGCATGAGTATTTCAACCTAAACATGACACGGCTTTTATTGCACTCTAAGCAACCAAATCATGTCCTGTTTTGTATTCTAGCATCTTTTTTTTTTTTTTTTTTTTTTTTTTGAGACGGAGTCTCGCTCTGTCGCCCAAGCTGGAGTGCAGTGGCGCTATCCTGGCTCACTGCAAGCTCCGCCTCCCGGGTCCACGCCATTCTCCTGCCTCAGCCTCCCGAGTAGCTGGAACTACAGGCGCCCGCCACCGCGCCCGGCTCATTTTTTTTTTTTTTTTTTTGTATTTTTAGTAGAGACGGGGTTTCACCATGGTCTCGATCTCCTGACCTTGTGATCCGCCCGGCTCGGCCTCCCAAAGTGCTGGGACTACAGGCGTAAGCCACCGCGCCCGGCCCTAGCATCTTTTTTAAAAAAAATTTTAATGATGCTTTTAATAAATATATTGAAAAAATTAGAATCCTTCAGTTACTCATGTAGCTTTCTTTTCTTTCTTTTCTTAAATTAATTAATTTATTTTTTATTATACTTTAATTTCTAGGGTACATCTGCACAACATGCAGGTTTGTTACATATGTATACATGTGCCATGTTGGTGTGCTGCACCCATTAATGGTAAACTAGTTCATCTATTGTATTCTAGCATCTTTGTATCACTGCTTTGAAATTTAGTTTGACAGTTTGACAGTTTTATAAAACACAATTTTTTTTTTTTTGGCTTTTCTAGTAAACAGTTGAAGCTTTTAGCAACATATTCCATTAATTTTCATTCTCTTTTATCTTATACATCTTTCCAGTTTCTTATTTCATCTGGATGAAATACGTACATTAAGAATTTTTTTTTTAGTGAGAATTCTTGTGTTATAGCAATACTATCTCTTGCAATGTCAAAATGTATTATTACTTTATCTCCACACTTGAATGACCATTTGGCAGGTTATAATATTGAATGGACTCACTATTCCCAAAGAAATCAAAAGATGTTATTTCATTGTCTTTTAGCATCATTTAACAGTTTTGTTAATAAATGTATGCCCTCATAATAGTTATTTGTTGTAGACTATTTTTATTTCTAGTAACTATAAAATAATACTTTTTAAAAATGATGAATTTATTAAAATAATTTTCTTTTTATTCCTGAGGTTGTGCAGTTTACTCTGCTGTGTCTGGATGTGAGCTTATTTTTTTCCTGCTCAATGCTAGCAACACACTTTCAAACTAAAGACTCAGCCATTAGCTCAATTGACTTCTGCAAATCCTATTTGAAGATGTATGATGGAGACTCTTTAAACTATTGCTGTATGGTGAATGCTTCCACATCTTCAAGTTCAGCAATGTTTCAAGAAACTGCAGTTTTTCTAGTAATACTTTCTTAAATTTAACTACCATTTTTATTTCCAAGTTTTTTGTTAGCTATTTTTCATACCACTTGTTCTTGTTTCATTTCTGCTAATTATGTGACCCAATTTTACGAACCAGTTTTTCACTATTGTTCATGCATTTTATAAATATTGTTATAAAATATTTTGTCATCTATTCTACAAAATTAACTGCATCTGGAATAAATATATGTTCAGTATAGTTTGGATATCTTTCTTAGATTTCTCTGCGTGATTTATAATTATGTTGGCTAGTCTGTTGCAATTGCTTAATCTATTAATTAATTTATTTATTTTATCTCTGCCTGTTTTGTTTACCCATCTCTTATGAGTTGATTTCATTTGTCTCCACTTAAAGCTTAAAGGATCAAATAAAATGACTTTTAGATCTATTGTCTCCAAAATCACAGGCCTGATCATTGCTCAGCATTTCTATTCCATTTATGTCTTGTTAGAGATTTTTGCTTTGTTTCTGTGCATGGCAAATTGGTTTTGGGTTTCTATTGTTCAGTCTTATCTCTCAATGTGCATTTGTAATACAGACAGTCAGTTAAAACATAGGCTTCGTTTGCCATTTTAAGTGGAAATATCTATGACTATTTATGTGCATTTTCAAACATGTTTAAATGTCACCATAGAATGTCCTTGTCTCTTTTGTTGCCAATATTAGGTCTTATTGGATCTTTGTCCATGTACTCATTATTTAGCATTATTTTGGAAAACTTCAAGTGTCATAATGTCTTCTATGTTAAAAGTTTTCAATACAGAATATGTGTTTATCTCATATATTTGGAATTATAGTTTCTCCAGTTCTTTTAGTATAGAGAGTAAAGTGAAGATATATGACTTAAAATATTAAATTTAAGATATCACTGAAAGAAATAATTAACTTAAGTATCATATGTAAATTTAGATAAGAAAATATGGGTATTTGATGTAGGAGAGTGATGGGGTACGATAGGAAATTCTGAGATGAACACTTGACTCCAGGCTAGAAGATGGAAATCTACTATGGGATTGGTCAGCAAATAGGTGTAAACTTTGAAAAGATTTGATAACTTCTCTGAGCCTTGATTTTTTTTTTTCATTTGTAAAATTAAAGTTTTGGGACACAAACTTTCTAAAATATTTTCCGTCTCTCATATTATACGATCCTGATATTCCAATTGATATTATGTTTCTGAGATTATGTCTGAAGTTTGGAAGTTTTTTTAACCAAAGTACAAACCATTTTTATAGAGACCAGAACTATAAAGAGAATAGATTCCAAATGAGAAATTTAGATGTGTAAAAAAACTGGCAATCATGCACAGATAGAAAACAAATCATAAAAGAAAATAACAGTAGTTTTACAATAGTTCATTTTCTAAGGAGTTCAGTTCTTTCTCGAAAATAAGTTTCATCTGGGCGACTGAAAAGTGCAAAATTGTGTTTTCAATTCTCAAGTTTGAAAATTACTTTAATCCGTTGCATAGTTCCTATTTTAGCCTTGACAAAAACCAGTGTATGGAATTCAAATAAGGAGAGAAACTAAGCCAGTGTACATCATGGTATCTTCCACTTAGCGGCTTGCTTTTTACAGGTGTAGAAAGAGGTCGCAAATATGCACTCATTTTGATAAAAAGGCAAGGGACACCATTGCAATAACTAGATTTTCTTATTACCACAGAAAGATTAATATTTTAGAATTTTATAACATTGTACAATAATAGCTTTTTGTTGACTTAATACCCAGGTATATACAAAATATCAAAATAGGTGAAGCCTTGAAACAGACACCCTTAAATTATAGTTACCATATTTTGAAAGGATCAGGAAGACTCAAAGATTTCGGCTTGAGTTTAACTGACGGCGAGGATCAAGTGAAAATCATGATTTTATCTTTAGTACCTATTATAATATTTGGCTCCTGTTACTTATGTGTGGTTTGCTGTATTGATTTTAAAGAAGTTCAGACTTTGAGATTGCAATGTGGGTTTTGAAATGTTCATCAATCTAGCCAATAAAGCCACATATATTGAAGCTTTGTAAGACTTCTTAAAGTTTTGCATAGCATCTAGAATCTCCTAAGTAAAGCTTCCGGTTTAAAGAAATCAAATTATTTCATATGTTAGATGGATGATTTTTACATATGCTGTATATTATATGTCATCCAGAGAGACATTTAAAGCAGAGTACCATAATCAAATAAATAATTTGTGTAGCAGAAGAAAATCACATTAAGTGGGATAAATAGCTTTATATTAGATCAGGTTTTTCTCTCAAATGATTTTGTAGCTTAAAAAAACTTTTTTTTTCAGAGCTTTTGGTTGTGGAATTGCAGATAAGGGATTGTATATCTACATAATACTAAAAGTATAGAGAACCTGCGGGCAGAGAGAGTAGTGTGTTTCAAAAGTTATAGTTGTAGTGTGCAGAAATATACTATAATTCAACAACTCCTGAGGATATTAATTGTTTACCTGATATAGTTACACATTTGGCATGCCCTTTAGAGACATACCAACATTGTAAAGATGGCTGGTTGGGTGGAGTTAGTGGGGCAATTTGTATCCAAGACATAATTTGTGTAATAGGAAGCTAATAAACTAGAAAAAACATACACCCAGAGCCTTGACTTATTTAGAGACAGACACTTAGGATAAAAAGCAATAGATCTGAACAAAATAAACAGTTGAAAAGATTAAAATTGATGAACTGTTAAAACTTTAGAGTACTCTGTGTAGTTTGCGCTGTCATACATATTGCCCATATATGAAGTGAAGTGAGAGAAAATTCAAATAAGAGAAGAGGGAGGTTTGCTCCTTCAAGAGGGAGAGAGGAGACATTTGCTAAGTAAAGTGAAAAAACTAAAAACAAACAAATAAAGGCAAATGATACATAAACATCCTTAAATAACAAAAGAAAGAAATTTGTTAAACATACACAAACACAATCAAAGTTTCTGACATATATTCATTTAGTGATTTTATGAATACGATTTTAAGTTTTTTATCATTCAGTAGGGTTAATAATAGGAGACTCACCATGTTTCACAGTCACATAATTTTCTTAGACAACTCAGTCGCTAATGACCTCGGTTTCTGACATGGTAGAACAGAGACAATGTCAGTAATAGTATCTTCCGTTCATCAACAGGGAAATAATATATTTAAAATGATCACCCCTGTGACAGGCACAAAGTTCTCAATCATGTAACTTTCCATGGTGACGAGATGATGACTATGATGGTGGAAGTCATGCGGTGTGGTGTGGTGCCATTTGAGTCCTGAGAGCAGTTCAGACTTAGAGTCTCAGGAGTAGACCCTGAGACAACTTTTGAGCAAATGAACTATGTTATACAGAGGAAAAATCTCCACATTTAAAGTTTAAATATTAATTATCTATTTTTCTGAATTGATTTTGAGATATTCCATCTCTTCCACCTCAACTAGTTTTTGTGCTTGACTTATTATGTAATCATAAGTAGCTGTGTTATATCTGCTGTGCAGTTGTTCCATGCTTTTAAAAATATACCAAATTCAGTATTCATCTCTAAAATCAATATTGAGTAAAGTTCACTGATAAAAAGTGAGTATGAAGCAGTGATTATAACAAAGTCTTTCACTATCTATTTTAAGATTTTAAGAATATTTATTGAAAATAGTTTTAAAAAAAGGTTTGAGATGCTATTATTTCTTATATGCAAATTGAGGATTTGGTGCCATTTGGCTGTGTGCAGTAAGTTGCCTAAACTGTTTCCTGTTACACAATGTGTTTTCAAGCTCCTCAGAACATTTGTTTTTTTTACATGTGAAGCTGTTTTCATTCACTTAATGAAAGTAACTTTTCAGGTGGATATTTCTGATTTTTACTACCTTGCTTGAAAAGGGTGATTTTCTGAATCCATAGGTTACTCTTTTCTTTCTTATAAAACAATATTTTACATGGTTGTCTTCTAGCTTATTCATAGTTTTGGTATTTGTGTCATATTTTCATATGCTATACTTTAAATATATTTATCTTATTTTCTAGAAATGGACACATTGCTCCAGAATTAATGCAAAGTAAATAAGTGGCCTCACATAAATCAGAGAAGACTTCATATAAAAATATGTTATAAAAAGTAACAATTATGTTTAGCTCATATTTCAGCACAGCGGTCTAAGTCACTTTTTGTAAGGTAGAAGAGTTATAAATATAAAAAGTTTTATGATCTTGATTAATAATAAATAATTTGACTATGCATATAAGCTTACAAATCTTGAACAAACTCATGCTTTTAATTTGAAATCATCTAGTATCTTTTTTCCATTTGAAGACAACAGCAAATTACAACCTCGTTTTCACAGTTGAACTGAATCAGATCTGTAATTGTATAAAACTGCTGCAGATTTCTCTTAGTGAAATATGATATTAATTTTGTTCATATTTTCAATCCTAGAACTATATTGTATAAAAAATTAATTTATTTCTAAACGAATGGTATTCTATTGTTCTTAAAGCTATGACATCATTTTAAAAATAAAAAAAAATAGCATTTTGTTGAAAAGATTTCAGCAGTAATTCAGTAATCTAGTTTGTATGTAAATATTGTAAAGATGTTTAGACGGAAAATGTTTATATGGAATGTTTATGGAACATTTGGACTGTTTAAGATTTACTGGAGTATTATTATATTCTCTAACTTCCTTTTGACAAAAATATACAACACTATGTTGTGAGTAAGGATTTGGGGATGAATTATAATCAGAGTGGAAAACTGCAGCCCCTAACTAGGCACAAAAATATTGAAGGGGTGAAGGAACTACCTAGACTGACTGAGTGGATATTCAATAGCAGGGAGATACACTTCTGGAAGTAGATATTTATCATTTTCTCAGTTTTGAAAGTAGAAAAGAAGCACTGTTAACAAAATTCCCAAGTGTAGCTGAATGAGGACAACTCACGACTGGAGGAAATCACAGCAAATTTTGGGAATCCCAGTCTACTCATGGTAGAGTGATGCCCCTATTGACTTTGATGGAGAAAACACTTGTAAGGATGACTCCAGAAACAGCTAATAAGAAAATCACGGAGCAGTTTCCTTCACTGGAGGAAATGGAAGTAGCAGCAGTGAGAAGCCTTTAAGAATTTGATGACAAATAGATTTGAGGTCTCAGATCTATGGGTTACCCTAATGAAATGTTACGTATAGAACATTCTCATAAAATTAGATAGATCAGGGTCAGATTAAGGTATGAACCCATGCAATTGTGACTGAATTCTTCCAATTAAAGATTAGTGAGAAATGTATTGAGTTTTACACAAGTGCATTATTACTTGACAATATAAATGACTTTACTCATTAATCATTGTAATATAAGTTGTCATAATAAAAATATTTTTTCATGCCAATAAATTTCACTAATAATTTTGTGTGTATCATAATGCCAATAGCTCTTCATTTGTGATACATGGTATATATGTTTTAAAATTATCAAGCATTTGTCAAAATGCATGTTGCTGACCCCCAACCCAGATACATTCAATAAAATCTCAGAAGGTTGATGCCCAAGAATTTTCATTTTGGGGCCTTTCTAGTTTTTTTTTTTTTTCTTAATTTTTTAAATAGCGACAGGGTTTCACTCTGTTACCCAGGCTGGAGTGCAATGGCATAATCATAGCTCACGGTAGCCTCAAACCAAATTCAAGCAATCCTCCCACTTCAGCCTCTGAAGCAGTTAGGACTACAGGTGCACACCACCACACACAGCTAAATTTCTATTTTTTTTTGTGTAGAGATAGAGTCTCACTCTATTGCCCAGGCTGGTCTCTAACCCCTAGTCTCGAGTCATCCAAGGTGTTGGGATTACAGGCATAAGCCACTGTACCATGCCTCTAGATTATTTTTATGTACTAATATTTAAGAATTGCTGGTTTCAAATATAGATATAATTATGTATGTATAACCATGTATAACTGAGAAAATCAGCAATAGTCTACCAAATCACAGGTTCAAATACTTTAAGTGGTAAAAAATCTTGTAAATTTAATCTATAAATTTAAACCTGTGAAACTATAGGAAACACCACATATGACTATATAAATAAGGCTCTGCATTAATATTTGTACTTGTCTATTTTACAAGAACTTTTGAAGGATATCACAAATTTTAAGAAACTGGTACACAACCAGAGGGCCTCAAAGTACACAATAAATTTAATTTGTGGTTTAGTGTATTATGTCAAAACAGAAAGCTGACTGATAAAAAATTCCAGCATGCATAATGCTTAACGCATCCCAATAAAGCATGGAGAATCCAGAGAAACATATTTCACAAACAAAAAGGGGTTTAGTTTTCCATCCAAATGTAAAGCATATGTACATATTTATTGGATAATACTGCATGTTTTTCAATTGTTCTTACTAATTTTTATTTGAAAATCCACTTTGATAGGGAATTGTAGTAAATCCTTTCTGTATTTTCATTATAGTCACAATTGAAATTTAAGTACGAAGAGCTTTTTAATCAACAGTAACATACTTCTTGTAGTCAATAAAAATGTTCTCTGTGGTGTTAGCAAAGTTTATAAGCCCTGTTTTAAATATAAAGGAAACTAAAGTTAAAAGAAGTTAAATGTCTTTTCAGGGGTCATCTATGAAGTCAGTGGCAGGCAGAATTAAATTCAAGAGGGAATAATACATTAGGTTTATTAAATTGAGAAATAAACCCAAGTACAACTTGTTCCTAGCAGAATATTTGAATTATTATGTCTATTTTAGCTCTACAGTAATGTTTGTATATATGTGTGTGTACAAGTCCATACATTCCAATTGTCCACATTTATTGTTACAAGGATTTGTTTTGTTTTTAAGTACAGAATTTTATTGAATGACAATTACACTTAATGAAACAGGAGGAATTTTGTTTAACATCACAATACTTCAACTGGACTTACAGGCTCGGAAGAGAGGTTGGTTTTACTGAGTTTCTTTTACTGACTTTCTTTGAAAGACCTACTCCCTGGCTAAAAACATTGGAGGTCTTTGATAGAAGACTGTAATAGTTAGGTAAATGTTTACATTGGAGCCTTTTGGGGAACAAATTTTGATTATGATGAATAAATCATCTAATGTCTCTGAAAAAAATACATTGTGTTTAAATTATAGGAAAAATCACATTGTAAAAGATCCTATTATCCTTATATATTTAAACTGACAGAATATTTCAATGATAATTTTAACTATGTGTTTCAGACTTACAGCTCAATTCAATGAAAGATTATTGAGGCCTATGGAGGAGAAAGTGATAAAGGTACAGATCCCTCAGCAAAGAGCTTACATTCTTTCCTCTCCTTGCTCCTTTTCCTTCCTCCCTCTCTTCCTTCCATTTTTTCCCCTTTCTTCTGATATTTTACTGTGTCTGAGATAATATTTTCATTAGAATTTCCAAAGGAATAGTCAGAACACTTACAGGAACCAAACAGAGATCAAAATTTTAGATGGCAGAGTGAGATGAGATAGAGAAAAATCTATGGTTCTTCCAAGTGTCATCTTGTCTTAGTCATTTCAGGGTGCTCTAATAAAATATACCATAGATTGGGTGGCTTAGCAATAGAAATTTATTTCTCACAGTTCTGGAAGGTGGGAAGTCCAAGATCAGGGTGACAGCATGGTCCAGTTCTGATGAAGGCCCTCTTGTTAGTTTGCAGATGGCTACGTTGTATTGGTCATCTGACAGAGAACAGAGAGCTCTGGTCTCTTCATTTCCTGATAAGAGCACTCATGACATTTATGAGCACTCCAGTCTAATGACATAATTACCTGTAACAAGCCCACCTCCAAATATCATAATATTGGAAATTTAGGCTTCAGCATATGAATTTCCAAGGGACACATTTGGTCAATTGCATACCTCCACCACTAAGTCCCATCCTTGGAATGCACTGCGGGGAGAGAAGAGAGACAACACACAGTCTCCATTCAGCTGCAAGGAGATTTCTAGGAATCTTCAAATCATGCCTTGAACCTCAGGTAGAGGCACTGGGACATGTTTGGGAGACTCAGTCCTGTCATGGGCTCTATGTCAAGTATTCGCATCATCTTGACTCAAGAATGAGAGCAGAAGGTGCTCAATTTGTGGGTAGTCATCTCTGAAAGAACCCAAAATAGTTTAGGTCACATATACATAATCAACCAATTCCAAATTTCACAATGAGAAGTCATCCTTTTGTGGTGAGAAGTGAGGAGTGGTTAGGAAGGGGCCAGGGCGGGTAGCGGGGGCAGGGAAAAGGTTTTTCTACAATTCTTGGAAGGAAGAAAGCAATGGCTACTTTATAACTGTCTGCACTGATTGGTCATTCCAAGCCCTTCTGTTCCTTACTTCCCTATGGATCATCCCCTGATACCTCACATCTTGTCAGCACTGTGCATTTTAAAGAAGTTAAATAATTTTCATATCTAAAACAGTGCTTTTCAGCGCTCTTTTCACTTTAAAATCACCTTGGAATAATTTTGGAAAAATTAAGATTTTAGGGCCACAGCCCTAAAACAATCAACTAGGGTAGGACCCATGCACTGATGACTTTGTAAAGTGCCCCAGGTGGTAGGACCACACAGGCTGGTTTGAACACTACTGCTCTGAACTGCACGAAGATTGTGGACAAAAACATTTAAACTAAACAATGTATAATCATTGTATAAACAATGTATAGAATGTAACATTTAGACTGTTTGAGGAGGTAACTCTGGCATAGGGAAGTGAGACAGAAAGCAAGGAAAGCATGGAAGAAAACAAGAGGCTGGTCAGTAATTGGTGAGAATGAAGATCTGGAGAATGGCCGTGGAAAAAAGCATTAGAAAGGAGATGGGAGATAGTGTTTTATGAAAATTACTTGTGCCACTGCAAGATTTTGAAAACACTTTATCTCAGATAATTTTTATAAAGTGAAAATTAATTAAGTTCTCATAAATGAACTTAGGTTAAGCAATACCTTTCTGGGCTCTTAAGAAATTAGAGTTAGTAAAACTTACTCCTTTATTCCAGTATAGATTTGAATGAGCCTTTGGAGTCTCTTCATAAGACCTTAGGTGTGATTGAAACAGCTTTGTGAGATATGAGATTAGAGGGGCAGCTCAAGGCTCTTCTTTCCCCACTCAGCTCCCCTCCAACACTGTGGAGACACCAGTTCATATAGCTCACAGCTCTCCCCACATTTTTTCTCTGAGTTAGAGCAGTTGTGGGGTAAAATACAGAACCAAAACATGGTTTAAAGGCTTGGTAGTTATGCAACATTAGATGATGGTTGCCACCTAGAAATTCAGGTCCAGGGATGCCAGATCTTCCAATTTTTCCATAAGAACCAGAAATCAGAATGTTTACATGAAAATCATTAATATGTAAAACCACGTGAGGACAAAACCAAAGAAGCCTGTGTGTTAGAACTGGCCTGAAGGCCTTTGGGTAAGACAGACAAGAAAGGTGAGGCTGTGGCTGCAGTGTTCTATTACAGTAATTCTTTTCATTTCTCCTGTTTTCCACTTAGCCTTCTCTACTTTCTCTTATAAACCATTGAACTATATCTGAATGTGCTATTTCCTTACTACAATATAAAATCCATGATGTCAGGCATTGCCTCCTTCTTTTAGCAGAATTCTCTATACCTGGAGGTCGCAAGTAAGTACACGTTGGATATAGATTATCATGTTTAATCTCTAAAATGCCATGATGCTTGGGTTATCATTATTCTTATTCTAAAACAGGGGAACTAAAGGTTATACATTGTTTAATCTCTTCAAATTTAGCTAATGTGTGGTAACACTGAGAAGCTATGTGACTTCAGTGACTGTGCTTTAAGCCACTACAAAAATGCATTCTGCGTAATGTCTTTCCCAGATCAATTCTTCTATAATTAACATCATGGAGAAACACAAAGTAACATACCAGGATAAATATAGTACACTGAATTTGCTACCTAATTTTTAGTCTTCATGAACTACAGTTGAGTTTAAAATAAATGTAAAAATCTTTGATATAGTCATTTTATTCATTGCAATATTCTGTATTATCTTTATTAACAAGTAAACTGGTTAAGAAGAGCAATATTTCCAACACCAGATTCTTCAGGTGTTAGAATTTGAAGCCTGGTATTTGACTCAAAGTCCAATAATGCATGCTTTTACCCACTCTGTACTTAAACATCTTTAATCAAGGTATTATGTGGCAACATGGCCTGTCTTTGACTCCAGAAAGATCTTTGTCCCCTCCGCACAAAAGGCAGTTAATAAACCAATAGGGAATTTTGTTAAAACAGTATTTACTTCCTTGTTACTTTTAGGTAGAGAATTTTAAACTCAAGAGGATGAGCTCTTGACCATTGTATAAATTTTAGTTTTCAATTAAGAGAAATATAAATATTATTATTGGAAAGACATATTGAAAAATATCTTAATATGCAAGAAAAAGAAAATACAGAACTAGTTATAATGTAATTCAACAACAATATTTTTTCCTGAAATTTATATTTGATGTCCAAACTTTTAGAAATTTAGGAAGAAGCTTTGAAAATATTTTATTCAATAATATATCATTATAATATTTAATTTATTATCATCAATCTTTCCTTGTATTCCAAGTTTAGAGTCCCTTTTGCTTTCTCTTAAGAGTAGTTTGACTTCGAAGGCATTTGTCTTCTCTAGCCAAATATAGTAAGGACATACAATATAGATCTTTCACATACTAAAATGTCTTGTCTTGATTCTCTACAAATTTTGTTTTAATGACACAAATCTTGAAACTAGAAATCAAAGCATTGAATCTCAAAAATGCTGTCTTATTCATTTGATTCTAAAATGATGGACGATTTTATTATTGCACATTTTTGTGCTTCCTAATGTATAATCTACATAAATAATGTATGTATATGAATGCTCAAATAAATTTCTAATTTAAAGAAATGAAAAGATTGCTTAACATGTATGAAGTCTGTTTTTTTTTTTCTGATTCCTTTATCCTGATTCCTTAAACAAATAGTGATATTATCAATTTGAATCATAATCTGAAAAGAAGGTACTGAACTGTCAGAAAATTAAACAATAACAGAAAAAGGAACAAACTGGGAGAAAATGGCCAGTCGATTCTGTAGCTGTTTTTTGGTAATAAAGTATCAGCAAGAAAAAAAAAAAAGGAAAGAGTTTAAACAATGTCAATAGAATTGAAAAATGATGTCCAAATGCACGTTTCCTTACAATAAGAAATTTTCTGCAAAGATGTCATTGATAAGGCTAGTTAATAACATAGCAACTTGCTGAAAGTTTGTTTGAATTAACTTAAGAAATATATTAGTATGCTTTACATACTCTGCGTTTTAAAGTCAGCCAAAGAAGGCAGAGATTGAGCACCTAAGAATTACCAATCCTTGACCACAATAAGATATTTAGAATTGAAAAATAAATAATAACTAAACAGTAGACCTGAAGGTTTATACAGAGAGAAAGAAAAGCTGTAAGATCAAAAAGCTGTAAGGGATTAGTATACTTTTTTTAAAGGGTACTGTTACCACTGGTCTTGTGGCCACTTATGAATACTGAGTTCAACGGTAGGTGGTACTGGATTCTTTATGTAACTGTGACTGTGCTATTATTATTATCCATCAGTACAAAAAAGCTGAAGGAGCAAATACTACTTTAAAATTAGCTTTATCTCAAAGATAACAATATCAGCGATGGATTGAAAATCTCTGCTCTCTTTATCTTCCTGCTGGTTCCCTGCTACATACAGATATCATTGAAAAATGATGTCCAAATGCGTGTTTCCTTACAATAAGCAATTTCCTGCAAATATGTCATTGATAAGGTGAGTTAATAACATAGCAACTTGCTGAAAGTTTATTTGGATTAATTTAAGAATTATATTCTGATGCTTTACATGATCTACTGTACAGATATTTGAGGTAGGCATTATTTTGAATAAGGGAAAGGGTCAAGGTTAATCAAATAAAAAGGTAAAAATAGTCAATTCAGGGAGAGACTCAATAATAAATTTTAAGACGAAAGGAGAAGAGGAGGAAAGGGAGAAGGAAAGAAAGAAAAAAAGAAGATGACAAAAAGATAAAACAGAAAAATTTAACAAGAAAGAAAGAAAGAAAGAAAGAAAGAAAGAAAGAAAGAAAGAAAGAAAGAAAGAAAGAAAGAAAGAAAGAAAGAAGAAAGAAAGAAAGAAAGAAATACAAGGGCTATATAATACAGTTGACCTTTAATCAGCACAGGTTTGAATTGCATAACTCTGCTCATATGAAGATTTTTTTTCAACTAAATATGGATCAAAAATATAATAGTCTCATGATGTAAAACCCAGTATAGGAAGCCCTACTTTTCATATACATGGGTTCTTCAGGGCTGACTGTAGGACTTGAATATGCATAGATATTGGTATAAGTGGATATTGGTATAGGTGGATATGTGGGAGGGTCCTGGAACCAATCCCCTACATATACAGGGGAGCCACTGTTCTATGTATTATTGTAGTCACGAAAATGGAGTCAAGAACAGCTGAATTGGACTAACAGCTAAACTCCGAGTGTAAATTTCTTGTGTGCCACTCTCCAGTTACCTTGGTGACAGGGCATTCGCTTACTAAGAATGTATTTATAATATGAAAAACCATTGTAAGATGATGTAAAAAGTATAACTAGAGGAAAAAAAAAACACTTGGTTTAGTTTATGCCAACTTGGGAAAGATTAAAGGAAGAATTGAAGGAAGATTGTGCGGCAGATCAAAGTAGAGATTGAAGAAGAGGGAAGAGAAGGTAATAAGAAGCACATGAGCATACCGGCATCTTGAGGTCTGTGCATCTTGAGTTCTGTGCAGGATTAAGAGAAACCAGCAAGATATGGTGAGGCACTCAGAGATAGCATTAAGGGATGCATTCACTGTAGGCCTCACATTGAAAAAGGAGTGGTTATAAGATCTTGTGAAATGTAGCCACACGACTACTGAAAACCAAGACTTTGACAGGGAGGGAACGAGTGGTGGTGGAGTGGGGGAATAAATATGCTGGCAGCACCCTCTGCCTGCCCTCCAATCTCTAGCCAGAGCCTCCCATAGACTGAACACAATAGGAAGCCAAAAGACTTGTAGCCCACTGGTTACCTTCACAGTGGTCAGCCTCTGGGGGTCAGAGCAAGTTGGAAAAGGGTAGAGAATGAGTTTGGAGGGGCAAATGGAGGCTGTCCAACACAGTTGTAAGTCCTCCTTTACCTGAAAGCCATGATATTTATTTTGAAATTTGATTTTTAAAAAAATTCCAGTATTTGTTCAGGGTTTCCTCATGCCTGCAATTCTTAGAAACAAAAATATTTTATAACATTCTTAAGATACATTTTCTTTGAGAAGGAGAAAAGCAGGAGTTGCTCAGTAGGATCTGAAATTGAGTCATATGGATGGTGAGGAACCCAGTTATATCGCTATTTATTTATTTTAGAAAAAATAATCAAATTTAATTAATTCTTGCATTAATTAACCATAAACTTTTTTTGTGTCCTGGCTATATTGCTTAATTTTAATTACTGTATCTTAGGTTGAACTTTTGGGTCCATTATATGTTAATTTCATTGAAAGCAACAGAGTGAAAGTGATGGAATGGCAGTTTTTCACTATCTACAACAATATCTGCAAATATTTTTTATCTGAAATGTCAGATTTATGGTTCAATAATTTTTTTTGTAATTTGAAGTGTTTATTTTTAACCTAATCAATTATAGTTTTCACCTTAGATTAAAACTTAAAACATTTTGATATGTATAATGATAGGTAAATTTTAAATTATAGGTTTATTTAGCTTGCTTTATGTGCCTGGTTATGGAATGTATATATTTCACTACATTGGCCCTCTGTGTGTAGTTTTAAAATCTCAGTATTAGTTAACATAACCAGGTAAGAGGAAAATATTTACTCTATTACTGCTTAAAGTTATCATTAGTCCCTAATGAATGTGTGAAACTGCTGAACTCACAAAAAATATTTTCAGAATATAACTGGTGAGTTGTTTATGCATCGCTGTGTAGGTGTATACATATGGCGTTGTTACAATTCTGTAGTTTGGATCCAAGCGCAGAAAAAGAATGCCATATAGTAGAAAGAATATGGAACTGATGTCAGAAAACCTAGACTGTCCCATATTCACTGCTTTCCACTATAAATATACTGATGCTTCACTCAAACATTCTACATCTCAGTTTCTTATTTTTTGAGATGAGAGTAGTAATAATAGCTATCACAAGTGGGTTTTCATATTTGCTGAGATGGCATTCATTCTTGATTTTCATTTAATATGCATGAAAATCGAATTTGAATTATAAAATTGTATCTCAATTTTTGTTATCTCAATCATTTTAGACTTGTCTAAAGTATTTTATTTGAACTTTTTTTTTTTTTAAACGTGCTTGTTAGTTCCTATAGTATTCACTGTTTTATATTGGAAGTACTGGTAACAGTCAGTGTTTTGAGTATCATGTAGATAACCCATAAAATTTGTTCTATGTTATTACAGAACATCTTTTATTTTTTATTTATTTATTTTTAATTAATTTATTATTATTATACTTTAAGTTGTAGGGTACATGTGCATAACGTGCAGGTTTGTTACATATGTATACTTGTGCCATGTTGGTGTGCTGCACCCATCAACTCGTCATTTACATCAGGTATAACTCCCAATGCAATCCCTCCCCCCTCCCCCCTCCCCATGATAGGCCCCTGTGTGTGATGTTCCCCTTCCTGAGTCCGAGTGATCTCATTGTTCAGTTCCCACCTATGAGTGAGAACATGCGGTGTTTGGTTTTCTGTTCTTGTGATAGTTTGCTAAGAATGATGGTTTCCAGCTGCATCCATGTCCCTACAAAGGACACAAACTCATCCTTTTTGATGGCTGCATAGTATTCCATGGTGTATATGTGCCACATTTTCTTAATCCAGTCTGTCACTGATGGACATTTGGGTTGATTCCAAGTCTGCTATTGTGAATAGTGCTGCAATAAACATACGTGTGCATGCGATTCCTCAAGGATCCAGAACATCTTTTAAAATATGTATTAGTACAGGTGACTTAGTCAGTTCAGGTTACTATAACAAACTGACTGGGTGACTTATAAATAAAAATTTATTTCTCACAGTGCTGGAGGCTAAAGGTCCAAGATCAGGATATCAGCATGGTTGAGTAGTAGTGCTGGTCCTCTTCTGGGTTACAGACTGCCAACTTATTGTTGTATATTTGCATGATAGAAGGAAGGTGAGCAAGACCTCAGGGGTGCCTTTATAAAGGTACTAATTCTATTAATGAAGGCTCCACTCTCATCATCCTATTACTTGCCAAAGGCTACACCTCCCAAAAACATCAAAATTTTGAGTTGGGTTTCAACGATGAATTTGGGTGGGAGGAGCACAGTTAATTAAATATAGGCTTAACATAGCTCAAATATTAATGTTAACCTCTCCACCAAGTAGACAAGTACAACATATTGACCTGTTTTGATTTGTACCCGGTAGTAAGGGCAACAACAAATGATAACAAAAACATCTCTTATAACTGTCACATGGTATCCAGTTTAGTGAGAAGTATATTAATACTAAGGAAACTGTCCCTTTTATTCAGTTAATATCAACTTTCATTTTGTTCTTGGCTAAAGGAACTTCAAAGAAAAAAAATTTTAAAAACAGAAGAAAACGAGGGAAAATGAAATGCATCCTTTGGTTAAAACAAACAAACAAAAACAACAACAAAAAGATGTAGGGCCTCCTAAGAGCTGGAACAAAGGTGAAGGCAACATAGAAGAAATGAGTCAACAATGACGGTCGTCTGGTAGCATACCTTGGTTTAGCAGTAATATTCAGATAAATAGGAGTGAGCTTGGCTTTGTTAAGGATTTCCCTTCAAACAGCCTGTGTGGGGTCCCTACAGAATGACTCAGTGTCACATGAGCATCAGCAAGGAGCCCTGGAAAAGCCCCAGCACATGGCCTGCAGGCAAGGCCAGCTCTTTCCTATTAGCTCACCAATGCCAATACTTGAAGCTAGCTTGCTGCTGAAATGTACATATCTCATTTTAAATGGCTAGAAATACATATATATGTGTGTGTGTGTGTGTGTGTATTAGGAAGAGTAGTGCACTTCATATGTTTTCAACAATTTGGAATCATTCCCCATGTCTCCTAGTTCTTTTACTTAAGTTGAGGAGATCTTCATTGTTGAGAATACTGAAATCATGAGTGTGTTCGGTGCATCCCGGGAGGATTCAGTTTCTTGTTTTTCGCTGGAGCTGCTATGGCTCAGCTGCCTGCTGCCTGCTGCTCTAACCTTCTGCCTCAAGTCTTAGTCCACCTTCCTTACCTCAAGGTGTTAAACACCTACAAGTTCATACATTGACAGTTTCTTTTCAGTAGAATCAGTAACTTTGAAACTGTATTAAAGGACAAGAAACTTTTAAGAAAATGAATGCTATTCTAACTTCATCAATCCAAGACTCATAGGCATTTTGGAACAAATTGGAAATTCTTTTTTTTTTTTTTTTAGTTTTTAATTTTATTTTTTAATTTTTTAAAATTTATTTATTATTATTATACTTTAAGTTCTAGGGTACATGTGCATAACGTGCAGGTTTGTTACATATGTATACTTGTGCCATGTTGGTGTGCTGCACCCATCAACTCGTCAGCACCCATCAACTCGTCACTTACATCAGGTAGAAATTCTTTAGTTGAGCCAATGAGGCTCATTTTTTTTGGATCCCTGAGACCCTTTCACCTTATCTCCTGTTCCTTCTGAAGCATGTCGTTTGTTTCAGTTCTAGAAACTATGTGTTGTTTTCTCTACATTTTGTGTCATTGCACCATCATTCTTCCTACATATGTCTTCTTTTTTCTTTTCTTGCGTGGAATATTTCCCCATTTTATTTTTTCATTGTCTATTGCTGCCTCCCACACTCAATTTATAATTGTCTTGACAATGTTATACAAATATATAAATTATATATATATATCTGTATAATACCTATGTAATTATATTTTCCCCTTTATGGAATTCCTCACAGTTGGATGCTAAACCTTCTACAATAATTCCCTAGTTTTCTTTGCTTTCACATTTGCCATCCACATTTTTTGACTGCCAAGGATATCTCTGAGCTTTATTTTTCAGCTGTCCTATTGAATCGTTAATTTATGCTATCATACTTTCGTATTTCCAAGATTTCTTTTTTTTTTGGCTCCTTTTATGAAATTTTTATTCTAGTTTCATAGATACAAACTATTCTTCTATCACTCTAAAGTTATTATAATTCTTGATTTAACATTTTCTTCTGCTTCCAGCATTATGTGACTGCTTGCTCCCAACTATTATTATATTTTGGTTGATTGTTTTTGTGCTTTGTTTTTCTTTTCCATTGTGTATTTTGGTTTTTTACAAAATATGCTTAGAGCCTTTAAAAATCTTCTATACTTCTTTTCCCTTTGTTCATTTAATATTATATTGAAATCTAAATATTTAAAGCTGAATAACTAAAATGCTAATGGAAAGGTTCCTTTGTGTAACTGGGCTATACTACAAGTTACGTGAACACCTCGTGTGGATGACAAAACATCAGAATCTACAGGTTGTTTATTTGGGTCTGCTCAGTTTCCCTAGAAAGTGAACATCCAAACTTTTGCCTGGAGAATAGAAGACTGGTTATAGTTATTTGAGATCTAATTTGTGAGATATTGTTTGAGAGTTTCACCACTCAGCAAAGTCTAATAACTTATTTCCTAAAAACATGATACCAGAACATATTATTTCAAATCCTAAAATTATGACTGCAATATAAATATTAATATATATTATATATTTTTTGAAGAGAACTAGGTCGGAGTGCTGCCTAGGTCCAGAATGCAGTGTCACCTAGGCTAGAGTGCAGTGCCAAAATCATAGCTCACTGCAACCTCATACTCCTGGGCTCAAGCAATCCTCCTGCCTCAGCCTCCCAAAGTGCTGCATGTACAGGCTTGTGCAACTGCACCTCACAACATTGTTTTTAAACTATTTTACTTCTTAAAAGTAGAAATTCTGGGAACTTAACAGAGGAATTAAATAACTGGCAAATCTTTCCTACAAAAACAAGCATAAAACTGATAACTGGATAACCACAAATTGAGAAATCCTTATTTGAAAACTCTAGGTAAGAACAATGGAAGTGGCAGTTTCTTGTCTGGTGCAGTCCCCAGCTCCATGAATAATGTGATTTTATCAGGACAAGACTGACCATGAATATCAGCAGATTTGCTTCATGAGGTAACTGAACTGCTTTGGAGTGGAGGGAAAACATTGATCCCCAGTAAGAAGAACAAATTCAATAGGAAAACATAAAGAGAGCCACAGCTCAGCTCGCTTGAAGTTGCTGTACCATTTGAGGCAAGTGGAGGACCAGATGGAAACTTTATGGGGAGATCCTGGAAGTGAAGGAGCCACATAAGGTCTGGAAACTTCTTGGTACATCTTTGTCTGACTGTGAAACTATGAAAATGTGTAATGGAGGAACAGAGTTTCTGGAAGAAAGTAAAATCTGAGGCTGATATCAAAATTTCCTAAACTTTGAATGTATTGCCCAACCCACACACACAGATTAATCTTCAGAAGGAAGTGTCATGGACTCAAGTGATTAAGCCCAATCTTTGCCCAATCATTGCCTGCCATTAACCTATGATGTTAGGAAACTTTTTAGGTATATTGAAAATGTTCTAAATCTCAACCATGATGATTATTGCACATTAAGAATCTACTGAGAATCATTTTATCAGATTTATTTACAGAATAGTTTCAATTTATATTATATAAATTGTAATTCAATAAATCTATTTAAAAGAGGCTTCAAAATGAACTTTGCTTTTAATATTTTACTAATGAAAAATTCACTCAAGCATTTTCACCTTTTATACATACAGGGTGATTACTCCAAATAGAAAATAATTCCTAAGCTCGTCCTCTCTAAGTATCTTTTTCTTTTTCACTCAGTTACTTGCAGAACTCGTAAATCTCTAAGGTAACTATTTTTCTAAAAAGAAGTCTATAAAAATAAAGATTAATATTTTTTCATGTTAGAGCAGAGTTACTGTTAAAAAACGCAAAAATTTACAATTTTTCTTTCTGATATACTGATGTTTTTTTCTCCTCAGGAAAGCTGCATCTTTGAGAGTTCCAGAATGTGTTAGCTACTTTTTCATACCTAAGATGCTTGCTCTCATCTATCTCCACATGCAAATTTGCTGTCTTCCAGTCTGTACTAGGCTCCAGGAGTTCTCAGAACTCCCTTTGTTCCTGAATTTATTATCCTAGCTAAAAAATCTGTGAATTCCATTTGGGGCAACTAGCTCCCTGTTCTGGCTTTAGAATATTCTCCTCTAAGACGCTTCCATGCTATTGGTAATCTTTCCCCATCTTTCCAACCCTTTTCAAGGGGCTTATGTGATCAAAGAGCTGTGCTTCACAGCTCCTTGTGGTTCACTTCCCCTCAGTCTGACTCTTTATCAAGTGTCAATTGCCCTACAAAATGGATCTAGGGGAGAGAAATTGATGGATTCCATTGATACTACTCATATCTCACTCCTGTTTCTAAACTCTCCTTTCAAACCTTCATATCTGCTCTTCCTGAGAGTCCTAAAAGTCTCATGTCACCAGTTGTCCAGGAGTTTTTAGGTTAGACACTACTCTATCAGAACCTAAGACGTGTTCCTGGAAGCTTACTTTGATATGACTGAATATTATACAAGATGTCAAAGATTCTGTAGAACGGGAGTGATTGATTATGCAGAAACTGATGGTTAGATCTGGATTTTAAGCCAGAATTAGGGTTAGGGTTACAGAAGAAAATAGCTATGCTTTGTAAGACAGGAAGGAGGACTCCATAGGTACATTTCTTGCATTGTGAAAGGAAGGAAGATGACAAATTAGGCTTACAAGTCTAGTGATAGAAACTTTAAGAAATTCCATTCAGATGGCTTCTATCAAATAACAGTTGACATTGTTAAGCTCTTTCAATGTAAGAAATATTGAACCAAACAATTGTACATGTACTTGATTTATACTGATATTTCATTTTATACTATGTCATGTATTTATGGAAATACTGTTTTCTTGTTATTGTTACCTTGAATTGTTTATTTCTTATTACTTTTTGCTATTGCTCATATGTTTTTTCTTTTCTCTTTCAATCCTGAAACATCCTTTGTTATTTAAATCCGTTAAGTAATGAAAAGTCTCCCAATTTTATATCCTATAACAAAATTTTGGCGGGATTCAGGCATACTTTTTTCAGGGCCAGTCCACAAATATTTTCCCACATTTTCTACCTAATTATTTAATACTACATAGCAAAACTTATAGTTGATACTTTATTATTTATATATATATTTATTTTAACATAATTATATAATGTATATTCAGTAGTCACTCTGATTTCTCCATGGTATTTTGTGGGAAGCAAACAGTTTTGCACTTTGTCCTTCAAACTTATTTCATTATACAGTCTTTATACTATTTTTTTTTGACATCTTTGTGAATTCCTGCCTCATGTGTAAAAGACCACCAAAAATAAATGGCTCATTGTGAAGACAGTAACAGTACAAAGCTTAGTGAAGGAGGCACTCTTGGGAGACACTTCACTGACTTTTAATAATGAACTTAAGTGTCAAAAGGTAGAAACATCCTGGCACTATTAAGGCTATATTTCAATAGGCATAAAATCAATGGACGTGTCTCTCATTGTCACTTCCACTGTAATCATAATGGTTCACAAGGAGAAAATAGAAAGAGAATCAGTATTCATACTTTATCTGCTAAGCTTTTAGATTCTAAATATTTTAGCTAATTATGTTAATATAAGGTAGTTCCCAGAAACATGTGATTTGTAATAGTAATTAGAAAATATTTTCTAAACCTTTGTGATAATGGATTGGGGCACTTAAACCCATCCCTGGTGATGGAAAGTCAAGTAGATGGTACCAACAGTCCAATTTATTCAATTAGTTGTCAGATCCTAATTTGCAAAACTGAGGTTAAAACCTGAAACCAGGCTAGGCACAGTGGCCTCACGCTTGTAATCCCAGCACTTTGGGAGGCAAAGGAGGGTGGATCATGAGGTCAAGAGATCAAGACCATCCTGGCCAACATGGTGAAACCCCGACTCTACTAAAAATACAAAAATCGGCTGGGTGTGGTGGCGCATGCCTGTAGTCCCAGCTACTCAGGAGGCTGAGGCAGGAGAATCGCTTGAACCCAGGAGGTGGAGCTTGCAGTGAGCAGAGATTGTGCCACTGCACTCTAGCCTGGCAACCCAGCGAGACTGTGTCTCAAACAACAACAACAACAACAACAACAACAACAACAACAACAAAACATCAAGCCAGTCACCTCATGAGGGAACAACATCATAACCTACCTTCTTCTCAATGTTATCAGGTTACCTCTCCTGTGCTCACCTGTTGATGATCTAAGAGCCCAGAATGAGATCTACCATAGTCAGGACATCTTCACCTTTGTACAACCTGGAGGAACAAAGTGAGGTGGTGTTTGAGTCTCTCCTTCCCCCTTTATATCCTCTTCCTGTCCTCAGCATGCAAAAGTGTAGGAAAGAGGTGAATAAATGAGATTCCTAGTACAATTATTCTATTTTTCTTCTTGATTTATTGCTAACATAACTTATGCTAAAATGCTTTAACATCAGAAAAATATAAGTAATCTTGATTAGAGTTTTGTATTTCAAACCTAAGACACTTCTCCTATCCCAATTCCCTACCACTAGCAATAAATTAACAGCTAAAATGTATGAGGAAGGGTAGATGATGTTTGGGGTTAGCTCACAGGGATATCTTGCCAAACTCTGAATACATAATTCACATAGAAATAGTTCTGGCCTTTAAGAAATTTACTGCAAAAACGATGACAATTATTCTAAGTGTAATAGGCAGAATAATAGGCCTTCCAATAATGTCCATGTCTTAGTCTTCATAACTTGTAAATCTGTTACATTGCATGGCAAAGGGGAAATATATTTGAAGACAGAATTAAAATTGTAAATCAGCTGATCTTAAAATAGTGAGGTTATCCTGGATTATTCAGACGTGCCCAATATAACTGCAAAGGTTTTTAAAATATTAAGGAGAAAGAAGAGAGCCAGAGAAATGGAAACCTAAGAAGGAAGTGACCCAGTATGGTTGGTTCTGAAGAACAAAGGGGACCAAGAGCCAAAATATGTGAGCAGCCTCTGGAAAATAGGTAAGATAAGGAATGGTTTTTTCCTGAGAGCTGCCAAAAAAGAATGCAGCACAGTTAACACTATGACTTTAGCTTAGAGAGACCCATGTGAGTCTTCTGATCAAGGTACAGGCAGCCTCAGTGTCTGGTGAGGGCCTGTTCCTCATAGATGGTGCCTTCTGTGTGTACTCACATGGTACAAGGTGTGTGTACATGATATGATTTGGGTGTGTCCCCAGCTTGCACTGTGCACCTGGAAAAGCTGCAGAAACTCAAGGCCAGACCATGATAGCAGCCGCGTTAGGCTGTACCCAGAAAGTCACAGGGGCAGAGCTGCCCAAGACCATGGAAATGCACCGCTGGTATCAGTGTGACCTGAATGTGAGACCTGGAGTCAAAGTAGATCATTCTGGAGGTTTAAAATTTGACTACCTCACTGTATTTCAGACTTGCATGGACTCTGTAACCCTTTGTTTTGGCCAATCTCTCCCGTTTGAATGGCTGTATTTACCCAATGCCTGTACCCCCATTTTATCTAGGAAGTAACTAGCTTGCTTTTGATTTTACAGGCTCATAGGTGGAAGGGACTTGCCTTTTTCCAAATGAGACTTTGGACTATGGACTTTTGGATTAATGCTGAAATGAGTTAAGACCTTGGGGAACTATTGGGAAGGCATGATTTGTTTCGAAATGTGAGGACATAAGATTTGGAGGGACCAGAGGCAGAATGATATGGTTTGGCTGTGTCTCCAGCCAAATGTCAACTTGAGTTGTATCTCCCAGAATTCCCCCATAATGTGGGAGGGACCCAGGGGGAGGTAATTGAATCATGGGGGTTGGTCTCTTCCATGTTATTCTCATGATAATGAATATGTCTCATGAGATCTGATGGGTTTATCGGGGGTTTCTGCTTTTGCTTCTTCCTCATTCTCTCTTGCTGCTGCCATGGAAGAAGTGCCTTTTGCCCCCTGTCCTGATTCTGAGGCCTCCCCAGTCAGGCGGAACTATATACCAATTAAACCTCTTTTTCTTCCCAGTCTCAGGTATGTCTTTATCAGCAGCGTGAAAACAGACTAATACAGTACCCTTTCTTCAACTTCTTTTATAAAGACACTAATCCCGTTCATGAAGCCTCCATCCTCATGACTTATTCATTTCCCCAAAGGCCCTGCCCCTCAATAACCTCTTGTTGGGTATTAGGTTCTAACATAGAAGTTTCAGGTGGAGCACCAACATTCAGACAATAGCAAGCCCCTACTCTTATCATGTGCCAATGGAGGCCAAATGCAGAAACTGGGCACCTCATCTGACCTGGCAATAAGGAGATGATAGTTCCCCAACCTCTGCTGGAGCAGTGTCAGGGGAAGCTCGCTACCAAGGAAGGCTTAAATAAGGTTCAGTGTCTGATAATATAATACTCAAAATATCCAGATTTTAATAATAATGAACCATACCGATCTCTGTGATATTATCAGCAAGGATGAACAGAGAGTCAATAAATGCCAACATCAAGGTAACAGTGATCTCAGTACTATCCAACGAGTTTGAACCAGTCATAGTGGAAGCGCTTTAATAAGCAATTACGAATGTATACTTCCAAATATTTTTGAGGCCACTACATAACTGGAAAACAATATTTAAAGGAAGGAAAACTAAACACAAATATCATTATTATAATGCACAAATTCTTATCTAAATATGAGCAAATAGAACTTAGCAGTATATTAAAAGAATTAGACATCAAGATCAACTGAGATTTATTCCAGGGATGTAAGGCTAATTTAATAATTTAAAATTCATTATAATAATTCACTATGTTAATAGACTAAGAAGAAAAATCACATGATCATATCAATTGTGCAGAAAAACCGCTTAACAAAATTCAACACTCATTTATGAGATCTCTCCACACAGGAGGAATACAGGAAAATTTCCTAACCTTCATAATGAGCATCTAAAATCTACAGATAATACTTTACTAAATGATGAATAGCTGAATTCCTTTCTCTTAAGAGAAAAAAACAAGACAAAAATGGTCCCTCTCATCATTCTTATTCAGCATAATACTGGAAGTTCTAACCAGTGAGGGCAACAAAAAGAAATACACATTGGAAATGAAGAAATCTACATTTGCAGAAGACGTAATTGTCCACATGAAGAAGCTTACAAAATTGATGAAATAACTGGAACTTTATTTGTCAGTGAGTTCTGCAAAATCACAGGAGACTTGTATGCTGATAATTCACAAAATGTTAGTGAAAGAATGCAAATTTAAAATGTTACAACAAAAACAAGAAGCACAAATTCTGTTGATAAAAGAGAGAAAGTAGATGACACTTTCAGTGCCAGTAGAAACGTAAAATGATACACCCACTCTGGAAGACATTTTGACAGTTTCTGTTGAAATTAAACATGCAATTATCATATGACCCAGCAATTGCACTCCTGGAAATTAATCCCAGATAAATGAAAACTTATATTTATATTACAGTCTGGGCACACATGTTCATAACAGTTTTATTTGTAGTAACTTTTATTTGAAACTAGAATCAGCCCAGATGTCCTTCAGTAGGTGGATGGAAAAACAAACTGTGGTTCCTGCACACCATGGAGTAGCACACTGCAATGAACAGGAAGGGACTGTGAATATACAGTAACCTGGATGAATTGCTAGAGAATAATGCTGAATGAAAAACAGCCAACTCCAAAAGGTAACCCTCCATTTATACACCATTCTTGAAGTGACAAAATTTTACAAATAAAGAACAGATTAATGGTTTCCCAGGGATGAGGAAAGAGTGGTGGAGGGTGGTTAGGAGGGAAGTGGATATGAGTATAAATGGTCAACTTGAGGGATTTTTGTGGTAATCTGTACCAATATCAACATCTGGGATATTTTACTTCATTATTGTTTTGCAAGATACTACCACTGGGGGAAACTAGGCATTATGAAAAGCATAGAGGGCCACTCTATATTATTTCTTATAACTCTATGTGAATCTGTGATTATCTCACAATAAAATATTTAATTAACACATTCTAAGAAAATCACAAACAATACAGCTAAAAGATTGCTGACTATTTTGAAGTGACTTTAGAATTTTGTATATATATTTTAAGATAAATTATTTGGAAACCATTTTTGGCAATTTCTATTTTAGTGTGCATTTCCATGGATCATATTTTATTGTTTTTTTATTTTTTCTTTTGCAATTTTTTATCAGTGATTTCATGTTTCATGTAATTCAGTGTTCATGTTTTGAGTGTATATTTGGTTTTGGAAACTATTTTGAATAATTAAATCTCATGTCTAGTGAATGAAACAGGCATTCAACCTAGGGTAACAACCCTTCTGGTTAAAAACAAGATGCAATTATAAAGTAATCTGATTTTATTTGTGATACTCAAACTGTCTCTGGAGTCAATTTCCAACAAGGTGTTATACCTTTAGGTGTGGTAACATATGGATATGTGGAATTTTATTCCTTCTGGAATTTGATTTAAACAATATTTAGTAAAGTGATTTAAATATCTCCTTATCTATTGGATATCAGCAAGGAAATAAACCATGCACTTATGATTAAACAGCTTCTGCACACTTGTTACACAGTTCTGCATGCTTTTTTATTCAGTTACTAGCAAGATGCTGCACTGGCACAGCCTTAGCCAAGATAAACTCCAAAGGAACAACTGAGAGAAAACAACACAATGGAAAAAACCTTGGAACCCACTGGATGATTTGAAGAATCATTATTATAAATTAGTGAGTGTGAAACCATTGAGGTGAAGATTTGCTTTTGCTGGAAGCAGGGCTATTACATCTGTGGGATAATTAAGTTGGAAAGGAACTTTAAGAGATTTTTTCTTTGTATGCTGACATTGGCTTAGGAGTAATTAGTTGCAATTTAGGGATCCTCAGGAATAAAATCTTGCAAGCAAGAAGTACTACTCTGAGATGGAAGCCTAGAGAAAAGTAGAAATTGTAGGGGCTAATTAATACAGTTTCCTTTCCAGTACCTCTTTTTCCAAATCTTTGAACTTCTTCTATAATCTAAGGAATGCCCTCTGTAAAGGCCTCTTCTTCTTTAGGGGTTAAATGCTCATATCTGGGAATTAAAAACTAGACGCAAGAATGTCTATTCTCATTGTTTGCACTTAAATAACTTAGTTGTAAATATTTCACTTCTTCCTTAAAAGAAAGGTTATTTTTGCTAGACGACAAAAATATTGTTCCTTAGAACTAAAATTAGGGGTTCCTCTTGCCATTTAATAAACAGGTATATGAGAAAGCTACTATATTGTCTAGATTAATTGACTCCAATTCATATACAATTAATGGAAGAAAATTAAATCTGAAACCTAGTTCTGCCAATGATTCTTAACCTTCAGCAAAGACAGTTCGATTCATCTCATTAGGAATCTTGACCGGCTGAGATGCCAAATGAGGGAGAAGAAAATGTAGAATGGAGAATGAATATGAAAGTGACAAACAAAAACTATAGCCTTGAGACAAGTTATAGAAACAAGGACTGTAGTAGCTGTGGATCTTTTTTACTTTGTGTATTATGTACATTTTTAATATATTAGGCATTTTATAATTTTCCGTTTCCTTATTAACTTAAATTGTAAAAGCTGTCCATGCTTAGCTTTATGATTTTGTCTTTACACTGCAGACTATTTAGATGTCTTGTGACTCTGTTAGTGGGGCAATTAACATTTCTAGAAATGAATTCATGGACTCGGTGCAGTTTTGAGAGGGTGCATCTTTGTATGAAGTCTAGTGGCTTTCTGTTATGAAAAATAGGATATGGTTTTTATTGTTATTATATAGAAGATTAGACAGGGGTAGGCAGATCTGTAAGGATACTATGTGTTCAAGAGTTTGGACCGTGCTGGAAAGCTTTAGGTGCCTCTCATTTCCACACTTGCTCTCGGTACTTTCCTCTGTCTTACCATGTCAGAGGTCTGTAAACTACATTTCCTAGATGCCCTTGTCAGCTGGTTTACTGCTCTGTTCTGTCAATGATCTGCAGGAAAAGAACTCCACTTTTCTATGATTCCTACTTTCAGTCTGGCAGTGATGCTCTAGCAAGGACATGGCGGTGACGTTATTAACAGCAATAGCAGTAGTGGTGATGGAAACTATGGTGCCAGTAGTGATGGTGACAGCACCCTGGTGGCAGGGACGGTGGCAACTGAGAAAGCAGCAGCAGCCAGTGAATGTGAGCTTCTAGATTCTTAGTTACCCAAGTCTTCAAGAGAGCTGATTTAGTGTTACAGTGACCTTGGGCTCTGGGTAGCACCATCCTATTGCTCTTTCCAGAAATGTGAAAGTTTCTGCAGTAATTAATTTGTATTTAACTTTACCTGGTTCCTTTTTGCCTCCAGTCATTTCAAACTTGCTAAAACAAACAAATAAAAAAAACACAGAACACACAACTCAAACTGTTTCTTTTCTTTTTTTTTCTGTTTGTATGCCGTCTTAACTTTACATGGCAAAGAGAGAAATTCTTGTGCTTATGTAGCTGAGGATAGACACAAGAATGCTCATTGCAGCACTTTTAATACTACCAAAGACCTGTAGATAGCTCAAATGCCTCTTATCAGAGGTGTGATAAAAATGCAATGAGTATTATATAGCTATCAAATAAATAAATATATCTACATGTAGCAATATGGGTGGAACACAGTGATGTGGTTTGTATAATACCTTTATTAAATATAATTCACATATACTAAAATTCATTGTTTTAAGATACATACTTTTGTATTTTAAAATATTTTCACAGAGCTGTATTATACAATTGTTACTTCTACTTTAGAACACTGACATCACCCCTCAAATAAATCCCATATCCTTTAGTAGTTACTCCTGATACCACATCCCAACTCCAGCCTGAAACAACCACTAACCTATTTTCAGCTTCTATAGATTTGCCTATTTTGGACATTTTATATGAATCACATTATACAACATATGTTCTTTTTTGACTAGCTTCTTTCTATTAGCATAATGTTTTCACTGTTTATCCATATTGTAGCATGCATCAGCATATTATTCCTTTTTATTGCCATGTAATCTTCTATTGTATGGATATGTCATAATTTATTTGTTCATCTGTCATATGGATGATTGGGTTATTTCTACTTTTTTGTCTATGATGAATAATGCTGGTATGAACATTCATTTATATGTTTTAGTGTAGATGTAAGTTTTAATTTATCTTGGACATAAAATTATTTATGAAATAGCTGAGTCATCTGTTATCTCTACATTTAACATTTTGAAGAATTTACAAACTTTTTTCCTCAGTGGTTGCCCCTTTCACAATTATCCAGCAATGTATAAGACTTTCAATTTCCTTATATCTTACCAAGCTATTTTTAATTTTTAATTTGGTCTTTTTAATTTGGGCCATCCTCTTGGGGGTGTGAATGAGGATCTCATTATGGTTTTGATTTGTATAATCCTAATAGCTAATGACGTAAACTATCTTTTAATGGGTTCATTTGCCGTTGCTACACCATCTTTGAAAAATATTTGTTCAAGACTTTTGCTTATTTTAAAATTGTCATTTGGTTTTTAATTATGAAATTGTGAGAGTTCTTTAAATAATCTAGATAAAAGTCCCTTATCAGGTACCAGATATATGACTTGCAATTATTGTTTTCCTATTATGTGGTTGGTCTTTTCAGTTTCTTAATGGTGTCATTTGAAGTATAAAAATGTTTAATGTTGATGAAGTCCAATTCACCTATTTTGTGTGTGTGTGGTTTGTTCCACTGATGTGGAACATCTCCTAATCTAAAGTACAGAGCGTTACTTCCGCGTTTTCTTCTAATAGTTCTATAGTGATATCTCTTATACTCACATCTGTGATTCATATTACATTGATTTTAGTGTATGATGTTGGGGTTGAACTTCATTCATTTGCCTGTGCATGTTTAGTTGTCCCACCACCATTTATTGAAAAACTATTCCCCATTTAATTATCTTGATCCCTTGTTGAAAAACAATTGACAATAAATGTAAGAGATTATTTCTAACTGTTAATTCTATATACAGTTAATATATATGCATAGACATATGTACTACTGATTTTATATACACTTAATATATATGTTTGTGTTTATCTCAAATTATTTATTAATTTATTTGTTCTTTCTTCTTCGGTACTTTATTCAGGTGTGTGTTATTTAGTATCAATATATTTGTGAATTTCCCAAAGTTTCTTCTACAACTAATTTCTAATTTAGTCTAAAAAACTGTTTTTACAAAGTTATGCTTTAAAATTCTTTAAAATTTGAAATGCTTTAAAATTTGTGAAGGCTTGTTTTGTGGCCTAAAACGTAACATATATTGGAAAATATTCCCTTTGCAATTGAAAAGTATATATTCTGCTGTTGTTGGGTGGACTCTTCTATAGATGTCTTTTACGGGGAGGATGTATACTCTGTTTTTTATAAGTCTTATACTTTATAAAAATATTTTATCAGATTGTTATATCCATTCTTAAACTTGGGGATGTTGAAGTCTTCCACTGTCATTTTTATATCCTACATTTCTCACTTTAATTCTGTCAGTTTTTGCATTTTAATTTCAGATTCTTTTTAAACCTCAAAAAGTGTGGATATGTCTCTAATTAGTATGCTTTCTTTATGGGCCCTCTGAGGCACTGATTACTTTTCAACATTCCTTCTGTTACTGGTATTGGATAACCTTGATTGATCTATCTTTATGTTGCTTGATTTCTTTGATTTCTTTTCTACTAGCTTAAATCTGTTACAGAGCATGTCGAGTGAATTTTTAAATTTCAATTATTATAATGTTTACCTTCAGAATTACTATTTTGTTTGTTATAATTTTTCTCTCTTTATTGATAGTCTTTATTTGGTGAGAAATCATTCTCAGTCTTTTCTTCAGTTCCTCAGATGTATTTTCCTTTGGTTCTTTAAACGTATTTGTAATAACTGGTTTAAAAGCTTTGTCTAGCATGTTTAAAATCTGGAGTTCCTTAGGAACAGTTTCGATTGTTTTTTTTTTTTTCTTTTTTCTGTGCATGGATAATATATTTAGTTTCTATGTTTGTCTTTTAACTTCTTATTGAAAACTGAACATTTTAAATGTATATACTGGTAATAGTATTGTTCTTCTTTCTTAAAATTTGTAGTTGTTGATAATGTTTTGTTGGGGTTTTTTTAGGGACTTTTAAAGATTAATTTTGTAAAGTTGTTGGTTTGTTTTTTGATTGTTTGTCTTTTGCAACCACTGAAGTCTCATTGGTTAGCTTAGTGGTCAGCTAAGGGTTGGACAGAGATTTTCTTCTATAACTTGAACCTAAAGATTTCTTTCTTGAGGCATGTGTGTATGCATGTTTGTGTGTGTGTGTGTATGTGTGCACGCGTGCGCTGGGACTTTCACTCTATTGTATGGCAGTGTACAACTCTACCTTAAGCGTCACTTAGTGCTTTTGCAGAACCTCAAAATTAGCCAGAGATGAAAGCTTAGGGCCTTCTCAGGATTCTCCTGTGTAGGTACACAACTCTGCTCCTATATAGAACCTCATATAGTCTCAGGAAAATGTTGGAGATTTTCAAGACTCCTAAAGCATTCTTATTCCTCATATTTATTTTCAAGTTTTCCTGCCACCCTCCTATTTACTTCAATTGGCATTGCCGTTTTAGGCATCTACAATGGTAAATAACTGCTGCCGATTGTTTTTGGCTAATGCCCTGAGTGACCTCTGAATCAAATCAAATCAACACAAGCTCTGTAAATGAGGTTTTTTAAGGGAACACTCATTTCAGATGTAATAGTAAATATTCCTTATGGACAGGGTTTTTGAAAGCTCCAAACACATTCTGCCTCCAGCATCTACTAGACTACTGTTTTCCACAGCTACCATGGTTGTTAAGACTACCAAATTTGTGGAGTGAGGGTACTGTTCAGTTCCAATGGTAATTCAAATGCTATCGATCTCACCCCTTTTTACCAAGATTCAGACCTTTTTCTTGGAAAAAAAAAAACACTTTGTGGACTGTTCTAAACTTTTGGTGAATTTCCAGCGTTCTGAAAATATTAATTTTGAAAAATTTGCTAGTGTTTCCATTCCTTTATGGAGGTATAGATTTTTAGAGGCCCCCACTTCATCATTATGAGGTGTATATCATCTGGAATATATATGTAAGTCACCAAAGTTAAATCTTAAAAATCAATATAAAATAAAATACGCTTTTTAAATTAAAAAAAATAAGATTTCAAAAAACATTGGAATATACACTATATATAAAGAAATGCAAGAAACAATACAAATAGGATTTGGAATAGTAATCTTGGACAGGTAAGACATTGAGATGAAATTATGCTCATGCATGAATGAGAGTGCATCACAAAAAAAGATTATGATAAAATTCCTTGAGTTCCAGTTGAGAAATGGAGTAATAAGTGTTGTGTTAGCTTATGACCATTTCAAAATTAATGTTAAATAAAATAAAAATCCAAATGCTAAACTTTAGTTTTCCTTGATTTACAGTTTACTTACATGTATTACCCATATACTCAGGTAGAGGGAATGGTATGCACACTCTTGATAAATAGCCTAGAGCATTCAGCATCATATTTTATCAACTACCTTTTAGTATGTGTTGCATTTGGGGTCATACATTAAATTGAAAGGGCATATGTGTTTCCTGTTTTCTTGATTTAGCTCTGCAATGGAAATTAAGAAACAATCTGTTAAGATTTTAAAGAAAATTTATCTTCTATTTTTATAAACCTATTATTTCTTTGAATGTTGTTACTCTATATAATTGAGGTTTCTATGATTGCCTCTTCTGGGTTACAGGAACTACTTAGACAATTGTGATGTTAGAAAGGTAGCCAACTAAGAAAGAAAAATGTAATGTTTGCTTTAATGAATCTGTAATCTGATTCCAAGTGGTCCTAGTCTTCAGCAGGACTGCATTAAAAGTACTGCATTAAAACTTTTTACTTTGCTAAAGCAAGCTATTTGACTTTATATTTTGAAGCATCATCATCATCTGTTCAAAACATGCTGTGCTGTAAGTACAGCTTTGCAGCAGCTATTTATGTTTGGATTTGCTAATTCTAACCACTTACAGGGCTTCACTTACGGACTTGGCCTGGGAATTTATTAAAACATAGTAGTTTTGGAAAGATTAAATTTAGCAGAAACAACTTAAGTTTAAACTCTACTTCCTGAGATTTCTTTATTTTCATATTTTCACTATGGCTTAATTTCTCCTTAACTTGTTGGCATTGGGCTGCCTCATTTCTCCTTATTGATTTGATATGGAGATAAAAGCCTATAGAGCTAAAACTCAGCGGAGGAAAAAAAATGTAAAAATAAAAAAGTATATAAGGTTTTTGTTCTTTTATTTTTACTCAGATATGAAGACTTGAATAAAAGAATGATATGAAAGGAAAAATAAATTTCCATAAATCTTCCCAGGTTGGTGATCCAAGAAATCAGTAGGAATTTATACTCTTTCACTAGCACACTGATAAGTGTCTATACCAAAATTTATTGTAAATATTTTCCAACAAGAATAACAGAAAGAAAGCACTAAAGGAGTTGGGAAATATTACAAGACCCATGTGCTGTTATTTCTTTTAATTTTCCACCTCATTAACATCTTAGATGGAGATATGCTGAATATGCAGAAGTTGTACTCCTTTATTACTAACTACTTCACTGCAAGCTACATTTTTACATTGGCTTCAGGGTGTGTGTGTGTGTGTGTTTGTGTGTGTGTGTGTAAATGTTTTACAGTTAACTGCATCGTTTATTTTTTAGAATAAAATATAACTATATTTCATGATATACCATACTAGAAAATGTCTGCTTTTAAATTTAATGTGGCATATTGAAAATAAAGAAAAACTAACCCAGGGCATATAAGGAAAGAATTGCTTCCATTCCTAGCTCTCACACTGAATATTTGGACTCATGGAAAAGCCATTTAGATTTTACGGTTTTTAGAATCCTTAAAAAATAATTATTAGAAAAGATTGTTTCCAAAGTCATGGTTATTTTCTCTGTTTTTTTTCCTCAACTCCTTATTTTATCATAATTTTTCAAAGTCTTGTGTTGTTTTGTAATAATCTATTTGCTTTCTGCCTGACTGAGTAGAATGTGAATTCCTGGAGAAGAAACTCTTCAACTTGTTTATCTTTCTGTCACATATATTAATAGATTGTAAGGTCATTTTCAGCTTTATACCTACGTAACACTGTATCTTATTATTTTTCTTAATTATTTAAATACATAATTTATACTTTAATAAGTATTTCACAAATTAATATATATATTAACATGGCAGAATAAGACCATATGTCATCTGAAATTATAATATGCTATCTAAATAAGTTTTGCTCAGTTTGTATGTATCAGTTTGTATATATATGCAGTTATCTTCTTTTACATAAAATTATTCTTGTATACATGTGTCTTTTTGTTACTTTTCTCTTTAAAATGTAAGTCAATTGTACATACTGAAACTTCAGTAAGCAAAGAATAAATCACTTAATATTTAGTCAGGAGCTTAAAGTTACATGAGGAGAACTGAGTATATATACTTACATTTTAATTACAAAATATGAAAGATATGGCAATTGACTATTCACAAAATACTACATTAAAAATTCTTACTTTGCTAATGCAAGCTATTTGGCTTTATGTTTTGAACTCATAATCATTTTTTCCTCCTGTCTCATCATCAGTATATTTTTAAAAATTAATGTTTTTCTTTTTATCTGCAACTCTGTGTATATTAGTTTCTCTGTCTCCTATTTGTTTTAGAATGATGGCACTAGCAAAATTCAGACTGAAGAGTGGGCTGTATTGGTTTGAGATTAGAGATTATGGGCATTCCAGTGTGGGCTGTCAGAGCTTTGTGTGATGAAGGAAACAGTCACACTGAAATGCAGTCAATCCATGGTAAGAGAGCCACATCTGAATAAGAACGTCCTCTTTGGAAATATAGACAGTGAAAGATATTAGAGGCTAAGGAAGGTAAGAAGATGTCCATGTTGAAAGACATCTGACATGTGGTGTCTGAGTCCAAGAAGACTGAAGCAGTGTCTTTACAAAAGAGCAGAACAATGAGTAGTATCAGCTGCAGCAGTGAGAGGAGAGCTACCTGTGCATGGGAGAGCTGCATGGAACAAGGCATTGAGGTCTGAGCAGAAGGAGGGTGTGGTATGTAGTGAAGGTGACTTGTCATTGAGCCTCAGCCCATGGGATCACTGCCTCTGTGTTTGAGAGGAGGAGAAGTCACAATAGGAATAAAAAATTATTCACATACACGGAAATTGAACAAATAAGTAATTTATGAAGAGTAATTGGAGTCAATTTTCTTATTGCTAATGAAGGGAATTATAAACATGGAAAGAAATTAAATTAGCATGAACTCAGTGGTGTTGAACTGGAACTAAAAGTATGTGAAGAAATTCAGGAATTTCAATAGATACAGATGTAGGATGAAATATAAGTTTTGCTCAATTTGTATATATATGCAGTTACCTTCTTTTACATAAATTTGTGGAGTTAGGGGACTGTTCAATTCCAATGCTAATTCAAATGCCATAGATCATCTCTCAGATGAAATATAGATATACATATACTATATATGCACATCGAAATATAGATTTATATGTGTATGTATGTTTATTTGTATATATGTATATGCATCTATATTTCATATATATAAAAATCCATACATAATAATATATACATAATATCTATACATAATCTCTATATGTATGTATTTAATATATACATATGCATCTATGTGACCTCTATATATGACTATAATTGACTAATGGATAAACAAAATGTCATATATACATATAATGTAATATTCTTTGTCAATAAAAAGAAATTAAATACTGAAACATGGTATATATACAAGGTTCAACATTCATAAACCTCGAAAACATTTTTCTAAATGAAAAGTGGGAAAAGGGTGTCTAAAGTGGCAAGATACAAAATCAATATACAAAATTGATTGTGGCGATGGTTGCACAACTTTGTGAATATCCTAAAAACTACTGAATTGCCCTTTAAATTGGGGAGTTGTATGGCAGTGAATTGTATCTCAATAAAGCTGTTATTAGAACTGAAGAACAAAAAATAAAGAATAAAGAAATATTGATAGTACCAGATCATAACCCATTCAATAAGATAAGAATAAATAAAATCAGAATGTATACTGAGGTAATTAATTCATAGAAAGTTTGATAAGTATATTAATTTTGTATGCTGTGTAACAAATTTTCACAAATGCAGCATCTTAAAATAGCATGCATTTGTTATCTTAGGGCTTCAGCAATACACTGTGACTGGGATTCTCTGCAAGTCTGCCATCAGGGTGTTAACCAGAGTCCTTTGCAAAGCTGCAAACAAAGAATTGACTAGGGCTGCGTTCTCATCTGGAGGCTTGAATGGGAAAGGTTCTGCTTCTAAATGCACTCATATTGTTGGCAGAATTTATTTCCTTATGACTGTAGAACTCAAGCTGACTTCCGCGAAGTGAGCAACAGAGACGCTAATTCTAGAGTAAACTGGCTAGCAAGATGGAGTATCACACATTAACAAAACAAATTATGATTGTGATATCCTATCATCTTTACCATATTTTACTAGTTAGAAATAAGCCACAGTTACATCCTATACTCAAGGAGAGAGAATTGAAAGTGGGAATCAGTAGGGATCACCTTAGGGTGACTTTGCTACAGTGAGGAACAGGATATTTACATAGCACTAAGTTTAATCCCATAAATAACTTATTAATTACGAAAATAAAAAGAGTAACATTACAGTGAGAAAAGGCTGGCACACACTACACTAATCAAGTCATCAAAGTGAATCTAACTTGTAATGCAACAAACTTAAATTTTGTGGCGTCCTATAGAATACAATGAAAAGAATACTTCTTTCTTTTTCTGCCAAATATGTGTAACCTGAGTCATGAGAAAACATCAGACAAGCCCACAGTGTAGGGTATTCTACAAAATATCTGACCCATATTCTTCAAAAGTGCCAACATCATGAATATGAATATCAAAGTAATTGATACAAACTAAAGATAACAAAAGAAACCTAACTGTAACACATAATTCTGAGCTGAAGGCTGAAAAATATTCTATTGTATGTTTATAACATATTTTATCTTTATACAATCATTGATAGATATTTAGGTTACTTTCATATCTTGGCTATTGTGAATAATGCTGTAATGACCATGAGAATGCATATCTCTCCAAGATTTCAGTTCCTTTGTATATAAACTTAGAACTGGAATTGCTGGATCATATGATTGTTCCAGTTTCAATTTCTTGAGGAAACTCCATAGAGTTTCCCATAGTGACTGCACCATTTTACATTTTGACTGACAGTGTACAAGTGTTCCATTTCCTCTTTATCCTCACAAATACTTGCCTTTTGTAGTTTTTAAAATTTCTTTGTTTATTAATAATCACCTGAAAATGTGGGTGGTGATATCTCACCATGATTTTGATTTGAATTTCTCTGATGATTAGCAATATTGAGCACCTTTTCATATCCTGTTGGCCATTTGTATTCTTCTTTTGAAAAACACCTCTTGCGCTCCTTTGCTTATTTTTAAATTGAATTATTTGGGGGTTTTTGGCTATGTCTTCTATACAAAGAAGTACTTGTATATTTTGGATGTTAACCGCGTATAACAGATACATGGTTCTATGGTCCAAGGGTTTGTATCCCCTGAAAATTCATTTGTTGAAATTCTAACCCCCAATGTGATGGTACAAAAAGGTAGGGCATTTTGGAAGTAACTATTTGGCAATGACAAATATACATGAATAGTATTAGAGACTTTTTAAAAGAGGCCAAAGTGAGACTCTTCATCTCTTCTGTCATGTGAGGTTATAGTGAAAATATGGCCATGTTATGAACTAGGAAGTATGTCCTCACCAGACACTAAATGTATCAGTGCCTAAATCGTGGACTTCCCAGTCTTCATAGCTATAAGAAATACATTTCTATTGTTTAAAGTTACCCAGTTTATTGTATTTTGTTATAATGTCCTCAGTGGACTAAGACATTTGGTTTACAAATACATTTTTCCCATCCCATAAGTTTCCTTTTCATCGTGTGGATTGTTTCCTTTGCTATGCCTAAGCATTCTGGTTTGATGCTGTCCCAATTGTCTACTTTTGCTTTTGTTGCCTGTGCTTTTGGTATCATTTCCAAAAAACTATTGCCAAGACCAATGTCAAGTATCTTTTTGTCTGTTTTCTTCTAGGTGTTTTGTGTTGCTAGGTTTAAATTAAATCTTGAATCGATTTTGAGTTGATTTTTGTTTATGGTGTAAGACAGGGGCCTATTTCATTTTTTATGTAGATATCCAGTTTTCTCAACACTATTTATTGAAGAGAAATCCTGCCATATGCAACAACATGAATAAACCTTAGAGTACATTGTGTTAAGTGAAATAAGTCAGACACAGAAGGACAAATGTTATAAAATGCCACTTACATGTGGAAAGAAAATAATGAAACTCATAGAATCAGAGAGTAGAATAGCAGTTGCCAGGAGCTGGGAGGAAGGGAAAACAGGGAGCTATTAGTTGAAGGGTACAAAGTTTTAATTATGCAAGATGAATATATTTTAGAAATCTTTAGATAAAAGAAAAAATAAAAAAAGAGAAATCTACTAGACAGCACAGTGCCTATAAACAATACTGTATTGTATACTTAAAATTTTGTGAATAAGTTAGATCTTAATTGTTTTTCTAACATGTAAAAATAATAATAATAATAAATAGAATTGGAAGAAATTTTTAGAAGTGGTGGGTGTGTTGAGGCATAGCTATTGTGATTATTTCATTGCTACATATTTATCACCAAACTCATCCAGTTGTATACATTAAATATGTACAGATTTTTGTATGCTGATAATATACCAGTATGTTTTATAAATAAAATCTTTCTCTCCTGAAAAAAAATTGAAAGGAAACCTGTGGCTACAAAGAGTATTATTAGGATAAGTTGTAAAAATTGAAAGGAGAATGAGGATTACACAGAGTATTTTATTCATGTTAATTTACTGATTTGTTAATCTTATTATGGTTATAGAGGAGAATGTTCTTTCTTGAACATAAATAATAATATTTTCCCGAATTAGGAATGATGAAACATGAGTCTAAAATTGTTTTTAAAATAATTATTTTATTTGCATTTGCGACTTTTCACTAGGATCTTTTACTTTGGGGATTTTTCAAAATGAAGCAATTGGAAACTTGTAAAGGTGGAAGGGTAGATGAGGGATGAGAAATGAGAAATTATCTAATGGGTACAGTATACACTCTTTTGGTGGTGGTTACACAAAAACCTCACTACTACACAATATATCCATGCAACAAAACTGCACTTGCACCCTCAAAATCTATTTAAAAAATAAAAAATTAAAACCATTGATTGCTCTGTCTGCCCATGTCAGCATTTCCTGAAGTGTGTTCCTCAACATTTTAATTGCAATTAAATCCCCTCCCTCCAGTTACATGTACCTATTTATCATTAATTTTGCATTGTGGAAATATTTCTACTTGATAGAGAGTCCCCCTATGCCTCTCCAAACACACATATACACAGCCTTCCTCACCATCAATTCCTCTACCAGATGGTACGTTGGTTACAATAAGTGAACCAACATTGACACATTATTGTCACTGGAAGAAGTTCATTAGGACTCACTCTTGGTGTTGTACATTTTATGGGTTTTGATAAATGTATAATGACATTTATTCAACACTATGGTATCTGATAGAATAATTTCATTGCCCTAAAAATCGCCCATACTTTACTTATTCATCTCTTCCTCTTTCTAGTCCTTTGGCAACCATTGGTCTTTTTACTGTCTCCAGAGTTTTGTCTTCTCCTGAATAAATGTCATACGGTCAAAAACAAGTCTTTTTTAAGCACATGAGAACTTTGTAAGCAAGCCTGGTACCGTACATACTTTTGAATCTTATATATTAGACTTTAAGAATATTTGACAATGTAATCACCATAGAATGTTATTATTTAATTTTAGCCTCATACCTGCTCTCTTTCTCAATCTAGTCTGGCATGAACTTACTTTCCACCATCCACTAGTGAATTTGTAATAAAATCCAAAATTTTTATCATGATCTGTGTCTCTTCCCATAACCTTACCCCACCCAATATTTTACTTTCATATAACTCTCCTGTCTCACTAGGCTACAGTATCATTTACCTTTTCCTCATCTTTTATTTAATCTGCAAATATTGATTGGATGCCTACTATGTGTCTGGCATTTTATTGACACATAATAATAGTACATATTTATGAGGTACATGTGACATTTTGCTACACGCATAGTACGTGTAATAATAAAATCAGGATATGTAAACCATACATCACCTCAAACAATTATCTTTTTCTCATGTTGGGAACATTTAGAATCATCTCTTCTAGCTATTTTGAAATACGGAATTAAAAAGTTGCCAAAGATTGGGAATGGTGGCGGGTCGTGGTGAAGAAAGGTTGGTTGATGCGTGAAAACTTACAGTTAAATAGAAGGAATACATTTTAAGTCTCCACTAACACAGTAGAGTGACTATAGCTAATAATTGAGTGTTAGGCATTTTTTTGTACATCAGGAACATAATAGTAGAATGTTCCTACATCATGGGTTTAATTTCTATTCTTAAACTGGCCAAGTACATTTCCACTTCTGATCATTATCATTTGTTTTTGTTTTTGTTTTCCCTTAACTGAAATGCTCTCCTCCACTCTTTTATGTCCTTAATATATCAGTTAAATGTCACTTCCAAATATTTGACTCAGAAAAATATATGTGAGTATGCTTCCTAAAAAGCAATCTCCTCCCACTAGAGTTACTGTTTATCACATCATCTCTGAGTTTACTTCTTAGCACTTATTATATGTTTCACAAGTTTACCCAGAAATAAATGGTTTATTTTTCTTGAACCATGGCCTTAAACTTGCTCTATCAAATTTCCCTTTTCTGTCCCCAATTGATGTCCTAGGCAATCTCACATATTTTCAATTACTTTCAGCTACAATACTTCAAGCTACTGTAATGTTCAGTTCAGCTTAACATCAAAAGTTCTTTCTCTTGCTCTAAGTGGATCTCCTGTTCTTAGCATTGTGCTTGGCACATAATAAAGGGTTAACGAACATGTCTTGCACAAGTGAGTGAGAGAATAACTAGATGAGTAGATAATTGGATGAATAAATGAATGAATGAATACGTAAGGATAAGATTCAATAAGATCATAAAAGAAATTATTTTCAACTCATAAGTTGTAGGGACCAGGCAAAGGAAATGTGTCAGAATTGCTTCTTTTAAGCTGTGTCTTGAAAGATGCCAAGTAGTTCACCATGTCGACCTGGAGCAGAAAGCATTCCAGTCAGAGAAAGCAGGGTAGGTAAAGGTCTAGAAATGTGAGAGAACATAGCACATAAAGAAGACTGAGAAGAGCAGACTAACTGGAGAGGAGAAAGTCTAGTATTCATAACAGCAGAGGAATATAAAGAAATAGAGCTATTCAGAGCCAGCCTCATTAGTAATATCAAATTTTTGGTTTGGCAATAACAACTTAGTCATCATTAACCAAGCAGGCACTGGCTTTTCATGTTACTGAAACCCTCACTGTTCCTCTGAAAAATTCCAATTCAAGGTCAAAATTCAAGCTTTCTTGTTACCACCTCTGAAGTCTTTCTTTACCTTAACATGTGAAGCTGATTACAACCTCTTCTATGCTACTTCACTACAGAATCTGTGTATGACTGAAATCCAATGCATCACTTAGCAGCCGGATTGAAGTCTTCCTGGAGTTCTTTGAAGAACCTTGAGTGCTGTAATGTCTGGTTTATTTGTGCTCCCCTAGTACTTAGCACAGCTCTTAGTAGTTGACACTTTATAAATGTTAGAGGAGTTTTCTTCTCAATTTTCCTGATGTTACCTTCCAACTTTGACAGCTTACACAGTACTACCTAATGTAATAAATGATCCATCAAAAGCAAACTTAAAAATTGTCACCAGATAGCAACAATTTGAGATTCTGTAAAGTTGCATAAAGAAGGAGGGAGTGCTAATAATTAAAAATATCAAAGAAACATCCTCAGTAATTACTGTTAAATAGTATTTTTTATGTATATTAGACAAAGAAAAGGGAAATAGAGATAAATAAGACATAAACACTTCTTCATTTTGTTAGGTTTTATAGTAATGCTTTAATTCTTGCTTATTCCTTCTTATATTTGAACCTCAGATACTTAAAGTGTTTTCCTGAGGGAGAGATTTCCACAAATCAAACCATCATGCTAAATAGTTGCACATGGTTGTATATTTTGGGGCTATTTAATCTGACATCTTTTCAACTTACTTAGGTTGAAGCCTTGCTTTCTTTTTGCTACTGATTTCTTTTTTTCTTTTCTTCTCTTTTTTTCTTTTCCTTTCCTTTCTTTTCTTTTGCTTTGAAGAGTACAGATTAATTCAGTTCTGTCCAGACTGATTAAAGTTGTTAAATAAGTTACCCACACAGGGCTTTGTGAAATAAATCTGGTAACGCAATTCTCAATAGACTGTAAAAATCTGTTATTAGTTAATTATCAAGACACTTCTGAGTGTTATTAAATTATCCCATTTGTCTCCTGATTATCATTCCAGAGTTATGGAAAATTATAAAATGTGTGAAGAATACCCTGTTAAATACCAAATATCTAATGTGAGTGATTTCTATAGCCGCAGTTCAAGTTTTACTCCCCCAATTTTAAGAAGTTTATCTTTGACATTTATGGTTATTATGCTTAACTTGTTGGACAAGTGCTAATTTGATATTAAGGTAGAATATTTGTTTGAATCATTAGATCCCACTATGAGTATATTACCATTTAGTTCACTTGACCAAGGCACCATTTGTAAACCTGTACATGGAGATTGGACAGCTCGTTCACTCTGCACTAATGCACAGTGATAGGCAGTTGTGCTCACCTTACCAGTCAATTTGATTGTACCTGCATTCACAAAGCAAATGGACAATTCACCAACAGACAAATGTTTGGTTTCTTTGATCAATATCATGTACTTTCTCTGTTGTATACCTTTTTCGCCTATAAAAAGGACTAGAAACGATTTCAAGGGTTGTTTCCAGGACAAAATGAGCTCTTTTCCATTTATATTGTATTTAGCATGTATTAGCATAACATTATAAGACCTTACAGGTAAGTCCTTGGTAGGGTTCATCAGATGGGCTTTATCCAAGATGTCAGCTAGAGCAGTGTGTTCCAATAAAATTGAGACACAAAGCTTCTACAATATTTGCCAACATGAAGGTCTTTAGTTTCAGATGTGCTTATACGCTTGGGTTCATACTTCAAGGTAGAATTGTATCCTTTAAAATCATGGACATTAATGAAGTATTTTCTTTTCTATTTATTGTTTGTTGACTAAAAAAATAACTACTTATCTGGTGGCCTTTCTGAAGCTAGTCTTTCAGATACTGACCATTCAGTTAAAGTAATGCTTCCAATATTTTCTACTTTTAATGTATTTCTTTCTTAAGGCAAAAAAGAATCGATTAAAAGCATTTTTCTATAAGTAGTCATTAGTGAGTTGCTTCTAAAGGGACTTCTGTACTCAGCGACTCATAATGCTCCTGAAATGATTCACATTCAATATTGTAGCAACCCCAAATATTTGTACTTCTCTTTCCTTGACTTGAATACTATGATCTTGGACAAGCCATTCAAGAAGAAAAAAAGGTACTATGTAAACAAAAAGCAAAAGTAATAATAACCATCTGTACTGTTTGGCAAATTCCAACTAGCAATTAAAGAACACTTTGAAATAAGTTTTATCAGAAATTATTTATTTGCTCTCTATTTATTCGTGTAAGTTTGTTACACAGTTCATTGCTCAAATTTAGCAGAAGACTAAAAGATTACTCAAATAAATATTGTTTTAGACAACTTTAACATTCTTCTGAATGACAAGCCAAAAGCAAAATGAGTAATAATTGTTGAATACTTCTTGAATAAAAAGGTATTTTAATGGGTTCATTAGGAAGAGTATAGAATGATTTGAAAATGCTGTTATTTTTAACAGTAGAAAATCTTAATGGAGAAAAAAGAAGAAAATAAAGAAATGGTTAGGTATCGAACTTGGGAGTTCGTTGAAAAAGCTTTTTTTTTTTAAAAAAATTAACAAACCTAAGTTGTATTTTATTCTGACTTTCTCATGGATAGCTTTATAAATTCAGAGTATGTCTAAGTGTGAGTTATGAGAAAAGAAAAATTTAAATTTAATCAAATAGAGAAGTTTAAGAAGAGCTTATATCAACTGATCTAATCTAATGAATATTAAAGTATCTTTTCAAAATGAGAATCACATAATGATAAGATTGAACTACAAGATTGACTAAATGGGTTCCACACTTATATGAATCGTGAAAGTGAATAATTTTTTAACATCTTACTCCAGCAAAGTAATGATGATATATTTTTAAAATAATTTTCTTTTCTTACTAATCTTGGAAGAGTGAATCTATAGAGTTCCAATGAATTGATAAATCAGCCATTATCAATACATTATTGTTTATGGAAACAGCATATTTATAACCATAAACAATTTTCTAAGTAATGATTATTTTAATATATAGGAAAACTATAATGAAGTAATGAAAATGCGATATTTTGGAAAAAAATATATATCTATATATTCTCCATTGGAAGAACAGATTATATTTAGAGGCCAATAAGCATGAGTATGTTTATGTAAAAGATGACTTGGGTATTTAAGCACTTAGTAATTGCCAAAAATTTTTACCTGTATTGTATAATTGAAATATTTAGATAGATATAAATACTGACATAGATAGCTAAACCCCTGTATATCCAGGTTTGTGTCTTCACGACGTTGAAAATGTAATTTGGGATATATAATTTATGCAAAAGAAAATATGGAGCAAAAGCAAAAGATACATTAAAATGCTAAGCTGTGTTGCTATATCTCTAATTGTTATAAACCATTAGAAAGGAGGATATCAAGTTTTGCGAGATAAAACAATCAGACCATAAAAACAGGAGGAAGGCTTAGTAATGATTCTATTACTCAATATCATCAGAGGGAAAAAAAAGCTCAGACTTACAATGTGACTTGCTAAGTTGAAAACTGGTGTCAGAAACCAAGCCTGTACCATGGAGTTCAGTGTTTTCAGATGACCATACATTTTAGTACTTGGGCAAGATGATTCTTTATTTCCTGCTGTCCCACTGATTGCATACATTATGTATCTGTGCTTCCTAATCAATAACATGCTCCATATTTTTCTAAACACCCCTTGGGGAATATACAAACTTTGAATAAAAACTCTTAATAATGAGTTCATTTAGTCACAGGAAATTGAGATTTGTGATAAAACTTTAAGATATGTACTAAATTCTTCAATATCAGAAAAATTATGATGATTTGTCTGCTCCCATTGCAGCAGGATGCTTAGAATAGAAATTTCAAATGGAACATTTTTGTAAACTGTTAAGCTACAGAGAGCACTGGCAGATGGATTAAGTCTGCTACACTGTAGAAAATTTTTTTTAAATTATTTATTTATTTATTTATTTATTTATTTATTTATTTATTGAGACAATGTCTCACTCTGTCACCAGGCTGGAGTGCGGTGGCGTGATCTTCGCTCACTGCAACCTCCACCTCCCGGGTTCAAGCAATCCTCCTGTCTCAGCCTCCTGAGTAGCTAGGATTACAGGCGCTTGCCACCATGCCCAGCTAATTTTTGTATTTTTAGTAGAGTTGGGGTTTCACCATGATGGCCAGTATGGTCTCAATCTCTTGACCTCGTGATCCGCCCGCCTCGGCCGCCCAACATGCAGGGATTACAGGCATGAGCCACTACGCCCAGTCAATTTTGTGATTAAAATCTGTCAGTTTCCTTTACTGTTATGCTCAAGTACTTTTTCTTTCTCCATGTGCTGAGGTAGTCTAATAGTAAGTTTATTTGTCTTGATTACAGCCCATTACCTTCTTCCAGTATCTTATCATGCACTTGTTGAATGGGTTCTTAAATAAGTACTTGTGGGACTCAGTTAAATATAGGTTCATTAACATGCTGCAGCAGGAAAGGTTGTAGACTGGAACTCAGGGACATCTCACCAAATGAAGGAAAAGACATTTAGTATAGGATTTGTGATATGGGTAGAACCTGGGTAAAATTTAAATGGCGCGGCATTTATTAAGCTCAAACATATATTTTCTCAGAAACTTTTAAACTACAAGTTCTCACTCAACTTGAAGTAGGAGTAAATTTCAAGGACAAAACTGGATTGAAAGTAAATTAATCAGAGGTTGCAAACTTAAACGGCCTACACTCTCCAGAAAGGTAAAATAAAGGAATAAAAGTGACTAGGTGAAGATCTTGGACTTGATAACACAAGCCTTCTCCTCTTACCTCCAACAGCCTCAGTGTAACCATGTCGGACCTTCCAATTTTTCAAGATAAATAAAAATCCTGTAAGTTTATTTAAAATTTGGAAAATTGTAAAGGTTGCCAATTAATTAAAATATTTTAGGCCAGGCGCGGTGGCTCACGCCACCCAGCACTTTGGAAGGCCGAGGCGGGCGGATCACGAGGTCAGTAGATAGAGACCATACTGGCTAACATGGTGAAACCCCACCTCCACTAAAAATAATACAAAAAAATTAGCCGAGTGTGGTGGCGGGCGCCTGTAGTCCCAGCTACTGGGAAGACCGAGACAGGAGAATGGAGTGAACCCGGGAGGCAGAGCTTGCAGTGAGCCGAGATCACACCACTGCACTCCAGCCTGGGTGACAGAGCAAGACTCCGTCTCAAAAAAAAAAAAAAAAAAAAAAAAAAGAATTATAAGCATTGTGTCGGTTGGAAAAAATCTTGTCAGTCAAATATTACCTGTTTATTGACTTGTGTTTCAAATAGTGCAGAATTAGGGTCTAGAATACATTTTGAATCTAGGCATAGCCATTAGATATGTTTTTGAAATAGCCCTGGATTATGGCTCCATTAAATGGCATAAATTTCCTGGATTGTTTTATCCTGATGATTGAATGGTGATGGTAGATTGCTTCCTATGATATTTATTTCTCATACATTTTTGACAAAGCCTAAAGATAATTACATATTATCACAAAAATTAAGTATCAGTAATTAAATAAAATTCTTTCTTTCTGAAGTATATATATTTTGGGTCTAACTTCTGAATGAATTCCTGCCCACTCACTGGTTTACAGCTATATATTTCAAGAAATTCCAAATTATCTGGCAAATTTATTTTGAAAGGCCACATGCTGTATTTGGTTTAAAAAATCAGGCTGGAATAATAAAAATTATTAGAATTTATATCATTCTTTGGTTTTTGTAAAACATGTCTAAGTAATACCTTATTTTGATTCATAACACATTCCTAAGTTATATGTTAGAAAAATACCATTATCTGCATTTTACTGAATAACACAGAAACACTCAGGAAGTGTGGATAAATTCCTAGAGATCATGTAGCTTTTTAACTCTGGAGACAGACGTTTTTTAAACCAATTTTACATTCTTTCCATTATGTGGCGGTGGCTCAAATATATTATAAAAACATCTTCAATGTTTGTTCTATGTGTACACACTTTAAACTTTTAAAAAATGTTTTATATTGAGATGTTTAAAGGAACTCAAGTGGCTTAAAATTTAAACTAATAAAACTATTGTAAATCTAAATGTGATCATATTTAGGTAGCAACTTTTACCTTTGGGGGATATTTGCACAGTTTTAACAGATTATTGTGGATCAAAACCAGAATATGAAATAAGAATATATGGAGTCACATCTAAACATAGTTTTCCTTGAAAATTGAAAGTATCAAGTGATACTTGTTGGCTTAAGATTTCAAAATTTATTTTTAATTATTTTTTGTTCATATTAATGTTTGAAACAATATTATATTGATGCATCTCAGTAAACTAAATTTCTATTATAATCTTGTTTTATAAGAAGTTGAAATATCCCTGTTAATCTTAAAGCGTTGCAAGGAAAGTTTTCTATATTAAGCTTTAGCAGATAAATATACTTCTCAGAGATAAAATTATGAAAATCTGCAAAATCTCAAAGCAGATAGAAAAATGCTGTGAATCCCTTAATTCTTCAATTGTGATGACAACAGGAGATAATACCATGACTCTCATACATCGTTGGGTTTTATAACGTATTAAAACATTTATTTATTAATAGAAGTATAACCTATTTAAAAATCTGCACATAAAAAAGGAATGTGTTAGAAAGTGCCGAAAGCAATTGCACCAAAATAAACGTTATAATAAATCATTCCACAAGTAAAGAGACTTCCTAACTTCCAGAGTTTATGCAGAATTTAAGAAAGGCATCTTTTACTTGATATACTAAATATCACAAATATTGTGTTTATGAGAATAACAAAGGGAAGTAATTTGTCATTACAGTTAGCTGCTCATAATAGAAAATGACTATTGTTGAAATGAATTGAGTAGGAAGCATTGGAATATTAATATAGAATAGCATAACCTGCTCCTGTCTCAAAAGCATGAATTACTACTTAAATCATGAATTATTTTAATGTCTTCAAAAACATGATAGCCACATAGTCATATTTTGGAATGTTAAAATGTATTTACTGGCTGAAACTTGTTTCTCCACAATCAGATATTATTAGGAAGGAGGAAATTCATAAAAAGTTATTAAAGATTATTTTAAATTAAACTAACTATATGTTTTATTTCCTACCAATATCTGTTTTGCAAAGAAAGACAAACAGTAAATTTTCACTAGACCATTGGATGAGAGCTATTTAAAAAAAATCCTCTTCTTTAACCGTTACAATAGTTTCCCCCCAAATTGCTATGTTAGCTGTATCATTTGAGGGCACATATATACGGACATGTACATATGGTCAATTGTTGTGGTCATAATGAATGAATGTTCAGGTAAACCACTTCTACAACTAGAGGAAAACATATAATTAAAACATTTCATATTTCAAGTCAGATTCAGAACTTAGATCCTAGATTACAGAATTGCTATTGATGGAAGAAACATTAACACTCAACTCATTCTTGTGTTTTCATTGAATAAACTAAGTTCTTGAAAATGTTCCGTTTGAAATCATGTGTGAGCTTTAAATTGCCAACTCCAATGACCTTTTCTGCCTTTTCTCTGCTTGATCTTTCAGCTGAACCTGACCTTCTTGACATTCTCACATTTGACTTGTGCTGACTGCTTTTTCTGAGTTTCCTTTCTTAATCTTCCTTTTTCATTTTTCTCTTTCCCTATCAGGGACTTGTATGCTAGTATTTCCCCAAATTTCCACTTTTAACCCTCCGCTTTTTATAGTCACATAATATTGTGGTTAAAGAGAGCTATTTGTATTACTTTGGTTATAACCAATGCCCATTTATAACAAAGAAAACAAAGTCTATGCTTGTTTTTGTTTGTTTGTTTAATTTTATCCTCTTGAAATATATGATAGTTCATTGACCTTGACTGGCATTCAGTCTCTATTTTCACCTTAATCCAATATGTTTGTGAATATGCCTTTAATGTTTAGTTGTCTTCTAAAATAGACATAGTAATTTCATCCCATTGTCTCTGGCACTTTTCACAATGCTCACTTTTTGAAGACCAATCCTTTCTGCTACCCTTTCCAAGCCCTGTCGCACACAAATATATTTTGTGTATGGCATCCTTGTAGAACTTTCTGCTTTGGTCTTGTTCTGGTATTCTATCCCCTTCTTTCTCTACTTTCACACGGAGTACAAAGGAGGAAACCAAACTAATCTTTCCTATGGAGATGCAGGTTAATTTTGGAGTAATTCCTTGATTCCTTCTCAGTATTTCCAAAGGTAATATGCTCATTTAATGAACAATGCCTTTATCAAATTCCATTATGCATAATACATGCTCTTCTTATACTCTTCTGGCCATGTCTGGCCAGTTGTGGAGGTGTTTTATTTTATTATTATTAATTTTTTAGAGACCTGATCTCACTCTGTCATCCAGGCCAGAGGGCAATGGCATGATCATTGCTCACTGCTGCCTGGAAATCCTGGGCTCAAGTGATCCTCCCGCCTTGGCCTCCCAAGCACTGGAATTACAGGCATGTGTCACCTCTCCCATCCTGTAATGCAGAGGCATTTTAAATTAAATTAAATTTTCATTGACATTGAATTTTCCATGTAATATTTTTTAAAACTTATACTTTTCTATTAGATTTATTTAAATTTTTACATTGCATTTTCTATAAAAAGCTGAGCATTTCTCATCCAAATATTTGAAATCCCAAATGTTCCAAAATCTGAAACTTTACTGAAATGTGAAACACTACTATCATACCACAAGTATAAAATTCTACACATAAGTACCTAGCATAAACTTTATCTCATGAAACAAATAATTTAACATAGAATTACCTTCAGGCTATATGTTTAAGCTGTATATGAAACATAAATAAATTTTGTGTTTAGACTTGCATCTCATAATCAAACTGTCTCCTTATGTATATACAAATAATCCAAAATCCTAAAAGAAAATTCCAAAATCCAAACACTTCTTGTCCCAAGCATTTTGGATAACAGGTATTCAATCTGTATAAACTATAACTATTATTTTTTATTAGTTATTAATAATAGCTATTATTTATTATGCAAATGCAAATATTAAATGACCAAATTACTGATCATTTAAACAAGCCCAACTTACAGCATAAATAATCAAACCTCTTTATTTTAATCTCCACTCAACTGTTAAAGTCATTCAGTGAGTATGCTTTTCTGTGCCTTGATTAAAAATTACAGTAAGTCCCACTTTTTTTGGGGGGGGGGTCATTCTTAGTTGATATAAGCTTCTCCAATCAGTAATGAAAATGTCCAGGCCTGAATATTAGGCGTAACTCTTGTTTTAAAATTGTGTTATTCTCTCCATCGTGTAGGACCTGCCACAGACAGGAAGATCGTAATGAAAATAGGGACATAGGTAGTTTCTTCTTTTATCCCTACATAGACCTGTCATTTTTGCCCATACTCTCCAGCTTTCTAAGTGTGGTTTCAGAGCACTCAGATAAGGTAATAGAATTTGGAGAACATGAAAGGAGAGGAGGGCAAGATGGCCGAATAGGAACAGCTCCAGTCTCCAACTCCCAGCGCGAGCGACACAGAAGACCGGTGATTTCTGCATTTTCAACTGAGGTACTGGGTTCATCTCACTGGGGAGTGCCGGAAGATTGGTGCTGGTCAGCTGCTGCAGCCTGAACAGCGAGAGCTGAAGCAGGGCAAGGCATTGCCTCACCTGGGAAGCGCAAGGGGGAAGGGAATCCCTTTTCCTAGCCAGGGGAACTGAGACACACAACACCTGGAAAATCGGGTAACTCCCACCCCAATACTGCGCTTTAAGCAAACAGGCACACCAGGAGATCATATCCCACACCTGGCCGGGAGGGTCCCACACCCACGGAGCCTCCCTCATTGCTAGCACAGCAGTCTGTGATCTACCAGCAAGGCAGCAGCGAGGCTGGGGGAGGGGCGCCCACCATTGCTGAGGCTTCAGTAGGTAAACAAAGCTGCTGGGAAGCTCGAACTGGGTGGAGCTCACAGCAGCTCAAGGAAACCTGCCTATCTCTGTATACTCCACCTCTGGGGACAGGGCACAGTAAACAATAACAAATGTAGCAGAAACCTCTGCAGACGCAAACGACTCTGTCTGACAGCTTTGAAGAGAGCAGTGGATCTCCCAACACGGAGGTTGAGATCTGAGAAGGGACAGACTCCCTGCTCAAGTGGGTCCCTGACCCCTGAGTAGCCTAACTGGGAGACATCCCCCACTAGGGGCAGTCTGACACCCCACACCTCACAGGGTGGAGTACACCCCTGAGAGGAAGCTTCCAAAGCAAGAATCAGACAGGTACACTCGCTGTTCAGAAATATTCTATCTTCTGCAGCCTCTGCTGCTGATACCCAGGCAAACAGGGTCTGGAGTGGACCTCAAGCAATCTCCAACAGACCTACAGCTGAGGGTCCTGACTGTTAGAAGGAAAACTATCAAACAGGAAGGACACCTACACCAAAACCCCATCAGTACATCACCATCATCAAAGACCAGAGGCAGATAAAACCACAAAGATGGGGAAAAAGCAGGGCAGAAAAGCTGGAAATTCAAAAAATAAGAGTGCATCTCCCCCGGCAAAGGAGCGCAGCTCATCGCCAGCAATGGATCAAAGCTGGACGGAGAATGACTTTGATGAGATGAGAGAAGAAGGCTTCAGTCCATCAAATTTCTCAGAGCTAAAGGAGGAATTACGTACCCAGCGCAAAGAAACTAAAATTCTTGAAAAAGAAGTGGAAGAATTGATGGCTAGAGTAATTAACGCAGAGAAGGTCATAAACGAAATGAAAGAGATGAAAACCATGACACGAGAAATACGTGACAAATGCACAAGCTTCAGTAACCGACTCGATCAACTGGAAGAAAGAGTATCTGCGATTGAGGATCAAATGAATGAAATGAAGCGAGAAGAGAAACCAAAAGAAAAAAGAAGAAAAAGAAATGAACAAAGCCTGCAAGAAGTATGGGATTATGTAAAAAGACCAAATCTACGTCTGATTGGGGTGCCTGAAAGTGAGGGGGAAAATGGAACCAAGTTGGAAAACACTCTTCAGGATATCATCCAGGAGAACTTCCCCAACCTAGTAGGGCAGGCCAACATTCAAATCCAGGAAATACAGAGAACGCCACAAAGATACTCCTCGAGAAGAGCAACTCCAAGACACATAATTGCCAGATTCACCAAAGTTGAAATGAAGGAAAAAATCTTAAGGGCAGCCAGAGAGAAAGGTCGGGTTACCCACAAAGGGAAGCCCATCAGACTAACAGCAGGTCTCTCGGCAGAAACTCTCCAAGCCAGAAGAGAGTGGGGGCCAATATTCAACATTCTTAAAGAAAAGAATTTTAAACCCAGAATTTCATATCCAGCCAAACTAAGTTTCATAAGTGAAGGAGAAATAAAACCCTTTACAGATAAACAAATGCTTAGAGATTTTGTAACCACTAGGCCTCCCTTACAAGAGACCCTGAAGGAAGCACTAAACATGGAAAGGAACAACTGGTACCAGCCATTGCAAAAACATGCCAAAATGTAAAGACCATTGAGGCTAGGAAGAAACTGCATCAACTAACGAGCAAAATAACCAGTTAATATCATAATGGCAGGATCAAGTTCACACATAACAATCTTAACCTTAAATGTAAATGGACTAAATGCTCCAATTAAAAGACACAGACTGGCAAACTGGATAAAGAGTCAAGACCCATCAGTCTGCTGTATTCAGGAGACCCATCTCACACGCAGAGACATACATAGGCTCAAAATAAAGGGATGGAGGAAGATTTACCAAGCAAATGGAGAACAAAAAAAAGCGGGGGTTGCAATACTAGTCTCTGATAAAACAGACTTTAAACCATCAAAGATCAAAAGAGACAAAGAAGGCCATTACATAATGATAAAGGGATCAATTCAACAGGAAGAGCTAACTATCCTAAATATATATGCACCCAATACAGGAGCACCCAGATTCATCAAGCAAGTCCTTAGAGACTTACAAAGAGACTTAGACTCCCATACAATAATAATGGGAGACTTCAACACTCCACTGTCAACATTAGACAGATCAACGAGACAGAAAGTTAACAAGGATATCCAGGAATTGAACTCATCTCTGCAGCAAGCAGACCTAATAGACATCTATAGAACTCTCCACCCCAAATCAACAGAATATACATTCTTCTCAGCACCACATCGTACTTACTCCAAAATTGACCACGTAATTGGAAGTAAAGCACTCCTCAGCAAATGTACAAGAACAGAAATTATAACAAACTGTCTCTCAGACCACAGTGCAATCAAACTAGAACTCAGGACTAAGAAACTCAATCAAAACCGCTCAACTACATGGAAACTGAACAACCTGCTCCTGAATGACTACTGGGTACATAACGAAATGAAGGCAGAAATAAAGATGTTCTTTGAAACCAATGAGAACAAAGATACAACATACCAGAATCTCTGGGACACATTTAAAGCAGTGTGTAGAGGGAAATTTATAGCACTAAATGCCCACAAGAGAAAGCAGGAAAGATCTAAAATTGACACTCTAACATCGCAATTAAAAGAACTAGAGAAGCAAGAGCAAACACATTCGAAAGCTAGCAGAAGGCAAGAAATAACTAAGATCAGAGCAGAACTGGAGAGACACAAAAAACCCTCCAAAAAATCAATGAATCCAGGAGTTGGTTTTTTGAAAAGATCAACAAAATTGACAGACCACTAGCCAGACTAATAAAGAAGAAAAGAGAGAAGAATCAAATCGACGCAATTAAAAATGATAAAGAGGATATCACCACCGACCCCACAGAAATACAAACTACCATCAGAGAATACTATAAACACCTCTACGCAAATAAACTGGAAAATCTAGAAGAAATGGATAATTTCCTGGACACTTACACTCTTCCAAGACTAAATCAGGAAGATTTTCAATCCCTGAATAGACCAATAGCAGGCTCTGAAATTGAGGCAATAATTAATAGCCTACCAACCAAAAAAAGTCCAGGACCAGATGGATTCACAGCTGAATTCTACCAGAGGTACAAGGAGGAGTTGGTACCATTCCTTCTGAAACTATTCCAATCAATAGAAAAAGAGGGAATCCTTCCTAACTCATTTTATGAGGCCAACATCATCCTGATACCAAAGCCTGGCAGAGACACAACAAAAAAAGAGAATTTTAGACCAATATCCCTGATGAACATCAATGCAAAAATCCTCAATAAAATACTGGCAAACCGGATTCAGCAACACATCAAAAAGCTTATCCACCATGATCAAGTGGGCTTCATCCCTGGGATGCAAGGCTGGTTCAACATTCGCAAATCAATAAACATAATCCAGCATATAAACAGAACCAAAGACAAGAACCACATGATTATCTCAATAGATGCAGAAAAGGCTTTTGACAAAATTCAACAGCCCTTCATGCTAAAAACGCTCAATAAATTCGGTATTGATGGAACGTACCTCAAAATAATAAGAGCTATTTATGACAAACCCACAGCCAATATCATACTGAATGGGCAAAAACTGGAAAAATTCCCTTTGAAAACTGGCACAAGACAGGGATGCCCTCTCTCACCACTCCTATTCAACATAGTGTTGGAAGTTCTGGCTAGGGCAATCAGGCAAGAGAAAGAAATCAAGGGTATTCAGTTAGGAAAAGAAGAAGTCAAATTGTCCCTGTTTGCAGATGACATGATTGTATATTTAGAAAACCCATTGTCTCAGCCCAAAATCTCCTTAAGCTGATAAGCAACTTCAGCAAAGTCTCAGGATACAAAATTAATGTGCAAAAATCACAAGCATTCTTATACACCAGTAACAGACAAACAGAGAGCCAAATCAGGAATGAACTTCCATTCACAATTGCTTCAAAGAGAATCAAATACCTAGGAATCCAACTTACTAGGGATGTAAAGGACCTCTTCAAGGAGAACTACAAACCACTGCTCAGTGAAATCAAAGAGGACACAAACAAATGGAAGAACATACCATGCTCATGGATAGGAAGAATCAATATCGTGAAAATGGCCATACTGCCCAAGGTAATTTATAGATTCAGTGCCATCCCCATCAAGCTACCAATGAGTTTCTTCACAGAATTGGAAAAAACTGCTTTAAAGTTCATATGGAAGCAAAAAAGAGCCCGCATCTCCAAGACAATCCTAAGTCAAAAGAACAAAGCTGGAGGCATCACGCTACCTGACTTCAAACTATACTACAAGGCTACAGTCACCAAAACAGCATGGTACTGGTACCAAAACAGAGATATAGACCAATGGAACAGAACAGAGTCCTCAGAAATAATACCACACATCTACAGCCATCTGATCTTTGACAAACCTGAGAGAAACAAGAAATGGGGAAAGGATTCCCTATTTAATAAATGGTGCTGAGAAAATTGGCTAGCCATAAGTAGAAAGCTGAAACTGGATCCTTTCCTTACTCCTTATACGAAAATTAATTCAAGATGGATTAGAGACTTAAATGTTAGACCTAATACCATAAAAATCCTAGAGGAAAACCTAGGTAGTACCATTCAGGACATAGGCATGGGCAAAGACTTCATGTCTAAAACACCAAAAGCAACGGCAGCAAAAGCCAAAATTGACAAATGGGATCTCATTAAACTAAAGAGCTTCTGCACAGCAAAAGAAACTACCATCAGAGTGAACAGGCAACCTACAGAATGGGAGAAAATTTTTGCAATCTACTCATCTGACAAAGGGCTAATATCCAGAACCTACAAAGAACTCAAACAAATTTACAAGAAAAAAACAAACAACCCCATCAAAAAGTGGGCAAAGGATATGAACAGACATTTCTCAAAAGAAGACATTCATACAGCCAACAGACACATGAAAAAATGCTCATCATCACTGGCCATCAGAGAAATGCAAATCAAAACCACAATGAGATACCATCTCACACCAGTTAGAATGGCGATCATTAAAAAGTCAGGAAACAACAGGTGCTGGAGAGGATGTGGAGAAATAGGAACACTTTTACACTGTTGGTGGGATTGTAAACTAGTTCAACCATTATGGAAAACAGTATGGCGATTCCTCAAGGATCTAGAACTAGATGTACCATATGACCCAGCCATCCCATTACTGGGTATATACCCAAAGGATTATAAATTATGCTGCTATAAAGACACATGCACACGTATGTTTATTGCGGCACTATTCACAATAGCAAAGACTTGGAATCAACCCAAATGTCCATCAGTGACAGATTGGATTAAGAAAATGTGGCACATATACACCATGGAATACTATGCAGCCATCAAAAAGGATGAGTTTGTGTCCTTTGTAGGGACATGGATGCAGCTGGAAACCATCATTCTTAGCAAACTATCACAAGAACAGAAAACCAAACACCGCATGTTCTCACTCATAGGTGGGAACTGAACAATGAGATCACTTGGACTCAGGAAGGGGAACATCACACACTGGGGCCTATCATGGGGAGGGGGGAGGGGGGAGGGATTGCATTGGGAGTTATACCTGATGTAAATGACGAGTTGATGGGTGCAGCACAGCAACATGGCACAAGTATACATATGTAACAAACCTGCACATTATGCACATGAACCCTACAACTTAAAGTATAATAATAATAAATAAATTTAAAAAAAAAAAGAAAGGAGAGGAGGTAGAAAATGATTACATCTGGTCATTCTTGGGAGCTGGAATAATATCCTCCTTATCTGGCTGGTGGATAGAATTGCCTCTCATAAGTGTGTTCTTCAGAAATCCCCGTTCACTGGGATCTTCCACCTACAGCTCCTTTGACTGAGACAAAAGCATCTTTCCTGTAGCTGACCACTTAACACATTTCATAGTTTCTAGGATTCTATAAATACCTCCACTTCTTTCTGCTGATGACTCTTCAGCTCTTCAGGTGGCTCTTTTGGAACTAAGGTCACTCCACAGTAGTTCTTTCTTGCACTTGCCCACATCTGGTCCACAAGGAGCACTCATCCCCAAATCTCTTACAGCAGGGACAAGTCCACTCTTTCCCTCAATTACACTGGCACATATCAGGTTTTTTACAGGGCACCCCTTTACGTGCTTATTGTGAGGAGCAGGCATTCCTCTTTTATACCAACCACTCCTTCAAAAACTCTTTGCACAAATACTTGTATCTGCTCTTTTGAAATATTTACTAATGCCGTGTAAGTAAAATTTAAATAGTTGTCTAACTCATTCTTGTCCACTTATTTCCTTCTAGCCCTGTAGGGTCGCCTGTCTTTTGTGTATCTGATATCATTTTTGCAAAGTCTTTGTTAGAACTTTCATTTTACCATCATATTCCACTAGTTAGTAGAAGATGACTAAATGGAATTTCATTTCCTGGGTGTGAAGTGAAAGTTGAAAGTCTAGCTTTAAGATCAAAGTTCTGGAGGTTAGGACAGAGTAAGTAGAGGTTCCCATACACTTTCCTAGTTGTCTGGTAGAGGAAGAGGAAAGGCAAATTAAAAGATTTGAATCTTCTGTGAATTCAATTGTGAATTCTGTGAATCTCAATTTGAGGCTTATGTTTGGAAATTTTCAATAGCAGATGGATTCTCCTGGTTTCCCAAACTCAAATCAGAGAGCTAAAATCAGAAAAACTTCTGAATTTAAAGAATGGTAAGTCATCACTAGAGGCCAGAGGAAAGCAGGAAAGTACTGGTCTTGTTGGCTTTACCACGCCCTGGGCTTATCCCTGCTACCATCTCCCCAGTATCACTGCCTCTTAGGCTCAGCTGACTCCTTCGCTCTGGTCATGCTGTCACCCTCAAAGGAGAAAAGAAGAGAATAGGAAAAGGAAGAATGTATATCTACTTCTTTTAAAAAAAAATATGAGTTATTTTAGTTTTAAAGAAGAGTTCCAGAAATATTGCAGGGAGTTCCCACATACTGTTAACCAGCTTCTCCTTTGGCAATGTCTTCTATAACTTTAGAATGCTTATCAAAACTGTGAAGCTGACTTTGGTGCAATATATTAACTAAAGTAAAGAGCTTATTTTGATTTTATCAGTGTTGGCACTAATGTCTTTTATCTTTTCCAAAATCCAATTTAGAATCATACATTACATTTAGTTGTCATGTCTCCTTAGCTTCCTCCAATCTGAAGCAGTTTCATATTCTGTCCACATTGTTACAGATCTTGATATCCCTGAAGGTTATCGGTCAATTATTTTGTAGAATGTCTCTCAATTTGGGTGTGCCTCATATTTTCTCCTATTTAGATTGAGGTGATGAATTATTGGGAACAATTCAAAAAAGGTCATGTGCATTATCTGGAGTCACCTGAAATAAGTGTCTATTACTGTTGGTCCTGATCACTTGGATAAGGCAATGTCTTAGTCCATTTGTGCTGCTGTAGCAAAATGTGTGAAAGTAGGTAATTTATAAACAACAAAAATGTATTTCTCATAGTTCTGGAGGCTGGGCAGTTTAAGATCAAGACACCAGCAGGTTCAATGTCTGGTGAAGGCTACTACTCTCTGCTTCCAAAATGGAGCATTCTTGCTGTGGAGCTTTCCAGAGGAGACAAATGCTGTGTCTTCACATGGTGGAAGGGACAGGACAAAAAGGACCTAGCTAATTTCCTCCATTTCTTTTATAAGGTTGATAATCCCATTCATGAGGGTTCTACCCTCATGAATTAATCACCTCCTAAGGACCTCACTTCTTATTACTATCATACTATGACATTGGGGTTTAACTTTCAACTTGAAGTTTGGAGAGGAGACAAGCGTTCAAACTGTAGCAGGTGGGATATGTCAAGATTCTCTACAGTAATTTTTCATTTCAGTCTTTGTAATTACTAAATGTTTTGGAGGAGATACTTTGAAACTAAATAAATATCTTGATTTGGCTTAAGCTTTCTCCCTCTAATTTCTGAATTCATTAGTAGAATCTTGCCTTTATCAATTTATTATTGTCATGTTCTAATCATGATTTCTCCATTTCTTTCATTTTTTCTACATTTATTAATTGGATTCCTTTTGTAAGAAAGAGCTATTATTTCCTATTCCATTTATTTACTCAGTTATTATATCAGTATGAATTCATGAATATTTACTTTATTCTTTGACTTATAACCCAATGCTGTGGTTATATGTGACTTTGGTTTTAAACCAAAGTTTTTAAAGTTTACCAAAGATTCATTTATCATTTATCTTTTTGCTCTGGCCTTTACAGTATTGTCCATTGTGAGCTCTTTCACATTGGCTCCTGTGACTTTTGAATATGCCACACATTTTTTTTTTTTTTTTGAAGCACTTCCTTACTTCCTGGCATCAGAAGATCAAAAGATGCTCCAGATCCATCTTGCACTATTCATACCCCAGTCCTGGAATCAAGTGCTTTTCCAAAGAACTCTGTTTCCTGTTACAGAATAGTATTTAGAAACAAATATCCTGAGTTCTTGGTGGACTTATTGCTAATGGAGTGTCACAATTTCTAGTAGTGCTTCTTAGTGGAGCTAAGATATATACCAACATAATATAGCCTAACTGAAGTCATGGATATAAACACTTAACTATATTTCTGTACCTGTTGATTTCTGTATTTATTCATACAACTCTATATTGGCATTTAAACTCCAATCAGCACCACAGAGTTCATTCTTTCTATTTCCTTACATGTAACTTAGAAAAAAAATGACAGTAAAAATCTTAGCTCCCATTGTCCGTTATATATTAACTTATATGTTCTAAGTTAATATTCAAAATGGTAGTTACAGAATTCCTAAGGTATACTCTGTGAGAAATGGATTTTGTATCTAGAGTATCATATGCATGTGCAGACTTTTTTTGTCACTTATCGTATAGTGTGCTGCCAAAGCACTGTTTTTTAAAGTTAGATTATGTCCTTTCATCTTCATACATTTTGTTTGGTTAAGTGATTCATTTGTTTTTCAGTTACATTATTTTATCAATCTCTCCATTACAGCTTCTCCCATATATTTTTAATGAATATACAACAAAATTCATTTTCTGTAATGTCGAGTTCTATGGATGTTCACAAATGCATAGTGTTATGTATTCACTACCATGGTTTGACACAGAACAGGTCCATCACCCCATATGTTCCCCACTGTTACTCTTTCCCAACCTCTGGCGAAAATACTGTTCTATTTTCTTCCTTGTAAGTTTGCCTTTTCTGCAGTAGCATATTAGTGAAATGGTACAATATGTAGCCATTTGGACTCATTTTTTTTCTTAGCAAAATGCATGTAAGTTTTATTTAAATTATTGTGTAAATCAGTAGTTTATTATTTATTATTGAATGGAAATCCATTGTAAGATGTATCATAGTTTGTTTATCCACTTATAAGTTAGTAAACATAGTGGTGTTAACAATTACAAATGAAGCTACTATAGATACTAATATATTGAGTTCTGTGTGAACATAAATTGTCATTTCTGTTAGGTAGAAAGCCAGGAGTGGGACTTAGGTCATAAGGTAAATACATGTAAACCGTTTAAGAAATTGCCATAAAACATTCCAAAGTGGCTACCATTTTTGCACTCCCATCACAAATTATGGGAGAGCTCCAGTTGCTCTGCATCCTCACAGCACATATTCCTTTTTATAAAAAAAAAAAAATAATAATAGGTGGCTAGTAGTATCTCGCTGTGATTTACTTTGTATTTCCCAAATGACTAAAAATATTATGCATGATTCCATGTTTGTTTGTTTGTTTGTTTTTGTCATCCATACATCTTAATATCTTTGCTGAAATATCTGTTGAGGTCTTTTGTCCAATTTTTCAATTTGGATTCTCCATTTCACTTTTGTTTCTTTTTTGATTCTTCATTTTTTAATTGTTGAATTTTGTGAGTTTCTTATAACTTCTAGATATAATTCCTTTATTGAGGATATGATATATAAATTTTAATTCTCTGTTTGTAGAGAGTTCTTTTTGCTTTTGCTGATCAATATCTTTCACAGGGGAAAATGTCTTCATTTTGATTAAGTCTAATTCGCCAATATTTTAATGGATTGTACTCTTAGTGTTGTATTAAAAAAAAAATGGTTTGCCTAAGCCAGTGTCATGCAGGTTTTTTTTCTAGAACTTTTATGTTTTATATTTAGGTATATGTAATTTGAGCTAATTTTTGTATAAGGTGTGATGTGTCCAGATTGATTTTTTTTGTATATAGATGTTTATATGTCCCAACAACATTTGTTGAAAAACTATCCTTTCTTTCAATTTCTTTTGCATATTCATTAAAGATTATTTGACTTTTATTGTGTGTGTGTGTTTTTGGATTCTGTATTGTAATTCATTGATCTATGTGTAAATCTTGAAATCAGGTAGTGGAATTCACCAACTTTGTTCTTATTTTTCAAAATTGCGTTGATAATTTTAGTCGCTTTTGCTTTTCCACAATAATTTTAGAATCTTTTTGTTAATACAGATAGAACACTACTGTGATTTT